>NC_042627.1:48725373-49425012 GCF_901001135.1 Rhinatrema bivittatum | reverse complement strand
CTTGTTATGGTAAGTTGAGATTGCACTTAGGTGTACTCTGACAGATGAAGTCTGGAGACCAGAGTCTGAAAGATGGCATAAGTAGACTAGTAGAGAAGTTGTGGGGCAGGAGAAAGGGTCAATGTTCTTTTGCGTGCACAAGATAATCCTTTTCCATTTTGAAGAATAGTTCTTCCGTCTTGAAGGTTTACGTGAAGCTATAAGCACTTGAGAGACATTAGTTGAAAAAGATTGAGTGGTTGTAAGATCAAGCTTTCAACATCCATGCTGTCAAGGATAGGGATTGAAGATTGGGATGGGCGCAACTGACCCTGATTCTGAGTTATGAGAGTGGGAGCTACACCCAGGCGAATTGGATCTCTGATCGAGAGGTCTAGAAGTGTGGGAAACCATACTTGTCGAGGCCAATACGGGGCTATGATTATCAAGGACCCCTTGTCCTGTTGTAGCTTCACTAGAGTTTTGGTTATGAGCGGTATCGGAGGATACGCGTATAGAAGGCCTGAGTTCCAAGGGCGAGCAAAGGCGTCCTTGGCTAGCTGGTGATTCTGTCTGTGTAGAGTGCAGAATTTGTCCACTTTGTGATTCAGTTGTGACGCAAAGAGGTCTATTGTTGGTTGTCCCCAACGTTGAAATATCCTGGTCGCTACTGAGGGATCCAGGGACCATTCGTGTGATTGGAATTGACGACTAAGGCGATCCGCAACTACATTGTGAACGCCTGCCAGATAAGTGGCCCGGAGAAACATTGAGTGCGTCAGGGCCCAGTCCCAAATCTGCGCAGCTTCTTGGCAAAGGAGATATGAGCCCGTACCTCCCTGTTTCTTGATATACCACATGGCTACTGTATTGTCCGTTTGGATCAGAACAGTCTTGTGCGAAAGGCAGTCCTTGAACGCATGAAGCGCATAACGTATAGCTCGAAGTTCTAGGAAATTGATTTGAAAGGTTGCTTCGAGTTTTGTCCAAGTACCCTGGGTTTGAGATTGTTTATGTGAGCTCCCCAACCCAAGGTGGATGCATCTGTAGTTAAAGTTATCTGTGGAACTGGTTGTTGGAAGGGTAGGCCCTTGCGCAAATTGTCCTTATTCGCCCAAAGTAGAGATAAACGTAGCTGGTGGGTTACTTGAATTGCAGAATACAGTGGTTGAATGGCTTGGATCCATTGAGATCTTAATGTCCATTTGGGTTACCCTCATGGCGAGTCTTGCCATAGGAGTTACATGAACTGTGGAGGCCATGTGGCCTAGTAAGGTTAGAAACTGATGAGCTATTGCTTGTTTCTTTGAGTGAATCGAGTTTGCCAGTAGGGAAAGCGTTTCTGCTCGATCCTCGAGCCTTTGAGAGTATGGTGTTCAATTCTGCTCCTATGAATTGAAGCAGGTGAGACGGAGTGAGATGGGACTTTTGATAATTGATGAGAAAGCCCATGGAGTGAAGTAGAGTAATTGTTCGACTGAGAGAAGCCAGAACTCCTTGTTGAGATTGACTTCTGATGAGCCAGTCGTCTAAATAGGGGAAGACATGGACACTTTCCTTGTGCAAGTGTGCTGCTATTACTGCCAGACATTTGATGAATACTCTCGGAGCAGAGGTAAGTCTGAATGGCAGTACTCTGTACTGGAAATGCTGATGACCTACTTGTGATGTGAGCGTAAGCGTCTTGAAGATCCAGAGAACAAAGCCAATCTCCTGTTTGAAGAAGTGGAAGCATGGTGCCTAGAGAAACCATCCTGAACTTTTCTTTCTTTAGAAATTTGTTGAGATTTCTGAGGTCTAGTATAGGGCATAGGCCTCCGGTTTTCTTTGGAATGAGGAAATAACGGGAATAGAACCCTCTGCCCTGCTGAGATCGGGGCACAGACTCTACATCTCTGGCTCTCAGAAGGGTGGATAATTCTACTTGCAATTGGATTATGTGATTTTCTACTAGAGAGAGAGGTCTCGGAAGAGAATCTGTTGGAATTGAGAGGAAATTGAGTTGGTAACCTCGAGATATTATTGACAGTACCCATTGGCCTGCTGTTATTTGTAACCAATGGTTGTAAAAGGAGGTTACTCCACCCCCTACTGGAAACTGTGGATGAGGATTGGAGAGGTGGCTTCGGTCTCTGGGAAAGGTCTCAAAAGCCAGCAGCCGGTCCCGTCTGTGGTGGAGGTTGAGGCCTAGCTGCCCTAGGTTGTCTGGGCTGTGCTCTTTGTTGCGGCCTAGAAGATCTGCTCCTAGATGTTGGGGGGTAATACCGCCTTTGTCTGAGAAGGGTCTTCTAGAATCTTTCCTTTGAGGCCTACGAGTTGGCTGTGTAGGTGGATCCTGCAGGATCAATGAAAGTTGCCTCAGGGTTTCTGTATGTTCTTTCAATTGAGCAACTGCATCCTGTACTTTAGATCCAAACAAATTATCACCAATACATGGGAGATCTACTAACTTCTCCTGGACTTCAGGCCTGAGGTCCGAGGCTTTAAGCCATGCCCAACATCTGGCACTTATACCCGATGCAGCCACTCTGGAAGCTGTCTCGAAACCATCATAGGCCACACGGACCTCGTGTTTGCTGGCCTCCAGCCCTTTGTGGATAATTGCTTGGGCTCCTTCTTGATGTTGTGATGGAAGTGATGGTATAAAGTCCTGCATCTGCTTCCACAGATTTCTTTGGTACTGAGTCATGTATAATTGATACGAAGGTATCTTAGAATTTAACATGGCTCCTTGATAGACCTTTTGTCCCAGGGAATCTAAGAATCTATGATCTTTACCCGGGGGATTTGAGGAATGTGGTTTTATCCTTTTGCGCAGACTCTACCACTACTGACTGGTGTGGAAGCTGTGACTTTTGGTAGCCAGGTGCAGACTGTACCAAATATGTAGTGTCCATTCTTTTGTTAACAGAAGGCACTGTGCATGGATGTTCCCAAATCCGATGTTGTAAGTCCAGAAGGACATCATGGACAGATATGGCTACCACTTGCTTCGGAGGGTCTACAAATTGGAGAACCTCCAATGTTTGCTGCCTTACGTCCTGCTCTGTGACCAAGGTGAAAGGTATGGTGTCAGCCATTTCCTGGATAAAAGTTGTAAATGATAAAGCTTCCAGTGGAGATTTTTTCCTTGGATCCAGTGGTGAAGGATCTGACATGAAAGCTTCAGATGAGGTATCTGTGTGTGTATCACTCCAAGTATCATATGGATCTTGTCTAGGTGTAGAAATTGAAGAGGTTCTAGGCGGCCGAGGAAGCCCTGAAGGACCTGGTTGCGGGTCATCAAAAGGTGACTCCTCAGGGTATTCTTTTCGAGGTTTGGGAGGAAGAGCACCGACCACCTCATCAAATCTCTTCAATAAAAGTTGGTAGAGTGCCAGCTCTGGATGTCCTGGGTCCCCAGGTGAGATTGGCATCGATGGTGTTGGCGCCGGAATCAAAGATGGCGTCGGTATCTTCGGTGGTCGTGCCAGCGTCACCTTAGCTGGAGTCAGTGTAGGTACCGGCATCGACTGAATCGTCGGCATCGGTATAGGCACTGGCATCGACGGGGTCGTCGGCATCGGTGTAGTCACCGGCATCGGTTCCAGAACCAGCATCGGTGAAGTCGCCGGAATAGGCGTCTGTTCTTTAAGGGCCTGGAGTACCGCTTGTCGGATAAAGTCTGACAATTCCTGCGAAACAGCTGATGTAGGCAGAGCAGCTGAACGCGGTGGCGGTCTAGGTGTCGATATTCCCTCCACAGAGCCCTGTGGAGGTTCGACCGATGGAGATATAAGCCCCAGCACCAAGGGTAGCAGAGTTTCCTGAGGTTTGAGCCGTTTAGCGGTCGGTTCCTCCGGGGAGAGAGGCGTCGCTGGAGTCGGTGTGTGCCAATGTCAGTGACGGTGTTTTGCTCGATGTGCGACTACTGACCTTGTAGATGCCGTCGATGTCGATGGGTGATCTCCGGACCCCTCCAGGTGACATTTTTTCAACAATATTCGCTTTGAAACCCCCACCGGGGACGATTTTGTTGATGTTGAAGGAGAAGGAAGAAGCTGAAGGTGAAAAAGATGTTCCATCTTCTCCTGTCGAAGTTTTCTTCCTTTGGGAGTCATCTCTGCACATTGAGGGCAGGTTGAGACATCATGTTTATCTTCTAAACAGAGAACACACTCGAGGTGTGGATCTGTTATGGACATTGTCCAATTACAAACCAGATATTTTTTTAAATCCGGAAGCCATTTTCTGTCGACAGCCGTTAATGAAAAGAGGGGAAACATTTGTGAAAGAAAGTTTTTACTTAAAAGTAAAAACGAGGAGGAGGAGAGGTTTGCCTACCTGCTTTTGAGGGACGTTATCGAGGCGTTTTTACCTTCAATTACTTGGATTATTGTAGGACTGAGTTTTGGACTTCCGGGGGTAGCGTGTCTGCCCCGACGGTAAACATCAACCAATCAGCTACTGCTACGCTAAAAGGAGGAGCCGGAAGAGGTGGATATAAAGGCTCTCCTTTGGCGTGTTTCTTTGAGGAGGAGAGGTTTGCCTACCTCCTTTTGAGGGAAGTTATCGAGGCGTTTTTACCTTCAATTACTTGGATTATTGCAGGACTGAGTTTTGGACTTCCGGGGGTAGCGTGTCTGCCCCGACGGTAAACATCAATCAACCAATCAGCTACTGCTACGCTAAAAGGAGGAGCCGGAAGAGGTGGATATAAAGGCTCCCCTTTGGCGCGCAGCTGCCGACGGCGCGCGCGGCTTTGACCGGCTTCGACCGGACTCGCCGGAATTGCCGCTAGATTTTAAACATTTCTTCTTGGACACTTAAGATTCAGGTAGGCTAATTATCTCTCTAATCCTCCTAGGAGATAGTACTGAATTTGTAGAGTAATTGTTACACCACTCTGAAATTAAATCAATTTCGCTTTAAAAGTATTCCTACTCAAAATGCCGCACACTAAGAGGAAAGCAAAAATAAGGCTACCTCTTAGTGATTCATCTGATTTAGTTCAGAAGACTGTGGTGGAATGGTTAAAACCTCCCCAAGATAACCCCGTAGAGGGAGCCGCAGTAGATGAAGTTGAGGAGCAACAACTTCAACTAATGGCTGAAGACATCTCATTAAGTCCGGGGGCGCCTGAGACTCCATCTCCACCTGGTGATAGAGGTGTTATCCTCCAAGTTTCACCAGGTATCCCCCAGCAGAGGCAAGATCAAGAACTTCAGGAAAATATCCACATACCAGAAATATCTTTGGATATAGAAGCAATTGGTAGTCAACCTTTTGCACCTAATCAAGAGAGCACTCCTAAGATTATTAAAGAGACAGAACAAGGCATTAAACAGAAGGGGAATAAATTGGAAAGAAGATCTCAAAATGTCATCATAAAACCCGGGAACATCACAATGGAAACATTATGGACATATATTGCAAAATTAGATGGGTCTATAATGAAACTTGCTGATGTAGTACAGGAAACAAATATTGTGGTTAAAAGAAATTCAGAAGTGTTAGAAACTCAAAAGAAACAAATTATCAGTATAGAAAAACGTGTCACACAAATTGAAAAGGTTCAAAATTTTCAAATTAGGGCAGAAGGTGAAGTAAATAGAAAGATTGAGTTCTTAGAAAACCATATCCGGGAGCCTGACTCGTGCAGGAGGAGGGAGAGAAGCCGACGCAGGCAGCCCGAAAAGGAGGCGGAGACGTCCGAGACCAGCACAGCTGTGGACCCTCTGCCGGTGACATCACTCCTGCGCCCGGGTCCTGAAAAGACCGCGGGAGTGCAGTTTGAGACCGGAGCCTGACTCGTGCAGGAGGAGGGAGAGAAGCCGACGCAGGCAGCCCGAGAAGGAGGCGGAGACGTCCGAGACCAGCACAGCTGTGGACCCTCTGCCGGTGACATCACTCCTGCGCCCGGGTCCTGAAAAGACCGCGGGAGTGCAGTTTGAGACCGGAGCCTGACTCGTGCAGGAGGAGGGAGAGAAGCCGACGCAGGCAGCCCGAGAAGGAGGCGGAGACGTCCGAGACCAGCACAGCTGTGGACCCTCTGCCGGTGACATCACTCCTGCGCCCGGGTCCTGAAAAGACCGCGGGAGTGCAGTTTGAGACCGGAGCCTGACTCGTGCAGGAGGAGGGAGAGAAGCCGACGCAGGCAGCCCGAGAAGGAGGCGGAGACGTCCGAGACCAGCACAGCTGTGGACCCTCTGCCGGTGACATCACTCCTGCGCCCGGGTCCTGAAAAGAACGCAGGACTGCGGCGCACCGAGCCGCCGGCGCATCGTCTAAGCCGCGGGGGCGTGCGTCAAAGGGGCGTGCGTCAAAGGGGCGTGCGTCAAAGGGGCGTGCGTCAAAGGGGCGTGCGTTCGACTTAGATCGACTTGGATCGCTTGGAGAGTTTGAGATAGATTTTGTTTGAAATTTATGGGGCGTAAGAGGAAGGCAAAAATCGTGGCATCTTCTCCAGCCCCGTGTGGATCAGGGCCTATGGACGCACATGTCTACAAAGTATCGCCTTTAAGGGATGGAGTTAGGGATACTTTTGAAGTCTCCCTAAGCCCTGGCATAGGGACAACACCTCTACAGCCCCGATTGGAACTATCAAGTGAAGCCACGGGAAGATCACCAATAGTAAGTGACGGTGAAATTATTTCACAACAACTGAACATTGTAAGTGCCCCCTGTTCCGAGCCAGCACAGCAAGGAACAAGTGAGGGATCCTTGATAAATAACATTGATAGCGTCAGACTTCCAGCTGTGGACGCTACCAATGTGACGATGGGGGATTTGTGGAGGATGATGGTAAAGTTGGATTCCAATGTAACACAGATGAATATCTCTTTAGGTGCAGTGGTTAATAAAAATAAGATTCTTATACAGGAACAGGGGAAATGTTTGAGTAATTTAGAAACATCTGTTCAAAATGTAAAATTGGAAATGGAAAATGTAAAAAAGCTGGAAAGTATGCATACATCTGATAATTTGGTTTTACATTCTAATATGGAAAACCTGGAGAATTTAATGCGTAAAAAGAATTTGCGCATTGTAAATTTCCCAGTGACAAGATTATTGTCACCATTTGAAATGTTTGCTAAATATGTAAAAGAAATTTTGGTATGGAATGAGGTACCAGCTATCTCAAAAATTTATTATTTTCCATCTCAAATAGGAGATTTTCCTGGGAGGGAGGGGGGAAGCTCGCCAGGAATATCTACCTTCCTGGAGGAGTCTGTGGACTTGATAAATAAAAGAGCAACTCTGTTTGTCTCTTATTTCAGAAAGAGATAAAGAGATAGTTATGGAAAAGTTTTTCAAAAGTAAAGATATTTTATTTTGTGGGCATAAAGTTTATATATTCCCAGACGTATCTAGACCAACCCAGGTCAGGAGAAGACAATTTCTTGCCCTAAAAAATAGAGTATTAGAACTTGGGGCTACTTTCTTTTTGAAATACCCCAGTAAATGCTTTATTAATTATCAGGGGAAAAAATTTATTTTTTCCCAACCGTTTCATTTGGAAAATTTCCTTAGAGATAAGAATCAGGTTCAATTGGAAACCGAAGTATCATCAATGTTAGCCCAATAAGATACTAGACTATTTCACCCTCCACCTATATAGAAAGTGGTATTATTATTTGGTTAAGGGCTCCCACATTATTAGTTTTTTATTGCAGCTTGTTGGTTTATTTCGTAGTTTAATAGTATGGTAAATGTATTAGGAATTTAAAGCTGCTTTAAATATTTCCTTGTATTATGTAAAAGAAATGTGATTTTACAATGTAAATGTCATGAAAATTAATAAAGTATAAATTATAAAAAAAAAGAAAACCATATCCGTGCTTGTAATCTGAGGGTTATGAACTTTCCTAAAATGGAAAAAATAAGCCCAACAGAATTGTTTAGATCTTATGTGGTACAGATATTAGGGATACCAGAAAAATGTATGCCAACTATAACGAAAGCTTTCTATCTGAAAGAACCTGTAGGTTCAAAGGAGGGAGCAGCAGATACATCAATGAACCTGACTTCTTGATGAAGTCGCAAGAAGATATAAATATTGATAAACGAGCCACATTATTGGTTTCCTTTGCATTTATATCAGATAAGGAAAATGTATTAAGAAATTTCTTTAGAAATAGACAGAAAAGTTTCTACGGGCAAAAAATCTGGATTTATCCGGATTTCGTTAAAACAACACAATTAAGGAGAAAGAAATTCTTAACTTACAGGAAAAGGGTAATTGAAGGTGGAGGGCAATTTTTATTAAAATACCCATGTAAATGTTTTGTTAAGTATAAAGATCATAATTATGTGTTTACGGACCCTGAACATCTTGATGCATTGCTGGGGAAAGAAAGTCAGGCTGAAGAAGGAAAATGAGGAAGGGTAACTACATGTTTTCTTATAGTCAAATTTTTACTTTATGCTCCATATGAGTACTACTCCTATGTTTCCTATTTGTATAATACAGAATAATGAATATATACGATAGATAATCTTTTGCTGATATGAAAAATTTATTTTTTTTCTTTTTCTTTTGATTCTGTATTATTTTCTGTTACACAATGTGTTTATGTAACTAATTTTGAATAATTGATAAATAAAGAATTTAAAAAAAAAGTAAAAACGAGACTGCGATTACTCACCAGCCGGTGGAAATCTGAGAGAGATCCCTTATGGGAGAAAAAATTCTGAGAAATAAATGACTTTTTTAGTCAGGATACTGTGAGGAAAAACTCACAAGGCTCCTATCTCCGCGATGCTTACAGCAGCTCGGAAAAACGAAGACTGAAGAGAGACCCCTGTGGCAGAGAATTTCATGGCATGCTGGGCATGCTCAGTGGCCTCACAGGGCCAGTCAAAAGTTTCTAGAAACTTTGACAGAAAGTTTTCCGTACCAGGGCTCCATAAATGATGTCACCCACATGTGAGGACTAGCATCCTGCTTGTCCTGGGATAACGACTATAACAAGAATGTCAAGAGATACTAATTGATAAATGAGGAACAAACTTATTGAGAGATTGTAAAAAAAAATACTCCACCCACTGACCAAAATGTGAGATTTGTTATTTTAATGTTTTTCTATACTTCACATCTTTTGTTCTAGATTTTTAGTTAATATGTAGTGGATCACTTCATTTGATAGATGTTAATGCTTGTTGGTGAATACTAACCTTGTAAACCATGATTACCTACTGATTTATAGCTATGAATGTTATTTTTGTAAACCGTTGTGATTTTTACATGGAACGACAATATATAAAATGTCTAAATGAAAAGAAAATAGAAGAAAGGAGAGAAGGGGAAGGAAAGGAGGTGTGGGTGATAAAAGAGGGAAGGAAGGGAGAGCTATGATTGGGGTGGAATAGGGAAGTGAGAGAAAAAGAGAGAGGGGGAAGGATGGAGACAGAGCAAGATTTATGGGATAGTATGCTTGGAAGTGCGCCCAGGGCCAGTGGAAGCACCAAGTGGATTAGGTGGCTGCCTGGAGCACCACAGTTCTGGGAGCAGCAGCAATGACATCTCCTCCTTTCTTCCCACACAGTGTTACATGCGCCCATGCGGACAGGAAGATGTCATTATTGCTGCCATTGAAAGGAGCAAAAGTAGGCTGTTGAATTGACCTACGTTGCCTAAAGGAGCAGGAGGCAGAGTAGCATGTGTCCCTGCGGCCAGAAGAAAAAGTCATCCCATTGGCTGTGATAGCTGAAGGAGAAGATTGCTGCTGCAGCTTATGCTTCTAAAGAAGAAGTAATGTGTGAGAGAGAGAGAGCATGTGTGTGAGAGAGTGAGAAAGCATATGAGCATGTGTGTATGTGTGTGTCTGAAAGAGAGGAGAAAGTTTGTGCACAATATCTTTTTACATATAAAACCTATTATAAATGAATTTTTTTATTGTGTGGGGGGCAAAGGGCGTAGTGCAAGAGCACCTAATATCTTGGCACTGGCCCTGAATAAACCACACACATATCCCCAGCATTCACTCATTTCCCACTTTCCCAGGGATCAAATGCTGGAAAAGGGTGGAACGCAGGAGGTAGAGTTCCCAGGAGTGTGACAGTTTCCAGCTTCCTAAAAATAATATACTTAACACTCTGTCACATCTCTGGAACCCTGACTCCTGCCTTCTCCCTCTGTCAGCATTTCAAATTACTGAAAGGACCAGACTCCAAGGGACTCTCGCTCATCAAAACTCCAAGGGGGATTTCTCTTCTCTTCGCCCCCTCCCACACAAAACTCCAAGGGAGACCTATCATACCATCCTATCATTTGACCCTCTTGGTGATTTGACCTACAGTGTGCCTTTTGGAGGGGAGGAAGCACCATCCCAACCCTTGCCTCAAGCTGCCCCTGTATCCACCTCACAGGAAGTATTTCCATCTTTCCAAGTGGGCTACACCAGTGCAGAGATGTACCTAGAGTATTTGGCACCTGGGGCAGATTCTTCTTTGGCACACATACCCCTCCCACCCAATATATAATTTAAAATTTCCTAAACATCAATAAAATATTTCAAAACAGCAGACATCAAATAACACACAATAATAAAAACTAATGGAGAAATTACTTACCTGATAATTTCGTTTTCCTTAGTGTAGACAGATGAACTCAGAACCAATGGGTATAGTGTACTCGTGCTAGCAGTTGGAGACAGATCAGATTTCAATCTGACGTCAGCCCCTAGTACATACACCCCTGCAGGAAGTGCAGATCCTCAGTATTCTTCCTTGCAAAGCATTGTGGATATATGTTTGACTGACCGATTGGTTAACTTGATTAACTTGTATAACTTCGTAACTATATAAAAGTTATAACTTGATTAACTGGATTAATTTGAACTGGTCGATTGAGTATAGCTGGAGACCGCCAGGGAGCTCAACCGGAAAGCGTCGACACCCAGCCGGGTGGAGACCTAGGTAAACGAAAGGAGGCTTACCCTTGAATCATTTGCAATTCCATGCGTGACGGCAGCCAAGGGCGGGCTGCTGAGTCCATCTGTCTACACTAAGGAAAACGAAATTATCAGGTAAGTAATTTCTCCATTTCCTAGCGTGTAGCAGATGGACTCAGAACCAATGGGATGTATAAAAGCTACTTCCGAACCGGGTGGGGGGCTGCCTGTGACCCACTCAGTATTGCCCTTGCAAATGCCGTGTCCTCCCGGGCCTGAATATCCAGACGGTAGAATCTGGAGAAGGTATGGATGGAGGACCATGTCGCCGCCCTGCAAATCTCGGCGGGTGACATCATTCTTGTTTCTGCCCAGGATGCTGCCTGGGCTCTGGTCGAATGGACCTTGACCTGTAGAGGCGGAGGTTTCCCTGCTTCTACGTAGGCCACCTTGATAACTTCCTTGATCCAGCGGGCTATGGTTGCCCGCGAGGCTGCTTCCCCTAGTCTTTTCCTGCTGTGAAGGACGAAAAGGTGGTCCGTCTTCCGTCCGGGTTCTGACATTTCCAGATATCTGTGACGCAGACTACGGGCTTCTTCCGAATTCTTCAGGGCTCCCGCCGACGGGAGCAAGATGGTCTGGTTCAGATGGAAGTGAGAGACCACTTTGGGAAGGAATGACGGCACCGTGTGCAGCTGGATGGATCCCGGAGTGAACCTAAGAAAGGGTTCACGGCAAGACAGTGCTTGTAGTTCAGAGATGCGTCGCGCTGAACAAACTGCCAGTAGGAAGACAATCATCAGGGTCAGCTGATGGAGTGATAGCCCTCGAAGAGGTCTGAAGGTGGTTCCAGCCAGGAAGTCCAAGACGAGGTTGAGATTCCACAGAGGTACCGGCCACTTCAGAGGTGGACGAATGTGTTTGACTCCTTTCAGGAAACGTGACACATCCGGGTGAGAGGCTAGGCTATCGCTCTCGCCCCTGGTGCCGAAGCATGCCAGTGCTGCCACCTGTACCTTGATGGAGTTGAGGGACAGTCCTTTCTGGAGTCCGCTCTGTAGGAACTCCAGCATCACAGGAACTTTAAGTGAACATGTCTTGATGTCGTGATCTTCACACCAGGCTTCAAATATTCTCCAGATCCTTATGTATGTTAACGATGTGGAGAACTTGCGTGCTCGGAGGAGGGTGTCTATTACCGCCCCCGAGTATCCGCTCTTCTTCAGGCGAGCCCTCTCAATGGCCAGACCGTAAGAGAGAATTGAGCTGGGTCCTCATGGAAGATCGGACCCTGTTGTAGCAGGTCCCTGAGAGGGGGCAGGGGTAGAGGGTTCCCTGCCAGCAGTCTTCTCATGTCTGCGTACCACGGTCTTCTTGGCCAATCCGGGCCACCAGAAGAACTAGTCCCTTGTGTAGCTGTATCTTGTGAATGATTGCGCCCAAGAGGGGCCACGGTGGGAAGGCGTATAGTAGGGTCCCCCGTGGCCAGGCCTGCACCAGGGCATCGATCCCTTGGGATTGTAGATCCCACTTGCGGCTGAAATATCTGGGTACCTGGGCGTTGGTTCTGTTCGCCAGAAGGTCCATTTCCGGTGTTCCCCACCGGTTTACTATCATCCGGAAGGCTGCGGGAGACAGCTTCCATTCTCCTGGGTCTAGACTTTCTCTGCTGAGGAAGTCCGCCGTGATGTTGTTCTTCCCGGCAATGTGAGCGGCAGAGATCTCCTGTAGATTTGCTTCCGCCCATGCCATTAGTGGGCTTATCTCCAGAGACACCTGTTGGCTTCTGGTTCCCCCTTGCCTGTTGATGTAGGCAACCATTGTGGCGTTGTCGGACATCACTCTGACTGCTTTGCCTCGGAGTCTTTGGGCGAACCGCAGGCAGGCGAGTCTGACTGCCCGCGCTTCTAGGCGATTGATGTTCCATCCTGCCTCTTCTGTGTTCCACTGCCCTTGGGCGGTTAATTCCTCGCAGTGTGCTCCCCATCCCCGTAGACTGGCATCTGTAGTTAGCAGAGTCCAGGTTGGGGATGATAGTCTTGAGCCTCTCTGTTCATGTGGCTGGGCTGCAGCCACCAGTGTAGTTTGGTCCGAACTGTGCCTGGAAGGGCTAAGCGTACGGTATAGTTGTGCGACCGTGGGTTCCAACGAGACAGCAGTGAGTGTTGTAGAGGCCTCATGTGGGCCCTCGCCCAGGGATCCACTTCCAGTGTGGATGCCATCAGCCCTAGGGCCTGCAGGTAATCTCATGCCGTGGGGAGAGGGTCATTCAGCAGTGATTGTAACCGGTTCCACAGTTTTGACCTCCTTGTGGGAGTCAGGCTGACTTTGTCTTCCTTGGTGTCGAAGTGGACCCCCAGGTACTCCAACGATTGTGAGGGCTGCAGGGAACTCTTGTTCGTGTTGACCACCCATCCGAGGCTCTCCAGTAGAGACTTGACTCTGTTGGTTGATTGGATGCTTTCCTCTGGTGACTTTGCCCTGATCAGCCAGTTGTCCAAGTAAGGATGTATGAGGACTCCTTCCTTCCGCAGTATTGTCGCCACTACCACTATCACCTTGCTGAACGTCCGTGGTGCTGTGGCTAGCCCGAAGGGTAGGGCCCGGAACTGGTAGTGATGGCCCAGGATCTTTAATCGTAGGTAACGCTGGTGTTCCCGATGAATTGGGATGTGCAGGTACGCCTCTGACAGGTCCAGGGAGGTGAGGAACTCTCCCGGCTGTATTACCTTTATTACGGATCTCAGGGTTTCCATGCGGAAGCGGGGGACCTTCAGGTATCGGTTTACGGATTTGAGGTCCAGGATTGGTCGGAACGTTCCCTCTTTCTTGGGAACGAGAAAATGTAAGGAATAATGACCAGAGTTTATCTCCTGAGGAGGTACCGGAGTTATGGCCTCGAGGGTCAGTAGCCTGGCCAGTGTAACTTCCACTGCCGCCTTTTTGGTGGGGTCGTGGCAGGGGGACTCCACAAACTTGTCCGGGGGGGGGATGCGTATGAAGTCCAGGTAGTACCCTTCTCGGATGATGGCTAGGACCCACTTGTCCGAAGTTCTCTCGACCCATCTTTGGTAGAATAGGGCCAGTCTGCCCCCTATGGCTTCCCTTGGATGGGTCGGCTGATTCTCATTGCGGAGCGCTGCTGGGCCCTGTGCCCGAGCTGTTTCCCCTCTTGTTGTGCTTGTTCCGAAAGGACTGGTTCCTGCCCGAAGGGCGGGACGCCTGGTAGCTGCTCCTGTATGGGTTGAAGCGCTGCGAGCTTCTGCCCCTGGAGGCCCTGGAAGGCTGTCGCTGGGCTCTCCTTGACTTGTCTTCCGGAAGGCACAGTACTGGGGATTCGCCCCATTTGCCCGCCATCTTTTCTAAATCGCTGCCGAACAGAAGTGTTCCTTTGAAGGGCATCCTTGTGAGGCATGCTTTGGAAGATGGGTCGGCTGACCAGCTTCTGAGCCAGAGCTGTCTCCTGGCCGCCACCGCCGATGATACTCCTCTGGCCGCTGTGCGTACGAGGTCTGAGGCTGCGTCCATTAGAAAGGATAGCACTGGGTCCAGGATATCTCCCGGGGTGCTGTTCCTGGGCTGGGATAAGCAGGCACGTGTCACCACGGTTCAGCAGGCCGCAATCTGAAGAGACATGGTGCCCATGTCAAATGACTGTTTAAGCATGGCTTCCAGCCGCCGGTCATGCGAGTCCTTGAGTGCTGCTCCTCCCTCTACCGGAATGGTGGTGCGCTTGGAGACTGCGCAGACCATGGCATCGACTCTTGGGCAAGCGAGCATATCTTTGGTTGCTGGATCCAGGGGGTACAAGCTGGCCAAGGCCCGCCCCCCTTTAAAGGCAGACTCTGGGGTGTTCCATTCCAGGTCAATTAGCTGTTGTGCGGCTCGCAAGAGCGGGAAATGATGGGAGGTCTGTCGAAGGCCTTCCAGAAATGGGTTCTCCTCGGGATCCCCCTGGGTTTCTGAGTCCGGAATCGCCAGTTCCGCCAGGCATTGGGAGACCAGATCCGGGAGCTCCTCCCTTGTGAAGAACCGTCTCATGGTTCGGTGGGGTTCTGTCCCCGGGGGGAGTTCCCCTTCTTCTAGGGGTTTGACTTCTTCTTCTGAGATGTCCGTGCCCCCGACGGTGGGACTACTTGGCGGTAAATGCCTATGCCTAGGTCTTGAGGGGCCTGGAGCATAGGGGTCCTCCTGTGACGCATGTGGTTGGTCCGCCCGGGAATCCGTTTGCATTCGGACAAAGGCGTGAATCCCCTTGAAGAGTTCCACCCAAGAAATAGACGAGGGGTCCACATTGAGTGGCGCTGCTTCCCTGGGGACCTCCGGCTGAGAGGGAGTCCCGCTGGGGGTTGCTAGCTCCAGGGAGCCCCCTGAAGAGCTAGTCCCCGGCCCTGGGCGAGACTGAGCCTGTGGAGGATCTCCCAGGGCCTCCTCGCATTGGGTGCATAAGGCATCGGCTTCCTGGCTCTGGGCGGCCCTGAGGTGGCATGCTGAGCAGAGGCCTAGGGATTTTACTTCAGATATTGGAGGTGTCGAGGTTGCCTGCGCATACATGTTTCGCTCCGGAGCGCCTGGCCGGGTGCGTGGAGGTTGTGCGCGTATCTGTGCACTTAACCGGGGTTTGTGCGCGTATCTGAGCGCTTAACCCGGGATGTGCGCGTGGGTAGTCGAGTGCGCGTAGTCCGTGCGACCGGAACTTGCGCGTGCCGCTTATGCGTCCAAGTGTTCTTGTGCGTATAATTTACACGCAGAGGTAGGTTTGTGCGCACAGGTACATTTTGTGCGCTCAGCTGGGCGGCGATGTGAATGGCGAGATTAAGCCCAAGATGGCGACGGCGACCATGCGGGCAAGATGGCGACTACCTCGGAGGGTCTCCACGTGGGTAGGCCCTTGGAAATGCCGGGGTCTGGCCCTGCTAGGGCGGATCAACCCGGTGGCGCTGGCTTCGGCCGATGGCCTGCGCTCGTCCTCAATCCTCGGAGACCGGCACAAGTAAAGATTTCTACCTTACCTTATCTTCAGCGTTTCCCGGTCTCGACCCGGGCGGTCTCCGGCTGCGGGGGGAGAGGGCAACTACCTTCACCGCCGCTTTTGAGGGTGCACCCGCTGCCTCTCAGCCACGCCCAAACTCCTCTCACTCGGGGGCTGTAAGTCCTCGCCGCGATTCGGCCGCTGGACCGAGGCTGCCTCTATGCCACGCCCGATCCTTTGGGGGCTAGGTCCCGCTGCGATTCGACAGCCGGACCGAGGCTCACCTCTGAGGGACCACGGAAATCACCTCGGGAATCTCGACTGGGGGAGGGACCCGAGGGTATCACTGCAGGAGAGCGGGGCTCGTCTTCAGTAGAATTTTCTTCTTTAAATTTGGTTCCAATGCTCTGAGAGCGTGCAGATAGCTCCTAACTGCTATGGAGACGGAAAATACTGAGGATCTGCACTTCCTGCAGGGGTATATGTACTAGGGGCTGACGTCAGATTGAAATCTGATCTGTCTCCAACTGCTAGCACGAGTACACTATACCCATTGGTTCTGAGTCCATCTGCTACACGCTAGGAAATACAGATTTTAAAAATCTCCCGCTCTCCAAATCTGTCATCCTAAGATTGCTGTAGACTGGGAGCGCGCACACACACACACACACACACTTTCTCTGCACCCCTCTCACTCAGAGACATTCTTCTTCCATCTCTTTCTCTTACACATACACACACGCTTGCTTCCTCTCTCTCTCTCTCTCTCTCATACGCACACATGCAGACAAAAACTGAATTGGAAACCACAAGCCAGAGTCTGTATGCAGTGCAATAATAGAAAAGCAGAAAATCACTATTCCTCAAAACAATACAATCAAGAAATATAAATCAATCAGAATAGTAAACCCATACAAAAAATATACATTTCAAAACAGCTGATGAATAGAATATTCAATAATTAAAAGCTCCTGTACAAATTTTTAAAAATTTCCTAAACATTGATAAAATATTTCAAAATAGCAGACATCAAATAACAACCAGTAATTAAAACTAATACGGATTTTAAAAATCCCCCTCTCTCCATACCTGTCACCCTGAGATTCTCATGAACTGGGAGTACACACACAGAGACACAAACAAAATATGTTCCCTCTGTCTCTCACATACATACACGCTTAGCGAGAGACTGAGGGAGCTTAGTGTGTGTGTGTGAGAGAGAAAGAGACAGACACACACGTTTCCCTCCATCTCTCATACATACACGCTTCTTCTGTATCTCTCACAATTCCTGTCTCATGCACGTGCACGCACACACACACACACTTCCTCTCTCTCCCTCTCACACACACCCTCATTCATTCACACACCCCCTCATATACCCACACACCCTCGTACACTGGCACTTACTCTCACAGGGACAGTCTGTCCCTTCTTCTGCCACCGGCTCCCAGCTTCTGCTGCTGGCCTTTGCCACTGCAGGTCCTTGCTTTTGCTGGCGGGGTTTCCCCCGCCACGTCACTGTTCTGCACCACTGCAGGACCTTGCTGCCAGAGGCAATGCATTTCTCTCCACTGCCACCCAGGGTGGACCACACCCCCTCCCCCCCTTAATATTCCTCTGCACCAATGTTTCCCAACTCTCTCCTGGAGGCACACTTAGCCATTTGTATTTTCAGGATTGCCACAATGAATATGCATGAGATAGATTTGCATAACCTAGGTTTCTAATTATGCAAATAAATCATGCATATTCATTATGGCTAGCCTGAAAACTTGACTGGCTACGCGTGTCTCCAGGAGAGAGCTAGGACACATTGGGCTACCTTGACTTACTTCTTTAAATAATTTGGGAAACCTACAGAATTATTTATTTTTTTTATATACCGTCAATCGGTAAACAATCTTAACGGTGAACAATAAATAAATACAAATTAAAATACAGTGTACAATAATCAAATTAAAAAATGATACAAAAAATTAAACTAAAATTCATTAAAATATAAGTAAAATAAATTAATATTCGAGCCTGAAATGCTGGAGAGCTCCAGATTTGTCTGGATATCAGGATTAACAGATGGATTTCCAGGTTCAGAAATCCTTGGAGAATCAAGTAATATCTATAGTACCTGAATGTAATCCGCTTTGAAGTACTGAGAAGCAGAATATAAATCAAATTAAAATAAATTAAAATGCAGAAGACATCTTAACTACAGAGCCTAGTAAAAATACTGAGACTTGGAAGGTATAGTTTAGGTTTACTAATTAGCCCAAGATTTTTTTCAGGCAAGCTGATCCAGATCTGGTTTTACCTCGCTGCATACACAGATTTGAAGTCCTGTTAAGCATAGTCAGAACTACATGTATAGGCGTGTAAAGAAGATGTGCAGTCTGTACTGGCAAATAAAATCAATAAGTAAAATGTTTCTTTTTGCCTCTGGAAGTGGGACACAAACGACCTTTTTGTAACGAGAGCCTGTGGGTAGGAAGGGAAAATTGAGACTGGTACTCACCTTTAGATAGTTCTCCGTGCTGAATATATCAACTTTTGCCGCTCCCACACCTTTCAGAGGCACAGAAACGTAGGCTTCAGAAAGTGTCTGCTCCCACGAGTAATCCCGCACCGTCAACGGCAT
Organism: Rhinatrema bivittatum; assembly: GCF_901001135.1. Classification (NCBI taxonomy): domain Eukaryota; kingdom Metazoa; phylum Chordata; class Amphibia; order Gymnophiona; family Rhinatrematidae; genus Rhinatrema; species Rhinatrema bivittatum. Next base: position 49,406,552 of record NC_042627.1, on the reverse strand, counting down.
CCTATGAACGCCGATGCTCCCCGCGGTTGCTAGGGGAACCTAATGCTTTCTGGTCACTGCGCTAGCACTTCCGGGGTGTTTGGGACAGGAGCAGTGTTGCCAACCTCGCTTATTTACCGCGAGATTGGGCTTCTTTTCCTAGTCATTCGCGGGGTTTTTTTCCGATTCGCTGTTTGCTTTTAATTGGGCTATTTTTTCTGCCAGTCGCGTTTTTTTGGGCTTGTTGGGCGGGACTCGTGCTCTGATGTTACAGTGATTGGCTGCTGCTGCTGCGATGAAGCCTGTCCATAGCAGGTACACCCTATCCCTATATTGCAGCAGTAAGCCAATCAGAGCAGGATTCAAATAGTGAGCCGCAAGCCTTGTTGATGGATACCTCGGAACACATTTTTGTTGGCAGACCTGGAACGGGAAGGCCAGCAGCACGGCATTGGAGGGCAACAGCAAATGAATCTTCAGACTGTGCAGCTACAGCCAGGGATCAGGAGGGGAGGAATTAGTATGTTGGGAGGGGGGAATGAGAGTGTGGAGGGCCAGAGATGTGCTTGGAGGGGGTGGGGAAAGGGGAATGAGTGAGTGTAGAGGGGGCCAAAGATGTGCTTGGAGGGGGGTGGGGAGAGGGGAATGAGTGAGTGTGGGGGGGCCAGAGATGTGCTTGGAGGGGGGTGGGGAGAGGGGAATGAGTGAGAGTGTGGGGGCCAGGTATGTGCTGGGAGGGGGGTGGGGAGAGGGGAATGAATGAGTGTGTGTGGGCCAGGGATGTGCTCGGAGAGGGGAATGAGTGTGTGTGGGCCAGGGATGTGCTCGGAGGAATGAGTGAGTGTGTGGGGGCCAAGGATGTGCTCGGAGAGGGGAATGGGTGAGTGTGTGGGGGCCAGGGATGTGCTCGGAGGGGGGGAATAAATGAGTGAGTGTGTGGGGGCCAGGGATGTGCTCGGAGGGGGGAATGAGTGAGTGTGTGGGGGCCAGGGATGTGCTCGGAGGGGGGAATGAATGAGTGAGTGTGTGGGGGCCAGGGATGTGCTCGGAGGGGGGAATGAGTGAGTGAGTGTGTGGGGGCCAGGGATGTGCTCGGAGGGGGGAATGAGTGAGTGAGTGTGTGGGGGCCAGGGATATGCTCGGAGGGGTGAGTGTGTGTGTGGGGGCCAGGGATATGCTCGGAGGGGGGAGTGAGTGAGTGTGTGGGGGCCAGGGATGTGCTCGGAGGGGGGAGTGAGTGTGTGTGTGTGGGCCAGGGATGTGCTCGGAGAGGGGAATGAGTGTGTGTGGGCCAGGGATGTGCTCAGTGAGTGTGTGTGTGTGGGCCAGGGATGTGCTCAGTGAGTGAGTGAGTGTGTGTGTGTGGGCCAGGGATGTGCTCGGAGAGGAGAATGAATGAGTGAGTGTGTGTGTGTGGGCCAGGATGTGCTCGGAGAGGGGAAGGAATGAATGAGTGAGTATGTGTGTGGGCCAGGGATGTGCTCGGAGAGGGGAATGAGTGAGTGAGTGTGTGTGGGCCAGGGATGTGCTCGGAGAGGGGAATGAGTGAGTGTGTGTGGGCCAGGGATGTGCTCGGAGAGGGGAATGAGTGAGTGTGTGGGGGCCAGGGATGTGCTCGGAGAGGGGAATGAGTGTGAGGGGCTGGTATCTTTTATTTCCTAGCATGTAGCAGATGGACTCAGGACCAATGGGTATAGTGTACTTCTGGTAGTAGTTGGAGACGGATCAGATTTCAATCTGACGTCAGCCTCTAGTACATATACCCCTGCAGGAAGTGCAGCTCCTCAGTATTTTCTGTCTCCAAAGCAGTTAGGGACTATCTGCACGCTCTCTGAGCGTTAGAACCAAAATTCAAGGAAAAACCCAAATTTAAGAAGAAAAGTTTACCTGAAGACTAGCCCCGCTCTCCTGCAGTGATACCCTCGGGTCCCACCCCCAGTTGAGATTCCTGAGGTGATTTCCGTGGTCCCTCAGAGGTGAGCCTCGGTCCGGTGGCCAAATTTCAGCAGGGACTTAGCCCCTGATTTCGGGCACGGTTGAGAGGCAGCGGGTGCATTCCTCGAGCGCGGCGATGAAGGTATTTGCCCTCTCCCCCCACAGCCGGAGACCGCCCGGGACGAAACTGGGAAACGCCGAAGACAAGGTAAGGTAGAAATCTTCTATGTAAACAGTCTCCAAGGATCGAAGAGGAGCACAGATCCGCCCTAGCAGGACTAGGCCCCGGCTGTTCCCGAGGGTCTACCCACGTGGAGACCCTCCGAGGAGGTCGCCATCTTGACCCGACTCGCCTCGCCGTTCAACTCAAGCGCACAAATTGAGTCCCTTGTGCGCATAAACTTAGGCGCACATCATACCTCACGAGCATAAGTTGCGCGCACAGAACAAGGCGCATATCTGCGGCTAGGCGCACATCTCAGCGCACATCTCCGCGCATATCTGAGGCGCACTGGAGCACACAAGAGCTCACGCGGCCACAGTCATGGCACCTCCAGAGTCGGGCATAAAAGCGCAAGGCCTCTGCCAAGCATGCCACGTCAGAGCCGCACAGAGCGAGGAGGCCGACGCCCTGTCCGCACAGTTGGAGGAGGCCCTGGGAGATCCAGGCCAGGGCCGTTCCAGCCAGGGCCCAATGCTAGCTCTTCAGGGGGCACCCCGCACCTAGCAGGCCCCAGGGAGTCCACCCCGCACTCTGGGACTCCCAGAGAACCGGCGCCCCTCAACTTAGACCCAGCTTCGATATTCTGGGTGGAGCTGTTCAAGGGGATTCACGCCTTTTGTCAGGATGCAAACTGAACCCCGGGAGGTCCAGCCATAGGCGCCTCCGGAGGACCCTCTAGGCCTAGGCACAGGTCCACACCGTCCAGAAGTTCTGCCTACGAGGACACAGACCACTCTGAAGAGGAAATTGAGCCCCTGGAAGAAGGGGAACTCCCCCCGGGGACAGAGCCACACCGAACCATGAGACGCTTCTTCACAAAGGATGAGCTCCCAGACCTAGTATCCCAATGTCTAACGGAACTCGCTATCCCGGGCCAAGGGTCCTCAGGGGAACCTAGAATGAACCCCCTGCTGGAGGGCCTTCGTCAGACGTCTCGCCATTTTCCTCTCTTACAGGCGGCACAACAGCTAATTGACCTAGAATGGAATGCTCCAGAGTCCTCATTCAAAGGGGGTCCAGCATTGTCGGCCATGTATCCCCTGGACCCAGCGACCAAAGAACTCCTGGCGTGCCCTAGGGTGGACGCCATGGTCGGCGCGGTCGCTACGCGCACTACCATCCCACTGGAGGGAGGAGCGGCGCTCAAGGACGCTCATGACCGGCGCCTAGAAGCCTTGCTAAAGCAGTCATTCGAGGTTGCAGCTCTGTCCCTTCAGATTGCGGCCTGCTGCACCGTGGTGACGCGGGCCTGCCTATCTCAAGCCAGGAACAGCACCCCGGGAGAGGACATGGAATCAACTCTGTCCTTTCTCACCGACGCGGCTTCCGATCTAGTGCGTACAACAGCCAGAGGAGTCTCATCCACTGTGGCAGCCAGAAGACAGCTCTGGCTCCGAAATTGGTCGGCAGACGCCTCTTCCAAGACGAGTCTATCAAAGATGCCCTTCAAAGGATCCCTCCTCTTCGGCAGCGAACTAGAGAAACTGGCCAACAAATGGGGTGACTCCCCATTACCGCGCCTGCTGGAAGACAAGACGAAGAGAAACCAGCATCCCTTCCACAGATCCGCCAGAGGCAGAAGCTCACAGCGCTTCAACCCTTTCAAAAGCAACTATCTAGCACCCCGCCCTACGAGCAGGAGCCAGTCCTTTCGGAACAAGCACACCAAGAGAGGAACCAGTGCGGGTGCAGGCTCCGGCCACACCCCACAATGAGAATCAGCCGACCCATCCAAGGGAAGATGCTATAGGGGCAGACTAGCCTTATTCTACCGCATATGGGTCGAGATAACTACGGACAAATGGGTCCTGGCCATCATCCGGGAGGGGTACTACCTGGACTTCATTTGAACTCCTCCCGACAAATTCGTGGAATCTCCCTGCCACGACCCCCTCAAGAGAGCGGCAGTGGAAGCTACACTGAACAGGCTTCTGACCCTCGAGGCCATAACCCCAGTGCCTATACGGGAAATAAATACTGGACATTACTCCATTTACTTCATCGTACCCAAGAAAGAGGGCATATTCAGGCCCATCCTGGACCTCAAGTCGGTCAACCGCCACCTAAGGCTTCCCCGCTTCCGCATGGAAACCTTACGATCTGTCATACGGGCAATACAACCAGGAGAGTTCCTCACATCCCTGGATCTGTCAGAGGCCTACTTACACATCCCAATGCATCAGGAACACCAGCGCTTTCTACACTTCAAGGTCCTGAATCGTCACTATCAGTTCCGGGCACTACCCTTCGGGTTAGCCACAGCATCCCGGACGTTCACCAAGGTAATAGTAATAGTGGCGGCAACACTCGGGAAGGAGGGAATCCTCGTTCATCCCTACCTGGACGATTGGTTGATCAGGGCAAAGTCACCGGAGGAAAGCCACCAAGCAACCAGCAGTGTCATAGCACTACTGGAAAGCCTAGGATGGGTAGTCAACATAAACAAAAGCTCCCTACAGCCCGCACAGTTGCTGGAATACCTAGGCGTCCAATTCGACACCAAGGAGGTCAAAGCTGCGGGGCCGGCTTCAGACCTTGCTGAGCGTTCCTCGTCCCACAGCATGGGATTACCTGCAAGTCCTCGGACTGATGGCGTCCACGCTGGAAGTAGTGCCATGGGCGCGAGCACACATGAGACCTCTACAGCGCTCACTTCTAACGCGGTGGAGTCCACGGTCCCAGAACTACACCGTACGCCTTCCACTCCCGGGCAGCGTCCAGACCCAGCTACGGTGGTGGCTGCAGAATAGCCACCTGAGCCGGGGATCAAGCCTATCCTCCCCAACCTGGACCCTGCTCACCACAGATGCCAGCCTACACGGATGGGGAGCACACTGCGAAGAGCTGACCACCCAAGGGCAGTGGAACGCAGAAGAGGCGGGATGGAACATCAACCACCTAGAAGCGCGGGCAGCCAGATTAGCCTGCCTGCAGTTTGCCCACAGACTTCGAGGCAAAGCGGTCTGAGTGATGTCTGACAACGCCACGACGGTGGCCTACATCAACCGACAGGGTGGAACCAGAAGCCAACAAGTGTCCCTAGAAATAGACCTCCTGATGGCGTGGGTGGAAGCAAATCTCCAGGAGATCTCGGCCGTCCACATTGCCAGGAAAGACAACATCGCGGCAGACTTCCTCAGCAGAGAAAGTCTAAACCCAGGAGAATGGAAACTGTCATCCACAGCCTTCCAAATGATAGTGAATCGGTGGGGGATCCCAAACATGGACCTTCTGGCAAGCAGATCCAACGCTCAAGTACCCAGATACTTCAGCTGCAGACGGGACCTGCAGTCCCAGGGGATCGATGCCCTGGTACAGCCCTGGCCTCCGGGGACCCTTCTATACGCCTTCCCGCCGTGGCCCTTGCTGGGCGCAATCATTCACAAGATACAGCGACACAGGGGACTAGTTCTCCTGGTGGCCCCGGATTGGCCAAGAAGACCCTGGTACGCAGACATGAGAAGACTGCTGGCAGGGAACCCACTACCCCTGCCGCCGCACAGAGACCTGCTCCATCAAGGCCCGATCCTTCACGAGGACCCAACTCAATTCTCGCTTACGGTCTGGCCATTGAGAGGGCTCGACTGAGGAAGAGCGGATACTCGGGGGCAGTAATAGATACTCTCCTCCGAGCACGCAAGTTCTCCACATCTCTAACGTACATAAGGATTTGGAGAGTCTTCAAGGCCTGGTGCGAAGACCACAACGTCAAGCCACGCCCCTCCAGAGTTCCCGTGATCCTGGAATTCTTACAGAATGGGCTACAACAGTGTCTGTCCCTCAATTCCATCAAGGTACAGATAGCAGCATTGTCATGCTATGGCTCCAGGAGCGAGGGCAACAGCATAGCCTCGTACCCGGATGTATCACGCTTCCCGAAAGGAGTCAAACACATTCGCCCACCTCTAAGATGGACGGTACCTCTGTGGAACCTCAACCTCGTCTTGGAGTTCCTAGCGGGATCCGCCTTCAGACCCCTCCGAGGCCTATCTCTCCGTCTGTTAACCTTAAAGACAGTGTTCTTGCTGGCCGTGTGTTCGGCCCGCCGCATCTCGGAGCTACAAGCACAGTCCTGCCGTGAACCGTTCTTCAGATTCACCCCGGGGTCCATCCAACTACGCACAGTTCCCTCCTTCCTCCCCAAAGTGGTCTCACACTTCCACCTCAATCAAACCATCGCACTACCAACGATGGACGGTGTGAAGAACTCGGGAAAAGACCGTAGCCTACGTCACCTCGACATCGGCAGACTCCTAGCCAGATATTTGGAAAGGTCGGAACCGGTACGAAAGACAGACCACCTTTTCGTCCTTCACAGCGGAAAGAGGCAAGGGGAAGCGGCCTCGCGGACAACCATTGCCCGCTGGATCAAAGAAGTCATTAAGGCGGCCTATGTAGAAGCAGGAAAACCACCACCTCTACAAGTCAAGGCCCATTCAACCAGAGCCCAGGCGGTGTCCTGGGCAGAGACTAGAATGCTGTCACCTGCGGACATCTGCAGAGCGGCAACGTGGTCCTCTATCCACACTTTCTCCAGATTCTACCATCTGGACGTACAGGCTCAGGAGGATACGGCATTTGCAAGGACAATTCTAAGTGGACCCCGGGCAGCCTCCCACCCGATTCGGGAGTAGCTTTTATACATCCCATTGGTCCTGAGTCCATCTGCTACACGCTAGGAAATGGAGAAATTACTTACCTGATAATTTCGTTTTCCTTAGTGTAGACAGATGGACTCAGCATCCCACCCTGGGCTGCCCTGAGGCATTGTGCCAATGAGTTACGGGTAAGCCATGTCTTTATTTACCTAAGACGTCCACCCTGCCCGGTGTCGACGCTTTCCGGTTGAGTACACTGGCAGTCTCCAGCTATAGTCAACCAATCAGTTCAAGTTAATCAAGTTTAATCGAGTTTAAACGTTCTAACAAGTTAGTTAAGTTTAACCATAATATGAAGTTAATCAATCAGTCAGTCACATATATATCCACAACGCTTTTCAAGGAAGAATACTGAGGAGCTGCACTTCCTGCAGGGGGATGTGTACTAGGGCAGTGATGGCTAACCTATGACACGCGTGTCAGAGGTAACACACCGAGACTTTTTGCTGACACACGCAGCCTTTCGTGGACTATTGGGAATTTTTTTTTAATCGGCTGCACCGAGCCTTTAACTAGTTTTTTAGTATCCCCCCCACCCTCCAGACCTCTCCACCTCCCCAATGCCCCCGGGCGCAGCGACAGGCAGATAGGCAGGGCCACGGCCCGAAGAAAAAGATCACATTTAAACGCGCTGATGCTCCTCCTCCTTCCTGCCTGTGCGGCCCCGGAAGTAAATGTTGCCGGAGCCACATGGGCTGGAAGGAGGTGAAGCATCGGCGCGTGCAGAAGAGGAGCAGCCCTTGCGTTTACGGGCAGCCGCGAATCCCAAGTCACAGCGGCCCGAGAAGAGGAAGAGGCCTGGTAGCAGGGCTGCCGCAGAGCCCATCCTGTGACGACCCGCGAAGAGGAGTCCCAGAGGTGAGAGAGAGGCTGAGGGTCTGTAGAGGGTGTGTGTGTGTGCGTGTATGAGATGAGTTGAGAGATTGTGTGTGAGAGTGAGAACTTGAATGTTTGCAGAGACAGCATGTGGGAGTGAGAGAGAGCCTGTGTGTGTGAGAGTCAGACAGCATGTGCCAGTGAGAGACTGTGTGTGTGTGTGAGAGAGAGAAGAGCAAGTGAGAATGAGAACCGTGTGTTTGAGGGAAGAAGATGGAGAGAAAAGAAACAGAAAAAAAGACAATATAAAAGGAATTGGCAAAAAAAAATAAGAAAGGAAAGGTGGGAAAAAAAAGCCTGTGACCAACCAATTAGAAAATGAAGATCAGACAGCAAAGGTAAAAAAACAAAATAAATTACTTTTTAGTGATTGGCACATGTAATCTTTGGGAATGTGCAAGAATAGCACTTTCTCTATGCGGATCTCACAATGTACGAGATCAGCATGGAGAAAATGGAAGCCCACGGGGCCTGCACAGAGGAGGCAGCAGAATGGGCATCAGTGTCAGTAGCAGCAATCGGCACCTCCCCAATAGCCATGCGGCAGCAGTGACAGTGGCAGCAGAGGAATGAGCGAGGTTCTGAGGTTGCTGGCAAAAGAGAGGGGAGTCTGCCTTTAGTGTGTGCATGTGAATGAATGGGACTATGCATGGGTGCCTGCATGAGAATGAATTGGTGCCTGCCTGGAGGATGGAGCGGGAGTGGTGTGAGAATGACTGGAAGCCTGCCTGGGGTTCAGTGTGTGTGTGTGTCTGTATGTGAGGGAGCTAGTGAGTGTGAGAGCATGAGTGTGTATGAGAAAATCCAGGGGAGTGAGAGTTTGGTGGCTGGGGAGAGAGTGTTTTAATTGAAGATTTAGCCAATGAAATTCAGCAGAAAAAAGTCACTAAGCAGGTAAGGTAAATAATTATTTGTTTTTGCTTTATTAATAAATACAGAACATATATTAAATTATAACTTTTTGTTATTAATATTAGAACATAAGAAAATGCCATACTGGGTCAGACCAAGGGTCCATCAAGCCCAGCATCCTGTTTCCAACAGTGGCCAATCCAGGCCATAAGAGCCTGGCAAGTACCCAAAAACTAAGTCTATTCCTTGTAACCATTGCTAATGGCAGTGGCTATTCTCTAAGTGAACTTAATAGCAGGTAATGGACTTCTCCTCCAAGAACTTATCCAATCCTTTTTTTAAACACAGCTATACTAACTGCACTAACCACATTCTCTGGCAACAAATTCCAGAGTTTAATTGTGCGTTGAGTAAAAAAGAACTTTCTCCAATTAGTTTTAAATGTGCCACATGCTAACTTCATGGAGTGCCCCCTAGTCTTTCTATTATCCGAAAGAGTAAATAACCGATTCACATCTACCCGTTCTAGACCTCTCATGATTTTAAACACCTCTATCATATCCCCCCTCAGTCGTCTCTTCTCCAAGCTGAAAAGTCCTAACCTCTTTAGTCTTTCCTCATAGGGGAGCTGTTCCATTCCCCTTATCATTTTGGTAACCCTTCTCTGTACCTTCTCCATCGCAATTATATCTTTTTTGAGATGCGGCGACCAGAATTGTACACAGTATTCAAGGTGCGGTCTCACCATGGAGCGATACAGAGGCATTATGACACTTTCCGTTTTATTAGAGCTACAAATATCACAAAATTATGGATTTTTCTAGAAGTGACACACCACCCGAGTTATGCTCTGTCTTTTTATGAATTTTGACACACTGAGCGCAAAAGGTTGGCCATCACTGTACTAGGGGCTGACGTCAGATTGAAATCTGATCCGTCTCCAGCTGCTATCAGGAGTACACTATACCCATTGGTCCTGAGTCCATCTGTCTACACTAAGGAAAACGAAATTATCAGGTAAGTAATTTCTCCAATTTGTTCTACTCCACTTGATTTCATCTATTTTTTTTTCTCATTTCTTCCCTGTAGCTGATCACCTTTTATAAAAAAAAAAAAACCCACCCTTATTTTGACAAAAAGAAAGCTTGTCCATACCTGCTGACTACAGGTAAAGAAAATGTGACATGGAAACTTGTAATACTATTTTTCTTATTTTTCTACACCACTTTTGCTTTCCTCTAATTTTGCCTTTTTTTTTTCTTTCGTTTCTTCTCCCTGCAGAAGATCACCTCTGTAAGAAAGCCAGTCTATACCTACTGTTTCCGTCCTTGGCTGCTACACTACTAAATGGTTTTGATCTACTATGGCTACAGTAAAGAAATGGGCTAAATACAGTAAAAAGTACTGCAAAGCATGGGAAGAGGAACGTGAACTAAAAGCATGGATTCAGCCTGTTTTCAGCAATGAGAATAAGGCTACGTGCAAATTTTGCAAGTGTGACATTCGTGCACATCATGCAGACCTTCTGCAACATGCTAAAACAGAGAAACATGCAAAAAGCTACACTCCTTTGTCATCTATGCGACTCACAGACATTGGTGTTTCAATTTCACATGTTTTGGGCTTTTTTTGGGCTTGTTTTTTTTTGGAAAAAAGTGCTTGTTCTTTCATGAAAACCTGGCAACCCTGGACAGGAGCTGTGTTGTCAGATTGGGTTATTACCTGGCCAGTTGGGCTACTTTTCCTCCTTTGTACGGGAAAAATAATTTTTAGCGGGCTCGGCCAGTTTTGGGCCACTACGTACTAGTAATCCTCTTTATTGCTGGCATCATTTTTTCTTTGCTGCAGGCAGTCTAGCCCGCAATCGCACTCAGATGCCTCACTGCCAGCAGTCAATCAGAGCCTGCAGGAACAGGAGACTGTGACTATTGCTCAAATTACTTAAATGAAATTCAGAGCTAGGTTTCTTTTATAGCTTGTTCTTGTACTGGTGGTACGGACATTTCCTACTAAACAGCTAACTCTAGGCAGTAGATTCTACATAAAGTATGGTGAAAATGAAAGTGGTATCGATTCTAAATCTGAATAGTAGAAGCTTCCCCATCCTGAATACAGCCATCATCATGATGCGTTGGTCTGATTGCTCGTTTTTTTCCGAAAATTATGGGTTTCAAAAATTGAGTATTAGATGTTAGGATTTATGGGTCAATTTCACAAAACAGCCCAAAAACCCCATAAAATAAGGCGACTTGAATAGGAACAGTTATAAGTCTACGCACCTTCTAGTAAAGGCTATAAGGAGTATTAGGCCACAAGAGACCTCTCCAAACTCATGTTTGTGCCAACAAAAACCTGATTTGTCCTTGTACTGTCTGAAACTTGTAAATTAACTTTTTTTTATTTCCTTTCCGTCCCTTTATTTTTATTATGTATATTACTTTGACAAAACCTATAAAATTATCTGAAGCTGGTTGCTGCTGATGCTACTTGTAAGAAAACAGAGCGGCCTGCGTGCATAGCCCAACATACTTGATCTTGCTACAGTTATTGCTGCTACTGAGCTTTACCTCAATCTTGGTCCTGAAGCTGCTAACCTCTCCACTTCACCCTGCTGAAGCTTTGTAACCCAGTTGTTTGCCTGAGAACAAGAGACGATCACCACAGGAGGTAAGAGGCAAGACTAGGGGAAGAGAGGTGTTTTTGAACTGGTGGTGACAGGTTTAGCATGCTGGGACAGGGGACAGATAACGAAAACATTGTTAGATATGACTTGTTGCTCAAAATGTTGGGTCACTAGAGTAGTCAGATTTAACACTATTAAATACTTTTTTTATTTTGAAAACAGCTGCTCTGCGTTCCCGCTTAACAGAAGCTGAATCGTTCAAGGCTGGACTCGGTTCTGCTTTAATGTTGGTCATCATAACCAAACACTGAATATCCAAGCCAAAAGCAAATGCCCGAAGGCTCCAAGTTTTCCCCACCGAAGTCAACAAGTCAAGTAAATTTTTATTTATTTATTTATTTAAAATTTTTATATACCGGCATTCATGTTGCAAACACATCATGCCGGTTTACATATAACAGGGGGTGTACAGTAAACAATTCAATAACCTATTTGTGTAGAAGGAAGCAGTTACAAATAACAAGGTAATAGAACTGGGAGGAGAGAAGAAAAGAAAGAGAATAACATTAGGTATAGGTATTTACATTAGTAATAACATTTTTACATGTGGAAGTGGTAGAATCTGGCTGAATAGAATTAATCGGTGTCCGGGAAAGCTTTTTTAAACAGCCAGGTCTTAAGTCTCTTCCTGAAGGTTGGGAGGCTGGGCTCCTGTCTAAGGTCCGGTGGGATGGAGTTCCATAGAAGGGGGCCGGCTGTTGAAAAGGCCCCGATCTCTCAAGGTAATGTGTTTGGTAGTTTTGGCTGGGGGCACTTGAAGAGATCCTCTGAGTGTGTCTCTTGTTGGTCTGGAGGAGTTATAAATTTGGAATGGGACTTGTAAGTCGAGTGGGGTGTGTTGATGGATGGTTTTGTATATTATGGAAAGAGATTTGTAGAGGATTCTAAAGTGAACAGGCAACCAGTGGAGATCTTTTAGGATTGGAGATATATGGTCCCTCCTCCTGGAGTTTGTCAGTAATCTTGCCGCAGCGTTTTGTAACATCTGGAGGGGTCTAGTATAGGAGGAAGGTAGGCCCAGAAGGATTGGTTCTTCCCCCTCGTTGTGGCTAAGAATTAAAATGGATAGGAGTAGCTTTATGTTTATACACTGCTCAAAGAGTATTACACTCAGTTAAGGTCTAAATATTCCATCATTACATAGTGCACACAAAAATGAAATCAGAGACTAGGCCATTGCTGTAGGAGGAACAGGTTGGGTAATATATACCTGAATAACTTCTAAGATTTCTGAAACTAGGAGCTTTAACAGTAAAAAAAAAAAAAAAAAAAAAAAAAAAATGGGTACTCATAGCATAGGTTCATAATAGTACAGCTAGATTCCATTGTCCTACTTCTTTAAGAATTTGTAAGGTGTATGTTTTGTTTTTAGTCTATGCATTTTTTTTAAATATTGTAAACTATCCTAATCATATGTAAATAAATGAATGTACTATTAAATACAGAGTTTTGAGCAGTCCTTTCTCAGCCTTTCGGCTGACACTGAATGCCATTGACCAAAGGGAATTGGATGGTATTAAGGCTTTGCTACCTGACCCTCTTCACAGATGGTAGAAAGTCAATTAAGAAACAAACTATCACAACAAAATGATGTAGCAATCACTGACAAAATAAAATTAAATCTTAACATTTTTTTGCACATGTAAAAAAATGAGTTGTTTTTTTTTGTTGAATGGCAAACATAACCATTAAAGGCCAAGTATCAGGCTTTTACATACCAGCCATGTGTACTCAACATTAAACTTAAATCTTTTCTCTTCTGTTAAACCGATATAATGTGTTCTGAGAAATGCAGGAAAAAAAAGCCTATAATAGCACCTACTAGAAAGAGACAAAATATATTTTGTGTTCCAGAGCAGCACACTATTTTTGCTGAGTTAAACTGTACTAACTAATTAAGCTAGATATTTCACTTAGTTGCAGTTCTAACACTGCTTTCTACATTAATGGTGGGGGTGGAAGGGAAATAGAACCAAAAGGTTACTAAGAGCCAAGAGTAACATAAGTATGAGGGAAAAAAAAGCGTGAAACTTGCTGGGCAGACTGGATGGGCCGTTTGGTCTTCTTCTGCCATTGTTTCTATATTTCACAATGGTAGACCATCTTTTATTCCATATATCTTAATTGAGAAGCTTTAGTGCCCACAGTCGATGTGGGAAAACTATGGCTTAACACACTGATCTGTGCAAAGAAAAAAAATACATTTTTTCAGCATATACTCTAAGGCCCTGTAAGCACGCCCCTAAAGATAATCTGGCATTTTCTCTACAAACAAGCTTTGTTGTTCAAGGCACCTTGTTCAAAACCTTTTGAACAATCTATTTTTAAATCTCTTAGGTGGCCTCATAAATGATTCCTTTCTGACTTGCTCAAAATGTTGGGTCACCACACTGTTCAGATTTAACACTGTTAAATACTTTGAAATTTTAAGATATCCCAATAAAGCCTGCTTTCACAGATGAATTGTTCAAGGCTGTAACTTGGTTCTAATGTTGATCATCATAACAAAACACTTTTTTCTTGAGGTAATCACTAACCTAGTCCAAATACATTTTTCCAAAATAGGACAACTAGAATTTGAGTCCTCCAAAACCATTATATTAATGCCATTAGCACAAAATCCCCCAACAGAAGAACTCTGAAAAAACCAAGGACATTTCTACTTAAAGAAAGCCCAGATGTTATTTGCACACGTTAAACTCAACCATAACATTTTCCTCCTTACTTTCAAAATGGCATGTCCAGCTTCAAAACTGGATTTGGAAAACATGTCTTCTACATGTGCATACATCTGACTTTTATAGATCTCCATAGGCCATAGAGTAATCTCTTTTGGGCCATCTTGAACATCATTTTTACAACATGAAAGATACTGCGATCCTAACTCCAAAGATTATGGTGCTTTGCAACTTCCGTGCCATGACAAAGTCCTTCCTGTAGCATGGTAGTGGCAGGTCCAGCGTGATCGACTGATGGAATCCTCTGGCATCTATAGGTGCCAGCCTTCCTGCTGATAAGGAAGTCGAGCTTCTTAATTGTGTCCGCTTCCTCTATTCTGACATATGAATGCACAGTGGCCTGTAGTCTCACTAGCACTGCACCTTCCCAGGTCAACCTGAAGCCAGCAAAGGTAAGAACTGCTCTCATGTCCTCATGGTGGTGGGGTGATCGTAAGAGTGGTGGGTGAAAAAGAGCAGTGATGAGAAGTGAGGGTGGTATTAAAGACTGCAGGTCAGGGAAACAGTAGTGAGGGCACAGTAGGGAAAGATGAGAAAACAGCAGGGTCAGGGAAACATGCATCTAACAATAATGCAGGAGGAGACATGGAGGCAAGAGAGACTAGGAGAGGAGGATGGGAGCTAAGGAGAAAAAACTGGTCAGAAAAGGACTTCAAGGAGAGAGACTGCAGGGAAAACAAAGAAGGGAGAGTCCAATAAGATAAGACTATAGGGAAGAAGGATGAAGGCAAAGGAGAGACTACAGCAAGGAAAGATGGTGGAAAGGGAGAAGGAAACAATAGTTTTAAAGAGCACAGGAATATTAACGTGAAAATGAAAAGAAAAATATGGAGGCACAGGATAGAAAGAGCAGAGAGAGGAAAGACAAGACAAAATTACTACTTACCTGATAATTTAGTTTTCCTTAGTGTAGACAGATGGACTCGGGACCAGTGGGTTATGCACATCTGCTACCAGAATGAGACGGAGCAAGCTGACATCACAGTATATATACTCCTGTAGCAACATCAGCCCACCAGTATTCTCTTCAAAAGCAACTGCAAACAGACTAGCAAAAAACTGAGTTTGAAAAGTCAACCATTACTGTACTCAACCAACAGGAAAAACTGAATTAATGTACCCACCCCAATCTAGGGACTGGATGAATACTTACCAGTATCCCCTGGAACACATAGCCCCACAGAAGAAACTTAAAACAAGTATTCTGCACCCAAGGGCAGGAAGCTGAATACACTAAGGAAAATGAAATTATCAGGTAAGTAGTAATTTCTCATTTCCTAGCATGTAGACAGATGGACTCAGGACCAGTGGGGGTGTACCCAAACTACTCCCGACTCAGGTGGGGAGGGCTGCCTGCGGTCCAGTCAACACTGCACTTGCAAAGGCTGCATCCTCCTGGGCTTGCACATCCCATCGATAATATCTAGAAAAGGTGTGTAAGGAGGTCCATGTCACAGCTGAGCAAATGTCAACGGGAGACAATGTAACCTCAGCCCATGACACTGCCTGAGCCCTAGTGGAATGGGCTCTAACCTGTGTAGGCAACAGCTTTTCAGCCTTCATATATGTGGCTGTGACTACCTCCTCCTTAATCCAGTGAGCTATTGTAGCCTGAAAAGCTGGTTTTCCCTGCTTACTTATACCATGAAGGACAAAACAGGCAATCTCTCTTTTGGAAAGGTTTAGAAACCTCCAGATACTGCAGAACTTGTCTCTTGACATTCAAAGGAAGCAACCAGTGATACTCTTCCACATCCTCTCTCTTATCAAAGTACGGTAAGAAATGTACTGATTCAAGTGAAAATACGAGTCCACTTTAGGCAAGAAAGAGGGAGCAGTATGCAACTGTATCACTCCTGGAATCACCCGAAGGAATGGCTCCCAGCAAGACAAGGCCTGCAGCTCAGAAATTTGGCTCGCAGAACATATCGCCACCACAAATACTGTTTTTAAGGTCAATAGCCACAAGGAACGGCAATGCAGTGGTCGAAATATAGGGCCCGCCAAGACATCAAACACCAAGTTAAGATTCCACAAGAGAACTGGTAATCGTAAAGGACGACGAAGATGATTCACTTGCTTCAAGAAACGAGCCACATCAAGATGGGACAATAAGGATTCACCATTCACCTGGCTTCTGAAACAGGTAAGGGAGGAGGAATAGCCTAGTGGTTAGAGCAGTGGACTATGAACCAGGAGACCAGGGTTTGAGTCCTGCTGTCGCTCCTTGTGACCCTTGGGCAAGTCACTTTACCCTCTATTGCCTCAAATACTATCCCCTCTGGGGATAGAAAAATACCTACAGTACCTGAATGTAAACCGGTGTGATATCTCGATTGAGATCGAATGTCGGTATATAATAATAAATAAAAAGGAATTAAGAGCCAACTTCTTATTTAATGCATCCTGCAAAAATTCCAAAATGAGCAGGATCTTCACTGAACGAGGAAGAACACCTCAATCCTCATACAAAGTCTCAAGCCCTCGCCAAACCTGTACATAGGTTAAGGAAGTGGAGACCTTCCGAGCACATAGCATAGTGGCATTAACCGCAGAATAACCACTTTTCAGCAAGCGAGCCCTTTCAAGGGCCATACCGGAAGACAAAATCAAGTTGGATCTTCTTGAAGAACAGGCCCCTGCTGCAACAGATCCTTGTGTGGCGGAAGACTAAGGGGAGTCTACCACAATTTTTCACAGATCCGCATACCATGGTCTTCTGGGCCAATCCGAGGCATCAAGAGCACCATCCCCCGGTGGCCTTCAATCCTGTGAACTATTCTGCCCAACGGGCCACAGAGAAAAAGCATACAGCAGCTTGTCTTCCAGCCAGACTTGTATGATAGCATCTTCTTTGAACCTCTCCTGTGACTGAAGAAGCAAGGACCATTTGCACTGGAAGAAGTCGCGAACCGGTCCCAGCGATCCACTATCAGCTGAAACACCTCGTCTGACAACACCCACTCTCCCGGCTGAGAAAGTCTGCTCTTACATTGTCTTTTCCTGTAATGTGAGAGACTGTAATCACCTGGAGCTGCCCTTCCACCCATTCCATAAGTTGGCCTATTTCCAGCACCACTTGCTGGCTCTTGGTCCCTCCTCCCTGCGATTGATGTAAGCCACTGTCGTTGCATTGTACAACATTATTCAGGCTGCTTGATCCTGCAATCTGTTTCTGAACTGCAAGCACACCAACCAGACTGCCCTGGCTTCCAGGCGATTGATGTTCCAGAGAGACTCTTCTGTGTTCCAGTGCCCTTGCGCCGTTAGTTCCTGACAGTGCACTGCCCAACTCTGGAGACTCATCTGTCATGAGTATCAACCAGTCCAGCAATGACAGGGAGACTCCCTGTCTCAGATGAACTTTCTGCAACCACCACTGCAAGTGAGAGCAGATTTCTATCAGCAACTGGAACCAAACAGTCCTATGACTGTGGGTTCCAATGAGACAGCACAGAGCGCTGAAGAGGACGCATATGCGCTCTTGCCCACGGCACCATGTGTGTTGCTGCCAGAGTACCTGAAGATAGGACCACACTTTCGGATGTATAGTGTTCACCAAAAGACGCAACTGCAAAATCAACTTCTGAATCCAAGCTTCTGGCAGGAGAACTTTGCCCTGCCTCCTGTCGAACTGAATACCCAGGTACTCCAATGACTGAGAAGGCTAGAGACTGCTCTTGGCTAGGTTCACTACCCAACCAAGCTCCTGCAAGAAGGAGATCACCTTGCAGGTCACCAGGCAGCTCTCTTCCAGAGTCTTGGCTCGAATCAGCCAGTCATCCAAATACGAGTGTATTAGGATCCCATCCTCTCTCAACTCTGCAGGCACTACCACCATAACCATGAAAAAAGTTAGGGAGCGGTGGCTAGACCAAAAGGCATTGCCTGAAACTGATAATGGTGCCCCAGCACCGCGAAACGCAGAAAATGTTGGTGCTCCAACTGGATGGGAATATGGAGGTAGGCCTCGGACACATCCAGAGAGGTCAGATATTCCCGACTGCACGGCCATTATCACCAAGTGCAAGGTTTCCATGTGAAAATGAGTCACCAGCAAATGATGGTTGACTTCCTTGAGATCCAGGTTGGAACAGAAGGAGCCCTCCTTCTTGAGCACAACAAAATAAATGATCGGCCCATACTTTCCTGAAATGTAGGCACTGGAACCACAGTCCTCAGACTGTGGAGCCTTGACAGAGTATATTCCACTGCCAGCTTCTTCTGCAGGAAGTGGCAAGGGGACACCATGAACACGTCCTAAGGAACACTTACAAAACATTTACAAAACACTCACACTCATCCACAAAACTACCTACAACCAAGACATGACATGGTTCAAAGATCACCATCCGACTCCGCCCATACAACAGACCACACCAGGGGACAGCACCTTGCCATGATGCACACTCCCTCTCCAAAGCTGTCTAAACTCAAATCCACCAAATCACGTGCCCTCTCCTTAGCTGGACCCACCCTCTGGAACAGAATGCCCCCAAACCTGCGCTTAGAATCTTGTCAAAAAAGATTCAAACAGAACCTCAAGACCTGGCTCTTTAAGCAGAGCCTTCACCTAATCCCCTCTCATCTCACCTTACTCCCTCACCCTACTCAGTTTTACCCCCCTCATCTCACTTTACCTCCTCTCTCCCCTATCGTCAAGCCCAATTACCTCATTCCTTTGTTACGAGTATGCCTTGTAACCCCCATTTAACCTAACCGCCTCAACCCAACCCCTGTATAATTCCTCTCTGCCATCTATTCTATATAATCATGCTTACATTGAATTATCTTTCCCATTATAATCTGTTAACTATATAGCATATCGTGTTAACTGTTCAAATGTCGTTCATGGTTTACATTATTTACTTCCACTGTTTAATTTGTTCTCTGTAAAGCCTGTTGCAGTTTTAGTTATTTGTGAACCGAGATGATGTTCCCAACGTATCCCGGTATATAAAAACACATACATAAATAAATAAATAAATAAATAAATAAATAAATCTGCAAAATTCCAATGCATATCCTTCCGGTAATACCTCCAGGACCCACTGATCCTAAATGATTGACCCACCTCTGATAAGAGAGACGTCCCCCTTCCTCTTGTCTCCGGGGTTGAGTGAGCAAACCTTCATTGTGAGGCTCAGGAGGATCCGCCACCCGAGCCCACACCTCTCTTGGGTTGTCTGGGACGAAAAGAGGACTGAGCCTTGCCAAAAGGCCGAGTCCTCTGAAAGATCGATCTCTTGTAGGGACGAAACTTGCTTGGAACCCTAAGACGACCCCTCATAAAGGGGTGCCTGCAACTGCTTCTAATCCTCCAGCAACCAAGGAAGGAACCAAGGAACCCTCCAGCAAAGGAAGGTACCCTCTACTGACCAGTTTCTCCAACTTGCTCCTGAACAAGAGGGAACCTTTAAATGGAAACTTTGTACAATTAGTTCTGGAGGTTGCATTGGCCGACCAATTACACAGCCATGATGTCTGGCCACTATTACCAAAGCCATTCTCCTAGCCTTGGTATAGACCAAATCGCAGCCCACATCAGTTAAAAAGGTGGTGGCGGGTTCCATAACTGCTCTGGAGTTCACCCCAGAATAATCAACTTCCAGAGAGCAGACAAGAACGAGCCATCAGAGCACAACGGGAAACTATCTGCAATGTCATTGTCTCTGCTTCAAATGCTTGTTTGAAAATGGCCTTAATTCTCCTATCATGCACATCCTTCAAGGCCACTCCTCCTTCGACAGGAATAGTCGTCCACTTAAGAGACAGCACAGACCAGCGCATCCACCTTCAGAAAACACAAATGCCCTCTCCGCTGAATCCAGGGGGTGCAGGCCTTCCAATATCCAACCCCCCCTTTGAAATTTGCCTCTGGAGTGTCCCATTCAAGATCAAACAATTCTTGAATGGCTGCCATAACGGGAAAAACAAGAGGCTTTATGCAAAGAAACCAAATTGGGTTTCTTCTTTGGCTCAGACATGGAATCTGTCCCAAGTACTCCCAGCATCTTCAAGGTCTGGGAAATCAGTGCCATCAGTTCATCTCTATGAAAGAACCGTAACATGGTCCGATAAGGTTCCAGTCCCAGAGGAATTTCCCCCATCTTCCAGGGAGTCAGGATATGCCACATCATCAGTGCCATCCAGGTTCCTGTCTGGAATATCCACAGCTAACCGAGGTGTGCTTATGAGCTTAAACATAGGACTGGAAGAGGGAGAGGGGGTCACCTGCTGAGGATCTGACCCTGACAGGTTAGCTGAAGCGGAGGACTGCACTTAAAGAATTTCAGACCTTGGGGAAAAAAATAAAACACACACTTTACCCAAGAAAAGGCAGAAGGATCCAGGCCAAAACCAGAAGGAACTGGAGCAGGGCCCACTCAGTTGCCATCTCCTTAGGAGGAATCAGTTAAGGGAGTTCTAAGGTCCAGTGTACCTCCAGAAAAATGCTTAGCCAGACCACGATTAGGCTGGGAAGTACCAGGCTTAGCAAATTCAGAGGAAGACAATCCTCCCTGAGCCTCTAAGGAGCGCTGACACGTTAGAGGGCACTTCAGGTTGAGATGCCCGAATATGACAGGCAACAGGTTTTTTGTTCACCAGTGCCATTAGTTCATCAGTCAACTGAGAATGTACATCCAGCTGGCTCGCACTGAAAAATTTCAAGCTCACAAAATTTACACATGCAAAAATTAGGCACCCCAACATCAAGCACCACAAAAAAACAAATGCACAAACAGTGCGCCAAACTCTGGACACACCACCGACATGCTTAAATATGTGCGCCCAAAACTGAGTGCACAATATTATGCAGAGCCTGACACACTGCTCACACCGACATTCCTGTACAGGGCAGTCAAACATTCACAAAAGCCCATGAAAACACCACCGTGACCTACCACGTGGCATGAGGAAAAAAGTCTAACAGCAGGGCCTAGCCCACCCTGGCTGCTCAACCTACCAAGCTGCCCAGTTCCCTTAAACCCCACGGGAGCAGGAACAAAAGTTGGAATGGTGCGCTGAGCAAGAAGACTGGAGGAAGTCCTACAAAACCCCTTTACACTGACTTTTTTTTAAAATTCTCCTTCAAAAATCTGAAGCAATCCCCATAGGGAGATGCATGTCCACCATCTGCTGGAGACAGAGAATACTGGCGGGCTGTCACAGTATAAATACTCCTGCAGTGACATCAGCTTGCTCCTCCATCTGCTGGCAGAGGTGCATAACCCACTGGTCTTGAGTCCATCTATCTACATGCTTGGAAAATGGAGGTTGGTTAATTTGGGGGAAGAGACCTAGATGATATTAAAGGGGAAAGAGGTGACAATAGTAAAGGAATGAAATTTCAAGAGAAAAAGGAATGAAAGAACACAGATAAAAACCCACCAGAGTATGAATGGTTAGGTGAAAGAAGTTTAATTGTTCTTTGTTACCACAATTTTGACTCACTATTACACAACATAATTCAATACAGAAAACATTTTCTGTAAAATATTCCCCATCTGTAGGTGAGAGAAAGCAGGGCCACGGAAAAAGACAAGGTGACATCAGGAGGAAAAGTTAAGGGCTTGTATAAAAGATGGAAGAGTAACAGTCAAGGACCATCCAAAGTGGTTGAATTAGCACAAAATATGAAACTTGTCCGTAGAACCAGTCGCCAAAGCTTCAACCTTAACTACTATCCATTCACACATCTTTAAACAACATTCATAATTAAATTACCTTAAAAATATTTTAAAATAAAAGTTTACATTCCATTCACCTTACCATGCTTGAAACAAAGAGGGCCGGATAAACTGGCTTGGGTCCTCTGAGTTCCAGACAAAGAGGCATATTGGGTTGGGGGGGGGGGGGGGAAGAGGGTGCTCCAAGTTCCAGCAGAGATACACAGCAGACTTTCATCGGGCCTGTAATTCAATCATCTCCAGATTGCTTTCATCATTTCCAGGCAGAAGTAAAAGGCTCTCACTATCACAGCCTAGAAGCCTGTCATGGGTCAGATGTTGCCTGTGGATCATAGTTTGACCACCTCTTTCCTAAAGTATACTGTTAGAGAATTTAATAGCAGTGAGGAATGTAGGCTGCAGGGAATGTGATTATCCAGGGAGGGAAGGAGAAAGGTGGAGGTATGTTTAAAAAAATAATTGTCTAATTTAGTTAAAAGTATGTTCTCACAGTCAAGTGACCAGCCAATGACTGCAAGTTTTGGTTTGGAATGTAATAAGGATCAAGCAAACTTGAAAAAAAGTATGCCCAGAAATAATAAAAGGTTGAGAAGCACAGATGCATCATGCAGGCATTTTGCAGACAGCCCAATGAATAAATGTTATAGTTTTTTTTATTCAGTCTTTTCATATGACATGCTACTTAATTCCCTTTATCATGAGAAGATATTGAGTTGCTACTCCTGACTTTCTTTGGGAGTCTCAGACCTTCCTCATTAGGAACAGAAAATACAAGTTTTTATCCCTTCTAATCTCCCAAAAACATTTACTGCAATGCATGTTAAAGGGAAAAAAAAAGTTACCAGCATCATCACTGTTTCCAACCCGCGAATGGCCATTATCGCATGCATTAGGGCCTTATCGCAGTGGTAGCATTCAAATTAGGTGGAGGGGAGGAGTCAGGGAGGGGATTAGGGAAATTGGCCAGTGGCACCGCTGCTGGCAATGTTTAGAACATTATCGCCGGCAGTAGAACAGAAAATATTATCACCTTTTACGATGGCGCTATGCCCGCGATTGTGTGCAGCATCGCTGCAGGCTATCGCCCGACCGCCCCCTTCTTCCCCCCCTTTACCTGCGCGTTCATCATTCCGCAAGACCTAAGACAGATGATACTACTTCTCAAAGATACTTTAAATACAGATTATCAAAAACTGTTTTTCATTCATCCTAGACTGAAAGCTACAATCCAAAGTGCTAAAAGAAAATCTGATCATGACAGAGAAATTACAAAATATAGTATTACAGCACAAAGGAAATAAACTTCCCAGACACCAGCATTCTTTTTCAGCTCCATTCTTATTTTTAGGAAAAAAAGGGGAAACATATGAGGCATTAAAGATTAGGCTTTTTTTTTCCAAAAGTTTAGATTTATTATTTAAAATCCTGAAGCAAAATAATGCAACATGTATTGTTTAAGAAAGTCACATCCATCACCTACCTTCACTGATGTGGCTATGATAAGAGACATTACTATACACAACTATCCTTTATAATGAACAATTTAATTATGACTTGGCTATAGTAGACATATACATACATCATACAGTCTCAACTTTAATCCAGAAAGATTTACTTATATTTTTTAAAAATCCCCATGCATTGGTTACCCTAATGTGACAGGACACCAATTGGGTTTCATTGGTTCATCAACTCCCTGGAATCCTATACATACAGATACCACTTTTGGTTACAGTATGTATGAGAATGATTTCAAACTCACTTTCATTATTCAAAAACATGGATCTGAACTGTTACAAGAGGCTAAACTGGTCAGTTGCTTTTTAATGAAAAGTCATGTCTCTAAATGTGCACACAATGCCATCCAGTTTAAAAAAAGAAAAAGTGATTTGAACAAAGAGAAAATTATTTCATAGAGACATTTTGAACTTTCCAGACTCAAAAAGCAAACTTGAAATGCTTCCTGGAGGTTGGATACTAAAATACAATATGCACCCTAAATCTAGGAAAAGAACTAATATTACAAGCTATTTTCTCCGAGATCCAATGATTGGTACAGACTAAGAAATTCTGGGCTTCCTTTCTGGCAGAGACTCTCAGCTCTCTGCAGAACCTCTGAAGGAGCTATATACTCCTGGAAATAACTCCTCCATGGGCTTCTCAGCAGTCAGAGGGCATCTTGGTGCAAAAGATCATCTCTTTTTCAAAGGTACATTGTAATAAAGTGATGCCCTTGGGTGCACTGAAGAGATCCTTGCCAGGCTTTTCCCTATTCACACAGAGAAGAGTTTGGTAACATAGAAGCAGCAATTACCGTACCTTTTTGCCATCACCAAGTTGCCCTATAAGACTTCTACTACAAATGGTTACCTCCATACACCAAGCCCGCCCTTACACTGTACCCTACAAGTTTGAGGAGACTGGATTTATGAGGCAAGGTCTACAATTTTTACATAGATTTTAATTAAATTTAAAATCTTTATTAATTTAAGAGTAAATCAGCAGACATGTATTTTATCTGTGACTGATGACTCACTTAGCCCATGTTACTCAGTTATTCACATGTCAAAGAGCAGTTTTTCTAACCTTAAAATGCAAGTATTGATGCCATTTGATTATTAGATGCTTGAGAAATTGCATGTATGGCAGTCTGGCATCAAGGGAGGTGAAATATCCAAGTTATAAGCAGAACTATTAATGGTAAAGGGAAGCTGTGGATAGGGCTTCATTTTCAGTTAAAATGATTTTCTCAAAAAAACAAAAACAAACCACTAGGTTTTCTAAAAACTATCATTCTATTTTTACTGATTTTCATTACAATTCTATAAATACAGAATTTTGTCTTGGTCCTGCAGAATTTGGGACTGGCCCAGGCTCATCTCTGGTACCGAACCTTCTACTTGGACACCCCGGCATAATTCCCAGTCCTCATTTTCCACCTTCTTGCTCAGCATAGGAAAAACTGAGTGGCACTTCATACTTCTAGTAATTAAAATAAACCCAGAAAAATGAGCAGTCAATTTGTTTACATTCCTTTGCAAGATGATCTCACTCATTATAAATCTACCAACAGAATTTAATTGTCTCTAGGAGTTGTACAAAACACACCAGCATTTGGTCTTACTTATTACACAGTAATTTAATACCTAGCTATTGAAGTTCAAGTTGGACAAAGTCTACAAATGTTTTTCTCCAATTTGAATTACATACATTAACTTTGTCACAGACCACAGCAATAATGTGTGTTACTTCAGACGTGCTTTAATTGAAAACCCCCAAAAAATGTACAGGTCACCAATGTGGAACACACTTAAAGTTGTATAAGAGTACTGAACTAATATCCCAGAACAGGTATATGTAAGCAGTACATAAGGAATGACTAGTTTTAATATGAACAGTCATTTGAGTTACATATTACAAAGAAGCATGACTTTTATAAAAAAAAATTACATATATACTAACTTACAGGCAAATATATATATTTATATACACACATACTTATGGAAACCAATGTCAGACATAACTAATGTCAATGCTAGAATAAGAAATATGAAAAGCAGCAATTCCAATAACTTTAATATTCTCAAGCCCAAATAAAGAAATCGCCCTTGACTTTCAACTACTTCAACTATTTCTTTATACATTAAAATCTTTCAGCACTATAAACAAAACATCTCGCATACTCATTTTTCTTCCCATGATCTAAAAAAAATATCACCAAAAGTACAGAAGAGAATATATTTTACAGACTGATCCAGAGATCTGACCTCTACTGTATCACCACTGCTCTCTACACTTACAGAATTCAAATAGTAACCAGGGAGAAGTTATTGCTAACTTTTTGTTTCTTTTTTTTTTTGGGGGGGGGGGGGGGAAGAGAGACTTTAGAACTTGGTAAGAGGTATTGATTAATCAGTCACTATCTACTGCAGCCAAATCTGTAGGTTTTGTTTCAAACCATAGTCTTTTTCTACTATTAAATATTTGCCACTCCTGTAACTATGAAGAATAATGCATTATTAATAGTGTTCATAGAGATATAACCTGATAGCTTTACTCAACTCAAGCAGTGCCAGCAACACTTTAGATAATGTAGTTGCCCCACAACCATCAGGACCAGCTGGGCTTACGTAAGCCACAGAAATGGTGTACTCAGGATCGGAGAGGAAGGGAAGACTGCTGCTCCTAAGCAGCACAGAGTGCATCTTAAAGGAAGCACCCCTCAGACTGGTGAAAGATTCCCCTGAACTGAAACATGGCAGAGACCACTGAGGAAGACCAAAAAAACTGCAAATTGTAATTAAAGTCAACAGCCCTCTTTTTTTGTTCAGACTATTACTATATATATATATATATATATATATATATATATATATATATTTATGTATGTGTATGTATTCACAGAATTTGAAAACTTCACTCACTCACTGGTCCTTATTCAATAAATATTTTTCCATAAAGACAAAACAGGGAAAATTCCCTTTTGAGTAAAACCCACCAGGAGAGACATCCACTCTTCTGAATTTAAGTACACTTGTACAGATGGAGCAGGACCAGGTATTATCAGAACTCCACTTAGGCATGACAAAGTATGAAAAACGTGAACAGCTGGCAAATGGATTATTGGTGGAGATTTTGTATACCTACATTTTGAAAACAAGGTGCACGATTTTCATTCTAAAAATGTCTGAAGTAGAATATACAACAATTAAATGTTACATGAAAGGAAACCCAGAAATAAGAGGAAGAGAGAAATCAGAGGAACCAATAACAAGCAGGCTCATATTTTGAAGAACAAACAGAAGAAAATATTAAGAATTTCTGTGGACCAGCTTAGCGGCTCAGTGCGCACTGCCAAGAGGTTGACCTGGATTCAATTCTTAGATTTGGTCTTCTGTTCCCTGGGCTGGCCAGAGATGCTAGAGACCTCTGGGGTATGGCATTAAGGTTACTGTGCCAAGGCTCCAATTTCAGGCCCTGGAATGAGCCCTAGTGCATGGCCCCTAGCCAAAGACTGTCACTTTGATAACTGAGGCTAGACAACTTGGGAAAAGGATATAAAATAGAGGAAAAATCTCTGGGTAGTTGCAAATGAAAGCTAGTGGTGCCAGATCTTAGCCCTAGTCCTTAATGAGCTGAAGGCCCAAAGGAGCACAAGGAATCTATTGTTCCCCATCCCAAAACTAAATTTGTTTATTCAACAAATCATTTGTCATCTGGTGCCAAACAAATATTTACATTTCCAAACACATAAATGTCAATTAAATCTCATATTTCTGGTGAACACATAACAGAAAACCCTATTAAAGGGCAAACCAGTTATTGGTCTAAAAACTTTTTTGCGCTATATAAATAGAAAATTCAGAAAATGGAGTAGTGTATTATAAAAAGTTGCAAATTGCTGTCACTGTACCAAAAGCTGCAACAGTATAAAGATCACAAAACAAAGCAGATTTTGCAGGGGTAGACAATCCCAGTCCTAGTGGGCTGCAAGCGTCGGGTTTTCATATGCATGAGAGAAATTTGTATGCACTCTGCCTCAGTTGTGTGCATATCTATTTCATGAATATTCATTAGGGATATCCTGAAAACCCGACTTGGTTTGGGGCCGAGAACCAGACTTGCCCATCCCTGTTTTAATGCACAAACTGAAATACATCAGTTTTGTGAATTTACAATTTACACTATGAACACAAACGTACCACATGCAGAAGACCAGTATTTAATTTCTGAGCCCAGCTGTTGCTCCTGGGGCCAGATAGGGCTAGGGATACTGCAGCGGTAGTATTCATAGCTCTTGGGGAAAGAGGGGACGGAGTCTCTGTCATTTCGAGTGTATCGTTAACTGCTGTGAAATGATCACATTTGTGGATGACACAAAAATATTCAAAGAGGTTAAAACACAGACAGTGAGGAATTGTAGAAGGACCTTGTGAGACTGGGGAACTGGACATCTAAATTTAATATGAATGAGTGCAGAGTGATGCACACAGGGAAAATTCATCTTAACCCTAGGACCACAATGTTGGGTTCCACCTTAGGAGTTGCCACCCAGGAAAAGGATCTTGGAGTGAGCTAATCAAATTTGCAAACACAAAATTATTACGAGTTAAATCACAAGCAGGATCTGAAAAATTGCAGGAGGACCTTGCAACACTGGAAGACTGAGCATCCAGATGTGGGGAAAAGTAACACAATGTTAAGTTCCATATTAAGTGTTACCATCCAGGAAAAGGATGTGGGCATCACAGTGGACAATACTTTGAAATCCTTGGTTCAGTGTGCAAGAGAGGTCAAAAAAACAAAATGTTACAAATTATTAGGAAAAGAATGGAGAATAAAATATGTCATAATGCCTCTGTATTGTTCCATGGTGAGGTTTGCACCTAGAGTACCATGTGCAGTTCTGGTCGCCATGTCACAAAAAAAAGATATAGTTGCATTGGAAAAGGTACAGAGAAGAGCAACCAAAATGATAAAGGGGAAGGAATGGCTCTCCTATGAGGAAAGGCTAAATAGGTTAGGGCTGTTCAGCTTGGAGAGACAGTCGAAGGGGGGGGGGGGGGAATATAAGAGGTCTATAAAATCATGAGTGGAAAGAATGGGTAAAAAATACAAAGACTAGGGGACACTCCATGAAATTAGTATGTAGCATATGCAAAGCAAATCGGAGAACACTCTTTTTCACTCAATGCACAATTAAGCTTTGGAATTTGTTGCCAGAGTATGTGGTTAAGGCAGTTAGCATAGCTGGGTTTAAAAAAAGGTTTGGACAAGTTCCTGAAAAGTCCATAAACTGTTATTAAGCAAGTAGACTTGGGGGTAGATATTAAAAAACTGCGCGTGCTACCCGGCGCACACACCTGGACACACGATTTTATATACAAAAGTAGGGGTGGCGTGCACAAGGGGAGGTTAATTTTTGCTATATTCGCGCGTCGACGCATCAGGGCCTTCCCCAGTTCCCTCCCAGACCGCTCCAATTTGGGAACGGACTAGGAGGGAACTTTCCTACCCTATCCTCCTTTCCCCTTCCCCTCTCTTCCCCACCCTCTAAAAAGCAATTTTAAATTCTTTGACCTGAAGTAACTTGCGCACGCCAGCAGCCGCACAAGGCTCCAGGACTGCGAATAATGGCGCTATCCTGGACCGCCCTCCCCAAAACATGCCCACCCCTTCCAAGAGGCCCAGCACTTGAGTGCATCTCCGCCTTTACATGCATGGCCGGGCCTCTTGGAGGATTTGCCTGGCGCACGTAAAGGCCCAGATTTACGCATGCAGGGCTTTAAAACTCTGCCCTTTAGGGAACAGCCATTAGTTATCACTGTGCAATAGCAGTATGGATCTATTTACTGTTTGGGTTCTTACCAGGCACTTACTGTAACGGGCTGGGGATTTGAACCACCAGCTGTGGTGCTGGTCAGTGGAAGCACTTTATGTATGCTGTGTTACCTGTGGAGAATTGGGAAGGAACTAACCACACTTAATTTCTTCAGGAATGATGGGCTGGATCACACCCAGCCAGATGCTCATTGGTCATAGAAAGACTCACCCTACTTATTCAGTTGTTTAGCCAGTAAGGCCTTCCCTACTGGCACAACCTCTTTTCAAGTGCTGGGGTGTAAACAGGGCTGCGATGGTCTGTTTTTAAACTTTGTGGGCTCTTTTGCTTGTGGTACCCAGTAAGGGAAACCACATCTTTGATCAACATTAATAGTTGTCTTGCAGAAACTTTGTTTCTTCCATTAGAGCATACTGAACAGCATAGCTACTGAGTATTGTGTTTTTTACTGAGATCCTCACACTTGTGACCTGGATTGTCCACCGCTGGAAACAGGATACTGGGTTAGATGGACTCTGTCTGACCCAGTATGGCAATTCTTATGGAGTCACTGTGGACAAAACATTGAAATCCTCAGTTCAGTGTGTGGCGGCAGTCAGAAAGACAAAATGATAGAACTATTCAAGAAAAATAAAGCAGAACTAGAAAAGGTACAGAGAAGGGCAATAAAAGTGATAAAGGGACTGGAACAGCTTCCTTATGAAGAAAGGCAAACCAAGTTAAGGTCTTCAGCTTGGAGAAGAGATGACGGAGGAGCGATATGTCAGGTCTGTAAAATCATGAGTGGAGTGAAACAAGTAAGGAACAGTTATTTACTCTTTCAAATAGTACCAGGGCCAACATGAAACTAGCAGGTAACAAATTTAAAAAAAAATTGCAGAAAGTATTTTTTCACTCAATTAAGTGGTGGAATTTGTTGCCAGAGGATGTGATCAAGGCATCTAGCATAGCAGGATTTAAAAGGGGCTTGGGACAAGTTCCTAGAGGAAAAGTCTGTAAACAATTATTCGCCAAGTGGACTTGGGGAAAGCCATTGCTTATCACTACGAGTGAACAACAAGGAATCAATCTATACTTTGGGATCTGCTGGGTATCTCCGAATGATCTGGGCAGAGACAGGATGCTGGGCTCGATGCACCCATGGTTTGACCCAACATGGCGTATCATATGTTCTTAAATTCTTTATTGCTGAAATGGCAGGAGCAGGGAAGGTTATAATAGGGAAAATACTCCAAATCTTTACAAATGAAGTCTCATGGCACCGTAGCCCAACAAAGGCTGGGGTCAAATGAACTGGAATCCCAAAGGAAAAGCAAGAAAATGCCAAGAATACAAAAAGGAAAAAAAAACCTTCAACTTTTTAGCTCCTCCCTCTCTACAGCCGCATCATTTGTTACTGTATCTTCAGGGATGAAATATAAAAAAAAGTAGGAAAACTCATCTAATGAACATAAACCTTATAAAGAGGGTGAAACTGCAAGAAGCTACAAGATTTAGATGCTCTATGACATTTTAAACATATGAGTATTTCTTCCATTCCTCTCTTCCATTCAAGTATGATATACTTTAATAAAAATATAAAAGTAGCAGTTCTGAGGAACACAATACAGTATACTTGCCTGCTTTAATACACTATGGGGCCAATGTAACCCTGTGTTGAGACTACGTACTGAAATTCAGTGCAGCTTAACACAGGTGCTAAAAAAATTAAAACAGGAGTTAAAAATGTGTTCACAAACCAGAGTTCAAATGTGCATAGTAAAGGCTGATTGCACATTTTAACTCAGAGGGAGGGAGGCGTCTTGAATGGGATTTCTATGCATCATGTTCTGTGCACATATAAGAATTACATGCACACGATTTATGCATACATAAATGCTTTCAATGCAGAAAACCTTTTGTGCACATAAGTCATGTGCAATAAACATGCTTGTGTGTGAGAAAAACATGTTTTCTCCACATAAATCCCAATTACAGGTCCCAGCACCAGAACTCCTGCTTCTGCCTTTAGATTAATGCTAGTGCTGGAAACTTTACTCCACCTTTTAGACCAGAAGTAAAATTTCCAGTGCTAAGAAAGATAAAAATGGGTCCTGATAATTTTCTTTCCTTGAGTCCTGCTTGGGATTTCTATCCTCCTCATCTGCCGGAGACAGAGGACACACTCCCTTCATGACCTCATTCTCAGCCATAAAGGGGGAGTGGTTGTAGACCCTTGCCAGTAGCCTTCTGTCAAAGCAAACCAGACAAGGCCTCCTTTTACATAGCCCTTTTTTTTTCATGTAAAAAAAAAAAAATTGTCCCTCAAGGGAGAGTGAAAAGGGGGGGAAGGGAGAGTGAAGAAAAGGGAGGGGAGAGAGAGTGAGAGAGCTGGATACCTCAGGCATACTACTTGTGGCCTAGACTGGTCTAGCTTGTTTACATAAGCTACTGTAGTTGCACTAAGAGAAAATTCTGACTGCCTTCCTCTTTACCCTTGGCAGAAAGGTCTGACATTCTAATCTGATAGCCCTTGTCTCTAATCTGTTCATTGACCATATGGATTCCTCCTCTGACCAGTTCTGTTGGGACAGTTTCTCCAAATGGGTTTATTTTGCGCATACCTTGACAGGAATGATTCTCATTCCTAAGCTATGGCATGTTAGAGATGATCTCAGTTTCTCAAACTTACTGTTAACGCCCTTTTTAACATTTGCATTGTATCAAAGAGAGCCTCCTTCTGGAGTTCATAAGGTGTAATCTTAACAGACAACATATCAAGATGCACTTGAAAATTCTTCTTAATCAGACCAGTGACACTTAATATAATTGGGTCTATTTCTATATCTTTATGCCACATTTTCTTGGTCTCTGATTACATCTCTTGGTTCTTAAGTATCTAGGCTTTCTCCATTTGATCTACAGAATATTGACTGGGTACTGAAACCTCTAACAGCAATGCCATTCTTATGGTCTTCTCCTTCACTACCATACCTAGTTTTCACGCATCGATCTTCCTGCTGGTGGGACTAGGAATGTCCCAGGTGATCACAACTTTGTTCTTTTCTATTAGAGTTGTGCTCTCAATGTTTGTTTAGTACATCAGTATTATGTTTTTACACAGCTTCCAGTGTATAAGCTGTGCTATGTTATTGTGCTCTGTATGCAGGCCTTCTGATCTCAGCACATCTCATCTTATGACAAGATATGTAACCGTTTCCAGTTCTGTTGCACAAATCTGCATTTGTCCGTTTTACCAGTCTTTTCTATGCTAGCTGAGAACCATTGGATCCACAGACCACTATCCTGTGCTGCAAATACCAATCTTTAATCCATAGGTTTGAATTCACCTCTTCTCCAACATTGTGTAAAATCTTGATCCATGTGGGGTTGCTGAAATAGTTCTCTATACTTCCCACTGTACTTATGCTTGTGTCAATTATCTTTCTGTCTTTGCTGATCTGATTCTTTAGTTTTTTCTCATCTTGCTAATTCTGAAGCCTTTTTACCTTTTGTATACTGGTGGATCTTCAGTCATTCCCTCTATTCTCCAAAATGACTGTCCTAGCTTAAGGACTGCCACAGGATAGTTGATCGTTTTTGTACTCCCGTACTATTTTAGCATTTAGGTCTGTTGATGCCATTAAGTATGCCTTAAGGCCTATTATGGAAACTCTATAGGTCTAATCAATTTCAAAGATCCAAACCATATTCAACCCTAGGGATGTACAGTCTCAGCATGCACTGGCTCTTATAAATTACCTGATTGGCATGGGGCAGCTTTCTTGTTTTTATATCCAATTCTTCAAGGTATTTGAGGCTTGTCTACTATTCCAAAACTGTATGATAACCAGCTTGCACTTCCTGCATTAATAGCTTGTACCTTATTTCGTGCTGTTAAAGCACTCACGTTTCCTCCAAGGAGTGACTAGGTATGCATACATTTTTTTTGTGTGAGCAACAGCATTTTTAAACCAACAATTTGAGTAGCAATATTAGCGTTGCATTTCTAAATATATAGCACCAAGAAAAATTTGAGTGACCATGTAAAAACTGAGCGATGCTCCAAAATGTATGAGCTGATGCACTCAGAGGGAACTATGCTCTTCAATATCAGCTTCATTCTCCTATAGGACTCTTTACTCATCTTTTCTCTCAATGCTTTATGCTGAATTTTTCCACCTTTCTCTACTCCTAGATTTTTATATACACTTTCCTGATGAAGTTCTTTTATATTGCAATCTTCAGTCAGGGAGATGTTTTCAGTTTTGCTTAATTTTCCTTTAAAGAAAGTTGCCTGAGCACATTTGTCCAAGCCAAATGTCATCCTGATGTCATCTGAGAAATTCTTCACTACACGACGTTCTGCTAAATGAGCATCACAAGAACTGTAGAGTTTCAGATCATCAACAGTGAGATATCTTCGAAGGGGATTGATCATTCTGAGGTCAATATTCAAAGCCATTTAGATGGATAACTCACAAATTATCCATCTAAATGGCAAGTTAGCCATCTAAATATTTAGTTTTGAATATTTACCTCTCTAGGATTAAGGCTACTGCCGTAACTCAAGGAGTTAATGAGAGCACTCAGCGGGCTTAATGCCAAACAAAATAAAAGCAGTGACAATCTCCCTGAAATATTCCTTTTCATGGTGAACTTGATGTACTCAAAAAGTACAGGATTCAATTTGTATATATCAAGGCATTTTATTATTCAGGAGTGTGGGATGCTATCAAAGGCTCTCTTATAATCAATCTATACTATACTTAGTTTTCGACTATGCATACAGCCGGCCATAATAGCTTTATTCAACATCAGATAGTCTTTTGTTTCTTATGCTCCTCTCGTTACCTTTCTGACCTATTACTGAGATTTTATTAGAATCGATGTAGTGATATATTCTATCTGCATCGACTGCAGTGAACAGCTTATAGATTGTAGGCAAGCAGGTTACTGGTCAATAGTATTTTGGGGACATTACTTGGCTCTTCCTTTGGCAAGAGATGGGTTCGCCTTGTTATTAGCCATTGTAGAATTAATTTTGGCTTTTTGATCAATTGGTTTTTGCTGTTAACCAGATATTGATAGAGGAATCAAATATTTGAGCCAAAAGTTGGGCAATCCATCAGGGCCAGGGCATTTCAAATTTGGGGCCCATTTTAACCTGGTTTTCACCTAATTATTGTAACTTCAGACTATTCCAAACTTTTGATGTTTGCCTGTTCTATATCCCCTATATGGAAGGTTTCTTCCACAAGCCTAGGGCTGCTTGTACCCCTTGCTTGTTTACATAATCTACTGCAGTGGCACTGTCTGAGAGACTGCCTTCCTCTTACCCTTGGTAGAAAGGTCTGAAGTTCTAATCGGATAGCCCTTTATCTCTAACTTATTTACCCTCAGGATTCCTGCTCCAACAGGTTCCCTTGGGCTGTATGGCGCTGGTAATATGCTCCCCACCCTATCATGCTGGTGTCTGTGGTTAGAACAATCCAGTGGGGCAGCTCCAAGTCTACCCTATTTACAAGACTAAAGGAATTCAGGCATCAGTCCAGACACTTTTCCGCCATCCAGGAAACCAGGAGGCAATGCTCATAGTCCTGGGAAGTTGGAGACCAGTGTTCTAGCAGCAAAAACACTACTGGGCACATGTGCACCCTGGCCCACTGAACTAGGTCTATGGCAGTTGTCATTAGCCGCAATAGCTGGAAATAATCTAATACTCTGAGCACCTCTAGAGTGTGGAATATCCTTACTTGCCCATTATGTTTGTGATCCTCTTAGAGAGAAGGGTCACATGCCTTTCTACTGTGTCAAAGAGAGCATCTAAAAATTGAAAGGACTGTGAGAGTTCTTATGGCATGGTTTACCAGCCAGCCCAGTCTTTCTAGAAGCTGGACTACTGTGGCTGAAGCCTGTCGTTTCACCTGGGCTGTTTTTGCCCTGATGAGCCAATTGTCCAAATAAGGATGCACCATTATCCCATGCCAGTACCACTGTAACTGAGCTAATGGCACAAATATAACATAGTAACATGCATCTGGGATGCAGTAATCCAAAAGAGCTGTATGTGATGGGGGTAAAAAACTGTTGTACACGGACCAAGAGAGAGACCTTGGGGTGATCGTGTCTAGCAATCTGAAGACAGCAATGTGACAAGGCGATAGCTAAAGCCAGAATAATGCTGGGCTGCATAGAGGAATAACATAAGAAAAAGAAGGTGATAATCTCCTCATACAGGAGGTCTCACCTGGAGTACTGTGTTCAGTTCTGGAAATCATATCTCAAAAAGGAATAGAAACAGAATGGAAGCGGTCCAGAGAAGGGCAACCAAAATGGTGTGAGGTCTCTATCAAATCACTTTTGAGGAGAAGCTGAAGGACCTAAATATGTAAACCCTGGAAAAGGAGGAGGTGCAGGGGAGATATGATACAGACCTTCAAATACCTGAAAATTTGTAATTATACACAAACCTTTTCCATTGGAAAGGAAACAGTAGAACTAGGGTCATGAAATGAAACTTGGGGGGGTGGGGGGGGAAACGACGACTCAAAACCAACGTCAGGAAACATTTCATCACGGAGAGGGTGCTGGATGCTTTAAATTCCCTTCCGGAAGAGGTGGTCAAGACGAAAAAAGTCAAAGAATTCAAAGGGGCATGGGATAACTTATTTTATTTGTGTGTTTTATATACCGTCATTCCATGTGAAAATCATTAGTTCATAACGGTGTACAGGTTTGACATTCATAAATAAATAATAAAAAAACTGAGGTAGGCATTCGTACGTGTGGGTCTCTAAAGGCTAGAGCACAGAAATGAAGAAATGTGTGCGGTGGTAACCCTCTCAGTGCAACAGTTATTACCCTTTGCAGAAGCATGGGGATTACTACCCTCAACCAATAAGCCTTGATACTTTTGTCGCAACTGCAACATCACTTTCTGCTCTGACGGCAGGGGGAGAAAAAGGGGAATTGGATTCAGATGGCAACCAACACTGGCCCTGACCTTTACAGTCTCAGGGTACTGATATACAGACATAAGGGAAAAAGCATAGGACTGCTTCTATGGCCAAGTCCAAAAGCAAAGCAAGTCAGCATTGCTGGAATTTTCAGAAAGGCTCCTCATACAGTAAAAATGTTGCAAGCAGTAATTTTTTATGGATTTAACAGTTGCTTGTTTTTTTTTATTGTACATATTACTACCCTTATCATAAGGATTGGAGTAACTGCACAGACTACCCTTAAGAGAAATTTGGGGTGACCTACATGGCACGGTAGATACTACCATAAGAAGCTTGCTGGGCAATCCTTTTCTGTTGTCATTACTATGTTACCGTGTTATTTGCGAAGAACTACAGCCATTACTACCATGACCTTGGTAAAGACCCTTGGGGCAAATGCAAGTCCGAAAGAAGGCCTGGAACTATGCAAAAACAAAGACAACTTTGATAAGAAGCTCTGACAGGTATATAGATAAAGGCTTCAGCTAGATCCAATAATGACAAAAACTCTCCTTTTCTTACTGCCACCATGAAGGAGCTGAGAATCTCCATTCTGAAGTGAGATGAAAGGTTCTAACCCTTCTTTGGGGCTACAAAATACATTGAGTAGATTCCTTGTCCCCTTTCTTGGGGAGGGACTGGGACTATGGCCTCTGAGTCCCATAATATTTAAAGGGCAACTCTTACGTCCTCTCTTTTGATTTGAGATATGCAGGGGAAAATCATAAAGGCATTTGATACTGGGGAGATTTCACTTGATAATCCCTTAAAACTATATCCAAGATCCTTAGTAATCTGGGTCCACTCTGCTTAAAACAGTGATAGGCTCTGGCCTATTACTATTTAATTATCGCTTAAAGTACTAAGCCATTTACATCACATACATAATCTGCAAACAAAAGACACAACAGTACATCTCTGCATGAACTGAATCTTAGAATACATCAAAGTTTGGTTTCCTTAATCAAAAGCCTGTTTGAATAAAAATATTTTTAACATTGATTTAAATGTTTTCAAGCAGTCCATCAGGCATAAAACTTCTGGGGGGGGGGGGGGGGGAATTCCTTATAGTGGGAGCAGAGATTGAGAAGGTGTATTCATGAATATCGACTAAGCCAATCTTGTCTCATAGAGGGGATATCGAAGAGGCCTCTCTGGAAAGATCTTAATCATCTAGGATTATAAACTTGAAGAAAGGCATTAGTCCAAAATAAAGAGTTGAGTTTGAGTAGTTTGTGTACCAGCATTGTGATTTTAAATATTACTCGATAGTGAACAGTCATCCAATGGAGGTCAGCCAGCACAGGGGTAATATGATCCCTCCTGCTCTTTCCTGTTATTAGCAGGCCTCTGAGTTCTGGCTCTGATGGTAGTTCCTGGAAGGCCTGGACCAGTGTTCTAAAGTAGTTCCTGGAAGGTCTGAACCAGTGTCACACAAAACAATTAGCTTAAAAAATCCTAACTTAGTGACAGTGGCAATCTGGTGTAGAAAAGACACGAGTCAATCCAGATCCCTAGACTCTTCACACAAGGTAGTATGGGAAACACAAAACCCTCAATAGTATGGGATGCTTATTATTGCCTGAGGGATCCATTGGATATCATTGTGGAGGGCAACCGCTTCCTGCTGCAGCAGGTTGGCCTCTCCTAGGCCTTTTGGATCCTGAAAAGGAATGGGTCTTACTCCACATCATGTCTGGGGCGTTAGAACTGATGCTTTTCCCCTGCATTGATAACTGAGATGCTGTCTTCTAAGCCCTCGTGTACTTGACCGGCCTCTATCCTTCGAGAGTCTTTGGGCTTAGATTGCTCAAATCCTTTACAAACATTTCTAGATCTTCTTCAAATAGTAGCCCCCTCTAAAAAGAAGCTTACAAAGGCATATCTTGGGTGAGTCTCTACTGCCCAATTCCAGATCCAGAGTTGTCTTCTGATTGCCACTCCAGAGACGACCAATCTAGAGGATAGCTTAATCATATCATAGAGCATGTCTGCCAAAAATGCAACTGCCGACTCTGGGCATGCAGTTTCTTCACTTCTGGGTAACTGCTGAATCTAGCATAAGGCTGCTTGGACTACATAGCATCCAAAATTCAATACCTGGATTGCAACGGCCTATGTGGAAAAGGCCTGTTTTAGGATTGTTTCAGTCTTCCTGTCCTGCAGTTCCTTTAGGGTTGTACTTCCCTTCACCAGCAAGGTGGTTCTACAGGTTGCCGCTGACATCAGTGCATCAAACCATGGGATCCAAAATAGCTTGTTTTTTTCCTCCAGAGAGAGAATATAACCTTCCCATCACCCTGCTTCCTCTGAGCCTCACTTATGGGGCATCCCACTTCGCCAGTACCATCTTAGAGCTTTGCGTAGGGAAAAGGGTTTTGAGGCCTCCTTATTCCCTGAAGGATGGGATCACCTTCCACAGGATCTTCTAACTTTGGTGCCTGAAATCTTCAGGGCCACCTGCACACTGGAAATGAGGGCTAAAAGCTCCTCTTTCCAAAACAGCCTCATGATTGAGGAATTATTCTCCGAAGAGCTCTGCCCTCTTCCTGTGTGCTTGGAGGCATTCTAGGCTCCAATTCACCCACAGACCAGTCTTCTCCAGAATCCAGGTGGCTGTTAATGCTGGTGATGCTTTGGCCCTAACAGTGTTTAGATATTGCCCTCTTTCCTTCCATCAGTCCATGGTCTGGGGATCTCGAACTAGCAGTAAAGCCAGGTTTCTGCATAGCGCAGAAAGCCTGGAGCATTAATAGTACAAACTCCAGAACGAATTCCATTCGGCCCCTGCCCCGGGTGTTCAAATCTAACTCAAAGCCCTTCCCTGGAATTCCCTTCCTCCAGGGATGTTGCTAGGCCTGGCTGTCCTAGATGCAGCTGCTCTTCCTCCCCCAAAGTAGTTGGGGCCAAGTCAGCTGGTGGCCCAATCCCTTCCTGTGGGGCCTTCGCAGGGTCTATCTAGGGAGGCAGGGTCGGGGGCCCCCATTGCATGCCAGGTCAAAGGAGCCAGCAACACTGTGATCTTTTTAGAGCCACATGCCAAACATCTGTGGCCATGCAGCATTTCTTGCCCCCCCCCCCCCCCCCCCCCCCCAAAGCTGCCCACTGCACTGGAGGAGCTCTGGAGCCAAGCATTGACTTCAGCATGCTTCTTCCACTCCCAATTCCCCTACAAGGTCCCCATGGTACTCACCACCTCCAGGTGAGTAATTGTAAACAGTAGGTCGTGGTCTCATTACTTGCAGAAGTTCCCCTACCCAATTGTTCTCTCTCTTTTTTTTTTTCTTTTTTGCTTTATTCTGCTGTACAAACACTGGGAGGAAAAAGACAGGCGAGCCAAGACTGGAGGGGGCGAGGAGGAGAGAAGGCAAACTGATCTTCCTATATAGTTTGTTTGTTTTGTTTTTTTTAAATAGGGCCAGGTCCTCCAGGGCCCTCTACTCCTTAAAGCATGAGGTTCCCCCTATAAGGGATCCTAGTAGGCAATCATCAAGATCCTTCCTGGAGGCAAATTCACTGGGGAAAGTAGCCCATAGAGGAGTTGCCCCAGGAGCTAAGTGAGCTCTACAAGACCAAGGCCGCACCCTGACAGAGGAATTTGAGAAATCCATCTACACTTATCCACAGCTGCAGGAGACAAAGACTACTGACAAGAGCCTATGACCACTCCCCATTTATGGCCAAGAATGAGGTCATGAAAGGGCTGTGCCCTCTGTCTCGGGCAGCTGAGGAACAAGAAAATCCCAAGTTTAAAGTCTGGTCAAGGAGGAAAAAAGGAAATGTGAGTTAAGCCAGCACACCTCTCTGCACTGGTTGGGGGTAAACAATGCCTTCGTTAGCATCCTTGCATGGAAATCCCATGCTAAGTACTAGGCAGTTTTATGTACACATTTTTTGTGCAAAAAACTCCTTGCTGCATCAGGAGTACAGAAAACATGTGCACAACTGCAGGTAAAACTGTGCATTCTGCTGAGCACACCTTATTACACTGGGCCCTTTAAGCAGACCATTGAACCCTAAATTATACTATTAGGTACCAATAACTCCCCTTTCATCATCCTTTTCAATAGAAAACTGAATAAGTGAAATTTGGTAAATTCCATTCTTTCCAAGTTCACACCTAGCTGTTTCCTGGTCACCTTCAGAAATCTGCACTTAAAGCAGCAGCACTTCTAGAAAAGGAATCACCTGGCATTTTAAATTTTCCTGTTCTATAAAACTAAAACTGTTTACAGATGATCTGAAAATGGATCCAATCATATGGCTATCAGCTTCTCCTCTTCCCTCTTTCTCCTCCTCTGTAATTCATCATGCCCCTGCCACCACAAATGGAGCATAAAAAAGTACCTTGAGGTTGGGAAGATGTGAGTGCAATAATGTAGGGAGAGGGAGATTTCAGCCACCATTTAAACAAATCCTGGTTATTACAAAGTGTTGTACAAACCAGGAAAGTTAGATCACCATCGTACCTTTTTATTTCTAAGTGCCAGTTGGTTGCATGCTTGATTCACATTTTAACTCTGCACAGAGTATGTGGCATTAAAATAGACGCCAACCTTCTGAGACATATATAGCCACATATCATTCTAGCAACACATCTAAATTTAAGTGTATAGTTTTAGATCATTCAAAATGTCAGCATTAGCTTTTAGTGCACCACAACCTAGTTACAATTTCAATCCACACAGGTACACAAAAAGATAAAGGGCAAAAGGACCGACCATAATGTAAGTTTATCCATGACAAGTTATTCAAATATTAAAAAAAAAACAAAACACAAAAAGCACTTGATTGTCTACAGAAATATGAGATTTCTGATCACCAGTTTTACCTCGGTCATGCATAAGAATGTGGCTGCTTTTCTTCAATACCCATTGCCATCACCCATCAATATTCAAAGTAGATGGTACTGCTGTTTCCCTAGTGCGCATTAACTGGACATCCTTGTTTGACATACAAGTATCACAACCCCATACTGCTGAGGCTTCTGCTGTGAGAAGGCCATAAGCCGTTTCAGTCATGCCTGTACAGATCCGATGAAACCATTTTTGGCAAGAGGCCTCACACAAGATGGCATCTTGATCGTCATTGACTTCATTTGTACAAATTCCACATGGATAGACTGGGTCAGAAGAAGAATGACCACGCCGACTGCGATGCAGAGGCATTTTGTTGCTCTTTTCAGAAGCGATCCTTTCAGCAGAACCTCTGGCCTGATGAGATTTATTTCGTGTGCCATTTGCATGGCTACCATTGACATTATCAGCACTGTTGGGGTGGGTATTATCTTGATTTACTGCATTGCTCCTACTAATATTTTTTAAGTCGACATTTTCTTGACTCATATCTTCAGAGTTATGACAGCGTTGATGTGTAGCAGAGTTCTGATTAGAAGTTTTATTTGTTCCTTGATTAAAGTCTTGTTTTTGAGTGGATGTTCTGGGCTGATTATAAGTATTTTGTGATTGAATAAAAGAATAGTTTGATTCTAATTGTGGGTTGAAATTTAGATTGTTGCTTGGCCCAAAGTTGGATGTCGTATCAGAATTGGATGTTTGGCTTGAATGTTGTGGTGGCATGGGGTTGTAGTTCTCACCAGGACTTGGTCTAAAATAATGATTTGGCATATTAATATTTTGACCAATGCTACTATTAAACATTGGCTGATTTCCAAAACTGGAATTCTCATGTGGAGCAAAATTGAAGTTGGGGGGTCGATTAAAACCTATTACCCCTGGGTTGTGAGGAAATGGATGTGATGGGTTTCTGAGTGAATATGGGCCACGATATGGGGACGACATTCTAGGCGCCATTCTGAAAGTATTATAACCCCCAACACCTGGATAGCCTGGATTGCTAAAATAAGGGTTTCCTGAAGGAAGTGGTTTGTATGATGCAGTATTATAATTATCATCAAAAGGATTCGCAGCTACAAGATGGTCTGAACTTGGATTTGGTGGTGGAGCATATTCCGAGAGTGGAGGAAATGGGGACACCTGAAAATATTTAGAAAAAGAAACCAGTTATTACCAAACACTTTTTGAAGTCAAAATTGAGTAATATAATCACCCACTCCCCGAACCTCTTCCTCCAATACTGTTTGTTACCAAAAGGCTTCCTTTATTTATTTTATTTTAAACTTAAGGAAATTTAATTCTCTTTGAAAGTGGACCACAGGTTCTTAGTCTGCAAGAAAACTCCTATAGCTTTAATGTGCATAGTCAATCACGCCTACAAGAACACCCTCTCAGCGTTGCTGTTCTATCAAAGCTCCCACATGCTTGGGGCAGTACATACCAGATCCCTGAAACCTTTATTAGTTAACCTCAAAAAAGTTCTGGCCTACTTTCAAAAATATTTAAATTTCCTTAAACTGAAAAAAACAGGGGAAAAATACAAGGGAACACGCAGCAATACTTAGCTAGGGAAACAGTATTTTAGGCCATGGGAAAAGAGAGTACTGTACCTTCAAACAGAAGAAAGCATGGCACCTGAGCCAAGTCTTATGGCTGTTCTGTCATTCACAGGGCACATTAAGATCAAAATGTGTCATTTTGATACAAGTCACTCAAAGTACATGGATACATCAGAATCATATGCCAAAGACAAAAAGATTATTTAACACATGAAATATAGATCACTGTAAGCAAACCATATATAGAAAGCAAAACATATATAAAAAGATACACACAAGTGTATATACATATTTTCATTTTAACCTGTGACAAAATCCACCTATCAAGTTTCAATATATATTTACAGATGATCACTTTTAGTGCAACAGATAATGACATTTATATATTATTTAACATTTTACTAATTTTAGATATTATTCCTTGTCACACTATGATAGTAACTGTTGGTTGTGCTTTCATGTACTAAATTTAAAAATCAATAATGGGAATGGGAAAAGGAAAGAAGTATCCATTCTGAATTAACATACTAAATTTGGATCCTCTAGATCTAAAATAGGAAACTAAACACAAAGGGCCAAATGTACAAGGGGTAGGAAGCTTCTAGCTTGAGATCATGGAAACAAGGAAACATACAAAACCAAAAACCTTAATACACTTCACCCAAAAAGTTATATCAAGAGATTTCATATTCTGCGTAATTGGGGTAGAGGGCGAGGAGTATCTGAGAAATTTTATAAGAGCAGCTGTACCATACTGTGTCAGACATAAGGTCCATAGAACCCTGCATCCTGTATCCAACAGTGGCCAATCTGGGTCACCCAATAGATCCCAAATTCCTTGTTGCTCACTCCCAGGTTTAGGCTGTGGCTTTCTCTAAGTCCACCTGGCTAATAATTGTTTGTGGACTTCTCCAGAAACTTGCCCAAATCCCTTTTAAACCCAGCTATGCTAGATGCTTTGACCACATCCTCCAGCAACAAATTCCATGCCTTATGTATCAAGTGAAAAAAAAAACAAACCTGTAAAAAGTGTTTTAAATCTGAAACCAGTTAATTTCATGAAGTGTCCCCTAGTCTTAGAACTATTTGATAGCGTAAATAACTATGCCCTATTTACCTGTCCACTCCACTCATGATTTTATAAACTTCTATCATATAAACTTCTATCATATCCCCTTCCTAGTTGTCTCTTCTCCAAGCAGAAGAGCCGTAACCTGTTTTAATCTTTAATCTTTCCATCCCCTTTTATCATTTGTGTTGCTCTACTCTGTACCTTTTCTAAAGAAGAAATTACTTACCTGATAATTTCTTTTTCCTTAGTGTAGACAGATGGACTCAGGACCAATGGGTATAGTATACTCCTGCTAGCAGTTGGAGACAGATCAGATTTCAATCTGACGTCAGCCCCTAGTACATATACCCCTGCAGGAAGTGCAGCTCTTCAGTATTCTCCTCGAAAAGCATTGTGGATATATGTGTGACTGACTGATTAACTTAACAATTTGGATAACTTCATAACTTGGTTAAAACGTTAAAACTTGATTAATTTGAACTGGTTGATTGACTATAGCTAGAGACCGCCAGTGTACTCAACCGGAAAGCGTCGACACTCGGCAGGGTGGATGCCCTAGGTAAGTGAAAACATGGCTTACCCTTGAATCATTTGAAAGACCATGTGAGACGGCAGCCAAGGGTGGGATGCCGAGTCCATCTGTCTACACTAAGGAAAACGAAATTATTAGGTAAGTAATTTCTCCATTTCCTAGC
The DNA here is from genome assembly GCF_901001135.1 of Rhinatrema bivittatum. NCBI lineage: Eukaryota > Metazoa > Chordata > Amphibia > Gymnophiona > Rhinatrematidae > Rhinatrema > Rhinatrema bivittatum. The sequence continues at coordinate 49,362,413 of NC_042627.1, read as the reverse complement.
GTGTAGCAGATGGACTCAGGATCAATGGGATGTATAAAAGCTACTCCCGAACCGGGTGGGAGACTGCCCGTGACCCACTTAGTATTGCCCTTGCAAATGCCGTGGCCTCCCGAGTCTGAATGTCTAGACGGTAGAATCTGGAGAAGGTATGGATGGAGGATCATGCAGCCGCCCTGCAGATCTCGGCAGGTGACAGCATTCTAGTTTCTGCCCAGGATACTGCCTGGGCTCTGGTAGAATGGGCCTTGACCTGGAGAGGTGGTGGCTTGCCAGCTCCTACGTAGGCCGCCTTGATGACTTCCTTGATCCAGCGGGCGATGGTTGCCCGCGAGGCCGCTTCCTCTTGTCTCTTCCCGCTGTGAAGGAGGAAAAGGTGGTCCGTTTTTCGTACGGGTTCGGACCTTTCCAGGTATCTGGATAAGAGTCTGCCAATGTTGAGGTGGCGTAGACTACGGACTTCTTCCGAATTCTTCAAGCCATCCGTCGTTGGTAGTGAGATGGTCTGGTTAAGATGGAAGTGTGAGACCACTTTGGGGAGGAAGGAGGGAACCGTGCGTAGTTGGATGGACCCTGGGGTGAGTCTGAGGAACGGCTCACGGCAGGACAGTGCTTGTAGTTCCGATATGCGGCGGGCTGAACACACCGCCAGCAAACACACCGTCTTTAAGGTTAACAGGCGGAGGGACAGGCCTCGGAGGGGTCTGAAGGCGGTTCCCGCTAGGAAGTCCAAAACGAGATTGAGATTCCACAGAGGTACCGGCCACTTTAGTGGTGGGCGAATGTGTTTGACTCCTTTCAGGAAGCGTGACACGTCCGGGTGAGAAGCTATGCTGTCGCCCTCACTCTTGGAGCCGAAACATGACAATGCGGCCACCTGTACCTTGATGAAGTTGAGGGACAGACCCTTCTGTAATCCGTGCTGTAAGAATTCCAGGATCACGGGAACTGTAAATAAGCGTGGCTTGATGTTGTGTTCTTCGCACCAGGCTTCGAATACTCTCCAGATCCTTATGTACGTTAGCGATGTGGAGAACTTGTGTGCTCGGAGGAGTGTGTCGATTACCGCCCCCGAGTATCCGCTCTCTCTCAGGCGAGCCCTCTCAATAGCCAGACCATAAGAGAGAATTGAGCTGGGTCCTCGTGGAGGATCGGACCTTGTTGTAGCAGGATCCTTTGTGGGGGCAGGGGTAGGGGGTTCCCTGCCAGCAGTCTTCTCATGTCTGCATACCAGGGTCTTCGTGGCCAGTCCAGAGCCACCAGAACTAGTCCCTTGTGTAGGTGTATTTTGTGAATGATTGCGCCCAGTAGGGGCCATGGCGGGAAGGCGTAAAGTAGGGTTCCCGGGGGCCAGGGCTGTACCAGAGCATCGATCCCTTGAGACTGCGGTTCCCGCCTGCGGCTGAAGTATCTGGATACTTGGGCATTGGATCTGTTTACCAGAAGGTCCATGTCCGGTGTCCCCCACTGAGCCACTATCATCTTGAAGGCTGTGGGTGACAGCCTCCATTCTCCTGGGTCTAGACTTTCCCTGCTGAGGAAGTCTGCCATGATGTGGTCTTTCCCGGCGATGTGGATGGCGGAGATTTCCTGGAGGTTTGCTTCCGCCCACGCCATCAGGGGGTCTATTTCTAGGGACACCTGTTGGCTTCTGGTTCCCCCCTGCCGGATGATGTAGGCCACTGTCGTGGCGTTGTCCGACATTACTCTGACCGCTTTGTTTTGAAGTCTGTGAGCGAACCGCAGGCAGGCTAGCCTGACTGCCCCTGCTTCTAGGCGGTTGATGTTCCATCCCGCCTCTTCTGCGTTCCACTGCCCTTGGGCAGTTAGCTCCTCGCAGTGTGCTCCCCATCCTCATAGACTGGCATCTGTGGTGAGTAGGGTCCAGGTTGGGGAGGATAGTCTTGATCCCCGGCTCATGTGGCTGGCCTGCAGCCACCACCGTAGCTGGGTCCGAACTCTGCCTGGGAGTGATAGACGTATGGTGTAGTTCTGGGACCGTGGGCTCCACCGTGATAGGAGTAAGCGCTGTAGGGGCCTCATGTGGGCTTGCGCCCATGGCACAACTTCCAGTGTGGATGCCATCAGCCCGAGGACTTGCAGGTAATCCCATGCTGTGGGACGAGGATCGTTCAGCAAGGTTTGCAGTCGGTTCCACAATTTTGATCTCCTTATGGGGGTCAGGCTGACCTTGTCCTCTTTGGTGTCTAATCGGACTCCTAGGTATTCCAGCGACTGTGAGGGTTTGTGTTGACTACCCATCCTAGGCTTTCCAGTAGAGTTATGACTCTGCTGGTTGCTTGGCGGCTTTCCTCCAGTGACTTTGCTCTGATCAGCGAATCGTCCAGGTAAGGGTGAACAAGGATTCCTTCCTTCCTCACTGTTGCCGCCACCACCACTATTACCTTGGTGAATGTCCGGGGTGCTGTGGCTAACCCAAAGGGTAGTGCCTGGAACTAGGATGGGCCTGAATGTTCCCTCTTTCTTGGGAACGATAAAATAAATGGAATAATGGCCAGTATTTAATTCCTGTGGAGGCACTGGGGTTATGGCCTCGAGAGCCAGTAGTCTGGACAGTGTAACTTCCACTGCCGCCCTCTTGGAGGGGTCGTGGCAGGGGGACTCTACGAACTTGTCCGGAGGGGTTCGTAGGAAATCCAGGTAGTAGCCCTCCTGAATGATGGCTAGGACCCACTTGTCCGAGGTTATTTCGACCCATCTGTGGTAAAATAGGGCTAGTCTGCCCCCTATGGCTTCTTCCCTTGGATGGGTCGGCTGAATCTCATTGTGGGGTGCGGCTGGGGCCCGTACCCGAGCTGGCTCCCCTCTTGTTATGCTTGGTCCGAAACGACTGGTTCCTGCCCGTAGGGCAGGGCGCTTGATAGTTGCTCCTGTAAGGATTGAAGCGCTGCGAGTTTCTGCCCCTGGAGGACCTGGGGAAGTGTGGAGATGTAGGCTCTCTCTCTTTGGCTGGCAAACCACAAAAACTGAATCTGTCTGCATCAACACTTCTCAGTATTTGCTTATCTGCATTAAACATACACTGAGCCTGTTTGTGTCTGCATTCCTCAAGCTCTTGCTTTTTACAGACAGACCTTGCTCTTAGCACAGAAACACAGAATGCTTGCTCTCTCTCACAAAGATAGTAACATGAGTTAATCATAATAATCCGTAGCAGCTATGTCTCCGAGAGTATTGTTGTTATGAACAATGTGATTGTATACAGATATATGTAATGTAACGCAGGACAATAAAAGGGCCTGCCTGAAGTGACTTCGGGATGGCTTCCTGACTTCCTTAGAATCCTGTCTGGCGTCTCTTCTTTCCGTGCGTCTCTCATCACAACAGGAAGGGACGCTGGTTTCTCTTCGTCTTATCTTCGGTAGTCGCGGCAGTGGGGACTCGCCCCATTTGTCGGCCAGTTTCTCTAGTTCGCTGCCGAACAGGAGGTATCCTTTGAAGGGCATCCTTGTGAGGCGCGTTTTGGAAGATGCGTCGGCCGACCAGCTTCGGAGCCAGAGTTGCCTCCTGGCAGCCACCGCAGATGACACTCCTCTGGCCGCTGTGCGCACTAGGTCGGAGGCAGCGTCCGCTAGGAATGATATCGCTGGTTCCATGTCTTCTCCCGGGGTGTTGTTCCTGGTTTGTGATAAGCAGGCATGTCTCACCATGGTGCAGCAGGCCGCAATTTGTAGAGACATAGCGGCAATGTCAAATGACTGTTTGAGGATGGACTCCAGATGTCAGTCATGTGCATCCTTGAGCACTGTTCCTCCCTCCTCTAGGATAGTGGTGCGCTTAGGAGACCGCGCAGACCATGGTATCCACTCTTGGGCATGCAAGAAGATCTTTGGTTGCTGGGTCCAGAGGGTACAGGGCTGCCAAGACTTGTCCCCCTTTGAATGCGGACTCCGGAGCATTCCATTCCAGGTCAATCAGCTGTTGTGCTGCTTGTAACAGAGGGAAGTGGCGAGAAGTCTGTCGAAGACCCTCCAGCAGGGGGTTCGGTTTAGGTTCCCCTGAAGTACCCGGGCCCGGAATAGCGAGCTCCGTCAGACATTGATTGACCAGGTCCGGGAGCTCGTCCTTTGTGAAGAAGCGTCTCATGGTTCGGTGAGGCTCTGTCCCCAGGGGGAGCTCCCCCTCTTCTAGGGGTTCAGCTTCCTCCTCAGAGATGTCTGAGTCCCTATAGGTGGGGCTTCTGGGTAATGGGAGCCTGTGCCTAGGTCTTGAAGGGCCTAGGGCATGTGGGTCCTCCGGTGGAGCATGTGGCTGGTCAGCCAGAGGTTCAGTTTGCATTTGAACAAAGGCATGAATCCCCTTGAAGAACTCCACCTATGATATCGACGCTGGATCAAAGCCGAGGGGCGCTGGTTCCTTGGGGATCCCCATCTGTGGGGGGGTCCCCCGGGCTTGGTCCGGGGTGCCCCCTGAGGAGCTAGAACGCGGCCCTGGGTGGGACTAGCCCTGAGCTGGATCTCCCAGGGCCTCCTCGCACAGGGCGTCGGCCTCCTCGCTTTGTGCGGCTCTGATGTGGCATGCTGGGCAGAGGCCTTGCGCTTTAATTTCTGTTCCTGGGGGTGCCATGGCTGTCGGCGCGTAAATCTTATGCGCTCCGGTGCGCTTAAAATGAGCGTGTAAGTTGTGCGCGCGGTTGTGCCGTAGATATGCGCTTGGCTCTGTACGTGCAAGTTATGCGCGCAAGGATTTATGCGCACGTAAGTCTATGCGCATAAGTGCTTTGTGCGCCTGACTCGGAGATGTGCGGTCGGGGGTGAAAGGCGCGGCGAGTAGGCCAAGATGGCGACGGCGGGCAATATGGCGACCCCCCTCGGAGAGTCTCCACGTGGGTAGACTCTTGGAATAGCCGGGGCCTGGCCCTGCTAGGGCGGATCAACATGGTGGCACTGGTCCCAGTCGGTGACCTGTGCTCCTCCTGGATCCTCAGAGACCGGATTCAAGTAGAAGATTTCTACCTTACCTTGTCTTCGGCGCTTCCCAGTTTCGTCCCGGGCGGTCTCCAGCTGCAGGGGGAGAGGGCAAATACCTTCACCGCCGCGCTCGAGGGTGCACCCGCTGCCTCTCAGCCACGCCCGAAGGATCGGGGGCTAGGTCCTTGCCACGATTCGGCCACCGGACAGAGGCTCACCTCCGAAGGACCACGGAAATCACCTCGGGAATCTCAACTGGGGGAGGGACCCGAGGGTATCACCGCAGGAGAGCGGGGCTCGTCTTCAGGTAGGTTTTCTTCTTTAAATTTTGGGTTTTCTTCTTTGAATTTGATCTAACGCTTGAGAGCGTGCAGATAGTCCCTAACTGCTATGGAGACGGAAAATACTGAAGAGCTGCACTTCCTGCAGGGGTATATGTACTAGGGGCTGACGTCAGATTGAAATCTGATCCGTCTCCAACTGCTAGCAGGAGTACAGTATACCCATTGGTCCTGAGTCCATCTGCTACACGCTAAGAAATTCTGCTTTATCTTTCTTGAAAATGGGACAACCAGAATAGCATACAATATTCAAGGTGCATTCGTATCATAGATCTGAACAGAGACATTATGATAGTCACTTTTTTCTTTTCCATTCTTTTCCATATAATTCTAAACATTCTATTTGCTTTTCTAACCACTACATACTGAAGATTTCAAAGTACTGTCCACAACGACTCCAAGATACTGAATACTGCATTGTGTACCTATAGTTAGGATTATTTTTTCCTATGTGCATCACTTTGCACATTAGGTCCCATCTGAACATATGTTGTTGTCATATTGGATCAAACCGAGGGTCCATTAAGCCCAGCACCCTGTTTCCAACAGTGACCAATCCAGGATACAAGTACCTGGCAAGTATCCAAACCAGGGATTGGCAACCCGAGGCACGAAAGGCCAATATTAGTGGTACGGCAGCAGTAGCACAGCAGTGAATATAGCTGAGTGGAAACTTTGGCCACCGCTGCCATTACTGAAGCATCAGGCAGTTTGCTATGGCATTGCAATACCCCCACTCTGGCAGCAAGAGTCACATTTAAACGAATGTCATCTCCTGCTGCCGCAGGGCCAGTGCTGCAGATCTTATTGTGAGACTGGCTTCGCGGCAGCAGGAAATGACATTTTGTAATGCGACTCCTGCTGCCCCCACCTCATGCTCTGGGGGTGGAAGAGAGAGAACCCCACTGGCCACCAGTGGACATCATCTGGTTGGTGGCAGAAGACAGAGAGAGGACCCAGCAGTTAACAGCGGATCAATTCTCACTGGCAACTGAAGAGAACCCTAGGCCTGAAAGTGTGTGTGCGTGATTGCATTTGGGAGAGAGGGCGCGTGTGCGTTTACATGATTGTGTGTGGAAGAGAGGGTGCATGTGTGTGATTGCATGTGGGATAGAGAGCGTGTGTGCATGCATGTGAGAGAATGTGTGTGGGTGTGTGCGTTGTGATTGAATGTGGATGGAAAGAGAGTGGGTATCTGATTGCAAGACAAAAGGTTCTAGCGCCTATCTGTACTGAGTTACATTGTGAAGGAGTTAAATTTTCCTTATTTTTTTGCATGATTGTGTATTATTCAAGATGGAAAAGCTGTTATACCTCAAAATCAGGAACAAATTGAACAATTTATGGTGCTTTGGGGCACTAGTTACTGTGCTGGTGCAGTCAAGTCTTTACAGTTGCTGTTGTGAAAATGTACTTTTGGCTTCTCACCTTTCAACACAGATGTGAGAACAAGAAACTGGTAACTTGGATCTAAATCACTCTGTGCTTCCATGTGAAACTGTGTGTGAGAACTATGCTTTTTTATTACTTCTATACAATTTTGTGTACTTCCAGATGGAAGAGTGGCTAATCTGATAAATTAGGATTCACTGGAACAGCACCATTTCTGATATTTTTGGATTTCTTTGATGCTGTGATAAAAAAAAGGAAATAGCTTTACACTTTTATTTTTTTTTTTATAATCACTGTTGTGAAAGTGCATCTTTTGAATTTTTTTTTTGAGCACAGAAATGCAATCAAAGAACTGTAGTATTCAACATTCACATAGCTTTGTGAATTCATGTGGCAGTATTGCTATCTTATAATTTATATGGAAGATCATTATATTTATGAATCAACCAGACTACAATCGGTGGCACTGAGGAGTGTTTTAATTTTTGAGCAATGATGCTATTCTATTCTATTAATTTGCAAGAGTACGCATATGAGCTTACTGAGTGCAAGGGGTAGAGGCTATTTTTCAGTGGTTGCAGATGTGAGCTATGATCTGGAGATGCTGAGACCACTGATGTGACCAACATCTACATTTTTCTTTGTTTCATCTTTACATCATACAGCACTGTATTTTGGAATTGTGCTAAGCTGTCTGCTAATGACTGCATATGTGATGCTTGCTGCCCTCTTGGTTGGCGTGGCATTTTTTCTTTTGCCCTCACTAATACTGCTATTGGCTTCTAGATGCTCAAGCTTTGACCTGGTTTCTCATCAAGATCCCACAGCTAAATCATAGGAAGAATAGACTTAGTTGGATGCAGTACCTTGGAGCTTTTTTATTGTCTTGTGGTATTACTGTGTGAAGTGTGTGTGGGGAATGTGTTTTTCTGTGCAGACTTTTGTTTTATAAAGAAATATCTCGGAGACCACGTGATGTGGTGAACGGGGCCGGACGCATTGGGCACCGCTCCGGGGATAGGACCCCCCTAATCCCACTCCATCCGTCCTTCTGTACAATTTCTGCCGGAATTCTTGCTCCTACGGGTGGCTTATGTCGATTACTAATTATATGCATAAGTCGCCGGTGACTATGCCACCAAAAACAACAAGAAAAGAAAAGGAAAAGCCAGGAGGCCTTGGAGCCAAGATGGCGGCGGACACGGGGACCGCGAGTAGTGGGGAACGGAGCCCTGGTGCGCAGCAGGCGCATCCCACTACACTGGAGCTGCAAGAGGCGATATTGCAGGCGCTGGAAAGTAAATTTACAGGGCTATCTGAGCAATTGACGACGATGCAATCTGCTCTATCAGATTTTGCTCCCAGGCTCGACCAGGTTGAAGGCCGCACGGGAGTTTTGGAAGATGACGTACTTGCTCTCACAAACCGGGTCCATGTCCTGGAAAAAGAACTGGCAGACCAAAAAGACAAAACTGATGATTTGGAGAACCGATCAAGGCGGTCTAACTTGCGGCTGCTCGGCTTCCCGGAATCTATTCTAGATCAGAACCTCCGTTCTACGTTGATGACTTGGATTCCAGAGGCCCTTGGGTTAAGCGAGCTACAGACCCGCTTTGAAATCGAGCGGGCGCACAGGCTGGGGCCGCGACCTTCCGACGCCGGGCTGAATTCTCGCCCGCGGATAGTCATCCTAAAAATCTTAAATTACCACCATAAGGAAAGTGTGTTACAAGCAGCGCGGAAAATACCTGATCTGCAGTTCCAAGGGCACCGCATCCGCATGGCACCGGATTATTCGGTACGAGTCACAGCGCAACAGAAGGCTTTCTCGGCGGTGTGTAATTTACTTTTTGAAAAACAGGTCCGTTTCATGCTACAATTTCCAGCGAAACTGAAAGTCTACAGGGAGGGGCGCTGGACTGTGTACTCATCCCCCGAAGCCACGAGACAACTTCAGGAGGACTTAAAAAAGTGATGTACTGTAATTTGGAAGTTCTTTATTTACTGTTTATCTGATTTAAGCACGAATAAGGGTGTGGGGGAGGGGGGTCCTATGCTCCCAACACATCCCTGCGTGCTCTCACTTCAGGCTTAGCCTGTGTAAGGTTAGTAGATATGAGGGGGAAAGGGGGGGGGTGGGGGTGGCGGGGGTTTTGTTTTTTCCTTTATTTTTGGGGTATTGCACGGGGAGCCGGGATTGTTGGAATGGTTTTGGAGAAACGGGTTGTGGCTCACTATAGTCCTACGGTAGCGCGTTTGGCGTTGTTGGGGGGAAGGGGGGCTAGGCTGGGGGCCTCCCTTTTCTTTCTCATTGATGTTATTCCGGTATGTAGCATTGGAGGGGATGCTGGATAATGGGCTCCACATATAAAGTGGTATCCTGGAATGTAGATGGCCTTGGTAGTCCTATAAAAAGGAAAAAGGTTTTTCAGCACCTGGCCCGTCTTAACACGCATATAGCGTGCCTCCAGGAAACACACCTCAACATTTTGGAAAATAAAAAGCTTTGTAGGGAATGGGTGACTACTTGCCACTTTGCCCCTGCGGTTGGTCACAAGAGGGGGGTAGCGATACTGGTGAACAAAAATACTCCCTATATCATTTCTAAAGAAGTGGCGGACCCGGAAGGCAGATTTATTCTCATCACAGGCATGTTAGAGGGACAACCTCTCACTATTCAATATTTACCTTCTCCCTCTATGCCAACTTCTCACCGACCTCAATCTAAAGTTTTTCCTATACGCAGATGATATTCAAATCATCATCCCTATCAAAGACACATACTCTAATACTCTTGTCTACTGGGAATCATGCCACCAAAAAATCAAACTACTCAACAGTCTACACCTCATCTTAAATTCCTCCAAGACTGAGATCCTGCTCATCTCGCCTGAAAACACCACCAACAACAGTATACTTCCTACCAATCTTCCTACCACACAAACCAGAGACCTAGGAGTGATAATAGATAACCGGCTAAACTTCAAGGCCCACATCAACAAAACAACCAAAGACTGCTTCTATAAACTCCAGGTCCTGAAAAGGATAAGACCTCTTTTCCACGCTCAAGATTTCAGAACGATCATCCAAGCAGTCATATTTTCGAAACTGGACTACTGCAATTCCCTATTGCTAGGTCTACCTTCATCCTACTCCAAACCACTACAGATGGTTCAAAATTCAGCTGCCCGTATTCTGACAGGCGCAAGGAAAAGAAACCACATTTCACCAGTCCTGAAAGAGCTTCATTGGTTACCCGTATACTTCCGCATCATGTATAAAGCCATAACTATCACCTATAAAACTATTCATCAACTCACCACTCTCGATCTCCAATTCCCTCTCCAAGTACACAACTCTACTAGACCTACCAGAGATGCTTACAGAGGTTCCCTCCTGGTTCCCCCAGTGAAAACGACCAAACACATTACCCTAAGAGATCGTGCCACCTCCACAGCTGGCCCTCTACTGTGGAATTCCATTCCTACAGACCTCAGACAGGAGCCCTGCCTCCCAACTTTTAGGAAAAAACTTAAGACTTGGTTATTCAAGCAAGCTTTTCCGGACACAACCCAATGACTCCCAAAACACCTTACCATTTGTATATAACATTTATTTTGTATACTACATTTAAATTGTACATTGTTTAACCATTTCTATCCTCTCTTCTCTTTTTCCTTCTCCAAGTTTGGCCTCCATTGTTAAATGTAACTGTACCTTCTGTCACCTCAGTTCTGGTTCTATGTTTTTTTAAGTTCTATGTATTTATTGCACCCCTGTTCTATGTAAACCAGCAAGATATGTTTTCATGATTGCCGGTATATAAAAACTCTAAATAAATAAAATAAATAAAACTATTTGTAATGTATATGCCCCTAATACTGCCGATAGGAAATTTTTTGGGCATCTTCTCTCTCAGGTTATAGAACACCTTCAAGGTTCCTTGATTCTGGCGGGAGACTTTAATGGTGTCTCTGATGCAACCTTAGACAAATCAAGTATCCCTAGCAGCTATAAAGTACCAAAAGAATCTGATATAGATTATGTATGCAGGAAACTGGACCTGTTAGATGTCTGGAGGGTTTTGAATCCCACGGCCCGAGAGTATACCCATGTCTCCCGAGCGCACCACACTATGACACGCATTGATTATGTGCTCGTGGCTTCTTCTCTATTTACTTGGGTCGAAGCAGCAGACGTTGGCTCCATAGTAATATCAGACCACGCTCCAACGTGGGTGTGTCTTAAGTTATCCAGGGAGCCCCGTACCCCAGGATCTTGGCGATTTCCGAGCCGCCTGGGTAATGATAAACAATTTCATCAGTATTTGCGCCAAAAATGGGAGGAATTTGCGCGAAACAATGAAGAACACATAGGTCAACCAATACTTTTTTGGGCAACAGGGAAAGCTGTTATACGTGGCGATATCATTGCCTATACTGTTAAAAGGAGGAAACAGCTCGTGAGCTCTATTTTGCAGTTAGAAAAGGAATTAAAAGATCGGAAACGACTGCTAGCACAGGCCCCGTCACCAGCCACTAAAGAAGCTTATTGGGCGTGTTTAAATCAACTGAACTCCCTTCTTCATATGAGAGCTCAGAGGGCCCTAACACATGCAGAGCTTAATTACCATCGCTTTGGGAATAAAGCGGGAGGCTTACTTGCCAGATTAGTAGCCACTAAAAGAAGGAAAAACTTTATCAGCAGCCTCCGCACAGACACTGGGCAATTGGTTACCAAAACTTCAGAGGTTTGTAAGGTTCTGCGGGACTTTTATGGCCACTTGTACACAGAAGATAGAGTAGGCTCCTCACATGATGAAGCAGAGTTTTTTAAAACTCTCTCTTTGCCGCAATTGACAGCCTCTCAACTAGACGCTTTAAACAAACCAATTTTGGAACAAGAAATTCAGCAGGTAATCCAACAAAGTAAGCCCCATAAAGCTCCCGGTCCAGACGGCTTCCCTTCCGACTTTTATAAAATTTTAAGGCCTCAACTAACCAAGCCATTATGTCAGTTCTTCAGGGAAGCGGAATTGGTGGGGGAATTTCCTAGTGACTTTAATACAGCTTATATTACTATTCTCCCTAAACCTGGGAAGGATCCTTTAAACGCCGCTTCCTACCGCCCTATATCACTCTTAAATTGTGATCTGAAAATTTACGCCCGTATCTTAGCTAATCGTTTGAGTACGACCCTTCCAGATATCATTTCTTCCCATCAAACTGGATTTGTTAAACACCGTAAGCCCAGTTCCACAGTTATCAAACTACTGTCTGCAATTGAAATCGCTAGGCAACAGGGGCACCCATCCATGGCGGTCGGATTTGATTCCGAGAAAGCCTTTGATAGGGTGGCTTGGGACTATATGTTCTCTGTATTGCGCAGATTTGGGATAACAGGGAATGTCTATCACCGGATCACCATGTTATATAAGAATCCAAAATCCCATCTCCTGGTAAATGACACGCTCTCTGATACCATCTCTATCCAGCGGGGAGTCAGACAAGGTTGTCCCCTGTCGCCTATTTTATATGTCCTCTCTCTGGATCCCTTGCTAAGGAAATTGGGTAGTTCTCCGGCGATATCTGGGTTTCAAGATATCTCTACTCCATTTACTATAGCAGCTTTTGCGGACGATATGTTAATCTTCCTTCGCAATCCCTTGTTGGCCTTACCAGAGGTGCTTGATATTCAGAGGGCCTTTGGTAAATTCGCTGGTTTAAAAATTAATACCGATAAGTCGGAGGCCTTGGATATCACCGGGCGATTGCAGGCTTCATGGGTAGGGGTGTTCCCTTTAAAGTGGGTCTCCTCTGACCTAAAGTATCTGGGAGTCAAGATTCCAGCGGATCCAACCCAGTTATACGCCCTTAATGTAAGTCCCTTAAAACAAAAACTGATTCGTAGCCTGAGCCAGTGGAGGGATCTCCCCCTCTCCCTGTCAGGGAAGATACAATTGGTGAAAATGATGGAGATATCACGCTGGATATATTTATTCCAAATGTTGCCTATCTGGTTGACCCGGACAGATATTAAGGAAATTAACCGAGCATTAAACCTGTTTATCTGGGGGGGGCAAACGGGCTCGCATATCCTTATCAATGTTAATGCAGTCAAAACAACGGGGAGGTCTTAATTGCCCGGATTTGTCTTATATAACTGTGCTTGTTTACTTCGCCACATCAGAGATTGGCTCTTTGATACGGATTATGTTACTCCATTGCAATTCTATAAGGATTGGGGGGCTCCTTGGTCTTTAAGCTCTCTTTTACATATGCCCTCTGATATGTTACCTCCGTACTTACTTCACAGCACAATGATCAGGCCTATGCGTCAAGCATGGAGATTTATTTGCAAGCAATTGAGACTCTGGCCGGGCATCACAGCCTGCCTGCATATCACCGGTTGCCCCCTGTTTCCTCCAGGGATGGACCGTTCACTCTTTACCACCAGGAAAGAGAAAGGACTGATTTGGATCTCGCAGCTATTTAGTTCCGGCTTGGCTTCCGGTCATCTTCTCAGCTTTCAAGACCTGAGGATTAAATACTCGCTTGCCAACCAAGACCATTATGGGTTTCTTCAGTTGAGGCACTTCATCCAGGTACAATGCGGCAGGAATCCCAGGTTTCCGGAATATGCCTCCGTCCATAATTTGTTGCTCGGGCTGGACAACAAACGTTTGAAATGTGCCCAGTATTATAAAGGTTTATTAGACCTTAAGTCTCAAACATACCTTCACTCTTTACTGGCGACCTGGAACTCTGGCCTGGGCACTTCAATCCCCTGTGATACCTTTTTATCCTGCTTTGCGAACATAGCTAAAATGGTAGATAATGTAACCTTCCGGGACAAGCAATTCAAGTTGTTACATTTTGCCTATTATTCTCAACGGCATGCCTACCATATGGGACTTGTACCTCACGCTAGCTGTCTACGCTGCTCACACCCCAAACCGGATTTATTGCACTGCTTCTGGTTTTGCTCTTATGTTCAAAAGTTTTGGTCCTTGATCGCGAACAAAGTCAATCACCTTTGGACCTCAGATATACTGTTAGTACCTGAAATTTGGCTACTGGGCCTTTATGACTCTCATGTTGACTGGTTGTCTGTACCACAACGCTTGCTGCTTGATAAATTGGCTTTGATGGCAAAATCGGCCATACTATCCTCCTGGACGGTCTCCTTTCCGGACTTATTTGCCATATGGACCCAGAAACTCCATCATCTGGTACATTTGGAGCACTTGTTGGCCTACACACTTGCCTCTAAACGCCTGTCTTTATTCCATGAGATTTGGGATCCTTACTTGACCCTGTTGCCAGAACCACTTCAACGACAACTGGTCCCCAAGAAGTTCTCTCAGCCTCCTCATTCCTCAACCGCGTGAGAGTTTCCTGCTTACCAACAGGACCGTGGGACCTTGGCTGTGATGTCCACGCACGTCATTGGATTACGGATTGTCAACGGGATTGACTCTCGAGCGTGGCTCTTACTGAGACCTACGGGGATTCCTCTTTTCTCACTATTGAGTCTGCTGAGTACAGTCCTGGCCCACGCTGAAGTATACTTTACTTGTCACGCCCGACGCGCTTCTGTATATGTCTTTTTATGCCACACCTGACTTTGACTTTGAACTCTGATATTTGATCTTTAAACTCTGATATTTGATCCTTGGTTTCATTATTTCTGGCTCTTTGTGGTTCTATGTGCATACCCTACCTGTTTAGACATTATGTTGCTTGGGTGGGAGGGAGGGCGGGAGGGAGGGGGGTGGGGGAATAAAGCTGAGGAGGCAATGTTTACCCTCCCTAAAAAATTGGGGTGTTATGTTCATAAGTCGATACGCTACTGTCATGTTGACAGCTGCAGGAATGGCAGTTCTATGCATTTCACATATTGTATGTTTTCTGGCGCATACCTATACTGTTGTGTGTTACTTCTGTTGTATTCAATGTGACTGTTATATTTGGTCAACACCTGAATAAACATTATTCTGTAAAAAAAAAAAAAAAAAGAAATATCTCTGGATGTTAAGTTCTCACTGTACTATTGCTATGGCAGGGCTGTGTGACTTGAGCTGGGGAGTCAAGGGTTCTACGACAGTTGGTTTGCCTTGTTATTTACAGGGCAGTCTGGCCTTCCTTTTATGTCTCCTTTTCAAACTTTGATAATTGATGTTAATATTGCTTCTTTTTTTTTTTTAATTATCTCTATTAATTTTTCAACTTAAATACAAGTAAGGATTAGTCCTTACTATAAGGCATAGCATAATACATTTGTCAAATCATCTTATATTAAACACCTTATATATAATTTATACTATTTGCCTTATACATACCATGAAATCTGAAAGATTCTTTTTAAGAAATTAACAGAGCAGTTACTTATAACCAAATTTTTCCAAATAATACAGAAAGTAGTGGAGATATCATTTATAATCCTGGATCTACAAACAGATAAACAGACAATATTAATTAGATTCCTCTCTAGAGGTTAAAAATGTTTCTAATTGCTCAGGCTCCAGAAAAACATACCGTATATTATCTATTGTCAGGATACATTTACATGGAAATTTAATCAGTATTTGTGCCCCCAATGCTCGTGCTCTAGGGCAAAGATTCAAAAATCTCTTCCTACGGATTTGTGTCACTCTTACCACGTCTGGATAAATCCAGATCCTTTCCCCCAAATATAATTTATTCCTACATTTGAGAAAATTTCTCAACACATTATCTCTTTCCATAGCTATAGCAAATGTAATCAATAATATACCTCTCCTTTCTATCTGATCTTCCTGAGAGGTCTCTAGAAAACCTGATAAATCTTCTAAGGGGGATGGTGAGAGTACATTTTCTTTAGGAATAGTTTTTACCCCTTCTCCTTCCCCACTTTTCAAAGTATCAGGTAAAAAGTACACTTTAATTACATTAGGCATACTTGTGGGGGAGAAGGATAATATATCTTTAAGATATTTATTTAGTTGTTCATTAGGGGAAATGAGTTTACATTTTGGGAAGTTTATCATTCTCAGATTATTATATCTGAGTCTGTTCTCTAAAATCTCTATTCTTTTATCATTTCTACTTTCCCCTTGAATTAAAGTAGTTTGTATTTCTTTAATTTGTTCTACTTGATTATCTAATTTTTGAATTTTTATAGAGTTAGATAAAACTACAGGGTTAACCGTTAATGACTGATCCTGAAAATCTTGAAAAGCATGGGTTAGAGATACTATCGTTTTTTCAAACACAGAAATAGCATGCCATAAAACATCTAAAGTGACAACTTCTGGTTTTTTTTTTAACAACGATACCTCGGGTATGATTACTGGAGATCTCTGAGCACAAATTGATACATTTTCTGTTCCTGTTTGTATTTCCCCTTCAGTGGATATTGGAGTAGAACTCCCAATTCCAGATATCGTCCCGATATTAATCTCTTTCAGGGCAGCTAAAATTTTCTCGCCCTGAAAGTGTCCAATTTTTGCAGCGGCTGTTGCTCCCTCAACTGCTTCTCCACCTTGTGACATCTTTGGTCTCAGGGGACTAGCAGTATCAGACGCTGTATCATGGAGGGGATGAGAAGGGGTCACAGGAGCACCAGGGCTCAAAGATATTTCATCAAGAGGTAGAGGATTCTGCTCCTGATCCTGCAACCCAACTGACTCTCCTGGTGTAAGCCCCACTGCAGAGTAGAATTCTTTAATCTTTGTTTGAGTTGGGGAGGTCTGGCGAGGGGTCGAGGTTCCCTCCCTCACCTTCCCTTTCCTTTTTGTGTGCGGCATTAAGTTAAACAGGGAAAAAAAAAGACCATCAACAAAGAGTCCGAGTTCCACTTACTGCGTGCTTTCTATTCTTCTCGAATCTTTCAGTTGGAGGGCTGCTTGGATCCGAGGGTAGATAGTGTCTTAAAAGGTAATTATTTTAGAGGATTCCCCCCAAACAAAATCAAAGCCGCGCGCGCGGCTTAGGCAGCGCACCGGCGTGGACTACGCGCCGCTCCGGCCCTGGTTTTATCGGCTGGGTCTCGGTGGGGGCGGAAGTGACGTCACGCCCCTCTCCACTCCGGGACTCCCGAGTCAGGTAGAAAGACTCCTTTGGCAATGGAAAGAGGGTCCTCAGCTGGAAACAAATCCTGCGCCTCCTCTCTCTCTCAAGTCAGCCTAGACTGCGCGCCGCTACAGCCCTGGTTTTATCGGCTGGGTCTCGGTGGGGGCGGAAGTGACGTCACGCCCCTCTCCACTCCGGGACTCCCGAGTCAGGTAGAAAGACTCCTTTGGCAATGGAAAGAGGGTCCTCAGCTGGAAACAAATCCTGCGCCTCCTCTCTCTCTCAAGTCAGCCTAGACTGCGCGCCGCTACAGCCCTGGTTTTTATCGGCTGGGTCTCGGTGGGGGGCGGAAGTGACGTCACGCCCCTCTCCACTCCGGGACTCCCGAGTCAGGTAGAAAGACTCCTTTGGCAATGGAAAGAGGGTCCTCAGCTGGAAACAAATCCTGCGCCTCCTCTCTCTCTCAAGTCAGCCTCGATTGCGCGCCGCTACGGCCCTGGTTTTATCGGCTGGGTCTCGGTGGGGGCGGAAGTGACGTCACGCCCCTCTCCACTCCGGGACTCCCGAGTCAGGTAGAAAGACTCCTTTGGCAATGGAAAGAGGGTCCTCAGCTGGAAACAAATCCTGCGCCTCCTCTCTCTCTCAAGTCAGCCTCCAATATTGCTTCTTTAACTGTTTATAGAATTCATTCTTCTGTTAAGAAGCAGCAGCTATTGACTATGTTTGGGAAAACTAATGCAGGTTTTATTTTTACAAGATTTAACTGATTATGAACATTAAATATTTAAACAGGGCTGAGTGGACCAATGTGTTTTCATCATATTGTAGAAATATTGTAGAAATGTTATTCTTTTTCATAAGAAAATGTATTAGAGACCCTGAGGGGCGTTTTGTGGTGGTTAGTGGATCTCTATTAAAAAAAAAAAAGTGTTTTACAATATTTATGCTCATGGGGGTTTTTTTCCTCAGTTGGTGGTCATGTAGAGACAATTTTTGGCCCATACCTTAATAGTGGGAGGTGCTTTTAATGTGATTAATAGGCCAAAGTCACCAAACCCCAACAGCACTGCTCAGAACTCAGGGATTTCTTTTCTCATGAAAGAGCTTCAGTTATTAGAAGTATGGCAAGTGTTATATCCTGATGATCTGTCTTTTACCTTTTATTCTCAGCCCCACAATAGTTATTTGTTGATATCTACCGCTGCTTTTCATGCTTTACAGCAAGCAGATATTGGTACCTCGCTTCACTCCAATCATGCCTCAGTTATGCTTCATTTATTTTTCCAAAGTAGGGCTTTTAAATGGCATTTCAATCCTTCCTTATAATATGGATCTACATTTTAAGGATTATTTGTCTCAGACATGGAAAGACTATGTGCTATTTAATGATTCTCTGGGCATTTTATCAGATGTGTTTTGGGCTGCTGGTAAAACAGTATTATGTGGTGAAATAATAGCATATGTTGTGAATAAGGGCACAGCCCAGAACAGAGAAATATTGAGACTGCATTTAGAATTTGGTAAGTTGAAAAAAACAGCACATACAATCTATCTCACAGAAAGTGGAAGGACAGACTGTTGCAATGATAAAGAATCTTAATCAATTTGCCCTAAGTTCATTATAGGATTTTAGGAATACGCTTTTTCAACATGGGAATAAATCTGGTAGATTATTGGCTAGAATGGTTAAGCATGCTAAGGTGAAGCAATATGTTACTTCTATCTATGGGCCTAATTCACTAACGTATTTCTCCCATTCTGTGTCTATGGGAAAATGCCTTGATGAATCAGGCCCTATGATTTCTCTGCGAAAAAACACACAGATTTATAGAAAATACAAAAAATATGTGGGTTTAGTATGGAGGTCCTCACCCCCAAGGAATGGGGGAAAAAAACTAGGAAGGCTAAACAACAGTCAAAGGCTGACAGGAGGTAAACCCCTATTATACCCATATATAATTTCTTATGTTCTTATAAGCCAAAGACTTGACAAAGTTACTTGCTTCATATGCAGTCTAACTTCCCGGGATCATGGAGGTGTTAGCGGCTTCCAGATAGATTTTACTTTTAGAAGGCTCAAATTGGGCAAGAGCCTAGGCTAGATGGCCAGGGGTCGGAGTTTTATATCATACTGCAGCCTTGTATTACGACTCCTATGCTGAATATGTATGATTTCTAAAGATCAAACAGGGTTTTTACATTTCCCACATGGAGTGCTGAATGTGAGAAAGATGGTGGAAGTCTTATGGTCTCCTCATATGTGCAGCAGGAGGGGTATTTTCATTAGTTTAGATGCTGAGAAGGCCTCTGACTGGTCTCAGTGATCGTATCTTTTCTGGGTCTTAGCACATTATGGGATTTTTTATTTTTTTTTTTACAGTGGATTCAATCGACTAGATTATTTATGAATGGTACAGTTTCTCCTTTTGCATTATAGAGTGGAACTAGACAGGGTATCTGCTTACCCTTCTTTATATTTTCACAATTGAGCCTCTTAGTTTAGTTTATTAAAATGTATGAATTGCTTGGTGTGCAGGGCTCTGAGTGATTTACAAGACTACATACATAAAATAGAAAATGTGCTTACCGTAAACAGTGTTTCCATAGATAGCAGAATGAAATTAGCCATGCTGACCCACCCACCTCCCTGGACAGACTCTCCAAGCACTGCTCCGCTGGTTACGCTATGTTATAGACTGAGGAGAAGATGGCGATCGCGTGGGAAGGCGCATGCAGCAGCACAGAGCAAGAGCTCTGTGATATCAGAGAAGTTCCGCCTCAAGACCCTCGGAGGATGTCCCGGACAGCATGGCTAATTCAGCTTGCTATCAATGGGAAATAAACAAGAATAGAAACATACATCACAATACTGCAATAGACTCATAAAACAAAAAAAGTTACGAAGTACCTCTGTTATTCATGGCTTTTGGCTGGGCAATCATGAACATAAGATCTGGGGGTTTTTTTACTGATATAATTCTTCTTATTGCTAATTCACAAGACTCTCTGTCTCTTCTGTTGTCCCTTTTTGATATGTATGGAGCTCTTTCAAAATCAATTATAAGTCATAAGCATAAGGATACTGGGAAGAACTGGGATGGTCCCTTTCCGCAGCGGTGGGCTGAAGATTACATTAAATATTTGGGTACAGTATTTTCAGGTGTATAAGTCATACTCTTGCTTAAAACAGGACCTTTGCCGTCAAAATCCATAGATAAGTTGCACTGGTATATAAGACGCACCTCTCCATCCCCCGGCACATGGTGGCAGGGCATACGAGCACATGTGCATGAACTGGAGAGAAAGAGCGAGGTGTGTGGCGGTGGGGCATATGTGCGGCTGCGCACAGTGTGTGGCAGATGAATTGGACAGAGAGAGAAAAATGCAATAGATAAGTCGCACCTACGATATTTTAGGGAAAAAAAACCCAAACACCGAAAAATATGGTATATATATTTCTGTTGATACATTCAGTTATAAAGCTGATGTAGGTCAGCTCTTGTACATAAAATTCAAGATCAGTTGAATGTATGGAAAGAATTACCACTCTCTTTATTGAGGAGGAGTACATTATTTAAAATAGTCCTGCTTCTTAATTGCTTTGTTGTTTACAAATACTACCATAATGATATTGCTATGTTGACATTTGCATTGGTATGCTTCAAGTAAGGGTGCAAAGATCGGTTATTTAAACTTATGTATACCAAAGCCTTTGGGGACTTAATATTCCTGATTTTCATTTTTATAATGCAGTTCAATTACATTTTCTTTAGGAATGAATCTCTGTTGTAACGCTGATAAGGTGGCATCTCATTTGTCTTCCCATTTTTTCTATATGTTATCCATATGCATAATGCTGTTCTTCTGGATAAGATGTATATCAATCCTTTATTTTTCCTGTATTACAAGCCTGGAGATGTGTATGGAAATGGTAGGGGGCGGCTTCTATATTATCGAAATTTTTGCCATTAGTCGGGAATAGCGAATTTCTCCAGGTTTGGAAATGGGGCCTTCTCAACGGAGGGATAAAAACTTGAGGCCTGTTGCTAATTTGTACTGCAAGGCTCATGATACCATATATTCGTTTGTCCAATTAAAAGAACATAAGAACATGTCATACTGGGTCAGACCATCAAGCCCAGCATCCTGTTTCCAACAGTAGCCAATCCAGGCTACAAGTACCTGGCAAGTACCCAAACACTAAGTAGATCCCAAAATACTGATGCCAGGGAATAGCCACGTCTATTATTAAGGTAACTTGATTAAATTTTGGTTTACCTGCTAAGCATTTTTATGCCTACTTACAGGCTTGCCACTATATTTATTCCTTAAAGTCTCTGTATCCAACCTTGCTCAAACCTGCTGGTTTTGACAATGAGCTGAGAGCCATAGGGAGACTAGGTAATAAGTTGCTGCATTGGTATAAGCTATGGTGACTGAAATGGGATCCTTAGCTGCATGCTAATTTATCCAGCTTTTGAAGCAAGACTTTGGACCTAGATGTTACTTCTCACTACATTCTTAACATCAGTAAAATGTCAATTGATGCGAGGTTCCAAATGATTCAGTTTAAAACATTGCAACATTATACTGAGTGTTAAGGCCTTTGGGATGGGTATTGTGATTTTGATACTTGTATTAAATGTCATATTGAGAAAGGCTCTTTGGAACATAATTTTGTTTTGTGTTCTAGGCTATTTAGTTTCTGTGAGGAGGTTCTTAATAACATTGAATGGGTGATTTCTCCAAAACCTCCCTTTTGTGGTAAATGGTTATTGTTGGGATCCATTTGCTAGGCAGTGGGGCTAGCCATTGAATATAGAAAATTTGTACAGAAAGCAGTACTTTCAGCTAAATATTGTGTTCTATTATACTGGCTTCAGGAAGTTTCTCACTCTCTTCACTTATGGCATCAACACATGGTTAATTGGATGCAATCGGAAAGATGATATTTTTACATCCTGAAAGGAGTCAAATGATTGTCATGCATATGGAACTTTTCTTTCATTGTTTACCAGTTAATAAGCATAAGAGATTAGAGGAACTGAAGTATTCTGCGGTTTGGCACAAGTAGATTCTATAAATTTATGTCTGCTAATAGGATGAGTGAGTGTGTGCATGGGATGTCTTTGTGCTGGTTACATGTGGTTACTATGGTAATGTCTGTTTATTATAAACATTTGATGCAATATTGTGCATAGCGTATGGTCAACTGACATTCAGGCCGATTCAGTAAAAACGCAGGAGAGCGGACGAACGCCCGCTCTCCCAGCGTGCGCGATACAGTATTCAAATGAGGTGATGCGGTAGAATTGGGCAAAAGGAGGCGCTAGGGACACTAGCGCGTCCCTAGCGCCTCAATTTTGCTGGCATCGGTTCTCGAGCCCGCTGACAGCCACGGGCTTGGAAACCGGATGCCGGCAAAATTGAGCGTCCGGTTTTCAGCCCGACAGCCATGGGCCGAATTCAAATTTTTTTTTTTTTACTCTTCGGGACCTCCGACTTAATATCACCATGATATTGAGTCAGAGGGTGCACAGAAAAGCAGTTATTACTGCTTTTCTGTGCACTTTCCTAGTGCCAGAAGAAATTAGCACCCACCTTTGGGTCGGCGCTAATTTCTGAAAGTAAAATGTGCGGCTAGGCTGCACATTTACTTTCTGTATCCCGCGTGCATACCTAATAGGACCATCAACATGCATTTGCATGTTGAGGGCGCTATTAGGTGCCGCGGGTTGGACGCACGTTTTCCTCCCCTTACTAAATAAGGGGTAAGGGAAAATGCGCGTCCAAGAGCACGCACTGTATCGGCCTGATTGTGGGGTTCTCTCTTTTTGCTATGATTGTTGGACATATTGCAATATGGCATCAATATAAAGAGTTGAAAAAAAATAAGAGACATAAGGGTCATCCTGGTTTAGACCATGGCCCATTGAGCCCAGCATTCTATTTCCGACACTGGCCAATGCAGCTTACAAGTACCTGGCAGATCCGCAATAGTTGATCTATTTATTTTCTCTCACTCCCTGGGATAAGAGTGGCTCTCATGTCTTCCTGGCTAATAACTGCTTTATTTTTAGACCATTTAGCTTTTCCATTTTGAGGCCTCCTTGAAATAAAAAGTACACACAACAACAACAAACTTTTTGTTTCTTTTTAGCACACGGGTAATTTAAGTTTTTCAAATACTACACCCAACTGCCTGATTTCCACAGACCTTTTCTTACAGAGGTTGTTCCCCTTCCTATAAATACAAAACAAATTAGTACAGCTCTAGTAATACAACATAATTACCTGTGTATTTGACTTGCGCTTCTTCTTATCAGGGCTTCCCAAATGTATGCTTGATCCTCCTAACCCATCCAATCCACCATCACCACCTATAAGATTTAAATTAATGTATTTTTTCGTTTTATACTGTTTGTTTTTGCACAGTATCCCAAATATTACACAAGACTAATGAAACCACATAAACGCAAATTTAAAGACCACTTAGGGATGCGAACATGCCGCCAGTCTCATTTATACTAAGCTGTCTGCAAATACTGAGATCCTCTGAGGATAAAGTTTAATTCTCAATTTAATAGTAATCTGTTCTTACACTGCCACTTTATCCAGGAACTTAATACACTTTACCAACATCACATTTCAAAAAGATACATCATAATTTATGAGAGATGACTGTATGAACTACACAGTAATACATTTCAATTCCTGCTATCTACATGTGGGTAAATTAAAGCAACAGGAGACAGACTATGACAGGAGATAAAAATAAACACCCATCCAATCTGCCTAGTCTCCTTACCTGCTCCAATATCAAGAAACCATGATCTCCAGCTTTACTCTTGCTTCAACCATCATGGAGTATCTCCAATGGAGCAGCAGGCTAGGAGCCAGGGAATTCAGGGTTCAAATTCTACCAGATCCAAACTTACTGGGAGATGCATCAAGCCATGATAGGGTTCTAATGTGCGTCAAACAATGTTCATCGCTCAATATAGCCCTATCATGGCAATATGCATGATTATTTGCATGGCCTTGTCCAGATTCCCTCCTCTATTACAATGAGCTGCTTTGCATGCAAGAATTTTGCAAATCCATTCAAAGCAGCTCGTTAATATGCAATCTGATGTAAATAACTTATCACAGTCAACTTCGAAAGTTGTCAACCATGATAGGTTAATACCGCCTCCATGGGAAATGGTAATCTCAAGCAGGAGTCCCAGGACCCTAATGCAGGTCCCTAGGCTCCCACATTAGATTTAAAGGGCCATACAAATAAACTAAAAGTCTTGGAACCCTGTCCAGCGAGATGAGCATCAACTACTTTTTCACAGATCCTCTGAAATGGTTTTTTTGATTGTGACATAAATTCCCAATAACTCTTAAAATGAAGGCCAAACACAAAATCTTTTGCACCTTTATATAAGGATGATCAAACTATCATACAGATCCACTCTATAGGATTGATTACTTGACACCAATTGAAGCACCTGATTATAATTAGACAATTAACTGTACTAATGAAACTAGGGTTCACATCTCCCCTGTGAACCATGGTGCTTTAAAAAAAAAAAAAAAAAGTTTGACAAACCAGTGTTGCTGATGAGGAATTGGGAATCTTCTTGAGAAATTACTCTGATTTTTATGGAGCTGTGTAATCTTGTATTCTGGCAGGTGGCACTTGTGGACAAGTGCAAGGTGATACATATAAGGAAAAATAATCCATGTTGTAATTACATCTTAGGAGCTACCCAGGAAAGAGATCTAGGCATCATAGTAGATACTACATTGAAATCGTCAGTTCATTGTGCTGCGGCAGTCAAAAAAAACCAAACCATGGTAGGCATCATTAGGAAGGGAATGGTGAATAAAATGGAGAATGTCATAATGCCTCTGAATCGCTCCATAGTGAGACCGCACTTTGAATACTGTGTACAATTCTGGTTGCCGCATCTCAAAAAAGATATAGTTGCGATGGAGAGGGTACAGAGAAGGGCAACCAAAATGATAAAGGGGATGGAACAGCTCCCCTATGAGGAAAGGCTGAAGAGGTTGGGGCTGTTTAGTCTGGAGAAGAGATGACTGAGCGGTGGGGGGGGGGGGGAGGATATGATAGTCTGCAAAATCATGAAAGGACTTGAACAAGTTAGTGTAAATCAGTTATTAACTCTCTCAGATCATGGAGCAAGCAGCTCATTTGAAACAAATTGAAGAAAATTATTTTTCACTCAGCTCATTGTTAAGCTCTGAAATTCATGGCCAGAGGATGTGGTTATAGCAATTAGTGTAACTGGGTTAAAAAACAGATTTGGGTAAGTTCCTAGAGCAAAAATCCATAAACTGCTATTAATCAGTAAGGAATAGTAGCTTGAGATCTATTTAGTGTTTGGGTACTTTTCAGGTGCTTGTGACTTGGATTGGCCTCTGTTGGAAACAGGATGCTGGGCTTGATGGACCCTTGGTCTGACCCAGTATGGCATTTCTTATGTACTTACTATTTCACACACATACATTGATTCAGAATCAGTCTTATTGTTCCCACTTTGTACATAATTGTCTCAAGAAACACAAAATTGTTTAATTTATATCTTTTATAATCGTATAAAAAGAGACTGGTTTCAAACAAACCAATTAATGTAATCTACTCAAGCTCTTGAAAGGCAGAATATAAATTAAAGGGTATCATGGTAATAAGTTATAATTATTATACTTGGGTTCACAAACTCTCTCTCAACATTGTATGAAGTATTGTCTGCATTGCCTCTAACACTCATCAGCTGCAGAATAAATCTTTTGTAATTTATGTGGTATGAGGTATCAATGGTAAAACATTTTGCAACTATTTTATATTATAGTGGCCAATATTGAGGATTGCCTACCCTTTCTATAACTGTATCCTGAGTAAGTTACAAATTAACTCTCCCCCTATGCCACCATATGTTTGGGTACCAAATATATATTTTAGAAATAAGATCTTTCCTCACCCAAGCCTTTTCACTCAGTAACTCAAATGTCTTCTACCTATCCATCATTTGTCTAAGGCTTTTTATTAGACAAGAGATTTTTAATCTGAAAATATGCAAATAAGTTTGATGATGATAGCTGAAATTTATCTTATAGAGATCTAAAGTTAATAAATTTCCCCCGAGTCCAAAATTATAACTTGCCATCTATTCTCTCCCTAGCTCCTAAAGACATTAAATGTTAATTAAGAACATAAGAAGAGGCAAGATGGCGTCCTGAAGGGTGCACGGAACAGAGCCGCTCCAGCTTTACTCGAAAAATTAAACAAATGCCGCCGAAGAGAAAAGGCAGGGTGAGGGTGTTCCCCTCTATACCTACCCAGCTATCGGAGCAGGCCTTAATAACATCGTTCCTTGCCCAAGGAGCAGTACATCTCGAGGGGGTGAATCCCATTGCGAAAGCGCCGGGAGGAGAGGCGCTCTCACCAGGGACGGAGGTTTCCCTCAGCCCCCCCGCCGGCAGCCAGAGGAGCCTCGACCCCGGAAGCACAGCAACCAGCGCGGACCGATGAGGTCACAGCGACAGGGTTGCTGGGAGAAGCGACGGGTGGCTTAGAGGAAGAAGGCAGTGGAGAGGATTCACCGCGGGAAGGGCTACCGAACCTCGCTGAACCCGTAATTCCATCAGACTCCACTGAAGTGACCCTCTCGATATCGGGTGAACATCCTGAACCTCTGGTAAGGCCTGCGGTCGTCACCCTTGAATCTCTATGGAAACTCTCTGTGGGGCTAACGCTTGCTGTTCGAGACTGCAACCTAAAATTAGACTCTTTTGCCTCCCAAGTCAATAATAAAATTCAAGCTCAGAATGATACTCTTTCCCAACTCCAAACATCAGTTGTGAAGGTCGAATCTGAAATAAATCACCTTAAAGATTTTAATTTGGCTACTTTACAAGACAGAGCTGCTCTTTCTAGAAGACTTGAATTATTGGAAAACTGGAACCGCCGTTTGAATCTAAGGCTAATCAAGTTTCCTAGAATAATGGGAGAGATGCCTATTACAACACTAAAAAGATATTTTGCCGAAGTTCTTTTACTGCCTGAATCGCAATTTCCATTGATAAATAAAGTTTATTTTCTTTTGGGTCAGAATCGTTCAAACGAACAGGCAGTTCCTGCTATGGATTTTCAAAATTTGACAAACTTTTTAGAATCTTCGGCTATTGAGATAATTGATTATTCCACATTGCATGTATCACTAATAGTTGAACAAGATGTTAGTAGGCTTATGGTAGTGTATTTCAAAAATTTAAACACGCTGTTCCATGGTAGTAAGGTTCGTATGTTCCCTGATGTTTCCAAAATAACTCAGGAAAGACGGAAAGGCTTTCTGAGCATGAGACAAAATGTGATTTCTCTTGGTGCAACTTTTGTCCTTAGATACCCGTGTAAGTGCGTTATCAAAAAGGATGCAGATACGTTTATATTTTTTTCCCCAGAGCAATTAAAGCTCTATATAGATACTCATAGCTCCCCAGAGCATACCGTATTTTCAGGGGAATAAAGTAATTATTCTGCTTTTTAATTTCAGGTAAATGCCTTGATTTAATATTAATTTCCTATAATCTCCTTTAAAGTTTGTCTCTTACTGGTTTATTATTTGAGAATTGGTTGCTACTTAGGTAAAATATTCTATTGTATTAGAAAGCTTTACTTAATATTGTTGTTTCCTAAAGTATGCAACATGTTTCCTGTTCACTTTATGATACAAATTGTATTAGAAAAGTCATAAATAAAGAATTAAAAAAAAAAAAAAAAAAAAGAACATAAGAATATGCCATACTGGGTCAGACCAAGGGTCCATCAAGCCCAGCATCCTGTTTCCAACAGTGGCCAATCCAGGCCATAAGAACCTGGCAAGCGCCCCAAAACTAAGTCTATTCCATGTTACCATTGCTAATGGCAGTGGCTATTCTCTAGGTGAACTTAATAGCAGGTAATGGACTTCTCCTTCAAGAACTTATCCAATCCTTTTTTAAACACAGCTATACTAACTGCACTAACCACATCCTCTGGCAACAAATTCCAGAGTTTAATTGTGCGTTGAGTAATTCAGGGAGAAAAGCCAAATTGTATCTTTTCCAAGATAACTGTAAGAGTCCTCCTATCCTCAGACTATACCACAGCATACCCACAAATGTACAGCATATCTAGTAAAGGAGTTCACGGGCATTTTTCTCTTGTTAGATATACAATGGATTAAACTGGGGCAGTCGCAAGAGTGTGATGCTCATTTTGCATCATTTACTTTCTACTTCAGCTTGCTTGACAATCTACCAGCACTTATCTGTGAGGCAAAAAAAGTAGTTCACCAAAATAAGTGCAGATACTGTTGCATAGTCCATATAGATTTTTAAAAAATTATTTTTAATTTTTGTTACTACACATCCGGCAGCTCCACTGTAGTCATCAATATATTTCAGTGGGTCCACTACAGTGGAGCTGCGGGATGTGTAACAACAAAAATTAAAAATATATTTTTTAAAATCTATATGGACTATGCAACAAGTTTCTGCACTTAGTTTGGTGAACTATAATTTCTGAGTGCAGTCTTGCTCTTGTGTTCTTTAGGCAAAAGAAGTAGACATTAATTTTAAGGAGAAGGAACAGCATTCTCATGTAGTTAGGACAGTGCTTCTCAAATGCAACCATCAATGGATTTTTTCACATTTTGGTGGCTGCCACAGATGTAGTTGGCTAATGCTGAATATTTTAGGAAAACGATATTTATGCGGTCATTAGCAAAAGCAGGTGGCCACACTTAGACCACCTAAAAATATATTATAGTTTTGCACCAATATTTAGTATTAATTTATTACAAATATTTAGTAACCACATTAGTACATCTATTTAAAATATACCGTTTCTACATTAGAAATTAGATTAAGACAATTTGAGATCAGTGGTTACTGAATCAGCCTAATGAATATTATGCAGCAGAATTTCATATACAGATTTATTTCATTTACAGATTTTCCTAAAATACTAAGCTCAAGCCATATTTTTTATTTTGTTTCAGAACTAAAGGCAATTTTGAATTGAATACATTTTAAACACCAGCAATTTTTTTTACCTACTTTAAAAAGTTTTTTTCTAATTCTCTTGTGTATCTTTCTCTATAAACATGCAACATGTTCTGTTGTGCATACTTACATCATTTTTTTCAAAGAGAAATGAGAATATTTGCACATAATAAACATGTTTGTAAATTGGAAAGGTGTAGATGAACCCCCTTCCTTTCATAATGATCTTACAAGTTTACAGTTATTTTAATGTTTCTAGTTAAAAATGATATATAGTGGACTACAGTGGAATGGTGATCTCTGTACAAACGGAAAACAGTTTAATTTCGGATGTAGTAGTAACTGCAAACCAACATTTTGCAGGGTCAAAGGCACTGCAAAAAAACTAGATAAATTCATGAAAACTTTAGATCTTACATCTGCTCTATTTCTCGATTGTCTGGAGATATACATACGAGTGATTTTTGGGTCATCAGATATAAAACACACATTCAGAATTATATATTTGGTAGTTTGCCCTGTATGTGAACCTGGATCATTGATCATCAGCTGCTCTTAACGGTTTGTACTTGGGAATCATATTCAGAAAGTGGTAAGGCCCAGGTACTTAAAATATGGAACAGCTTAACTCAAATTTTTCTTATATCCTAAAATGCATTTATTTTACAGTTTTTAATCATAACATTCTCTATACGCAACATAATAGAATGGCCTTAAAAAAAATTTCCTCCAGGCTGCCATAAGAAAGTAAAGCAGAAGGCGGCCACACCGGAAACCAGAAGCAAAGGCTCGCACTGTCCCAAATCCAGTGAGCCCATCTCTTTTCCCGCCCCGTCGCTGACAGACAACCGCCAGCACCGGAATGCAGACAACCGGCTGCGGCGAACCGAGCTCCCTCGGCCACACCACCGAGCTGTGCGGAAAAAGATGGGCCCACGGCGAGGTCTCCTGCCTGACGCCCCACACCGGAGCCCGCTCGCATGCACAACAACGGCGCCTCACCTCGAGCTCTCTTCAGGCCGATGGGGTCCTTGTCTTGTTCCGAGGACATTACAAAAGCACCAGCATGTCTCTGCCACGGGAGGAAGAAAAGGAAGCGGCCGCAACCCTGCGGCGTCCGGGAGGCTCCAGCCTGCTACCGCAGTCCGAGCCCTGCGCTTTGGGGGAGGGGCACCGCTGGGCTCGGCGAAGCTTGGAGAGGAGAGCTGGGAAAGCGACAAGCCTCAGCGGGCGCGAGCTCCGGGGCCCTTCTGGCGCGGCGGGCTGGCAACGGAAGCGCCGCGGAGCCCCGGCATGCTTGGCGCTCGCGCCTGTGTGTACGTGACGTACAGTGTGCGTGGCCTGTCAGCGCGCGCTGCCTGCGGCGGCTCTAGCACCCGCGCTCACCTGAGCGCGAGCCTAGGGTGACACACATTGGACATGCGGTCGTGAGCTTGCAGCTTTCGAAATACACCTTCCAGCTTGGCGAGGAAAGGCGGTGCTGCGACGTGACCCCTTCTCAAACTATCGTGGATTGTATTTTTTTTTTCGTTGCGCTCTGACCCAGCTGTAAAAAGCACAGCAGTATCGCATAACCTTAAAATTAGTATCTCCACATAAAAATATAAGCAGTAGAAACTTCATAATTTGGAAGCTGTAGAATGGCTTAACTGTAAAATTCTCAGTTTATAAACCCTAGAACGTTTTCATGCACCTTCACAGTGGCATAGCCAGAACTGATTTTTTTTAGGTGGGCACAAGGTTAACATGGGTGGGCTGTTGCCATGCGGATCTGAGACTTAGTAGGGTAGTTGTATTCTAATTGATGAATAATGCAATATACTGCACCCTACAATGGCTAAGTAATTTGCAATAACCATTATGCCTCATGCATGAAACTTTAAAACATTTTACCCTGATTATTTCAAGCACTTACCAGCATTAAACAGTCCTTATTAATCTGTATTAATTTATTTTATATTTATTGCAGTTTATAAATACACAAGTATATCATGTAAAAAAAAAAAAAGAAAACAAACATCTAATTATATAATAAAACAAAAATGATTGTATTCTTACATGAATCCTCTTTGCAGAAAGCCAGAAATCATCATAACTATAATAAAATAGCATTAACAGGTGCAGAATTAGGACAATTCAAATTACAATCAACATGAAAAAAATATTCAAATTCTGGTGTCACCTCAGCAAAAAATATCCCTTCACTGCTAAACATTTTAGGACAAATTTTAAAACAGCCACACGCATAAAAATCGGCACTTATATGCGTGGCCTGGCCCTGCGCACGCCATGCACATTTTCAAAAGGGACCGGCCATTCACGTAAGTGCCGATACGCACACAAGTGCCAGGCGATGAAAATGAAGCGGGCTGGGGGAGGCATGGTCTGGGCAGGGAGGGGTGAGACGGAGGCCGGCTGGGACAGTGCGCACCAGCAGCTGGCCATCGCACTCAAGCTACTTCTGCTCTGGATAAGTAGGTAGGGGTTAGGGGTTGGGGTAGAGAGGGAAAAGGGAAGGAAGGCTAGGTAGGGGGGTAGAGAACTGGGGAAGGCCCAATTGCATTGCCATGCGTAATTTAGTAACATGGACGTGCACATGCTCCTTTTAAAATCTACCCCTTTGTGAAGTAACAAAGTTCTACAAAAAAGAGATATCTAGAACCTTGCCATTCTAAACAGTCACAGCACTGAATCTCAGGACTCAAATAACAGAAACCTTATTAAAAAGAGTAATGCAAATACTACACCAGGCCCTAGAACAGTGATGGCTAACCTATGACATGCGTGTCAGAACTGACACGTCGAGACTTTTTGCTGACACGTGCAGCGTTTCGTGGACTATCGGGAATTTTTTTTTTTTAATCGGCTGCGCCGAGCCTTTAAAACTAGTTTTTTAGTATCCCCCCACCCTCCAGACCCCTCCACCCCCCCAATGCCCCCAGGCGCAGTGACAGGCAGATAGGCAGGGCCGCGGCCCGAAGAAAAAGATCACGTTCAAACGCGCTGATGCTCCTCCTCCTTCCTGCCTGTGCGGCCCCGGAAGTAAACGTTGCCGGAGCCACGTGGGCTGGAAGGAGGTGAAGCATCGGCGCGTGCAGAAGAGGAGCAGCGCTTGGTTTACGGGCAGCCGCGAATCCCAAGTCGCAGTGGCCCGAGAAGAGGAAGAGGCCTGGTAGCAGGGCTTCCGCAGAGCCCATCCTGCGACGACCCGCGAAGAGGAGGCCCAGAGGTGAGAGAGAGGCTGAGGGTCTGTAGAGGGTGTGTGTGTGTGCGTGTATGAGATGAGTTGAGAGATTGTGTGTGAGAGTGAGAACTTGAATGTTTGCAGAGACAGCATGTGAGAGCCTGTGTGTGTGTGTGTATATACCAGTGAGTGTGAGAGCATGAGTGTGGGAGTGAGAGTTTGGGGGGGGGTGGAGGGGGAGAGAGTGTTTTAATTAAAGATTTAGCCAATGAAATTCAGCAAAAAAAAGTCACTAAGCAGGTAAGGTAAATAATTATTTTTTTGCTTTATTAATACAGAACATATTAAAATTATATCACAAAATTATGGATTTTTCTAGAAGTGACACACCACCCAAGTTATGCTTGGTTTTTTAATGAATTTTGACACACTGAGCGCAAAAGGTTGGCCATCACTGCCCTAGAACATTAATACATCACTTACTAGAGTAACAGAACAAGCTGAATTACTACAGGGAAACTACGTACTAGCAGAAATACTGCATTTCAGTCACACACAGGCAAAATAAAGACTGACTCTTACCTAAAATAGAAATATGAGACTACAAATTAGAAACAGAAACAGACTAAACCAAAATAGAAAGTCTGAGAAATTAGACTATGAACAGTGGAATCCTGAAGAAAGTGCTAAATACAAAAATATAAGAAATGCACATTCCCAAAGATGGCATATTCCAATTGCTAAAATCTCAAAAAATTTTTTTTACCTTTGTTGTCTGATCTTTGTATTTTTCTAATCAGTTAGTCCCAGTTTCTTTTTTCCCTTGTCATCATTTCCTAGGGTCTCTTCTTATTCTGTTTCTTCTCCTATTATCTTCTTCCCTTCCTCACACACACACACACACAGGTTTCATGCTTTCTCTCACAGACTCCCTCACATACACAGACTCTCATATGCTCTCCCCCTCCAAGCTCTCACTCTTACATTCTCTACACACACCCACACACAAGCTCTCACTCTTAACATGCTGTACCATACACACACATAAGCTCTCATATGCTCTACCACAAACACAAGTTCTCACTCTCATATACTCTCTCCCTTACACACAAGCTCTCACTCTTACACGCCCTACCATAAACTCACACACAAACTCTCACTCTTACATGCTCTACCACAGCAACAAGCTCTCACTCACTCTCTCAACTCTCCCCCCCCCCCCCCAACTCCCATTCTCACCCACAGTCAGAGGCTTACTCAGGCTCCCATTCTAACTCACATACACCCATGCCCAGGCTCCCATTCTCACCCCCACACACACACAAGACTCCAATTCTAATCCACACACGCCCCCAGGCTCCCATTCTCACCCATACACATTCAAGCTCCCATTCTCATCCACATGCACACAGAGCCTTTTCATTAGGTACAGCCAAACTCCTACTTCCACTGCCGCAGGGATGGGATCCTGTGACAGCCTTCCTCCTCCAGCCGTCCTCTTCACTGTCGTGGGGATGGGTTCCTGTGACGACCTTGCTGCTCCGGCCCTCCTCTTTGCCATCAGGAGGATGGGATCCCGAGACAGCATTGCAACTCTGATCCTCCTCTTCGCCATTGTGGGGATGGGATCCTGTGATGGCATTGCTGCTCTGGGCTCTGGCCCTCTTCCAAGTCAGACAGCCCTGGTTGGGTAAGCCTGAGCCGAAAGTGGGTGGGCCATAGCCATGCCACTGCATCTACATTTTAGGCTCTTCAATTGAAATAAAAAATGTATGTAAAAATTGATGTTCTGTAATAAGTATAGACAAGAACTCAGCATTTTGTCAATTTATTTCAAAGTTTTGATAATACGGTCTGTAATAACAGTGGTTTCTTTAATGTTAGTATCATATGAGTTACAATAAAGGAATTCATTGTCAGGCTTGGTTTGTTGATAGTAAATGTTTTTAAAGGGAACATAAAATTATATGCAATAACTAACAAAATCCTTAAAAACAAAAAAGTTAAAACATCGATTGTCCATGTACAGTAAAATTAAATATGTACTACAATCCACCCGAAATGGCTACACTCTAGAACCTCCACATGCATGTTTTCATGCACCTAATTTTTAGGCTCTATAATTTAAAGAAAACAACTGTTTTTGGTGCACAAATTGATGCTCTGTATTAAGCACAAACAAAAGAGTAACCAAGGATAAAAGCTTATTTATAAAGAGACCATCATATAATGGGGTATATTGATTTGCTAAAAAGCAGTTCCTCACAGAAATGCTGCAACATCCAGCGTAACTACTTTCCCCTTTTTTTTTTACATAACCATAGGTCTCAAATGTGCCCAAAACATCACAAAAATGTTTTTTATATATATATGAATGAAAGTGATTCTTATTTTCTTTTTCTCATATACTAATAAAATCCACATGAAAGACAGTCACTTATCTTGCAAAACACTGACAAACATGCCCACTTTTCTTATTTCTTTTCAAATGCTTAATGCCATCATTTACATGGGATTTTCATGCAAGGGCGCTAAGCAATTCTCCCATTTAGAATGCGCATTTTCTGTGTCAAAATTCCTTGCTGCATCAGCGGAAAGTTTTGTGCACAGAATATGTGCATTGAAGTGCAGGACTCTGTTCTCGAAGGTTCATGCTTCAATAAATT
Source organism: Rhinatrema bivittatum (assembly GCF_901001135.1). Lineage (NCBI taxonomy): Eukaryota > Metazoa > Chordata > Amphibia > Gymnophiona > Rhinatrematidae > Rhinatrema > Rhinatrema bivittatum. The sequence continues at coordinate 49,327,796 of NC_042627.1, read as the reverse complement.
GGTTAGTCTATAAGGTGCTATCCAATTTCTACTACTACTACTACTACTACTACTATTTAACATTTCTATAGCACCTCACAACATACACAGTGCTGTACAAACATACCAAAAGTCAGTTCCTGCTCAATAGAGCTTACAATCTAATAAGACAAACATACAGGACAAGAGACTTAGGATATTTCATAAAGCAAGACAGTGGTTAAAAATAAAAGAAAGTTAACAAGACTAAAAACAGACAAGCATAAGATTTAAAAGCGGTTTCAAAAAGGTGGGTCTTTCGATACATCATTTTTGCTACACCAGACTAACAGTTATCTCTCTGAAGATTTTGCATCTGGCCAGCACACTTTTATTACTGCTCCGCTGAAACTTAAAACCGCTAAAAAGGGGAAAAAATATATTTTAAAACTTTAAAAATGTCTATGGATAAGTATGTACTTGTTTGAATAAGTAGTGGCTGCTGCCACTTACCTGGATTAGTACAGATTTAACTGGCTATCTGGCAGAGAGTAAGTCAGTATTTATCCGGCTATCTGGTGTGGCTCACCGCTACTTAACCAGGTAAGTATTTATCCAACTAATTGGAGGCAGCTGCCGTCGCTTATGGCCAATCAGGGATGCCTCCCCCCTTTCCAAGTTAAAATGTGGATTGGAACAGTGCCAAATGCACATTTTACTCTAAATGCCCTCAAGCATTTGCATTTCACTAGCTTACTGCATCAGGAGTTAAAAAAATAATAATCTGGGCATTAAATGCGTGCGCCAAAAACCAGCGCACAGTTTCTTAACGCCCAGATTTCTGTCTGTATAGAAGTCAAAAGGAGATGAGGCTCCCGCTGCGCAGGTTTTAAAATAGTAATATAAATCTCAGCAGGTCACCGTACATGCACAAATGTTGTACTGTGTGCAGTTTTGAAAGTTGGGCTGCCTATTCACCTAACTATACCCAAGCTTTCTCAATTGCTTTTTGACACAGGGAAGGCCATTTTCAGTGCCTTTCCATCGGTAAAACAGTACTTTACCCACAGACAAATGCTTTTATAAAATTGCACACCCTATGGGCCAGATTTTCTAACATATGCGCGGGCGTAGATTGCGCGCACAAATCTACGCCCGATTTTATAACATGCGAGCGCAGCCGCGCACATGTTATAAAATCCGGGGTCAGCGCACACAAGAGGGTGCACACTTGTGCACCTTGCACGTGCCAAGCCCTAGGGGAGCCCCAATGGCTTTCCCCGTTCCCTCCGAGGCCGCTCCAAAATCGGAGCAGCCTCAGAGGGAACTTTCCTTTCGCCCCCCCCCAACACCTTTATTATTTAAGTTGCGCCTGCCTCTGGGCAGGCGTAGGTTGCGTGCGCCGGCCAAATGCCAGCGCACGATCCCCCGGCCTAGCAGGTCTTCGGAGGCCTCTGGCCGCGCCCCAGACTGCCAACACCCCGCCCCTTTTTTCAAGCCCCGGGCCATATGCGCGTCCCGGGGCTTGCGCGCATCGCCAAGCCTAAGCAAAATAGGCTCGGCGCATGCAGGATCGGGTTTTCAGAGTTGCGCACGTAATATAACGCACATAACCCTTTGAAAATCTACCCCTATATGTGGGTAAACTTAAGCACACAAGTTTCAGTGCAGTGACAAGGAGTGTTCCTGGAGGCAGTGCTGAGAACTCTACGTATATTTTTGCATTTTCAAATGTATGAATCACTTAGAAAAGAATAACTTTTGGAGATCACGTGATGTGGTGAGCTGGGAGGACGCTCGCTCTCCAGCTCCAGGGCCCATCCCACCAACCGCGAGTCATCCGGCCTCGTTTTCTTCCCTACGGTGGACAAAACCTACACACCGGGAAGCGCCTATGTCCATAGTCCGCTATATGAACAAATTAAGCTCCCCGATGGCGACAAAAGGAGGACGCAGAGAGAAAGAAAAGTCGGCAGCGGCCTCTCACAAGATGGCGACCACTGGGAACGGGGAATCCCCCTCGACTTCCCCGGGGCTCACCATTGTGGATATCAAAGCGGCAATAAGTGAAGCCCTCGATGATAAACTAAACCACATTATCAACCAACTCGGAGAAATGAAGGAAACGCTGGGTGAACTCCTACCTCGACTCGAACATATTGAGAACAGGGTTTCCAGCGTGGAGGATGACGACTTCAGACAGAGCGGAAAATGGCCGCCGCAGAGAAACAAATCAAATTACTAAATGCCAAATTAGAAGAATTGGAAAACCGATCGCGCCGAGACAACCTCCATTTCTTATGTTTCCCGGAGAGCGTGGATGACAGATCTCTCTGCACGTTGCTAGAAGAGTGGCTCCCTGACTCTTTACTCCTACCGCATCTACAGGGCAAGCTAGTTGTCGAGCGGGCTCACAGGCTAGGAGCCAGGAAAGAAGGCCAAACCCGCCTCCGTTTGGTAATATTTATTTATTTATTTTATTTTATTTTATTTTATATACCGGCAACCGTTTGCACATCGTGCCGGTTTACAAGTAACTTATAAACAAGGAATATATAGGCAAGGCCTTTACAAAGAACAATATGTAACACAGTAACAAAGCAGATAACTAAATAACTTGGGGAGGGAGGGATAGAGACAAAAAGGGGGGGTGGGGGAGGGTGAGATCAGATACATAAGGATAAGATATATACATGGATTTGAGGAGCAGATGGTATGTACACTGGTTATATATGGAATTCTATAAGTGCAGATAAATAAATTGTATAAGTGCAGATAATAGCCAAAATACTAAACTCGGCTCATAAAGGCGAGGTATGGAGGGCTTCCCGGGGGAAAAGGGAGCTGTGTTATAAAAATCACCCAATCCGAATCTTTCAGGATTTTTCCGCGGCAGTGTCGGAAGCGAGAAGAGGCTTTTCCAACATATGCACCGGCCTTCACAATAAGGGCGTGAAGTTCTCTCTCCTTTTTCCAGCTCGCCTCCGCGTGTGGTATGCGGACCAGGTTACTGTGTATGAGACCCCGGAGGACGCGAAAAAATTTTTGGATCGGTGCCGGCAGACCCTGGACTGTGAGTACCTCAGGACAGACCCATTCTTATAAACTGGAAGTCCATCAATATACCCATATACTGAGGGGGCCAGCATGGCAGGGGCTGCCGGCTCCACGTGCTGGGGGGGAAAGGTATGGAGGCCTATGTTTAATGACACTTAGCACCAACGGAGGGGCGGGGGCGCCCTTTAATACAGTCTTGGGACTTTTCCCACAAAAGACGCGCAGCCTGGCAAGAAAACGATCAGCAGCCGTGGCGTATGGCGGAGTAGTGGGCTAATTTTAGTCCCGGAAGGTGTATTTTTTTTTTTTTTATGGGGAGACCGACGGTGAGCGCCACGGTTCCTTTCTCATCTTCTTTTGCCCCGTTCGGCAGTTTTTGTTTTGGGGCTGATGATCAGGATTACCCAGACCCTCTTACGCCCTGCTGGCGCGCTCGTGATGCGCTCCCCCTGACGAACATGCACTTGGATTACAAACTGAAACCGGCAAGTTTTCACAGCCACATCTGTTTTCGCTTTTAAGCCGACAATAAAGGGATTTTCAAGTGACTAAGGCCTACCAGCCCGAGGAGGACCGGATGAATAATTGTACAGCAGACACTCCTGGCTGGTGGGATGTGGACCCTGGTCACATGAAACCGGATCTCTAGGCCTCTTGTTTTGGCAGGAGGCAAAAAATGACGGGTTCAGTTTTTTCGGGGGAATATGGGAGGGGGGAGGGGGGGAACGGGGGACGTGGGGGGTATCGAAGACAGCCCTGGTTTCTCTATAAAGGTAGCCCTAGGAGTGCTGGAGCAGTAGACTTACACTTATTTTCTGCCGGATATTCTGTGTGGTGGTTGCGCGCTAAGCTATGCACATTTGTGTTCCCTTGGGATGTAACTGTTCTGTTTTGGGGGGGGGGGGGGGTCAGGCTGGGGACCCACCCTCGACTTATTACCAGAACCCACCGCGGTTCTCCACCCACGACCCCATGTGATTGATGGTCAGGTTAATTTCTTGGAATATAAATGGGCTGGGAACCCCTGTAAAACGGAAAAAAGTTCTGACACATTTGAAACGTCTCCACGCGGATATTGCTTGCATACAGGAGACACACCTTTCTGCATCTGAAAGCTTAAAGCTCCAAAGAGATTAGGTGGGCACTTGTGTGTCGGCGCCGGCGCAACACCGTAAGGGTGGAGTTGCTATCCTAATCAACAAAAATGTTAATATGCAGATCTCTCAGACGGTACCTGACTTGGAGGGTAGATATTTAATTGTCGTGGGCACTCTGAATAATAGACCGGTTACTATCTGTACTATTTACGGACCGAATGCTTATAACCAGAACTTTTTTCAGAACATATGTAACTTACTGTTAACCCACACTCAGGGCACGTTGTATGTTACAGGAGACTTCAACTGTGTTCATGATGCCTCCTTAGATAGAAGTGTGCCCTTGTTAAAGTCCCCGGGGAAACAGTTGAAGGGCGTGGCTTTCCTGTGCCAGCAACTCCAGCTTCTGGATGTCTGGAGAACCCTACACCCCACAGAAAGGGACTACACCCACATTTCACGCTCTCACCACACACTCTCCCGTATTGATTATATCCTTATTTCTCAATCGGACTTTTTTGATGTAGCACAGGCGAGTATTGAGCCCCTAGCAATATCTGACCACTCTCCGATCTCGATATCGACTCCCTCACAACTCCCACATTCCACTAGGATATGACGATTTCCATCTTTTCTTAAGGATGATGCCCGATTTGGGAAGTTTTTGAAGGACAGATGGAAAGACTTTGCTGCAAATAACCGGCAACACGCCCAGACTCCCCATCTGTTCTGGGAAACCGCAAAAGTGGTACTCAGAGGTGATATCATATCATATGTCGCCACTCGGAAAAAACAGATCAACAAATCTATCCTGGAGTTGGAACCCAAACTCGCCCAGGCCAAAAAGGCACTCATACATCAGAACACCCCTGATCATCGGAAGTCTTATTACCTTAAACACCTTATTAGACAGCAGAGCGCAGGCTTATTTATGGAAGGGCCAACAACACCTTTTTCAATATGGTAATAAACCCAGCCGGTTGATGGCCAATCTTACTAAAGCTCAGCGATCTCGGTCGTTTATTACAAATTTGCGCAAGCCCAATGGCGAGCTGACGGCCAAGGAAACGGAGATTTGTGAAATCTTTAGGCAGTTTTTCAGCACCTTGTACACTCCGGAGACTGGAGACGAAGGGGATGTGGGGGAGGACTTTTTTCGGGATGTAGCGATACCCACCCTTACGGCTTCCCAACGGGCGTTCCTGAATGGCCCGCTCCAAACCTACGAAATTGCGCAGACTATTTCTGCAGCCCAGGCAGGAAAATCCCCCGGGCCGGACGGGTATTCGTATGACTTTTATAAAATAATGTCCTCTTACATCTGCGACCCCTTGACAAGTTACTTTAGGGAGGGCCTTAGGTCCGGTAGTTTTCCAACTCATTTTAACACGGCGCACATTATAGTGCTTCCCAAACCGGGCAAGGACCATACGTGCCCCTCCTCTTTTAGACCCATCTCATTATTAAATTGCGATCTAAAGATTCTCGCAAAAGTTTTGGCTGAGAGGTTAAAACATGTGCTCTCTACCCTGGTTTCCCACACCCAAACAGGCTTTGTCAAGGGCCGAAAGCCCAATGTGACTATTGTAAAACTTCTTACAGCTATGACGATCTGCCAACACCAAGACATACCGGCCCTCATCGCAGGTTTTGACGCAGAAAAAGCTTTTGACCGGGTGGGGTGGACGTACCTTTTTTCGGTCTTACAAAGATTCGGGATCAAAGGTGATTTTTTACAGTATCTATCTTTATAATGTAAATATCTTTATAATGTAATGTAATGTAATGTAAATAATGTAATGTAATGTAAATATCTTTATAATGTATCTATCTTTATAATGTAAATATCTTTATAAATATCTTTATAATGTAAATATCTTTATAATGTAAATATTCCTTTTTCTGTAAATAAGTTCCTTTTATTTCTTATGTTAACGGTTGTTTTTTATACTCTCACTCATGCTACCTATCTTTCCCTCTCTTCTTCCTGTCTCCCTTCCCCCCCCCCCCCCCCCCCCCCCCCCCCCTTTCTGGCCTGCTCCCATCCCCCGGCCCCCTGTTCATTGTAATTTCCTCCTTTAACTGAGTTACTTGTAAACCGGCGTGATGTGCTCCACGAACGTCGGTATATTAAAAGTTGTTAAATAAATAAATAAATAAAATTATACACAAACCCCATCTCAAAAGTTTTTGTAAATAATAGCTTGTCTGCGGGGGTGCCCATTCGCCGAGGGGTTCGACAGGGCTGCCCCCTTTCCCCGTTGCTGTACATTCTGGCCTTGGACCCATTATTGCGGAAAATCGAAGGTTGTCCACAGGTAAAGGGTTTCGGGGGCCCGAGGTATATTTTTTAAATAGCAGCCTTCGCTGATGATATGATGGTATTTTTGACGCAGCCTCGACGTTCCCTCCCGGTAGTACTGGATGTTTTACGTCACTATGGCCGTTTTGCGGGCCTCAAGATAAACTACGCTAAATCTGAGGCTCTTGATGTCACTGGGACTTTACGTCCCACTTGGGGTAGGGATTTTCCCCTGCGATGGGCCGACGAGTCCCTAACGTATTTAGGCTTAAAAATCCCCTGTCGGGTGGTGGATTTCTATCAGGCAAATGTACGGGCCCTTCTGGTGACCACCTTGCATACTCTAAAAAGATGGACTCCCCTCCCTTTGTCTCTTAGAGGGCGTATACATCTTTTTAAGATGATCCTCGTACCCAAATGGCTGTACCTTTTGCAAATGGCTCCTCTTTGGCTGTCAAAACAGGACCACAGAAAACTCCAGCAAGCTTTGCGCTCTTTTTTATGGCGGGGTAAACGGGCCAGGATTCCTTTACAAACGCTCATGAACCCCATAGCTAAAGGAGGTCTGGGCTGCCCAAATTTGCTACACTATAACTTAGCTTGCTGTTTGAGACATATTCGAGACTGGCTTATGGCGACGTCTACTGTTTCCCCTTATGATTATTTACTGGAATGGTATGGCGTACTCTCCTTAAACCCATTGGTACAATTGCCTTTCTCGATGGTGCCCCCCCACCTAAAACTGCATATACTGGTGCACACCTGTAGAAGGGCGTGGAAATTATTTTGCACTATTGGAACTATACCCAGCCCTGTCACTCCACTCCTAGCAATCATGGGGCATGCTCTTTTTCCCCCTGGACAGCTAGGAGGCCCTTTTCAACGCTGGCATGGGGGGGGTCTCACTCACATCCTGGATGTATGGGATCGGAAAACTGGGACGGTGTTACCGTTTTCAATTCTCCAACAGCGGTACTCCATACCAGCTGAGGATCTTTACGCATACCTGCAGCTAACTCATTTCATTCATAAAGAAAAACGATCCTTTGAGGTTACACCGGCAGTTCACAAGTTTTTAGAGGTAATCACGACGGGGAGGAGGAGACAGCTTTCGGTTTCTACCCTTTACAGGACCCTGATGGGGCACTCACCTACCCAACCGTTGCAACAATTATACAACCGATGGCAGGGGTGGCCCCTTTTTTCCCTAACGTTTCTGGAGTTTGTAACGTGCTTTGAAGATATACGAGATATTTCTGAAAATATATTGTTGCAAGAAATACAGTACAGATTTCTCTGAATGAGCCATATCACACCCTATAGAGCCCATCAGATGAAGCTCACGTCCACTCCCAAGTGCCCGAAATGTGGGGTGGATGTTGGTACTTACTATCATTGTTTTTGGGAGTGTGCAAGGGTTGCCACATTTTGGAAACAGGTGCGGCAAAAAGTTTCTGCGATTCTGAGACAACCGTTGCCCCCTGACCCAAATTTCTGGTTGTTTGGGATGGATGACTCCGTAGTTCCTCCCTTGCCAGCATCTGCACTCCTCTTTGTTTTGTGGGCAGGTGTGATAGGTAAACAGGTTATTCTAACACACTGGGTTGGTGCAGATGGGCCATATTTCGACCATTGGTTCCAGAAAATGGTGCGCCTTTGCTCCCTGGAACACACTATTACTAACCCGGCCACTCCAAAGAAGTCTGTACACAACTCGCAGTTATGGGCTGCTTTTGTAGAGCATCTGTCTCCGAGGGTGAAAACTTACCCTGATCCATGGTGGACTGGGACCCCGTCCCACCCTTAAGGACCCAAGGAAACACACCAACCACAGGACTAAACCGGGGCTCCAGAAGACAAACGGATTTACCACCAGCTGTACCAAGGGTACCCTTACTCTTCCGACTGAACTGGCAGAGGACGAGAAACCGGGACTTAGGGGCGGGTTGGGAGGGAGGATGGGGGGGGGGGCTCCTATGGATGGAGAATTCTTTGATAGTTCGCACAGTGTATACTCTTTACTCCTCCTGGGAGGAATGTTGTTACCAGTTTATGGTTTCCTGTAGTCTTGTTGTGTTTTTAAAAACCGCTAATAAAAATATTTTCAAAAAAAAAAGAAAAGAATAACTTTTCGCTGGTCCTGTACAAGGCCTTAGTACGAAGAACAATTCCATTTCATAGTGGCGTATGCTATGCAAGTAACAACTCACGAATTCAACAGTGATCTCCTTGAGTACTTATTGGAGCAGCCTACTTAACATGGAGATGTCTCTGGCAACGGTTCAACAGTGCTTACAATGGCTGTTCAGATATAATGTGAAATGAAATTTAAGATTATTCACCATGCATATGTGAATGATGTGAGCCGGTATCATATGAAATTGATGAATTCTCTGGTGTGCTCAAGGTGTCGGTTGTCTAATGGTACTCTGGTTCCTTTTGGAAAACCCTTCTACAAATGCTGCAGGTCTGTATGGGGGTGCAGGTCCCATGGGAAACTGATGTTGGGGGAAGTGTCCAAGATTGTCAACCTTGTTGAGAGGGCTGATCTCTTTCTATATCTGGCCCTTCAAATTGCATGCAAGTGCATCCTGTCAGTGTGCATAGAAGAGACACCACCAGGAATAACTCTTTGGCAAAACTGAATGATTGGATTAATGCAAATGGAAAGACTGAATATAATGTTTCTGAGTGAAAGGCCACATGATTTTATGTGATATTATAGAAAATATTTTTTGAGTATCTCCCTTTAGACATACAAAATAATTTGCATGGGGTCGGATACTCTGTGGACTGGGGCATAAGTACATCTGATTTAACATGTAAAAAGGGTAATGTTAATGCTTCCAGGGGGTGTAGATGGGAACATGCAATAAGGCCCTAACGTGATTTGAAAAATTACCCTGTTAATTTGGTTTCACAGCTTTCAGTTTTTAGAGTCACAGATGCAAGATTTAGTACATGGGGATATAGATGTCCCCAATGGTCCAGTCTCTTCTCCTTGATTTTCTACCTGAGCAAGACCTCCATCTGCATTACACTCTTTAGGCTGAACCTCTCCACAGCAGTTGGCTCAGGGACCAGGAAAACCAATGCTATCATCCTGGTCGAGCTTATGATTTCATCTACCCACTTCAAGAGCTCAGCAGACTCTCCTCCATCCTCTGCTCATGTGGCTGTGAAAGGGCCAAACGCTGCTCTAGGATAAGAGGAGACGAACCGGGCTCGTCCTGGGGCGTCGATATTAACATGGGCTCGAGCGGTCGGTAAGGCCCGGAGGAGGGGGGTGGGGGGGGGGGCGGAAGGGTGGCGAGGAAGGAGCCAATGGTAGAGCAGCAGATTCAAAAGCTGCTCTGCCATTGGTTCCTGGCGGGGGCTACAGGAGAAGGGTTGGGAGAAGGGGCAGTTGGAAATCAGGCAGCGGAGCAAGTGGCGGGTTTTGCTTGCTGTGAGCCTTTTTTCCAACTGCCGTTTTCCGTGCGGATTTTGAGTTGCACTGAGGTGCGTTTTTGTGACAGGATGCGTCGGGAGAAAAGGAAACCCGCGGTTAAATCGCAGGTTCGGTCCTCCTCACGGGTGGCGGCAATGGCAGGAAGAGCGGGACGGACACGAGGCCTGACAGGGCGAGAGCCGCCTCGTTCGGTGAGTTCCCCCAGCCGGAGCCCGCTACCGATCCCGCCCCTCCTTGCCGCAACCCTCACCTCCCAGCTTTCCCGGTTCCATACCTATCAGACTCCGGCAAAAGCGGGCCGGAGCCGGAGGCCTCAGCCCCCCCCTCAGCCCGGGCTCCCACTTCGGTCTCGCCCCTGCCCTGCCTGTAGCGCTCGTCCAAGAGGGCGTCCCTCCTTAGATTGTCGGCGACGCCTCTCCCATGCGGTTGACGGGCCTCGCACCGATTGCGCTCGTTCCCCGTATTCCTGCCAGTGCCCCCCTCCAGCCTCATGAGGAGGCCGTTCGTTTTCGCGATCCCCGGTATCCGCGGGCGCCTGAGGCAGTTGCCTCCGGTAGAGTAGGAGGGGCAGGCAGGGCGGGAGGGCCTTTACTGCCGCGCCCGACATCATCCCTCCCTTCAGCGAGGGCAGGCCCCCCCGGAGAGCGCACCGGCAGGGGTAGGGGATCCGTGCATTCACGGGGCCCCCCTTTCCTTCACCCTAGGCGCAGCCCGGCGGTTTCCCGCCCCTCAGCCAGGTCTACCAGCGCGCGGAAGTATAACCCCCTCGTAGCCCCCAGCGCTGCAGCCCGGCCAGGATTTAGCAAGCAGGGGCCAATCCCCCGCGAGGTTTCCGGCCACCCGTTTGAGCCCAGCACTGCCCCTCCCCCGCTTTTGACCCCCCCCCCTCGGCATGACCAGAGCCCAGCCAATACAGCCGCTTTAATAGCGGATATTTTGGGGCATATGGCCAGGTCCGGTTATGGCTTCCTACCAGCGGCAAATGATTCCTGCACGCGCGGTAACTCAGGTATCAGTGGGTGGCAGGCCGGGTTCGGGGCCCCTTTGGGAAAGCAGTTTTTCCCTGACAGGGCTTTCCCAGGGGGTACCTTTCCTCCTGGGGGGGAAAAAAGGGCCAACACAGTGGGTAGCAGCTTATGCCGGCGCCTGCCAGATGAACGGGGTTCAAGTTCCGGGGGGGAGGGGGGGAGCCAGCAGCGCGGGGGGTTTTTTCGCAGCGGAAGCGAAGGACGAGCTTCCAGGCCCATCCAGCCGCGAAGCGTGGAGAGAGCGCGAGGTTCCCGGCCCAAGAGGATCGGTGGAGCAGAGGAGGCAGGCCAGTGGCAGCGGGATATCGGATGTGGCGAGCGTCGAAGCTTCCAGGCAGAGGGACGGAGGTGCTTTAGGAGCTGATACAGGTACGGTACAGCGGGGCTGCCCAGAGAAGGGAGGGGGCGGGGGGGAAAGAGAAAGAAGCCGCATGGGGAGGCTAGTTCGAGCTCTTCGACCTCCTTGTCTACTTCTAGTGATGAGAACTCTGGAAGGTTTGCGGCTTTAGATGAAGGGCCTAAATACGAGGCGGGTCATCCAGCGTTGGCGTCCCTTACGGAATTGTGGGAGGAAGTCCCAACCCGTTTAGTTAAAAGAATCAAAAAGAGGAAATTTGTAAATATTTTCAAGTTGTTGGAAGGTAGGAGGGGGGGGGGGGGGTAAGAGGCTATCTAAAAAAGCCAAAAAGCGGCATAGGAGACATGGAGCAGGGCCTAGGATTGCCAAAAACATAGTTAATTGGGTACGCGGTTTTTTAAGGTTAGCTAGCGTAGTTAGCCATTTTGATCCTTCTCAGTATGGAGCGTTGTTGTCCTACGCGGACAGCATCCTGGGAGCGTTCAAAGATTATGAAGGTTGGGCTTGGCTCAACTATGATGAGAAGTTTAGGGATAAAATGGCCGGGAATAGGTTCATGTCGTGGGGCTCGCAGGACATACACTTATGGTTGACACAAATGACTAATAAAGGGGCAGGGTCTCTCCGAAAGGGAGCAATGGGGGGAGGAGTCAGCATTTCGACGAGCACGGTTTCCACGGGAGTGGCCAAGGGTAATTCCTTTCGGGTGGGAGCGTTGCGACCAGGCGAGACCGGCAGCAAAAGTGCGGGCGGAGCGACAGATATTTGCTGGCGGTTCAACAAGCTTACCTGCTTGTTTCCCGAATGCAAATTTAGACATGCATGCGCCACCTGCGGGGGAGCCCATTCAGCCCTTAAGTGTTCAGGGTCGGGAGCGGGGGTGGGAAAAGGAGCCAAATAGGTCACATTTATGGTGCAAGGCAAACTCGCCTATTAATTTGGGGGCTTTGATAGAGGGGTTACGTTCTTATCCTGATAGAGAAGCAGCCGCTCTGTTACAAGATGGTTTTAGTATGGGTTTTATTATTCCTTACAGTGGTCCGGACTCGGGTGGGAAGGCGAGGAATTCCAGGTCTGCTTACAGAATGGCTGATGTAGTCAGAGCAAAGTTGAAGGAAGAAATTGACTTGGGTAGAATAGCGGGGCCATTTTTGAGTAGACCGTTTGAGCGGATGCACTTGTCGCCATTGGCGGTTATTCCAAAAAAGGTTCCCGGGAAATTTATGTTGATTTTGAATTTGTCAAGCCCCGAAGGGATAGCGGTTAACGATTTTATTCCTAGAGAAGCGTGTACGGTACAGTACGCCTCATTTGATGAGGCTGTAGCGTTGGTGCACAAAGCAGGTCCGGGTGCGTTGTTGGCCAAGGCGGATATCGAATCTGCATTCCGATTGTTACCTATCCACCCGTCTTGTTTCCCGTTGTTGGGTTTTTATTTCGAGGGTTTTTACTTTATCGATCGATGTCTGCCAATGGGTTGCGCAGTGTCATGCTCCTTTTTTGAAGCATTCAGTACGTTTATTCACAGGGCTGCGAAGTCCCACAACGAGTGCGAGGATTCCTTGCATTACTTGGATGATTTTCTGTTTGTCGGACCCGGTGATTCGGATGCATGCCAGCGACAGCTGAAGGGTTTCATGGTAACGGCGGAACGTTTCGGCGTTCCTATTGCGCAGGAGAAAACCGAGGGGCCGGCCACTAAATTGACTTTTTTGGGCATAGAATTGGATTCTGTGGCAATGAGTTGTAGGTTGCCGAGGGACAAGCTAGAACAGTTAACGGATTTGGTGCACCTGGTTAAAGGATCGGTTAAGGTTACTTTGCGGCAGTTACAGTCGTTGATTGGTTCTTTGAATTTTGCGTGCCGGATAATACCGATGGGGCGGGCTTTCATTCATCGCCTGTCAGCTCGGACGGCGGGTATTCGTGTGGGTCATCATTTCATTCGAATAACGAAAGCAATTCGGGATGAATTAGCAATTTGGGGGGATTTCTTACGATATTTCAATGGGATTTGTATTATGCAGGAGTCGGCAGTTTCCAACGTGGAGTTGGAACTGTACTCCGTTGCCGCGGGGGCTTCAGGTTTGGGTTTATATTTTCGTGGCAGGGGGTGCGCCGAGCGCTGGCCCGAGCAATGGATAGACGAGGGACTAGTGAAGAATATAATGTTCTTGGAGCTTTTTCCGATCATCGTAGCTTTGACGATCTGGGGGGCCGATTTAGCTAACAAACAAGTGGTTTGGTGGTGCGACAATTTGGGGGTGGTGCAAGTAGTAAATAAACAGTCAGCCAAATGTATTAGGGTTTCAGCCTTATTGCGGGAAATGGTTATGTTATGCCTGAAATGGAATGTTGCCGTCAGAGCACGGCACGTTCCGGGGTCTTTGAATCTGATAGCAGACGCTCTCTCTCGTTTCAAGTGGGACGTCTTCAGGGCAGCAGCGCCGCAGGCAAGTTCTCACGGAGAGAGTATTCCAGCACATCTTTGGAGCATTGGCACGAGGAACAGCGGGATTTGATCCAGAGATCAGTGGCTCCAGCGACCTGGAAGGCTTACGTGGCAGGCCGATCAGTGGTGGCCCGTTTTTTGTTATCTTTGGGTTGGGTAGGGGGGGAAGTTCAAGACGGTGATGTGGTACAATTCATACTTTGGGCAAAAAGGGCGGGTTACTCGTTGGCATCGGTGAGGAGTCAGATGGCAGGGTTCGCTTTCTTTCAGAAGTTGGAGGGCCGAGGGAACCTGTTGCGTAGTTTTTTAGTGAAGAAGCTTTTAGAAGGTTGGGGTAGAGGGGAGGTTATTGGTAGGGACAAACGTAGACCTATTCGGTATAGGGACTTGATAGATTTAGCGGAAGGTTTGAAGGAGGTGTGTAGTTCAGAGTACGAGTTCTCGTTGTTTCGTCTTGCTTTTTCTTGGGCTTTCTTTGGAGCCTTTCGTTTAGGAGAATTAGTAGCAAAATCCAAAGTGGATAAAGGGGCGGATGGGTTATTGATAGGGGATGTTTATGTCTATGCGCATCGAGTGACGTTACGCATCAGGAAATCTAAAACGGATCAGAAAGGTAAGGGTGCCTGGGTTTCTTTGATAAGGGCGAGTAACGAAATGGTGTGTCCGGTTCAGCTGGCGCTGACGTACATTTTGGCCAGATCGGCGGTTGAGGGACATTTTTTGCTTCACGAGGATGGAACCCCTTTAACCATGTATCAATTTGCGGCGGTATTGAGAAAGGTAGTGGCTTCTTTGGGGTGGGATGTGAGACAGTTTACTTCGCATTCGTTTTGCATTGGAGCAGCCACAACGATGGCGGAAATGGGATGGGCAGCAGATCGGATTCAGGCGTTGGGGAGATGGAAGTCCGATGCTTTTCGAGGGTATGTGCGGAAATAGCAATAATGCAAAAAAAAAAAAAAAAACATCCGTTGCAGCAAGTAACTGGTATGTTTCTTTTTCAGATCGGGTCGGGGCGGTGTCTAATCAGGAATGTGCTTGGATCGTGGGTCATTCCTTTGTTCATCGAGTGCATCGATGTGCTAAGAAGAGGCCTTACGGCGAAAATTTGAACTTTAAGCCTCAGGACATTACAGTGCGATGGTTCGGAAAAGGAGGAATGAAATGGGGAGAATTATGCAATGTTTTACAAGGCAATATTGACCACTGGGGTGTGCCTAAATGGATTATTATCCATTTAGGTGGCAATGATATCGGGAAGCTGACGTGCAGAGAGTTCATTAAAATAATACGCAAGGACTTGGCTTTCCTTATGAATCGCTTGCCAAACACTAAATTGGGCTGGTCGGATGTAATTATCAGGATCAAACACCATAAGGAGCCTATATGGCGTAAGGGTGTGAAGAAGTTGAACAGACAAATTGGAAAATGGTTGGTGAGGGAGGGTGGTTTTTGGATTCGGCATCAGTGGTCTTGGGAGATTTTAGGGGGTTATTTTTTGGGAGATGGTGTGCACCTCTCTGAGGTAGGAATTGATTTATTCAATAATGCCTTGGAGGACGGGCTTAGGCAGCAAATATTAGGATAAAGGCCGCAGTGGGGGGAACAAAGATAAATGATATATCTTTGTTTTGTGGCGGAAAACCCGAGCCATATGTTGTATTGTATTGTTTGAAATTGTGAAGGACATTTTGGAGGGGGGGGGAGGAATGCTCGTGTAGCTTGGGGCTGCTACACGGGAAGGCCTAAAGAGCAAGGGGGGGGGGCCGATGCTCAGGCCGCAAGCTTACCCTCGCTGGTGACGTGGCGGGGTAAGTAGGGGGGGGGGTAGTTAAAACGCCAGCTTATCATTGGGCCGCGGTGGTAAGCGGAAGAATGGCACGCGGCGGAGGAGGTGGAGGAGGGGATGTTATTTGGATTGATGTTAAGTTTGCGGCTCGGGTTAGGTTTAATAAACTGCGGCCTTGGTTGTTTATTACCACACCTTTGTTCTGTCTATTTATTGGCAAGAGGGGAGAGTGAAGCCGGACGGGTGCCTGAACGTTTGTCCTGAGTCCCTATGTTAGGGGTATCACTGGGTCAAGGGCAGCCAACAGCAGACCTTCCCAGTCAAGTATCCAAGCGTTGCGCCACCGGAGCCATGCATGGGACCTTGCGCTCACAATCTGGAGGCATAGCCTTTCAGCAGCGTCATTGCCAAATATGAATCTTCCCTTGCTGTTTCCCCATTAGCAAAAAGTAATATCATGGAACTTAGAGAAAAAGAAAGCAGCCATCTTGGTTTTTCCCTGCTTTCCCCCAGGTTTCTTTCTTGTTTAGAGATCGCTGATTCTTCATCTCCAAGTTATTTAGCCCTTGCATTTGTGCATCTCATATGCACAGTTTTGCTTCCTTTTTTCCTAATTAAACATTACTGCCATATTTTGACTATTTTTTCCAAATTTTTTAAAATTGTTTTTCATCTTATTTACCCCCCATGGCATGTCTACTCTATACAAACATTCATATCATCTGCAAACAGGCACACTTTCCCCAATAACCCTTTCTTAATGTCACTTATAAACCCTTTTATGAGATCTGGACCTAGCACTTTCACCAGAGTGGCCTGCATTGATTGCTACTGTCCAAGTCCTGTTGCTCAACCAGCTTCTCACCCACTTTATAATTCAGCTTCCAGCTCCCAGACTGCTCACTAGTCTTCTATGTAGAGCCTATGTGTCAAAGGCTTTACTGAAATCCAGATAGGCTAACCTATTGCACGCCTTCCCCACTCTCCCAGTTTGTAAAAGCGTGTTCTCTAAGTTCATATAACCTTCTAGCTTCCAAGTACTGCATTATTCTGTCTTTCAGTAATGCTTCTATTGGAGTAAGTCTGTCGTTATCATCCTTACAGAGCAGCTCCTTTCATGCTCTTCTCCAGCTGCTTGGAACCGCTCTTATTTCACAAGATAAGTTGAACAGGGCTGTAAGGGGTTCCTGTTGGGGGCCTTTAGCTCTTTTATTTGTGCCAGGACATTGAACACTACCTCCTCAGTAAATGAGAAATATGTTCACCCCCACAGCCCCTTATATCCTTGCCTTTCATCTTTGCTTCATGACCCTTCCCTTCCATTGTGGAGATTATGCAGAAAGTCCCCCATTCAGTTCCCAAGTCAGGCCCTTCCATTTGCTGTGGAAGCAGCACTCACAACCCCTTGGGAGGAGGAGAGAAGAGGGAGTTGCTTTAGTGGCTGGATTCAGGGCCCATGGATGCAGGATTCTGGAAGGAGCCCTGGCCCAGGACCATCACTGCAATGACCAGACTAGGTAAACCGGGGAGGGGGGGGTGGGAGACAGAGGGGAAAATCCCCAGGTAATTGAAAATGAAGATCCAGGGCAACTTGAGTGTAATCTGCTTTGAAGTGTCTGAAAAAGCAGACTATAAAAAATAATAAGATACCAGCCCTAGTTCCAATTGAGCTGGAGGTCAACAGGAGCAGCAGGAAAACTGATAGGCCAAAAGAATAACACAGAGACAGTAAGAGTTTTATGGTAAAATGAACTGTAATACCATTGATAGTTTGGCCCACGACAAGTTCATTGGGGAGGAGTAAAAGTGACCAAGAAATAATGCAGCACAGTGCCAGGAATTTTCTCCAAAACTGAAACTAAACATATTTTGTCAAACTTGTCTGTGCCATTCTTTAAACTGGAACCAGTAAAACAATTTTATTATGCTGCACGCAGCCGCTTACATTTTGAAAAACTTGGTTTTCAATCAATAGACAACATTACTGCTTTAAATGGAGTCAAGGATTTCAAAATGTATTTATTTGTATTCATCCTAGCTTCTATTTATTTATTTATTTTATGGTAAAAAATGTGTAGCCCGATCTGGAGAGAATGCAATACAATCTAAAAGGAGGAACCTTTAAATATGATAACGTATGGGGCATTTATCATCAGCTTCATAGTTCTTTGTCTAATAATTGACTTTGTACTCTGTATTGTTTTGTATTGTTACTTGCTGCATATATGTCAGAAAATGTGAAAGTTTAAAAAAAAATTTGTAGCCCACACTATCCACATTTCTAGGCGAGGCACAGAATAACATACCTCCCAATCAAAAAACAAGTAACATCATTTATAGAGGCTCCCGAGTGACATATGACAATTAGATCATTATTACAAATTGCCACTTCATTGCCTGATCATTGCCCAGTATAGCTAATATGACCTTTGCATATCTAAATTCTCTGGAGTGAGACTCAAGCCAATAGAACGCATGGGCAGATAAGTTGAATGCTTAATGACTTGTACCAAATGCATTCCTAAAGAACAGAGTTCTTAAGTGGTTCCTGAAAGGACAGATACACACTTCAGCCAAACTTACTGTGCATGTGTTTCCTGTTTGTATAGTAATTGGCATGATCTCCATCCAATACCTTTACTTTGCTGTCTTCTGAACATGGCTAATTCCCTCATATCTTGGAATGGCTGCAGTGAGTACTGGTGTAGTTCTGTGGTGGCTTCTGCAAGATTATTGTATGCATCCTCTTCCATCTGATACTGTTCAAGTAATGCCACCATGCCTTCTGTGTTCTTGTGTTTCTCCAGCAGCTTTTGAAAGCATTTTCTCACCCTCTGCAAGACCTCTTCTATGCTTCCCAAGCTTGAAATAATTTTTCTTAGGTATATAGACCCACATCGACTTTGCTTGATCTTTCTTTGCTTTTTGGCACCTCCTGTCTCTCAGGCCCATACCTCTTCCTAGCTCTTCTTGTAAATGGAGCCACCCTGTGGCTTGTCGTGTAGTTGCACACATGAAGATCCAATTCACCCAAATTCTTTCTTCGTCTCTGAAGGCCAAGGAGTTGAACATATCTGTATTTTGTCAAATAACTACTGTAAAAAGACATTCATCAAATATTTGACACAAAGAAAGCTGTTTTGGTGTGTTGTATGCCCTCCAGGCTGCCTTCACTTCTGTAGGCATACAGAGCAGGAAGGCAGGTAAACCATCAGAGAGAAAGAGACTCACACAGAAGACAGCCATAAGACCCCTCCCCCGGTCTAGGCAAAAGAGGGACAGGCTGTCTTAAAATCCCTCAGCCTGAGACATTGCCAGGAGACTCCTACCCCATCCCACCCTGTGATTGCTACAAGATCCCTCAGCCTCCCACATGCCTAAAATTGCCACATGATCTTCCAGGCTCAGACAAAAAAAACCTGTCATAACACCCTCCCCAATTTAAGAGAGACTGCCATAACCCTCCTCCAGCCTGAGAGACAGAAACTGCCACAAGATCCATCAGCCCGAGAGAAAGGTTGCCACAGGACAACCTTCCTATCCCAGCATGAGAAGATTGCCATAAGATCCCTAAGCCTGATAGAAACTGTCCCCTCACTGCCTGAAAGAGACTACTGCAAGGCCCTCCAGCCCAAGAGTGAAAAAATGCCACAAGACCTTCCCCCAGTCTGAGAGAGAAACTGCCATGAGAAAGATCTTTGAACAGTGAAGAAATTGTTGAGATTACTTACCTGATAATCTCCTTTTCCTTAGTGTAGACAGATGGACTCAGAACGAATGGGTATAGTATCCGCGTGCTAGCAGTTGGAGACGGATCTGACGTCAGCACGGGTGTATATATACCCCCACAGGAAGCGTAGCAACTTAGTAATCTTCCTTGCAAAAGCTGTTATGGATGTGTGTACTGACGCTCAGTGAAAAGTGAAACAGGATTCCCCTGACTGATTGATAGTAGCTGGAGACCGCCAGCATTCCCAACCGGAAGGCGTTGACACCTGGTAGAGTGTACGCTCTTATGGAAATAGATGACATGGCTTACCTTGAATCGGTGAAACCCATGTACACAGGCAGCTGGGCGGGATGCTGAGTTCATCTGTCTACACTAAGGAAAAGGAGATTATCAGGTAAGTAATCTCAACATTTCCTGGCGTGTAGCCAGATGGACTCAGAACGAATGGGATGTACAAAAGCTTTACTCCCAGCCTGGGCGGGAGGCTGCCTGAGGACCATGTAGGACCGCCCTCGCAAATGCTGAGTCCTCCCTGGCCTGGACATCCAGATGGTAGAACCTGGAGAAGGTATGGAGGGAGGACCATGTCGCCGCTTTACATATTTCTGCAGGCGACAGCATCCTGGATTCCGCCCAGGATGCCGCTTGTGCTCTGGTAGAATGAGCCTTGACTTGTAGAGGCGGAGACTTCCTAGCCTCCACGTAAGCTGCTCTGATAACTTCTTTAATCCAGCGGGCGATGGTGGGCCGCGAGGCCGCTTCACCTTGCTTCTTCCCGTTGTGCAGGACGAACAGATGGTCCGTCTTTCGTAATTCTTGCATCACTTCCAGATATCTGGGCAGCAATCTGCCAATGTCGAGATGGCGTAATAAACGCCCTTCTTCAGATTTCTTCAAACCCACCGTGGTAGGCAAGGATATGGTTTGGTTAAGATGAAACTGTGAAACCACTTTCGGTAGAAAGGAGGGAACCGTACGAAGATGGATAGCCTCAGGAGTGATCCTGAGAAATGGATCCCGGCAAGACAATGCTTGTAGCTCTGAGATGCGGCGTGCTGAACATACAGCCAGCAAGAACACCATCTTCAAAGTGAGAGAACGGAGAGACAGGCCCCGAAGGGGTCTGAAGGTGGATCCCGCGAGGAAATCCAGAACAAGGTTGAGGTTCCATAAGGGCACAGGCCACTGCAGTGGCGGACGGATATGCTTGACTCCTTTCATGAAGCGAGAAACATCTGGGTGCTTGGCGATGGTCTTGCCATCCCTCCTGGGGCCGTAGCAAGACAGCGCAGCCACCTGAACCTTGATGGAGCTGAGGGAGAGACCCTTCTGAAGTCCATCTTGCAGGAAATCCAACACAATAGGGATTGTGGTCGCATGTGGATTGGTGCCATGAGTGTCGCACCATGCTTCAAATATTCTCCAGATCCTTACGTAGGTGAGGGATGTGGAAAACTTGCAAGCTCGGAGGAGTGTATCTATCACGGGCTCAGAGTAGCCTCTTTTCTTCAGTCTAGCCCTCTCAATGGCCAGACCGTAAGAGAGAATTGAGCTGGATCCTCGTGGAGGATGGGACCTTGACGTAGAAGGTCCCTGAGAGGAGGCAGGGGAAGAGGCTCCCCTGCCAGTAGTCTTCTCATGTCCGCGTACCAGGGTCTTCTTGGCCAGTCTGGTGCCACCAGAAGAACTAGGCCCCGGTGCTTCTGAATCTTGTGGATGATGGCGCCCAGCAGAGGCCACGGAGGAAAGGCGTATAGCAGAGTCCCTGGAGGCCATGGCTGAACCAGTGCATCGATTCCTTGTGAGAACGGGTCGCGCTTGCGGCTGAAGTATCTGGGTACTTGAGCATTGGACTTGTCCGCCAGTAAATCCATGTCCAGAATCCCCCAGTGATCCACAATCATCTGGAAGGCTGGGGGTGACAGCTGCCACTCTCCCGGATTTAGGCGTTCTCTGCTGAGGAAGTCTGCCGTGGTATTGTCCTTCCCGGCAATGAGGACGGCGGAGATGTCCTGAAGATTCGCCTCTGCCCAAGCCATCAGTGGGGCGATCTCCAGAGATACTTGTCGACTTCTGGTTCCGCCCTGATGGTTGATGTATGCCACTGTGGTGGCGTTGTCGGACATCACTCTGACTGCTCTGTTCTTCAGTCTGTGAGCAAAGCGAAGGCATGCCAATCGGACTGCCCGAGCCTCTAGACGGTTGATGTTCCATGCGGACTCTTCTCTGTTCCACCGCCCTTGAGCGGTAAGTCCTTCGCAGTGTGCGCCCCAGCCGCTCAGGCTGGCATCTGTGGTGAGCAGAGTCCACGTGGGGGAGGACATCTTCGACCCTCTGCTCATGTGGTTGGACTGCAACCACCACCGTAACTGGGTCCGTACTCTGGCAGGCAGAGGTAGGTGCGTGGAATAGTTCCGTAAACGGGGACTCCAGCGAGAGAGCAGGGAGTGTTGTAGAGGTCTCATATGGGCCCTTGCCCAAGGTACCACTTCCAGGGTGGATGCCATGAGACCGAGAACCTGCAGATAATCCCAAGCTATGGGCCGACTGGTGCCCATCAAGTACTGGATACGCGTCTGAAGTTTTAACCTTCTCTTGGTAGTGAGACTGACTGTGTCTGCCTGGGTGTCAAACTGTACTCCCAGGTATTCCAGTGACTGGGAAGGCTGAAGGCAACTTTTGCTGAGGTTGATCACCCAGCCCAAGCTTTCCAGAAGGGCGATCACTCTGTCGGTTGTCCGATGGCTCTCCTCTCGTGATTTCGCCCTGATCAGCCAATCATCTAGGTAGGGATGGACCAGAATTCCTTCCCGCCCAAGGGCTGCTGCTACCACGACAACCACCTTGGTGAAGGTCCGCGGTGACGTGGCCAATCCGAAGGGCAGAGCCTGGAATTGGAAGTGGTGACCCAGAACCTTGAAGCGTAGGTAGCGCTGATGATCCGGATGGATCGGAATATGCAGATAGGCTTCCGACAAGTCTAATGCCGTGAGGAATTCTCCTGGCTGTACTGCGGTCTTGATGGAGCGCAGAGTTTCCATGCAAAACCTCGGGACCCGTAAGTATCGATTGACTGACTTGAGGTCCAGTACAGGCCGAAAGAATGGAATAGTGTCCAGAATTCACTTCCCAGGCAGGTACTGGGATGATGGCTTTCAAGGACAGGAGCCTCGCCAAGGTAGCTTCCAATGCCGCCTTCTTGTGTATGGGACATGAAGATTCCACAAACTTGTCCGGAGGGAGATGATGAAAGTCCAGATAATACCCCTCTCGGATGATGGCGAGGACCCACTAGTCCGACGTAATCTCGACCCATCTGGGGTAGAAGAGGGTTAACCTGCCCCCTATGGCTCCGGCCCCCAGATGGATCGGCGGATTCTCATTGTGAGGTACGGCCAGGACCTGAGCCCGGGCCTGCTCCCCTCTTGCGCTGCTTGGTCCGAAAGGACTGATTCCGGGCCTGAGGACGAGGTGCCTGGTAGCGACTCCTGTAGGGAACGAAGCGCTGTGAACTCCTGCCCCTGGAGGGCCTTGGAAAGGCGCGCTGGCTCCTTCTGAACCGATCTTCTGGCAGTCTAGGCACTGGCGAGGCGCCCCATGTACTGGCCAGTTTATCCAGGTCGCTGCCAAATAGGAAAGAGCCCTTAAAGGGCAATCTGGTGAGGCGTGTCTTTGAAGGCGCATCAGCTGACCATTTCCGGATCCAGAGCAGCCTCCTGGCGGCTACGGAGGATGAGATCCAAGGCCTTAGCTGTTGTCCGGACTAGATCTGATGCAGCATCCGTGAGGAACGAGAGAGCTGACCATGTCAGCTGCTGGAGCGTTATTCCTGACCTGTGACAAACAGGCACGCGTCACCACTGTGCAGCAGGTTGCGATCCGCAAAGAGAGAGCTGCCACCGCAAAGGTCTGTTTCAGAATGGCGTCCATTCGCCGGTCATGAGGCTCCTTGAGGGCCGTCCCCCCTTCAACTGGAATGGTAGTGCGCTTGACCACAGCGCTAATCAAGGCGTCCACCTGAGGGCACGCCAGCAGGTCCTGGATAGCCGGTGCCAATGGGTACATGCCCGTCAGGGCCCGGCCCCCTTTGAAGGAAGCCGCTGGTGCCGCCCATTCTAAATCTATCAGTTGTTGTGTTGCTTGCAAGAATGGAAAATGGTGGGCTGTAGGACGAAGACCTTCCAGCAGGGGGTTCTGCGCAGAGGGTACCGTAGCGCTGGGACCTGTAATATCCAACTCCGCCAGACACTGAGACACCAGGTCAGAGAGATCCTCCTTAGGGAAGAACCGCCTCATGGTTCTATATGGCTCAATCCCTGGGGGAAGTTCCCCCTCGTCCGGGAGTTCAGACTCGTCCTGTGAAACCTCCTGGTCTGACTGATCTGGGCTGTCCAGTGGCGGGAGGTCCCGCTCACGATAAGGGCGTGAGGGTCCAGGAACAGGATCCTCAGGAGCCGCCACCGCAGCAGCCGCCGCAGCAGCCGCCGCAGTCGCAGCCACCGCAGGAACCGCAGAAACCGCAGGAACCACAGCAACAGCAGGAACCGCAGGGCCTGGACGGGAAGCCGTTTGCATCTGTACAAAGGCATGAATCCCCTTAAAGAGATCCACCCAGGAAATTGAAGCAGCCTCTAATCGCCGGGGTACGAGATCCCCCGGGATTCCCGATTGGTCGAGACTGCCCGCTAAATCTGGGGTAGCCCCTGGGGAACTGTCAGCAAATCGTGGCTGAGACTGGTCCTGGCCCGAGGGTCCCACGGCCTCCTCACATTGGGCACATAGGGAGTCTGGCTCTTCACTGTGCGTGGCTCGAAGCTGGCATGCGGAGCAGAGGCCGAGGGCTTTAATGCCGGAGGCAGGCGGCGCTCCCGCTGAAAACGCTGAGGCGTTCTGTTCCATTGAAAGTATGCGCTGAATGAAAAGCGGCCACAATATACGCTTAAGAGAACAGGCGCACAAGAACAATATGCGGCAGCAATATACGCTGAATACAACAGGCGCACAATGATAATATGCGGCAGCAATAGGCGCTTAATACAACAGGCGCTTAATAGTATGTGGCAGCAATATACGCTGAATACAACAGGCGCACAATACTAATATGCGGTAGCAATAGGCGCTTAATACAACAGGCACTTAATAATATGCGGCAGCAATATACGCTGAATACAACAGGCGCTTAATAGTATGCGGCAGCAATATACGCTGAATACAACAGGCGCACAATACTAATATGCGGCAGCAATATGCGCTTAATACAACAGGCGCTTAACAATAATAACAATATGCGGCAGCTATATATGCTTAATAGAACAGGCGCTGAAGAATAATATGCGGCAGCAATATCGCCCACAGGCGCCTAGCCCTATGCGGCTCACGATATACGCACAATGATATGCAATATGCTCTGAGCAATAGGCGGTTAGCAATACGCGCTCAATGGCATTCAATAGGCTCTCAGCAATATGCGGTTAGCAATACCCGCTCAATGGCATTCAATAGGCTCTCAGCAATAAGCGGTCAGCAATACACGCTCAATGGCATTCAATAGGCTCTCAGCAGTATGCGGCTAGCAATACACGCTCAGTGGTATGCAATATGTTCTCAGTAAAAAGGCAAAATACACACAATGAGGAATATAATATGCGCTTAGTCATAGAGCTGCGCCTATTACGGGCGCTCAATACCTGAACAAGGCCCACAAAATGGCGCCCTCCACGGCGTGCCACGCCGCCGATCCTCTGTTCCTCGGAGACCAGAAATAAGAGATGTATGCCTTACCTGATCCTCGGCGCTTCCCGGTTGGAACCCAGGCGGTCTTCGGCTGCGGAGGGAGAGGGCAAGTACCTTCACCGCCGCGTTTGAGGATATGCACCCGCTGCCTCGTCCACGCCGGGACCGAGGCGCCTCGTATGCCTCACCCGAACCTTGCCCAGGGGCTATGTCCCTGCCGCGATTCGGCCACCGGACTGAGGACTTAAACCTCCGGGGGATCACGGAAATCACCCCGGGAAACTCTACTGGGGGAGGGACCTTAGGGTATCACCGCAGGAGTGCGGGGCTCGATGTTGTAGTTGAAGAAAGTAGAATGTAGAAAATAGAAAGTAGATTTGGAAAACACGCTCAGCGAGCGTGCAGGCTCTCCAAACTGCTTTGGAGACGGAAATTACTAAGTTGCTACGCTTCCTGTGGGGGTATATATACACCCGTGCTGACGTCAGATCCGTCTCCAACTGCTAGCACGCGGATACTATACTCATTCGTTCTGAGTCCATCTGGCTACATGCCAGGAAATGATGGGTTAGCCTTGTGAGAGGAGTAACAACTGAGGTGTCACAAAGCAAGATTTACTGAAGTCAGTGAATACTTCTTTATTCAAGGTTACATCAAGCTAAGGATGCCAGCGTAGGGAAAAAATGTCCCGGCCCCAAAACGAGTTGTGTTTCACAGAAACACTGGGGGGCAGTTTTAGGCAACCCTTAATGGGAGCGATTATATATCTCAAAAGGTAAGTAGAGCCATCAAGAACAGCTCACAGACTGCAGCAATTTATCATTGGTGATTTGTCAAAGCACTTACAACTTCTGCGGGTATCATAGGGAAAGGGAGGATGGGCGAAATGTAAGGAGGTGGCCTAGCTGAAAGGGGCAGCACCTAGACAGAACATTAGGAAAGGTGATGGCAGGTGGGACTTAAAAGGCAAAGAGAGATGTGGGAAGTGATAAAGGTGGCACTGTATGTGAACAGCATGTAACACACAATCCCCAGGAAGGTTTAGGCAGAATTTTTCTCAGATAAGCATTATGGAAGCAATTTTCAAAACTAGGTGTATTGATGCTAAGTCCACAGTTACATTTATCCCCAGACTTGGCACCCATTTCAGTGAGAAAGTATGCTCAAACTTTCCCTTTGAAAATTAGCCCAGGAAAAAGTACACACAGTGATTTGCACCTGCTTTTTCTATGAATACTTTGTCCCTTGAAAATAATGGGGATCCATATTCAAATGCTATTTAGCCAGGTCGGTTCGACTTAGCCAGCAATGTGGTGGCACTGAATATCCGGCTATAACACTTAGCCGGAAAAGTCACTTAAGTAGTTAACCAGATAGTCAGTGGTTGGGCAGTGGTCGTAACTGGGTCATAACTTAGCGATATTAAGACTTATCTGGTTAGGTTAACCAGATAAGCTAGACATGCCCTGTAGCAGGTCTAAACTTAGCCAAATAAGCTTATCTTGCTAACTTTAATACTTATCTGAGTTTATTCAGCGGTATTGCGATGCCACTGAATATCCTGTTTAAGTTAGCCGGAAAAGGATTATCCGGCTAACTTACATAACTGGCTAGATTTAAATATTGGCCTCAATGTGTGTGTGCATGTGTGTAAAGGATGAGCCACTCAGTGTGAATGTGTGTGAGGGAGCGAGTACCACTGAATGTGTGTGCATGTGTGTGTGGTAGAGAGTGCCTTATTTGTGTGTGAGAGCCACTTAGTGTAACAGAATACCTTTTTTATGCGAGAAAGTGCCTATGTGTGTGAGAGCACCTTTGTACGTGTGTGAGGCAGAGCAAGCTACTGATTGTGAGAGAGTGCCTGTGTGTGTGTGGGAGAGAGAGACACTGAGTGTGAGAGTTCCTGTGTGTGGATGTGTAAGAAGGAGACAGCCATTGAACGTGAGTGTGCCTTTGTATATATGTGTATATGTGTGTGTGTGTGTGTGTGTGTGTGTGTGAGAAAGAGAATGAAAATGTGTTAAAAGTGTGTGTATGTGGAAGAGAAAGAGGACAGAGTTTGTGCACCCTCTCCCCTGCCAACTAAACTAGGACAATCTTAGGGTAACAGGAAATCAAAAGTTCCCAGGTAGAGAGAGCAGTGGATTTTATTTTATTTTTTTAATTCCTATTAGTTTTAATTGTTGGATATTTGATATGTCTGCTGTTTTTAAATATTGATGTAATATTTGCAGTGCTGCTTTTTCCTGGGTAGGATGGTTGATGTTTGAGTACTGAGAGTTGTTGCTTTGACATGGCAGATTTGTCTCTTGGGGTAATTGTATTCTTGATAGACTGTGATAACTTTTATTGGATTTATGTACATATCCAAAATACTGTACATGAGCTATTGAGACAATATGGAACCCATCCTTAGATGTGAATGTCTCTGATCTGACATCTTAAGAAGGGACCTATGTAGTTTTAAAAGCTTTTGTACAATACTTTTAGCTACAGGTATTTTTTTTTTATTTTGCAGGTATTTGTAGGCAGCCTGGCTTATTCTGTTTATCTAATAAGTAGTGTGTTGGTGTTTTAGGACCTAATGTAATATTTGCAGTGATGCCTTTTTTATAGGAAGGGTTGTTACTGTCTGAGTGCCGGCAGTTAGTGTTTTGGTATGGGAGGTTTACTATATTGTAATTTGTTTATTCATAGCTTTCTGAGGGTCAAGGCTACATCCAGTGCATGATACAAAAGGCCTAATACCATATGGGTTCCAACTGTCTTTTGTATGTTGGGGAGATGGGACTGAAGAAGTGAAGACTTGGGGGGGGGGGGGGTAGGGGGTGAGGGCAGTGAGTGAGAGGGGACGGAGTGGTGACTCGGGGGGGGGGGGGAATGGAGATGGAAATGGAGAGGGGTCTGAGGGAACGAGACTGAATCCCTTATTATAAATGTCACCGCATGCCACTACTTGTAAATATTTTCCATGCTGGTAACCTCAGAAATAAAAGTTTTAACTGTTGTACTATCCACTGGAATGGACATTATTTTGTGTATAGATTAATACTAGTGTAAATCATTTGGGTTAGTAAAGAACTGGGCTTCATAAAGGGGAGATCCAAATGGTTGGTTTTCCCTGTTCCAGCTCAGAAAAATTCTCTTCCCTTCCTGTCTTTAGGCCTGGGTCTACCACACCATTTGCTTGATCCATTTCCAGAGTCTTGAACCCTAACCTGAGAGGCTGGCACTCTGTATACGTGGGTGCCCCATCTGGGAGGGGGTTTACAATTGTTTTCAAAATTCTTTAAACTATTCCCCTGTGATTTCCTTGAACTTTCAGTGGCAGCCATATTAAAGGTGAACCACAAGTTACCTCACACTCGCAAATCAATTAGTCCATAATGGCTATGAGGTCACGAATGATATACAAAGAGGAATTCAGGAGAAAACTATTCCCCTGTGATTTCCTTGAACTTTCAGTGGCAGCCATATTAAAGGTGAACCACAAGTTACCTCACACTCACAGATCAATTAGTCCATAATGGCTATGAGGTCACGAATGATATACAAAGAGGAATTCAGGAGAAAACTATTCCCCTGTGATTTCCTTGAACTTTCAGTGGCAGCCATATTAAAGGTGAACCACAAGTTACCTCACACTCACAGATCAATTAGTCCATATTGGCTATGAGGTCACAAATGATATACAAAGAGGAATTCAGGAGAATTCTAGGAGGATCAATTTGAAAACCTATGAAAATAACTTAGTGGTAAAATTTGTAACTTATAAGAGGATGGGTGTTATTACTACTTGCTTTCCATACTTTTGAACCACTAAGCAATAGAAACTGACCTCGGCTTCTTTTCAAGCACATACATCTGCAGTTTAGACCACACACATACTGCCTCACTCACTGGGTACTTGCGCACTGGTGCAGCAACCACAGTTAAAATTGTAGGGGAAAAGTTTTCTCCAGGCCTAACATCTGTAATCACCTGGCCTGAGCCAGCCATGATTCAGAGGGTTATATATGATAAAAAAAAAAATCACCAAATTTACCTTTTTGCAGATGACATTTAAGATCACAACAGAGGGAACACTCCTGAGAAAGCAGTCAGAATGAGATGTGATCAAAGAAAACTCAAGGATTGGTCGCACACTTGGCAATTAAGATGCAAATGCAAAAAAAGTGCAGTCTCATGCATTTTGCAAGCAGAAATCCAAGGGATTGGTACATGACAGGGAGGGGAGATACTCATGTGAACTAACCAGATCTCAGTTATGATTCAATGGTAAAATAGTGGGGCCTCTTTAACCCAATCTATGTTCCTTGTAGCGCACAGAACAGTGTGGACTCCGTGTAAACCTGCTAAATTTACTCCCTTTGCAAACAAGCTATGCTGGTCTTGCAGTAAGGAGCTAGGTTCCTTTTCACATATGTTATAGTTTTGTTCTACTCTACGGGACTATTGGAACAAGATTTGGGAACGCGTGTGTCATGCTGCATTTCCAGGAACCTCTTTTCTTCAAGGTTGTCATTTTAAAATCCTCGGCACTGGACATTCAACTTTTGTGCCATGATTAAAGACTTTTGTACTTTATGCTATCGGTTGTAATTAAGCTCATCCTGCATAATTAGAGAGATAAGTCTGGACATGAACTTGTAGTGGAACACTTTGTGCCTTTATTCTAAATTAGAGCTTACTGCTATGGATAAGTACAGTTCTGGTCCCACCAGAAAGAAAATGTGGGATCAAATTGTAACATTTTCATTCTAGCTTTTGTATCGTCTTGCCTACTTTTACTAGACCCTTATTTTGTCATTTGGTTCATGCTCTTTCTGACGTTTCTGTTTCTTTGGTTGGTTTGTTCAAGTGACTTTTGTTTTCTAATGGAAATAATAAAAATGTTTTGAACACAAAAAGAATGCATATCTTGACCGGCTTTTGAGGGCCAATACTCTCTTCCTCAAGTCAGTCAGAAAGATCAAAGGATGAAAATACTAAGAAATATTAAGTGAATCATAAAAGACATTCCAATAATAGAGTGAAGGAGAATGGGGTGAAGTTATACTACTTGTCACCTTCCAAGCAGCCATCAAACCCCTCTTTTCCTTATCGGAATGCAATTTATGATTCACTTATATTTTCTGGTAAATGTCATCATATACTCATTCTATTCTGATCTAAGGGAGAGAGTATTAGCTCTTGAAAGCTATGTTTTTTGTTTTTATTTGTTAACCTTTATTTGGATCTAAAGGTAGTGAGACTGTGTCATAAAACAATGGCCAGAACTAGAGAGATTATAGGGTATATAAGGACAGGTACAACCAGTAGAAAAAAAGAATGATAATGATTCTGCACAGGATATTGGTGAGACTTCATCTAGAATATTATGTCCAGTTCTGGAGCTCATTAAGGAAATGAAAAAAAAAAAAACAGTGAAAATGGTCCAGAGGAATGCTAGCAGAATGGTGCATATCTGTAAAAAAAAAAAAGAAGCTCTATGTGTTATGACCTGTGGCGGCAGCAAGCCGCGACCGGGACCTGCTACTCACCGGCGCGGCAGACCGCTCCACTTGAGTTGACTGCTTCGTTGGGGATTGCTCGCTGCAGCTCCTGTTTCGCTCATCATGGCCGCGGCGTCGGCCGTCCTCCCTGCTCGCGGCTGACTCCGCCTCCGCTGAGCCTCCTAGGGCCGCGCGCGGGGCAAATGCCGGTTCTTAAAGGGGCCTCAACAGTAAGTGGTTGGACATCTTCCTGTGAACAGCTACTGGGGTGGTGCTATTTAAAGGCTGGGTTGACTCTTCAACTTTGCCTTGACTTCATCTTGGCTCTCATGGTTGTTCCTGAGTCCTGTTCCTGCGTTTGATCCTCCGTGCTTGATTCCTGGACTGGCTGCATTGTATTCTTCTGGCTCTCGACCCCTGGACTGGCTGCGGTGTATTCTTCTGGCTCTCGACCCCTGGACTGGCTGTGGAGTATCCTTGGCTCTCGATCCCTGGACCGGTTGCGGAATATTCTTTGGTACTGGACTTCTGGACCAGTTGCGGAGTTTCCCTTGGCTCTGATTTCTGAACTGAGCATACCGATTCCATGACCTGCTGGAGGCGCCAGCTCAGCTCCTGATCCCACGACCTGCTGGAGGCGCCAGCTCAGCTTCTGTTTCCACGACTTACTGGAGGCGCCAGCTCAGCTCCTGATCCCAAGACCTGCTGGAGGCGCCAGCTATCTGGACCACATGACCTGCAGGAGGCGCCTGCATCCAGATTTCCCTTCTTCCATCTCTTGTGGGCCTTGGAATTGGCCTCGCCTTCCGGCGGCTGGATGCACGTTAATCACCGGACCAAGGGTCCACCTCCCAAGTCATAACAGTAAGTCAAGGCCATGGACCCGGCAGAGGCATCTGCGTTACGAACAATTCCCGGCTTGGCCCAGAAGATAGTCGAACAACAGAGTATGTTGGAATCCATGGCCGCCTCCATTGAACGACTCAATGCCTGGTTAGATGCGGTGGTTGCTATGCACTCTAACCCTCTATCTGTAAGTCCGCTGTCCGCACCTGCTCCGCCAGTCCCACAAGGTTGTCCTCGTTCAGTTATACCTTTACCTGCTCCACCACGGTATGCGGAGATCCGCATTTATGTTTGGGATTCCTAGACCAATGCAGTATGCATTTTCATCTGCAGTCTTCACTCTTTCCTGATGATATAACTAGGACAACCTATATATTATCTTTATTAGAAGGCAAAGCCCTGGCATGGGCCTCTCCGTTGTGGCAGCGCACTGACCCGGTATTACAGGACCTTCTTCATTTCCTGGAATTGTTTTGGACTGTGTTTGAAGAACCCGGGAAAAAAAGCAGCCGCTGGGTCTTCTCTCCTTCACCTCCGTCAAGGAGGGCGCACCCTCATGGATTATAATATTGAATTTCGAACCTTGGCAATGGAACTTCATTGGGAAGACTCAACACTCCGAACAATTTACCTGGAAGAATCAAGGACGAACTGGTGGCCAGGGAACTTCCAACTTCCTTAAACTCCCTTATTGAGCTCACCACCAGAATTGACCGGCGACTTCAAGAAAGGGCTCGGGAAAGCCTAGGAGCTAGAAGACGCCTGACCACTTCCTATGTTCAATCTCCTCTTCCCACGAACACCCGAGAAGTGTCTTCAATGAAACAACCGCCGAAGAACCCATGCCGCTTGGCAGAGGTCCACTATCTCCGGCAGAACGACAGAGATGGCATAGGGAGGGACTTTGTCTATATTGTGGAGGTTCTGGCCATCATATCGCAGTCTGCCCAATCCATCCGGGAAACTCCAAAGCCTAGGGTCCATGGGGGGGGAGTAACCCTAGGCCTTACATCTCCAGCTCCCCCACTCACGCTACCAGTCACCCTCACGATTGAAGGGCATGAATTCACTACCTTGGCTCTAGTGGATTCCGGTGCTGGCGGAGAATTTATCCTTCAAGAGATAGTTGATCAATTACGGATCCCTACCCGACCCTGCCCTAAGCCGTTAATTGTTTCATCTATTCACGGGGACCCATTACCAGGAACTATAACGCATCAGACTGAACCTCTGGATTGTCACATCGCACCTGACCACTCTGAACAGATTACCTTTTACGTATTTAGAAAAGCCATTCATCCGGTGGTCCTTGGCATTCCGTGGTTGCAACGTCGCAACCCTCAATTTGATTGGACTTCTTTAAAACTTACGCATTGGGGGGTCCAAATGTCATGGAGCTTGTTTAAGAGAAGTGACTCACACACAGAGTTTCATCTGTACCTCTGGCCTAGGGAAGTTACCCTCCCAATACGAACAATTTGCGGACGTATTCTCCAAGGAGGCAGCTGACACCTTGCCTCCACACCGGGAGTTTGATTGTGCTATCAATTTGATTCTGGGATCCACGCCACCTCGAGGGAGAACATATCCCTTATCTGCTTCAGAGTCTCGGGCTATGTCCGAATATATCCAAGACATCCTACAGAAGGGCTTCATCCGAAGATGTACCTCCCCGGCGGGAGCTGGATTTTTTTTTGTCGAGAAAAAGGATGGGACATTACGACCTTGTATCGACTTTAGGGGACTCAACGCTATAACCATCAAGGACAGATACCCGTTACCCCTTATTGCGGAATTATTTGATCGATTACAAGGAGCTCGAATTTTTTCTAAACTTGGCTTACGTGGAGCATATAATTTAGTCCGGATTCACGAAGGTGATGAATGGAAGACGGCCTTTAACACCAGGGATGGACATTATGAATACCTAGTTATGCCGTTCGGCTTAACTAATGCTCCGGCCGTCTTCCAGCACTTCATTAACGAAATCTTCAGAGACTTACTCTATATCTGTGTGGTGGTCTACCTAGATGATATATTAGTTTTTTCTAAGGACCTACAAACTCATCGTCAACAGATTATACAGATTCTGCAACGTTTACGAGATCATCGATTATATGCCAAACTAGAGAAATGTGTTTTCAAGACCGAATCCTTATCTTTTTTGGGATATATTATCTCCAAGCAAGGTTTCCAGATGGATCCTGCAAAATTGAAATGTATTCAGGACTGGCCTCAACCTACCAGTCTACGTGCACTTCAACGGTTTCTTGGATTTGCCAATTATCGTAGCTTTATCAAAACTTTTTCTAAGCTAGCTGCACCTCTGACCGCGCTCACACGTAAAGGAGCTAATGTCAAGAACTGGCCAGTAGAAGCTACAGAAGCATTCCAAGCTCTTAAGGATTCCTTCTTACAACAACCTTGCCTTCATCATCCTGACCCCAGATGTCCCTTCACTGTTGAGGTTGATGCTTCCACTGAAGGAGTCGGAGCGGTGCTGAGCCAAAATACTGTCTCGGGTACGACTCATCCGTGCTCCTATTTTTCTAGGAAATTCTCTCCTGCAGAGCGCAACTATTCCATTGGCGACAGGGAGTTGCTAGCCATTAAACTCGCCTTCGAGGAATGGCGACAGTGGTTGGAGGGGGCTCAGCATCGTATCACAGTTTTTACAGACCATAAGAATTTAGTCTACCTACAGCAAGCTCAACGTCTAAATCCACGCCAGGCGGGCACTTTTTTTTACCCGTTTTGATTTTGAAATCAGATATCGACCCAACAAGAATATCAAGGCTGATGCGTTATCACGATCTTTTGTTAGCGAAGACATCATAGAGCCCATACAGAACATCATCGACCCAGCTTGCATCATTCTTTCTGCAACTTTCACGGTCCCCGTTGGTAAAACTGTGGTACCCCGGAGACTTCGTAACAAGGTATTGAAATGGGGACATGATTCCCAAGTGGCTGGGCATCCAGGACAGAGACAGACACTAGCCCTTCTGCAACGACACTATTGGTGGCCTGGGATGCGCAAGGACATTCGCGCTTATGTAAATTCTTGTCCCGTGTGCGCTCAACATAAGAATCCTATGGGGAAGACATGGGGACTGTTACAACCTCTTCTGGTGCCTACTAAACCATGGTCTCATATCTCAACTGATTTCATTGTCGATCTTCCATCTTCAGAAGGACATACGGTTATATGGGTAGTGGTGGATCGATTTTCCAAAATGGCCCATTTTTCACCACTGCCCACCCTCCCATCTGCTCCCCGTCTGGCTCAGCTATTCATGTTACATATTTTTCGTCTTCATGGTATTCCCCAGCATATCATCTCTGACCATGGATCACAGTTCACAGCTCGATACTGGCAGAGCCTTTGCACCAAGTTTCACATTGCTCTGGACTTCACCACCTCTTTTCATCCCCAAGCCAACGGGCAGGCAGAAAGGACTAATCAGGCCTTAAAACAATTTTTGCGAGCTTATGTTAATTCCCGACAAGACGACTGGGCAGCGTTGCTGCCTTGGGCAGAGTTTTCCCACAATTTTCATGCCTGCACTTCTACTGGGACTTCCCCATTCCAAATTGTTTATGGCCAGCTCCACTGGTACCCGCTGCCTTTGCCGGTTTCCTCTCTGGCAACCCAGCTTACCGCTTTACAACTGAAACGACTATGGAGACATACGCAGCAAATGCTACGGAAGGCGGCGAATACTGCCAAAAAATTCGCTTATCGACACAGACGACCTGCACCACGATTCCTTCCAGGAAACAGAGTGTGACTGAGTACCAGGCATATCCGTTTACGAGTTCCCTCGATGAGATTGGCCCCTCGGTATATTGGTCCGTTTCCAGTGATAAGACAATTGGGTCCTGAAATTTATCAATTACGTCTACCCCCCACACTACGTATTCACAATTCATTTCATGTATCTCTCTTAAAACCAGTACTCCTCACATGGCCCTCTCGTAAGATGCCCGTTCCTCCATCAGTGAGAGCTGAAGAAGACGCTATTTATCAAGTTCGAGAAGTCCTTGATGTACATAGATGTGGTTGTAAGTGGGAATATCTCCTCGCCTGGGAAGGATTTGGGCCTGAGGAAAATTCGTGGGAGCCAGCTACTAACATCCTTGATAAGGATCTCCTCAAGAATTTCCATACCAGTCATCCCGATAAGCCCAAACCTTCTAGGGGGAGGCCTAGAGGAGGGGGTACTGTTATGACCTGAAGCGGCAGCAAGCCGCAACCGGGACCTGCTACTCACTGGCGCGGCAGACCGCTCTGCTTGAGTTGACTGCTTCGTCGGGGATTGCTCGCTGCAGCTCCTGTTTTGCTCATCATGGCCGCGGCGTCGGCCGTCCTCCCTGCTCGCGGCTGACTCCACCTCCGCTGATCCTCCTAGGGCCGCGCACGCGCAGCAAATGCTGGTTCTTAAAGGGGCCTCAACAGGAAGTGGTTGGACATCTTCCTGTGAACAGCTACTGGGGTGGTGCTATTTAAAGGCTGGGTTGACTCTTCAACTTTGCCTTGACTTCATCTTGGCTCTCGTGGTTGTTCCTGAGTCCTGTTCCTGCGTTTGATCCTCCGTGCTTGATTCCTGGACTGGCTGCATTGTATTCTTCTGACTCTTGCCCCCTGGACTGGCTGCGGTGGATTCTTCTGGCTCTCGACCCCTGGACCGGCTGTGGAGTATCCTTGGCTCTTGATCCCTGGACCGGCTGCAGAATATTCTTTGGTACTGGACTTCTGGACCTGTTGCGGAGTTTCCCTTGGCTCTGATTTCTGGACTGTGCATACCGATTCCACGACCTGCTGGAGGCGCCAGCTCAGCTCCTGATCCGACCTGCTGGAGGCGCCAGCTCAGCTTCTGTTTCCACGACCTGCTGGAGGCGCCAGCTCAGCTCCTGATCCCACGACCTGCTGGAGGCGCCAGCTATCTGGACCACACGACCTGCAGAGGAGGCGCCTGCATCCAGATTTCCCTTCTTCCATCTCTTGTGGGCCTTAGAATTGGCCTCGCCTTCCGGCGGCTGGACACACGTTCATCGCCGGACCAAGGGTCCACCTCCCAAGTCATAACACTATGAGATAGATTTAAGGACCTAAATATGTATACAATAGGATAGACAGTGTAGGAGAGGAATGGAATATGATAGATGCAAACCTTTTTCAGAGGAAACAATTCTCTAGAGCAAGAGAGCACAGTGTGAAACTTTATGGTAGTAAACTCAGGAGCAACAATGGAAAATATTTCTTCAAGGAAAGTAGATACATGGAACAGCTTCCTAGTGAAGGTGGTGGAGGCAAAAGCAGTAATGGAATTCAAGAAAGCATGGCATGACCTCAGTTGATCCCTAGTTGCAAATAAGTGAGGGGAAAGCTGGAGATCAACTGGTGTTTATGTCATTGCACCAGGGAATGAAATTGGGTAGACTGGATGGGCCTTATGGTCTCTATCTGCCATCAAGTTTCTTTTACTTCCAGAGATATTAAGGATGGCATGTAGAGACCACCCACCAGCTTGGATCTCTTGAGGATGGGCAGGTGACTGAGCTATCATCGCTGCTGCTGCTGCTTCTCCTGCCTTCAATACCGAAGGTCAGGAAAGTGCTTAGGTCTAGCCCGGTGATACTTCACACAAAGCATGGTGATCAATGTGTGGGAGAATAAGAATAAAATGTGAAAGTTCCTCACCAATCTCATTGTTAAGGAATACATTTAGCTATCTCACTGTTCATGTTTGATGCAGAAGCGGAAATTGGAGGAGGCTGGGCTTGAGATTTTTGGGACAGTTATAGGATGAAGAAGGATGGGTTCCATTTGAGACTTTGAAAAGTGAATATGAGCTGAGGGAGATTTCTCATGAACTATATGTTAAAATCAGAGAGGCTTTAGTGAAACCAGAGGGAATCAGATGAACTAAAAGAATTCCATCAGGGTTAAAGCTGGTCCTCATGAAGAAGGATGCAAAGCGATATCCTCTCTATACAGAGATCATATGAGGAAAGGGATCCCTTCCTTTCCCTGATTTCTTCTGGGAATGCATATCTTGGCTTGGATCTAGATGAATAAGGATGGAAGGATGTATGGAGAACGGCATATAAAATCTCCATTTGTAGCCAGAGAGTTGAACTTATGTACAAATTGTTATATAGGACATACATATGTTCTTTGCAAAGCTCTCTCCCTCTTCTAGATTCTGTTGGAGGGGATTTGGAGAGGACAGATCATATATACACACACACAGGTGGTGGACATGCGTAAGGGTAAAGAAGTTTTGGAGTGAAATAGAAGAGATTGGGAAAATACTGGAAAAGGTGAGTCTCTCACCAGCAGTGTCTTCTGGGACTTTCTAAAGATCTAAATTTGAATTCAAATCAGCACAAGCTCTGTGATCAGGCAATACATGCAATAAAATTCACCACTGCTTCCTTCTGGAAATCCACTCCACAGCTGGCACACTGGCATAGACAACTTCACAAGATTGCCACAACTGAAAAATTAGCACACGTTAAGGAAAAGCATGATGATATATGCAAAGATATGGAGAAAGTATTGGGAATATGTATATTACAATGAGTAAAAGGTAGGGGTAGAAGATGAGAACATACTGGCATTGCATACCCTGCAGATTGTATTTGAAAGGTTACTCTGATACTGTAAGCTTTGCATTACTTGTTTGTTAAATAAAAAGTAACTAAAAGTTGGTCTCCCCCCACACCCCAAGGGATGTCCCCTTGTTACATTCATCACAGATCTGGACTCTACTCACTCTTTCCTGTACTGAGCCTTGTCCGTCACACTGGACATCATTATATCCCGCTTGACAATATTAGCCCATTTTAACCTTGGTCCGACTTTGTGTATTCCTTGGGCCCTTCTCTGCATGTCCAAACCATCTAGGACTGCTTTTTGTCAGTCTGTCTGCTATGTTAGCTACCCTCTTGGATATCTTCATGCCATATATGGTCCTTCCTGCATATGTGGTCCACTCAAACTCACTATTTTTTTTTATTTCTGCAGAGTTAAAAATCTGTCTCTTATCTCTTCTTCATTGCCCAGCATTTAGAGCAAATGTCTATGGTGAGATCTTTCAACATTTTTAGCACTGACTTGATTGTGTCTGACTGCTTTTTGCCTGTTATTCATTCACCAGGATTACAGGTTAGAAAGCCCACACTCGGAACTGAGACACCTGCAGTAAACCAAAAGTGTGGAAGGGTGGAGGGAGAAAGAATGCCTCCTCTCAATAAACAAACGATACTTTTTTTTTCTAAGGAAAACTTTTATTTAAACTGTGCAATCAATCAAGATTTAGACTATGTTGACAGCAGTTCATAAACATTTTTGGCATTTAAACTTCTATTCATTTTTGGCATGACCTTTGGGGTAGTATATAAACAACCCTGAAAATACTACTCAACAGTTACTAAAATGCTATAAAAAGAAAAACATAACAAATTAAACAAAAGCATTTTAAAAGACAATAAAAAAAAAAGATACATTCAAAATCAAGACAAAACACTGGCTTCTATCCTGCAATGGAATTAACAGAGCTGATCCCCTGAGTCAAATAGAAAATGAATATAATTCAGCTCCATTTTCCATTGGCAAGACTGCCACTGCAGTCTCTACATGGAAAAACAGGACGTATGCAGTAAGACCCAGAGCACCCACAATATGAGATAACAGACTGGATCCTCCACATTCTTACTTTCAATTCTTTCACATTTTTAAACATAAAGAAAAAAAACATTTTTTTGTTTAAAAAAAGCTGTAATGTACAATCTTCTTAAATACGAAGCTGATGTAATGTATGTATATGCACCAGTGCTACGGAATCTATATGTATAATCTCGTATTATACTGCTCAACTGGAAGACAAGGCATGAAGATCTGAGAGATCTAAAATTCACGGCCCATGCAGCAAATATCACAAATGAAGGCATCCATGTTTTCAAAAGCAGGTCACAGCTAAAATCTAAGAGCCGGATTTTAAAAGATTTACACGTGTAGAGGGGGTTACGCGCGCTGGGTCTATTTTACAAAGGCCCGGTGACGCGCGTAAAGCCCTGGGATGCGTCTAAGTCCCTGCCGGCAACCTGCGCCTGCCTGAAGGTAAAATAACATTTTTTTTGGGGGGGGAGGGGGGGTTAGGATAGGGCTGGGGGTGGGAAGGTTAGATTAGGGGGAAGGGAATGGGCGAAGGCTTGCAGGCATGTTATAAAATGGCTGCGTCCACTGGTGCAAGCCGGCATACACTTGTACATTTACGCCTGCGAGACTGTTTGAAAGTTATCATTCCCTCTTAAGGCTGGGCCATTGGTGGTCCTGTGCACTACCATGCAGAGGGCCTAGGTCTGATTTATGGGTCAGTCCTAGTCACGTGACAGTGACACCTAGTTGCTGGACTTGGGGCCCACACCTGCATGGTCCTGGAAGGAGCCCTGGTGCATGACCTCGTACCAAGGAGCATTGCTGAAGTGTCGGGTGTAAGTGAGCTGGGAGGAGTTAAAAAATTGCAAATGAAGGTTTCTGGCATCACAGCCCAACAGACCTGGAAGCCACTGTTAGGCCAAAAAATCCCAGTCTATTTTTTTAAATATATAAATTAAGAATTAAAATCTCTATATAATTGTTGTAAACTTCTAGACTCTCCTCTAACTGCAAAATAAAGGTGTGGAGTAAACAACAGGTTGTGCAAAAAGTGTCCCATATTCTTAACTATTAAAACGATTTGGAAATATGATGTTATAGTGGAAATGCATTTACATAATGAATATTTTCTTGCTACACTGTGTACTTTAGCGGCCATATCTACCAAAATGAAATAAATTTGCCATGCATGCATCTTGTACACAACAAGAAGGCATATACTGAAAAATATAGAAATCAACTAGTCACATGGTTCAAACCAATTTTCTCCAGAACATCTCTCTCCATTGGAAAATGCAGGGCTGTCATACACATGTGAATCAGACTCTTGAGACTTTCCTCTCATATTCGCATATTTAAAATCAAATCATCAGTAAAATCCTTTTCAATGTTTCTAGGAGGACTGAGATCAGGGCCAGATCTGGGGTGGGGTGGGGAGGTAGGTGACCAACAAGGCATCGCCTGTGGTCCCAATATCACATGGACCCCTTGCCACAGCTGAGTGATGTCACTGAGGCAGAACTTCAGGGCATTTGGCACTGGCTGGCCCCACTCCAGAGTCTCTGCCTAGGACCCCCAGCCTGTTTAGCACCAGCCCTGCCTGAGACTCTGGACCTTATCACCTGACTTGAAAGTGTTTCCTGATTTTCTAATTAAGGCACGCATCTTTCAAAGCTCAAATCTTTACAGAGCCTCTGAAAACAGGCACAGCTGCTAATTTCCCTCTCTCTCACATCACCGCAGAGTAGGATAAGTTGGGGCCTCTGAAATTAGAGTACATATTAGGGATGTGCAGCAGGGACGGATTCGTCCAATTCGGTATTCGTATTCGTCGGGACCCAAATCCATGCATCCATTTTCAGGGGACCCCGATTCGTCCATTAGTTATATATGGTATTCATTTCCCAATAAAGTTGAAAAAAACCCCATCCCAACCCTTTAAATGTAATTAACTACAACCCCCCACCCTCCCCCCCAAGACTTGCCTAAAATCCCTGGTGGTCCAGCTCCTACCATGTGACAGGGGCCGACCAATGGCACCGGTAGCCCCTGTGACATAGTAAGGGCAAAGGTTATCGGCGCCATTTTGAATACTGGCAGCTGACGGCCCAAGTGCAGGAGATCGCTCCAGTCCCCCACTGGACCACCAGGGACTTTTGGCAAGTCTTGGGGGGTCAAGAGGGCGGGGGTTTTATTTGTTAATGATACGTTGCATTTGTGGGGTTCGCCATATGTTTTGGAACCCCACGAATGCAATGAATAGGGACCTATACATTGCGGACTGCGCATTCGTTCAAAACGAATGCACATCCCTAGTACAGATGATAAACATTTATTTCAGGAGGACACCAGGCAAAACCATAAAACAATCTTCCAGCTTAATCTCATAATTTGTCAATTTGTAATTAATATGAAGAATCTAGAAGTCAGTTTTGAAACAATGATATATGAGAAAATATTCAACAGAAATCATTCTAGTGTCAAATATTCTTAAATTGTCAGAAAAAAAGAAAGGTCTAAATTTGGAATAATTAGCTTAAGAGTTCTGTTGAATATAATCACATGATTCATTCAACTTTCTGAACTTAGGATATTTCCTAAAAACCAACAGACTCCCCATTTAGAGGGTGTAATGGTCATGCATCTGTATACATACATCACATCAGCTTAGATCTTCAAAATCAAATAGGTTTAACACACACAAGTTTAAAAAGCATAAAATGAAATTCAATATTCATGTTCCTATCCCAAAACAGTAAAATTCACAATTAGACACACTATAACGTTTGCTTGTCTCCAGAACCCATCAATGATGGATACAGCCAGAAAGATCTGCTGGATCACCTCGGATTGCTTATCCTGGATAACTGTCCTTAAATCTTCATGGTGGCTCTCTTGCAGCAGATATGTTAGAAATCTGCATATGCAATTTGTTTTGGTTTTTTTTAAAGAGCATAAGCAGCGAAAGAGCAGCCCTATGTTGCAGGTCCCTAGATGTATTACTTTTGTATCGAATTCTAGACTAATATTTTTTAATAAAATTTCAGCTGATTATAGTCAAAAAGGGAATAATACAGCTCTTCAAGCAGGCTGGGTTCTGGAGATAAGGGGTATAGCTGGTTTAACATAAAACAAACAAACAGAAGCACACCTAATTGTAATATTATGCTAAGGTAACCTTAAATATCTTTGGTTTTCCTTCTTTGCCAATAAGTACTTAAATAAAAACATTTTCACTTGACATACAATATCATGGTAGCACTGATCTTTGGTAAACAATCCTTTGACATCTCTAGCTGTTAATTGATGGTCCTCTGACAGGAAGCCAAATAACCAATCTTGTGTCTGCCGGTTGCATCTTTCTTGGTCCTCCTGCATCACTTCTGAATCTTTGGTATCATACAGATAAGATGGAGGGTCATAATAGTCCATGATACTGTACACACTGTGAAATTATGCTTTGAACATATCCGTACTCGTGGCAAGTTAAGTCTTTGGGCAAGAAAATAGTTACCCTTGCATACTGGCCCTTTTAGGCTCGAATATTAAAGCAAGCTCTCTCTTCCGAGAGATGAAGAGTGGACCTTAAAGCTATAGTGAAAAATCCTATTCCAGCATTTCAGCAGTACATGCTAGGGACCGTACCTACGAACATGTTAGGGACCGTACCTATGAATGGTGCTCTGCTGGAAACTAAACATCTTGCTACTGTACCATAATCATGAAGCAAAAAAAAAAAATATCAATCTTTGGTGAAAAGATTTTCTTTTCCTTCAGCAAGTAGATTAACTTGTTCAAAAATATTTAATCTAATATTGTAATGTTAAGTTACAAGCTGAAGAAAAAAAAATAAATTACACTTGGAATTCTTTGGAGCTATTCGCTGGTAAAGAAATGACTATCTTTTTTTTTCAAAAGGTTTTTGTAACAGTAAAAGGTAGTTAAAAATTGTAGGAGGACACAAGTGGTCTATCCAGTCAACTACTACAATCAATTATAGGCTCTAGTGGTTTTTTTTTTTTTTCTTTTTTGTTAGTAACTATGTATACAATAAGCTCTTCAAACATATAATTGTTTTCTTTTCTTAACAAACAATATTCTTTTTTTGGGAAAATAATATGCAGCTCTCCTCTTTTTCTACAGAAAATTCTTTGGTATGGTTACTCCATCTTGCACTCTGCGGGGTGTGGTACTGGCACATAATTCTAGCAAATAGATACAACCAAGGTGTGTGTGTGTGTGTGTGGGGGGGGGTCTACAGCAACTGCATCTCCTATTAAACACGAATGACCACGATACCCTGTGAGTTGGCTCCACGTTTCCATGGGGCACATTAAAAAGTAACAAACTGTTCCCTGAGTCCAGGTAAAAAAAAATAAATTCTAACACAAAAAAAAATAATGTTAAAAGGAGGTAGTATAAAACAGGAGTTGTAAAGGCATGAGGAAGCACTGACACCATTTCTAATGCATGACTTCACCAACAGCTCTGCTTTTTCTGCCTTACGAAGGCGGACACAAATTTACAATGAAAAATCTTCTTCAACAGCACTGCAGACTGGTGTATGAAACAGGGCTTTGCAAGTCAGACTGCACAGGTGGAGCTCTACGCTTGCACGTATCTCTGTACATACATACATGCACACGCTAGAGCTCACGCTTGCCAGGAAGTATGGGTATACATGACCTACTATGTATTTAACAATCACCTCCCAGTAGTTTGATAATCTTATATGTGATTAAGGCATCTTTATGTATGCATGAGTAACTTCTTAAATACTAAAAAGTTATAAGGCAAAATAGCATTTTTTTTAAATATAATGAAAGGCACCATTCCTATGAAGTATGGAAATATAATTTTCTGGTTCAATATTTACTACTTTATAGAGGACACATTTCAAAGCTATTTACCCAGATAAGATGGCTTGAGTAACCATTACCATGACTGGTCTCCTACAGTGTATGTGCTTTTAGGTAGGCTGCAAGGGGGGTGTACCCAGAGGCATGTTTAGGTCGAAGGAGGTAAGCAGTTCAGCATGCACATGTTTTTTTCAAAAGCACACATGCTATTTTACCCCAAAAGAGCAGTTAAGAGCTTTTAGGGGTGAATTTTCAAAGCCATTTACACACAAGACCGTGCTTTCTGCATGTAGAAGGCTGTCATAAAATAGCCTGGGGCTCAGTGCAAGTAAAAGTAGGTGCACAATCTAATTTCATGTGCCCTGGGGCAGAGTGTTCCAGGAGGGGAAAGTTCAGACTTTCGTGCATGTGCCATTATTTTAAAAAGTATAAGGTGAATTTTGAAAAAGCTGCGAACATACACATTAGCACATGCATGCACAAATAACACATATTTGCATAAGTGCTATTTTAAAAATGTCAAAAATACACGTGCATGAATTTGCTCATATAAAAAGGGGTGGGGCCATTTACACATATAAGTTGCTCTTTTATAAC
Organism: Rhinatrema bivittatum; assembly: GCF_901001135.1. NCBI lineage: Eukaryota > Metazoa > Chordata > Amphibia > Gymnophiona > Rhinatrematidae > Rhinatrema > Rhinatrema bivittatum. Next base: position 49,283,378 of record NC_042627.1, on the reverse strand, counting down.
CTGTGAAAGTGGTGTGCGTTCAGCTACGACCTGCGCATATTTACACCTGCTCATTATCTGGTATAAGTAAGAATAACATTCTTTATAGCCAAAAACTGACTGGATGAGGAGGCTGGGTAAACAGGGGGGAAGTCAGGCTGAAGAACCAGCAGGGTCTTGAGACAGACTGGGCAAAATGGTGGACTAGTTGGTAAAACTGGTTATTTCCTTCACATGCATATGTTACAAAATGTTACGATTTACACGCATAAAGGTAGTAAGGAAAATACACGAGTTAAATCTGCATGTGTAAATGATTAAAATTAGGGGTACAAATATTCACATATAGGAGATTTGCGCCACTTAAATTTTGACTTCCCCTGGTAAGTGGCGTCTTTGCTTCCACTTAGCTAGATAAGTCTCAAAAACCACTACATATCCGGCTAATTAAGATAGCCAGGTAAGTGTTTAAACACACTTTTATCCGGCTATTTTGAAAATACATGCCGCATATCTTTTAGATACGGGAACATGCTGTTGGGTAGATTTACGTGTACTTTATATAGTGTGCTCATATTTGCATGCACAATATAAAATACATGTGCATGCACACGCGTATCCATACAGCTGCATATAGGGGCACACGCACGCTTGTTTTAAATTTATCCTCCCTGCGCATAAGTTCACCAGCGCAAGTTACACCCTCAGCGGAGAAGGCATAATTTCATTCATGTACTGGGGCACTTATGTGGGAATTTTCAAAGTAAATTTAAGCACTTTAAGTTTGCTCGCAGACTTTACAACTATGTGGGCTATTTGAAATGTGTCCCCCATACTAATTCTTAATATTCAGGCACACTGACAGAGCTTCTTCACTTTCTGTCAATCAAAGAATTCAAATGTTCCTGGTTTGGTAAGCTTTTGGGAACATCCGAGTAAGAAGTATACTTTTTTCTTTACTATCCCAGTATGCCAAGATTACATTACTGAAAGAGAATTTACATATTATCAACTAGGTAAGGGTGGTCAAATGCTTAAAGAGTAGCTTTTGAGATAGTCCAACTTCAAATCATTGCGTGAGGGTGCTGGCTAAGCAGCACAGAGTAATGGTGGATTTTTTTCAGCTTGCAAATAGCAGTCACTTTTCATCTTTTTTTTTTTTTCTTTCTTTCTTTTTTTTTTTACAAAATATTTTATCCTACACTTTAACGCAAAAAAGTGAAAGGTTCTCAGGAAACTTAAGGTTATGAGTAAAGTCAAATTTTAAACTGGCAAATAATTTAAGTGTAAAGATATTCCCACACTTTTCTTTCCAGTACTGCTGATATTGTACCATTTGTCACAGCGCTATAGTACCATTCATGTGGCATCGTTAGCGTTTGGTTTGGTAACAGAATTGATATACAATTGGCACTTCCGGTTTTAAAAATATAAAGCGCTTTTTTTTTCTTTTTTTTTTTTTAATATGCACATAATAGCTATAGTCCCCTTCTCTTTTTGCTGTACTAGAAGCTTATTCCCCTTGACCTCTGTTCTGTGTCATCAGTTCTGAGTCCCTGGCAATGACCTTGTCTGTCTGGCAGAGTCTTTAATAGCTTGGATTATTGCTCTAATCAGGGGGAGCTCAAACAGGTTTTCAGGGCCCCTCCCTCTCCACCAGTCAAGTTTTCAGGATATCGCTAAGGAATGGGCATTAAAAATATTTGCATACATAGGAGATAGTGCATGCAAATACATCTCATGCATATTCATTAGCGATACCTGAAAACCTGCTTGGCTGGAGGAGGCCCCAGGGACCGGTTTGAGCACTCTTGGCTTAAATAATAACACTTTGAATGTTTCATCCCTCCTCTGCCCCTTCCCCCCTGCCACAATATTTTCCCCCATTTCATTGTCTAGGTCAGTGCTGTTGATTTTTTTTTTGTACATTTTTTCTCATCCAATGTGTCCCAGTTTAAAACTAAGAGCTCAGTGTCTGATTCCTCTACCTAGACAACTCCTTTGAACAAGCACACAATTTCGCAATACACAGAAAAATAAAAGAAAAAATACTATTAGGAAGTATTATCTGTTACATAATTGTGGTCAACTAGAATATAAATGAGGTAAAGCAGCCGTGTGGTGCTCATCACCAGGCCACATGAGGTAGATATTCAGCAAAGGGAATGAAAACTGGCCCTTTGTTCCAGTGACACGCATTTCACCTCCTGCCAGAATCATTTACCTGGCTTTTCACATTGCTGAAAAACTGAACATTCAAAAGCGTGAGTGAGTTTAAAAAAAGGCATAATATTCAGCAGAAGCAGCCGGAATCACCCCCCTGAGGATCAGGATCCCCAGAATTATTTTTGGCTCCCTGCTCTTTGTCCTTCGAACAGACACAGACTACATGAAACTCTGGTGCGGCAGGCTAGACTGGGAGCTCATCCTTGTCGAAAAATGGAGTGTTGGACTTTGTCTGAAGAGCCGAGGTAGCAGTCTGTTCAACAGCCAAGGACAACGAGGGTTTGTCATAGTTACTTGAGGCAGGGTTCAACTCTGAATTGCTCTCTGGGGAAAATTCCAGATTGGAAGGATCGGGTCTAAGAGCAGAATAAGCATGCATCTCATCACTAGATTCATGGGAGTATCTTCCAGAATCCCCGGTCTCATGGCTTCCCTCGCTGTTTGCTGAATGCTCAGCATCGGTTATCATGCTGAATCCCACCTGGAAACCATTTGGCTGGCCTGGTGATGTGGGAGACTCATCCTCACTAATCAATACTTTAGTGCCTGGCTGGTATAAGCACACACTTTTGACAGTTCTCCTCTGTGGCTGTATAAAAAAAAAAAAAACGAAACAAGAAAGCCACTTAATCCACCTAAATCAATTGCAATTTCAGAAAGATAAAATGTATGTAGTAGGATTTACATTTCAAACTGTACACTTATTTGTTCTCTGAAGAATAATACATTGTTCTACAGCCCAAATCCCAAATGCAAATTAAACTTAAGCCTTGTGGCCACTGGACTCATCAACAAATTCTGTTCATTAAGGATGACCAACCAGCTCTAGTCCTCCAGGGCCACAAACATGTCCAGTTTTAAGAATATCCACAATAAATAGGCATGAGCTACACTTCATCTAAGAACCAGGTTGTTAATCTTGAAAAGCAGATCTGTTTGCAGCCCTCAGCAACTCGTGTTGGCCATTCCTCTGTAGGTGAATGTTGCACAGCATTTTTAGTCTGCACTGCCCTCCAACCGACCCATTTTGATACTTGGCCACAGTAGCCTCCACTGTCAAAAGTAAAGAGTAAGGCAGCATAGTCTCGGTCATGCTTTCTGTTACATGAGAATTAAATTTCTCTTTTTTCTAACCATGGACAGGCAGCTTTCTTATCTCTGTCATTAGGGCCTCATTTACTAAGCATTTTTCCCATAGACAGAGAATGGCAGAAAAGCCTTAGTAAATCAGGCCCTAAGGGTGCTATTTCTACCATTCAGGTCCTTTATTCTCTCACTCATACAGAAAAGAGCACCTTGTAGGTTAGCTAAGAAGGGGCTACCTCAGTCATGCCCAGCGATATCCAGTGGACATCATTCTCAGTTGTACGATGGCAAAAGTGTTCAAAGAATCTATAGAAATATGTGGGATCTATGTTTTTATTTGGTTGCTTTTCATTGTTTTAATTATGTTCTATGTTATTGTTTTATTATTTTATACGTTTATCATCTGTTTGGTTTTATGCTCATTGTGTTATAAACCGCCTTGAACTTTGCCTAGACAGTCTATACATTTTTTAAATAAATAAACGCCATTTTTATCACAACTAAAAACTGGCTGTTTTCAGCTTGATTCTTGGACTTCTGCTACCCTTAATTTAGAGGCTTTCAACTTCCAAAAAGTGCACAAAATTTCAAGGATAAATGGATGTCGCCAGCTGACTTTTATGAAGCCTTCTTGTTTCTTTAAAAATTGTAAGTTTCTCAGCCTCAGATGCAAAAGCATGAGTGCTCTTCAAAATATGGCTACACTGAATCTTTCTGAGTTCTATGCTTGTCTATATTTCAGGCTTCATGACTCTGATGTGATAGCCAAAGAGTCTGTTAGTTTTTGGGGGGTTTTTTGGAGTGGGAGTGGTATAAATTATTAAGTGCACCATGCACGTATCCAAAATGTTAAAGTGATAACATAGTAACAGAGATTGGCAGCAGATAAAGACCGAAATGGTCCATCTAGTACTCCCAGCAAGTTGGTTTTTTTTTTAAATGATATTTTAAAGGTAATAGCCACTGCCACTCCATGCAAGCTACCCCCAAGCCTTTTGTTAAGGAATGGTAAGGGACATCCTGAATAAAACTGTGCTAAACAGACTTCAGTTTTTAATTCAGCCAAATTAGTGAATCATATATAAAATATCTTATCCTCTCCATTTATACTGCAAGAGTTTTGCATTTCCAGGATGGGGTAGGTAGGACCTTTTTTGTTGCCACATTGGTGTAAAGAGGAGATTCATCCAGGTATATAGATAGACATGTCATTTTGTACCTACTGTTTGCTTATCTGCTAAGTTCTAATAAAGTTGTCCGGCGTGGCCTACTCATACCCTTATGGCAGAAGCAAGCCCTCCGTGTATTGCGGAAGTGAACAAGACGCTAAATTTTGGGCAGCCTATGGCACCACTGGGCACCACGTGCCCATAGGACAGGGGCAGGCCTTCATACCTACAAAAGAACTTAAAAGTGGGGAGGTCAAGCCAATTTCAGCTTGCACGGCTGGATGGGGGCCTCTTGACCTCCAACATTAACACCGTCCATTATAAAAGTGATGGGGGGAGGTAGGTTGGGCCCACCCCTCGCCCCTTGGTGGGCTGGGAGAGCCCCTCTCAGGGCAAGGCAGTAATCAACCAAAAAAAATCAGCCAAGTAACAAATCCAAATATAATGAGAATCCTGGATGAACCCCAGTTGGGCATAATAAGAATGAATGGATTCATGTAAAAGCTGCAGCCACCTACTTACCCAGTTGGGCATAATAAGAATGAATGGATTCATGTAAAAGCTGCAGCCACCTACTTACCCAGTTGGGCATAATAAGAATGAATGGATTCATGTAAAAGCTGCAGCCACCTACTTACCCAGTTCTGATATTTGTTTGGACCTATCTGTTCTTTTTCTGTTATTTTGATTCCATGTGTTTTATTTTTGTATACCACTGTACACCGCTTACAACTGTGGTTGTAGGCAGCCTATAAAGGTTTTTAAAATAAAGAAATATATACATATATTTGGGAATTGCACCTGTTGGTGGAGGGGAGAGACAACACAATTGTAGGAACCCCCTCAGGGCCAACGGGTCCAGCTGGACAAGGTGGTGAAAACCCATTCTTTTTTGCAAGTTGAATCATTAATGTCACATTGTACTTAAAATTAAAACAAAAACCAAACTACACACTAGCTTCATACTGGATCTGCAGCTGTGCATTATTTACCTGTGCTGTACTGGTCCTCTTAGTGTCTTTAAAAAACAACCATTTTTTCTTTCTTTGGTTTATCACAGGGCCATAGCTATTAATGATCAAGTCAGATCCACCCTAAAATAAAAGAAAGAAAAAGCTCAGTAATCCTAACTCAAATAGCTGTTTTATAAAATGAAAAAAAAAAAAAAAAAGCAAGACTGCACACACCATTCTGATATCCCCACACTCTGGGCCTTATTAAAAAAAAGGATATTTTCCACATTGTCTGCAAAAAATATCTTTATTTGAATAAGTCCCTTTGGTCTTGATGTACTAAACTGCAGAAACTTCTGCAAACAGGTTTCCATGTGCCAAATTTATCTGTTTATTATTTACTATGACATTTTGATTCCCAACAGCATCAAAGTGGGTAAGAAACATCCATGATATGATCATACTCCAGCCAGCCCACCCTCATACCCTAACCTCCCATCCCAATAAAACAACAACAAAAAAATATAATCCCTGAAATCCCAGTTTTCATGCCCAATTTTGTAAATTTAGATTTAACTCACGTCTTTTTCATTGGTTGCTCAAGACGAGTTACATTCAGCTGTTGAAGGTATTTCCCCGTCTCCAGAGGCCTTGCAATCTAAGGGACCTATTTACTAGGAGGTAAATGACCTCCTAAGTTTGTACCTGAGACAATGGAGAGTGAAGTGGCTTGTCCATGATCTCAAGCAGCATAGTAGGATTTGAACTCTGGCTTCCTGGATTCTCACCCTGCTGCTCTAACCACTAGGTTACTCCTCTATATTTCTGCAGATTTGCCACTTTGTAGTACTAACATTTTGCAAGTATTCTACTTCGTGCAAAATTGTATTTAAATTCAAATTAACAAATTGCTGCAAGATGATTACAAATTTTGTAAAAATCAGTGCGCAAAAAATGTCTTTGTGGGCTTGTGATGGAGTGTACTGATAACTCCCTCATTCTACCTTAAGAAGCTCGGCTCAGGGTTTTAAAGCCTTAAGGCAGAACACCACAAGAGATTCTGGGTAAAGGGAGGTTCCATTCACCCTACCCTAAGAACCCAGTCCTAGAAAGCTAGGGGAGGCCCAGGGAGCAGACAGGACCTCCTGGTACACTCATATAAAGTATGTTTCCAGACAGTTGTGCCTGATGCAAGGTGAGCTACTATTTTGGTTTCTGTAATTGTGAAGCACTGTAAATAAATATTGGCACCAGAAATGGACTAGTTAAGTTCCATTCCTGGGCTATTCCTGAGGCCGCAGCAGGCCTGAATATGTTACAGGACTGTTTTTTGAAAAATGAGAAGTACAGCTCAATGAAACATCTTTTTCTGCCAGACTCCATAGCAAGTATGAAAGTCTACACCCAGCTCATTTGCATGTCATAGCAAACCTATGCATAAAATTGGCCAAATACCTGTGGGAAATCACACAGTTTAGTACATTGGCCTCTTAAGTGTCCTTAAAGAAGAACTGGTGTCTTCCAGCTCTTGGCTAAACTTCAAATGCTCTGAATGATTTATCTCAGAGATCCCAATGAACGTAAATATGTTATTTCAGCTATAAACGGCAGAATCTACTTGTATGGAAATTCGTGTAGTACAGCTCTAGTAACTGCACTGGCCCTAGAGAAAACTGGAGTAACACTTTTATTAGACCAGTGCCAAAAACGAGGGCGTGCACAAGGTTCTGAGACTAAAATGCACTTGATTCTATTTTTAGCAAAATATTGTCCTATAGCTTTCCAGATGTGTCTAAAATGTATTCCATTATATTTTATTCTGAATAAATTGTCCCTTCTGTTTATACTATTGTTCCATCAGGAAATGAAAACTGAGTATTATGTCTAGAGATACTTAACTTTTATTTACTGGAATTAGGGAAGCCTTTTGTAATTACATAAGAATAAATACGTTTGACAATACCTTTGCATCAATGAAGCCGTTTCCCAGCATTATAGGCATTAAGGATTCTGCATTCTCTTCCATCCGGCTCAGGCTTTTTCCTACCTGGTCGCTACTGGGCAAGGAGATTCTAGCGTGGGCCGGCTGCTCAGGCCCTTGCTGTACAGTTTTAGGAGGGGAAGCTTTCCTGGAAAAAAACAGAAAGAAAAAGAAAAACTTGAATTGAACTTCACCTGAAATCTGCAGAAAGGTTTGCAGTAATGGAATAAGACCTGTGTTTATACATTTTTAAATATAATATTTATTTTATGCTGCTTATGTTAATAACCTGCACTGAATGAAAGTGAATTTGTTTTACAAAAGTCTTGTCACAAATCCAATATTATTTCAAGAAACAAAAAGGCCGAAGATAATGGAAATTATTTCCCAATGTGACAAAGGTACATCATATTATCTAGTCCAAGCACACTTTAAAATCCTCTAAATATCACTTAAGTACCAAACAGCAACCTCTGAGCCACACTTACTGTATCAAAACTATTGGCCCTTTGTTGATAAAAAACAAAGAAACATATTTTATCTTCACCCTCACCCCCAAAAACATATCTGAAATATTGTATGATATTGACTAGATACTGACTGGAAAGACAAGCTGCTGCATCCTATCTCTTGGACCTAGATCAGTCTTATCAGGCGAATCCTGGTCTCAAAGAAAGAGCTGATCCAATTCTACTTTCGCCCCAGTCCATCTAGCTTTATAGAGTCTGATAACAAAAATACTCTACAAAGGAAAAGAGCCTGGGAATGGTGCCCTAAGCATCTTTGCTCACAGTTAATACTTGAGGCAGATGTTCTGCTAACAAGGGTGCTTTTCTAAGAGCTCAAGGTTACCAGAGGCAGGCTGAACCAGCCCTGCTCCTGACTGGAGCCATCTGATAACCACATTAGGGCTCTCGTCTTTGATTAGTCAGTACATACCTGGTTTTGCTGCGGTAGATCAAGATTAGAATACAGATAAGGATACAGGTCAGGGCTATGCAAACTCCTACAACAATTCCGGTCATTGATTTCTGGTCCAGGGGATAATAACCAGCAAAAACTGTGATGGGAAAGAAAAATATACATCAGAAGCTGAAGGAGAGGTGCAAGGGCTCCCACTTTCAGGTGCAGCAGCAGCAGCCACAAGAACCTGTTTCGTACTGTTTTCAAAGTGCTTATCAGAACTTGCTCATTCTTCACCCCCATTTTCCCTCCCTCAGGGGAGCTGTGGGTGAGCTCCAGCCAGATGAAGAGACGAGAGAGAGAGAGAGAGAGAGAGAGAGAGAGAGAGAGAGAGAGAGAGAACATAAGCATCTCTCTGGAGCACCCAAGTCACTGAATATTACTTTCCAAACTTCCAGGATTACGGGTACTTCCGAGGTCAGTGCTGCTGCAGGGTACAGTGGTGAGCAAGATAGGGAAGCAGGCTGCTGCCTTCTAAATATTAAAAGCCGCCACTGCAGAGTAAGGATTAAAAAAAAAAAAAAAAAAGATATGCCCGGATAACCCGGAGCACCATCCACCAGGAGTGCTCCAATAAGCGAGTCCTGAAAGCATGATGCAACGGCTATTTAGTTAAAGTATTCATTTCCCACACTCTGCAAAGTTCGGGGCAGGGTGCATAAAATTACACACATAACTTAAAATAAAATCATACATGTGAAAAGGTTTTCTACGCGCACGATACAGCAGAGAAGAAACAAATGCCAGACATTCAGAGATTCAGTGAATCCCCACACCTCATATCAGGCACAAGCACTTCACGCATTTTGCCTCTGAGAGGGGCAAATTTTCAAAGCCGCTGTCCCGGGTAAAGCAGCCTGACTGAAAATCGCGCAGGCAAGAGCAAGCGCACATTCAGTGGCAGGAAAAAGAGAGGCGTTCCCGTAGCCGTGTTCCGATCGAGTCGGGGAGGCCAGTGGTATAGACACAATTGATTTTTCAATGCATGTATGCTGTTCCTGTTCCCCCGCCCTGCCCCACTGCCCATGCACAAATAGCAGATGCAAAGGACATGCAAGCTTTCAACTTGCACACTTTGCGCATGCTCATTTTTAAAGAGAAACAACATGGGCAGTTTCTCTTTGAACATTTTCAATAGACTACCCGTGTTAAAAATCACCAGCGAAAATTTGCAAATATGCGGACTGCTCGGAAAACATCCATGCAGCAAGCTACCAATCGGGGCCTAACTTGTAACTACTGTCTTTCCCTTGCCGATAAAGAAAAAAATGTAAATGAGTATAACAAACAATTGTTTAAATGCACTGCAACCATTCTCTGAAAACCAGACCCCCTTCCCCCGCCCCCCACAGCCCGAGCACAGAAACCTCTTTCCTGTAGTAAGTGTTTAGGGATACATTTTCAAAGGTTTGGACACCATGAGTGAAAATAGAGTTAACCTGCCCAGGTCAGCCCTACCTGGGTCAGTGGTTTTTAGCCTCCTAAGGCATGTTTGTACCTTCATTGGGCACTTACTTTTAGCCACATAGAAAACAGGTCTCTCAGGGGAGTTTCAGAGGCGTGATTCAAAGCTAAATTCAGTTTCCCACAACGTACCCGTGTAGGGGACACGCTGTTAACGCTATCATTTTTCACAGGTATAAGGATACATATATACTTTTATCCTCATTAACAACTCACTACCAGATGCTCTGTGTCTGAACAGCAGCTCATTTTGTACAGAATGAGATGCATATCCATAATTTTGCTGCGAGGGGCAATACGTAAAAATGTACCCTCCAGTTCATGGAAATAAAAATAAAAAATGTCTTAATTTAAAGCATGCCACATGTGGAGGACTTCCCTAAATACAACAGCCTCCATTTCTTTGTGCCGCTGCCAAGATGCATGCAAGCAGTGGCCATCACACAGCACGCCGCTCCATACCAACCTTCAGCAGCAGAGTCCAAACGTTTTGACTTCTGGCTGGTTTCCGAGCCTCCCTTCTGCAGGACCGCAAGCTCCACAGAGTTGGAGAAGGGTCCTTCTCCTACATCATTGGCTGCTGATATTTTAACAAGGTAGACATTCCCAGGCACCAGGTTTTCCAGCAAAGCCATGGTTATGGCTCCTGTGAACAGAAAGTCCTACTTATGAAAACACGCTGGGACAATTTTGCTTTCTTTCCAGGAAAAAGTTTTGCTTTGTATTGATAATGGGGGTAACATTCAAACCCTACACAAAAGTATAAAGTTTATGGGTACTTCTTACCATAGACTTTAAGTCAGTTTTCAAAGGAAAGAAGCTCCAACTGGAAAAGTGCACAAACAGACCTGCAACTGCTATTTGTGAGGCTACTCTTTCTAGGAAAGTATATGTAAGTATTATCCCCTGGACCAGAAATCCACCCCCGGCCCCACCCTCAGGAATACCTCTTCTATCTGTGCAGAAAGTTACAAGCGTAGTGCTACTATGCACATAATATATATAAGTATGATATTCAATTATGTGTTTTTTATGGAATTGTTTTAGGAGGGGGTATCATGATTGTTAAATTTAATTATCAAAATCTCAGGGGGACGTAAGGGGACACTTTGCTTAGGGTGCTTAACATCGTTGCTCTGTCTGCCAAAAGTTTTTCACAAGTAGTTGAGTGCCTTCTGCCAAGCACTCTACTGGTCTGGATAATAGGATGGGGCTTGGTTGGCTGTAGTCTGGCTCTGACCTTCCAGGTCAGTCTGACAAACCTTATCTGAGTTAAATGTATGAAAAGGGGGAGGGGGGAGGAAGGGGAAGCAAGCTAGGCAGAAGAAATGAGGGTTCAGCCATGATTAACTCCTGTTTGTTTATATTCATACAGGGGTTGATTATAAAACAAGAGCATGTGGGTCCATGTGCACGCGGTTCCCAGCACGCGCACATGGACGTGGCTATTTTATAACTTGCGCGCGACGCCGCAACCATGTCATAAAATATGGTTCCCGCACGTACATGTGCGCCAGATTTTAATATCCGCGCTCGCATGTGCAGGCAGGTTAGGACTCGTGTGGGGGGAGGGGGATTTTAAGAAACAACACGCAGTGACGCGAGTAGGCCTACCCCAGTTCCCTCCCAGTCTGCTGCAATTAAGGAGAGGACTGGGAGGGAACTTCCCTATCCCCCTAACTACCCTTCCTACCTTTTCCCCTCTCCTCTCCTCCCCAAACCCTAACCCGTACCTAGCTATCCCCAATTTTTTTGTTTTAATACTTGCTGCTCCGGCTGCCGGCGCGCGCTTCCCTGGGACAATGTCTAATGGCACTGTCCTGGCCGGCTCCCAGCCTGCCCCTTTTTGATCTGCCGGCACTTCTGTTTGTACCAGCAGATACGTGCTTGGCTGGGCTGTTTCTAAAATGCGCTCGGCATGCGTATGGCCCGGCTACGCTCGTATCTGTCGGATTTTATGCGCACCAGCATTTGAGAATTCGGGTGACAAGTTTTATCAGACTTCTGGGGCAAGAGGTCAAAATGTGATCTTTAAGCCCTGAAACACCTTTACATTTTGTCAATGCACTGTTGAAAGTGGGTTGAGCCTCTGGAGCTTAGACTAATCATAGAACTGGACTCATGGGCTCATGTTTTGTGCTATTTTACGGTGTACAAAATGGGGAAGGGCACAGTTTTCTAATGCTAGTTATTTTCAACCCTCTTGCTAGACATGGCAAAATGTAAACGAAAAGAACTGGCATTCAAAAGCCTGTTTATTCTAATATCCCTTTCAGATTTACTTTTGTTGCTCCTACAGAAGAGTCTCAAAGTAAAATGGCTTAAAGCAAAATGCATTCCCCCCTCTACCTTTGCAAAATTATATACTAGCAAACAAAACATTTCAGAAACAAAAAATATCAGGTGGTTCTGTATAAGATTCAAGAACTTCAAAAGACATCACAAGCTTGCCATGAAAACACTGTGGCCTCAATTCTGTAAAATTCAGAGGTATGTAAAAATCATATACAGGAATAAAAATCTCTGTAGGAGAGTCAAATATATCCCCCTTGAGCCAATTAAAATCTTTCTTTGGAGATAAACAATAAAGCGAAGGTCTCTAGATATTCAGTCATTTATTTTTATTTATTTATTTAAAACTTATATACCGGCATTAGTGGGTACATCATACCGGTTTACATCTGAACAATAGTTGGAAAGTACATAAAACAGGGGGGGGGGGATAAACGAGCAACAAAGAAAGGCAGAAAGATAGCAAACGAAACATGATTAAAGCGAAACAACAATATAACTATCAAGGATCAAAAATAAATACGAAGGTTCCAGATTCAATACAATATACCATACAAAATACAATATACCAGATTCAATACAATATGCCATGGTGCAAGTTGTGGTAAGGGGGCACTACAGGTGGATGGGGGTAGGAAGTTAGTCTGGGTAAGCTTGCTTAAAGAGCCACGTTTTTAATTTCTTTTTGAATTTGATGGGGCAAGGTTCGAGGCGGAGGTTTGAAGGCAAAGAGGTCCATCGAGAGGGACCTGCAATAGAGATAGCGTGATCCCTTGTGGAGGAGAGATGTGCTTCTTTGAGAGAAGGCACATGGAAAGTACCTTTATTGTTTGTTCTGATGGGACGCTTAGAGTGTGTGAGAGTGAAGGGAACATCAAGCCAGTTAGAGTTGTGGATGTATATAGATTTATGGATGATGGTGAGGGTTTTGTAGAGGATCCGAGAGAGGATGGGGAGCCGATGTAAATCCTTAAGGATAGGAGTGATATGGTCTGATTTATGGGCATTGGTGATGGTCCTGGCTACAGCATTCTGGAACATTTGGAGAGGTTTTATGGTGGAATAGGGTAACCCTGGGAGGAGGGAGTTACAATAGTCCCATTTAGAGGGAAGTGTGGCTTGGATGACGGTGCGGAAGTTGTGAGTGTGGAGTAAGGGTTTTAATTTTTTTAGTACGTTGAGCTTGAAGAAGCCCTCTTTGAGGATTGTACTAATATATTTCTTGAAATTCAATTGCTGGTCAAGGTAAACCCCTAGGTCTCTTACAGGTGGGTGTGCGGAAGGGAAGGTTTAGGAGTTTGATGTTGGGTGATGAAGAGCAGCTCTGTTTTATTGGCATTTAGGGCAAGGTGAAGATTACAGAGTAGGGAGTTAATGGATGAAAGGCAGGTTTCCCAGTACTTTAGAGTGTCAGAAATAGAGTCATGAACTGGATATAGACAGTATTTTAGTCCAAGGTCTGAGAGTTGCTGGCAGAGAGGTGTGAGATAGATATTAAATAGGGTAGATGAAAGGGAGGAGCCTTGAGGGACTCCTTGCAAGAGGGAGTAGGGGATGGATTCAGCATTACCCATTTTGACAGAGAAGTTTCAGTTGGATAGGTAAGAACTGAACCACAGAAGGGCTAATCCAGAGATGCCAATATCGGCCAGGCGGGAGAGGAGCTGGTTGTGGCTGATGGTGTCAAAAGCAGAGGAGATATCGAGGAGGGCAAGGAGATAGCAGTGTCCTTGGTCCATGCCTCTTATGAGATGGTCTGTGAGGATGAGAAGGAGGGTTTACGTGTTAAAGTGCTTACAGAAGCCAAATTGTGAAGGGTGGAGGATGTTGTTACTATCAAGCTATTCCATGAGTTGGGAATGGACTACTTTTTCCATAATCTTGGTGATAAATGGAAGATTGGAAATCGGACGGAAGTTAGAAGGATCATTGGGGTCTAAGGAGGGTTTTTTGAGTAGGGGTTTGACCACTGCCAGTTTGAGTGTGTCTGGGACTATACCGGAGGAGAGAGAAGAATTAATAATGTCGGCTAGGGGTTTGGCTACAGTATTAGAGATGGACAGCAGTGCTTTAGTGGGGATAGTGTCAGTAGGATGGGAGGCAGGTTTAATTTTTTTGAGAATGGATTCGATTTCCTTAGATGATGTGAGGTCGAGGGAGTCATGTGTGGCGGTGGAGTGGGCAGAACTAAGGGGGAATAGTAAGGGGTGTTGGGGAATCTAAGGAGTATATTCACTATTTTATTATGTAAATAGAGAGCCAGTTCTTCACACTTAGAGGATGCTTCAGAGTCAGGGATGGTGGGCGGAGCAGATTTGGTTAGGCCCGAAACATTGGAAAAGAGAGCTTTGGGGTTGTAAATGTATTCATGAATTTTGGAGGCATAATAGTCTCGTTTGGACTTGAGGGTGGTAAGTCGGTAGGAGTGGAGGGCCAATTTGTAACTAGAGGAGTGTTGGGTAGAAGGGTCCTTGCACCATAGTCTCTCTTTCTGTCTGAGTTTATTTTTCATTGTTTTTAACTCGGGGATGTACCAGGGGTTCAAGTTTTTTGGGGATGGGGACAATTCGCGTCTGATGATGGGACAAAGTTTGTTCGCAATGTTGAGGGTGAGGTTGCTCCATGAGGCTAGGGCAGACTCTGAGTTGGTGCAGTCAAGTTTGGGCAGTGCAGTAGATAGTGATGACACTAGGTCCTCACTGGTACAGGGTTTTCTGGTTACTATAGTAGTGTTTTGGGCAGAGTTTCTGGAGATTGGGGCATTAATTGAGAGGAGTGCTTCGATGAGAAAATGATCAGACCAAGGGACGGGAGTGCAGGATGGGGTGTTAGGGGAGTGGATGTGGGAATTGATAAAGATCAGGTCTAGAGAGTGGCCTGCTTTGTGGGTGGGGGATGAGATGATTTGCTTAAATCCAATAGCTTGGATGAAGGCTTCACAGGATGACATGAGAGGGAAGGAGTCTACATGGAGATTAAAGTCTCCAAGTATGATGGATGGGATGTCAGTATTGATGTTATCTGCAATGAATTCAATGCGAGGGAAGGGGTTGGATTCAATGAATGCAGGGGGGGACATAAACCAGGCAGATTTGTAATTCCAGTGATTTGAACAGTCCAATTTCAAGTTTGGGGGGGGGTGTCTATGTGAACAGGTTTGAGTTTTAATGACTTTTTGGCGGCTAAAAGAAGACCTCCACCTCTTTTATTGGGTCTCGGTATGGAGAGGATCTCGTATAGAGGTGTGGGGAGCTGATTAAGAAGGACAATATCTGAGTCTCTAAGCCAGGTTTCTGTTACGGTGCAGAGGTCAGGCTTGCAGTCAATTAGGAGGTCGTTAAGTATGGGAGTTTTTTTTGAGAGGGATTGAGCATTGAATAACATTAATGAAAGGGTTGTGAGACCTAGCAGTTGCGTTAAGGAGGAAATGAGGATGGGGATTAGGGACTTACGCTGGGGGGGGGGGGGGGATGTGCGGAGGTATGGGAGGGGGGATTGGAGGGTTGGGTGGTGGATGCGGGGGATGGAGTATGCCTCCATTGTAATATAGTTTCTGTACAGGAATGCAGGAAACAGAGTTGGATTGAGCAAGGCGTTGGAGACAAGTATATCAGACCAGTATATAAGACACGTATATAAGACCAAATGGGACACAGTGATCATAGGCAGAGTGCAAATTATTACAAGTAATGTAAATCACAGTAGCAATGTAAATCACAATGTAAATCACCGTAGCAGTATAGTAAAAGGTGGGATCACCAAGACAAGGCAATTTTTGTGAGGATTACTATTAAAACAGTACAAGGTGTCGTGAGTTTCAGTCTAGCGAGGTGATGTTCAGATGGGAAGAGAGGTATGGCTTCAAGGTGGGGTGCAGGGGGGAGGGCAGGATGGCTGGGTGGACGTGTCGATGGTGTCTGGGGGAAGGTTTGGCTGAACAGCCAAGCTGATAGAGGGAGTGGAAGGGGGAGCACAATAGGGCACAAAGCTGGCACAAAGGGGCGCACTAAGGGGCAGGCCCCTTAGTTGCGCTCCTTTGGCGTGCGACGCCAGGCGCGTGACGCCTGCGATTGGCGCTGTGTTTTTAAGACCTCCGGTCCCAGTGATGATGTCGTCGGGTGGGCGGGATCAGTGCCGCTTGCAGGCAAGGGAGGGTCCGGCGATGGCCGTGTGGCTCAGAGAGAGTGCTCCTCGGACCCCTGCGGGTCAGTGCCAACCGCACAAGGAGTCAGCAGTCGGTGCAGGGAGAAGGACCCAAAAAGGAGGTAGCAGCGAATGGCGCCGCGTTTTTAAGACCTCCAGCTCTGGTGATGTCGTCGTCGGGTGGGCGGGATCAGTGCCGCTTGCAGGCAAGGGAGGGTCCGGCGATGGCCACGTGGTTCAGAGAATGTGCTCCTCGGACCCCGGCGGGTCAGTGCTGACCGCACAAGGAGTCAGCGGTCAGTGTAGGGAGAAGGACCCAAAAAGGAGATAGCAGCGAATGGCGCCACGTTTAAGACCTCCGGCCCTGGTGATGTTGTTGTTGGGTGGGCAGGATCAGTGCCGCTTGCAGGCAAGGGAGGGTCCGGCGATGGCCGCTTGGTTCAGAGAACTGTAGGCCTAGGTTGCTGTGAGCATTTGAAGTAAACAAAAACCCAAAACACAAAGAACATCCCCCCCCCCCCCGTCCTTTATCTGTGACCAAAGGAGCTGCAATATTTAGCACCATTAAGGGCTAGAGGTCACGTTCCAATAGTGCAAACTCTTTCCCTCCAGCTCCTGTGAAAACGCCTGCACTGTTAGAATAGTTGCACTGTTCTTGAGTTACAGCAGTCAAGATGTGGGAAGGCTGTTAAGGAGGAGCACAAGAAACCCAGTTCATGCCGAACACCAACGGTCTTGTTCTACAATCACACTATCATGGTTACAAACAATACTAATTTAAAAAAAATTTGAGGGCTGACATTCAGCCACAGAGTGGAATATCCTGAGGCGCAGCAGCACCACCACAGAATGTACCCCGCTATCTTAAAGTTAGTTGGATAAGTGACTAGAATTAGGCGCATAATTTATGCAGCTAACTCCGCTCCTCCCGGAAACACTTCCTGCCCGCCTCCGGCCTGCTCCCAATTTACGCGGCTAAATTCTAGCTGCTTAACTCATTAGAACTTAGCCGTGTATGGCAGCGAAAATCGCCGTTTTGCCATTTAAACCGATAACTTTTCAGTTATTCATCTAAATGGCTTTTGAATATCTACTTCCTAAAGACTACTTTTCACCCCCCCGCCCCCCCCCCCCCCATTTTGGTTCACATGCCTCGGGAAAAGGCATCAGAATTTAATTTGGGATACAATGTTTTGAGGCAGAATTCATTAAAACGAGTCAAAAGCTGCCTCTGTTCAAAATCTGAGATTGCCCCTCTGAAGAGAGGGTCAGGAAACCCTTCCAGCATCTTTTCCGGCAGCTGTATCATGTGTGTCTTTGACATAACCTTTGGCAGAATGTAGATCTTGTCATAAAGCTGTCAAGCAGCCAGGGCTCTTCTCTGACCTCTGAGCTATAAAATACTGATCAAAATACAAGCGCAGAGATGGTAATAAACCTGACTTTAAATAAATGGAGATTTATGGATTTCCCTCTGTAATTTTTGGTTCTGAAATCTATGTAAGGGACCAGCTTCCGCTTGTTCTAAATCTTCCAAAGTGCCTACTTCGTTCTCGCAAACATCTGACTCAGCAGGCAGTGTTTTACCTTTACTTTGATTCTTCTACAATGAAATATCACCATGGGAAAGATGGTATTATGGTACTGAGTTTTACCAAAAGTTTACCAAGTAAAGGAAAAGTCTAGAATCTAGATTATTACAAATGTATTTCCTCCAGAAAGGTCGGTGTATGTGTGTGTGCGAGTGCAAGAGAAAGAATGAAAGTCAAGAGATCATGGGATATCTGCAGAGAATCTGTATTGGCAGGGAAGTGCTGTTAACATAGGAGAACAAGTATGGTTTGTGCTACTACACCAGGAATGGAGAACTGGCACACAACTGGACCCTGCAGTTAGAATATTAACTCAATGGTATATACCATGTAGGGGTTGCAGTATGACCACAGCTCTTAGTTTTCTGTGACAGTTCAGGGGAAGATTCTGCAGCAAGTTAGAAAATTCTGTTGCACATTTGAATAAAATTATGCCTGTTAAATAATGTACATTTATTTGCATAATAAACAAAGTCATTTTCTAAGCATATTTTGTGTCTATAATTTATCTTGCTCCTTTTGGAGTTTTTTGGATGGAAGATTTCAGGTATCAATGTGGGGGTGGAGAGGAAGGGAAAGTCTCAGGGGTAGGGAGAAGAAAGAAAGGGAGTATCAGGGATGGGAGAGGAGATGGGAAGAGGATCAGGGATGTAGATAGAGGGAAGAAGGAGGGAAGAGCAAAGCTGGTGGCTGGAAATGAGGAGGAGGGGAGGGAGGTTCTGGGGGAGAGGGAACCAGAAGGAGGGAGGTTCTGGGGGAGAGGGAACCAGAAGGAATGAGGAAGTGGTTCTGGGATTTTGGAGAGCATCCAGAGGGATGAGGTGTCCCTCCCCCATCTTATCCCAGGTGTCCTCTTTCTCAGTCCCCAGCCCACTTGCCTTTTCTGTATAATTCACACATTGCATTTTATAATATTCATTTTGTTTGGATTAGTTTCAAAAATACCACTGTATTTTTTAGATGATTAACCATATTTTCTGTTTGATATGCCACTGCATGATTTTTTTCAAAATGTATTGTTTTATCTAGAAACTTCAATGCCTAACGATGCTTCTGTAAGATCTTTAAAATTTAACCAGTTTTCCATATATTTGCCTTATGTGACCAAATGATTGAACTTATATGTCATTTTACATTGTATGTATTATATGTGAAGAAATATGCAGACAAAAGGTTGAATCAGCACAATTTTGAAAGTTAAACATATTATAAGACATTTTAAAACATCTATGTATAATGTGTTTAGCAATCTTATAAAAGCATTGCGAGGCAAATCCACACAAACCAATAAACCCAGATCTGAAGTTTCTAGATAACTTATCCTGCTAACTCAGTTCTTCCCAGTAAAACTCCCGTCCTGCTCACCATTTAGCTGGCTATGGCTGCTGACACCAGGCACATATTCAGCTGCCTCCATTTAGCCGAATATGTCAAACCTTTTCCATCTACAGTAAGTGGCGCTAAATATCTTTCAATAGTAAACACCACTGAAAAGGGTGAAAGATAAATCTAATATATGTCAAATCACTTAAACCATCAAAGCTCACCAACCACAAGTGCAAGAAACATTTTTGAATAATGTGGATACTCTCAACATGGACTCATTGGTTTATGCACGACTCTCATAGAAAACCTGTGACAAGTCCAAATTCATTCATAGTGTTCCACCACTGTTGTGCTGTAAGTCGAATTTTAGTGTGCAGTGTTTGTGAAGAATCTGCGATGAAGATACTACTTCAAAACATGGTCACCATTGGGATATCCGTTTTGGACTATCAACCTGCACAGCTTTCGTCAAGAAGTCATTTGGACTCCATTTTAAGATAAGTTTTAAGTGCATACAAAGCTTCTTTAAAAATCTATACTGACTTGCAGTGCTACAGCGGCGGATCACCATGGTTGAATTTGGACTCGTTACAGGTTTTCTATGACAAGACTTGTGCATAAACCAAGGGATCAATACTGATTGCATCCACATTATTCAAAGATTTGTCTTGCAATTGTGGTTGGTGAGTCTTTGATGGTTTGAGTGATCTGCTAAATATCTACCTCCATATAACCATTTTTTTTTCTTTCATTCCATTATTAGTTTACCTTCTCTGTGCAGCACTTGCCACTCGCCAGCAATCCACGCCTTCCTGGATGCATAGAGAATGGTATAGCGTGTAACCACTGTCTCGAGGTCTTCAGGTGGCTTCCAGGAGACCAAAGCTGTGTCATCTTCAATCAGGGTCACTTTGATTCCCACTGGAGGGCTTGCTGGGGCTGTGTGAGCACATGGAAACGCAATATTTGTTTTCTGATCTTGTTTTATGACTTATTCATTGTTTCTATTGTTTTTTATGTTATGTGATCCCACCCTGGGTCTTCAAGGAGGGATGGAATATAAATGTGAATGAATGAAAGAATAAAATATTCTACAGCTTATCAAATTCATATGCACTCAGGCTGCTGTGAGTGAGGCAGCTGTACATGGTCTAAGCAGTAGTACCAACTCAAAGAAAAAGATTTTGATGAGCGACTCCCAGCATACAGGATCAAATACAATCTCTCATGCAAGCTGATAAAATAAAGTTCATGACAGGGTGATCTCTGGAGTAAAGAGGGAGACATAAAGCTCTCTGGTGACATGTAAACTTTCCTACCGGTGTTTCTCTTAGACACAAACAGGACTATCTGAATAACAGGGATAGTAAATGTGAAATTTGAGGGATTCTCTTTAGCCAGTTACTAGGGATGTGCTATTGTTCAGGACGAATTTGACAATTTAAATGAAATTGCCTAAATTCGTCCTGGTTCGGGGATCCTGAACGAATTTTTCCCGAAATTTCGGGAAAAATTCGGTTTTGGGTTAGTGCGCACTACTGAATTACAAAGGCCCGAACCGCGGGAAATACAATATTTCCTGCGGCAGGCTGAAAACGAATTCGGGCTTTGCACATCCCTACCAGTTACTTCTGTGGTAGCACAATCTGATATTATTAGACTAAGACAGACAGCACTTTTCAGGGCCCTTCTGCCACTTTACCACAGCCTTGCAGTGCCCATACCTTCAGGAAATGTAGAATGGTAAACTACTGGACTCCAGGGACTGGACAGCTGATTCACATGCAGTCGCACTGCAAACTCATATCTGGTATTTGCTGCTAGCCCATGAACCACAATGTGAGGTTCTGACCTAAAAGAATAATAATAATTATTATTAACACCAAGTACTGGCTTTAAACCAAGCATATGACTCTGCAGCCATTTGTGTTTCAGATCTCTGTGCACTGTTGCTGCCTGGTAGGTTACATTCCTGTTGACCTGAAAAATCTGCTGTGAAAAAATTTAAAAAAATCTTGACCTGGTTTTGACTCTCCATAAGTCAACTGGTGCCTGATGCAGAAGGAAATACAGGGTGGTAGAGTGTAAGCACCCCTCTCACTTTTTAGGTGTAGCAAGTTCCACTTGTGCAGAAGTCACACTGCTCAACGAAGTGGACTCTGTCCTCGAAAGCTCATGCTTCAATAAACTGGTCAGTCTACAAAGTGCCACCCGACTCCTGTCATTTTTGCTACACCAGACTGAGACGGCTGTCTTTCTGAAGATTTATGCTCAGCTCACTGTCAGGTCTATCCAGTAACGAGCGGTAGGAAGAGCTGCGTTAGTGCCCGGCGCACCCGCGGTTGCCGCACGCACAGTGCAGCTCACCTACCGCTCAATCCTGTACGTAAATAGCTTGCAAATGCAAGCTGCGTCTAAGAAGCGACCGTGAAGCGTTAGGCCCGCGCAACCCATTTTTTTACAATTTGTCTTTTATTAAAGTTTAAACAAGTACCAACAACAGTATAACCGCATTCCATTGTACAAATAAAACAAACATGTTGAGGTAGTCGTAGAATACCCGTCCAAACATAACATAACGCAAGCCATTATCCCCCCCCCCCCCCCCCCCAGTACAGGAGCAGTATAACTCAGCATAATCTTCAAAGAGATACAAAATTCTAGTTCTTGCAAGAAATACTGGTACATGAGATAAGCAGAAATAAAGGTACAACTAATACACATGTGATAATAAGACACTGAACCGATTCTGAGGAATGCCAAGATAAGATGAGTAGTATCAATGACTGGACAGGTAATCTAGAAAAGGTTTCCAGGACTTATGAAAGGAAGCTTCTAAACGATGCTTCGTTGCAGTTAAGGAAGCTAGGGTGTGATAAAAGCGCAGTTTGGCTATTATATCCGGTAAGGAAGGTACCTGCGCCTTCTTCCAATTACTAGCCACCAGCGAGCGAGCTGCAATAAAAACATGTACACATAACCTGTGATGGATGGATTCTATAACGTCAGGAAATACATGCAGCAAGGCCATCTCCACAGATACGGGGAGCGTCAGAGAGAGAATCTGACCAAGCCAGTCAAAGATAGATTGCCAAAGGGGTGAAATCCTGGGGCACTCCCACCAGATATGTAAGTAGGATCCCCGCCCTCCACACGCTCTCCAACATAAATCTGAGATAGTCGGGTAGCATCTATGCATTTTGACTGGGGTGATATACCACCGGTAAACCATCTTGAAACAATTCTCTTGTAATTTAGCTGAAATCGAACTGGAGCGCGCCCTTAAAAATATCTGACCCCATATGTCGTCCCCCAAGGGTTTCCCCAGGTCTATTTCCCATTGAGCCATAAATCCACCTCGTTGAGGAGAGGAGGGCATGAGTAACTGATAAATTTTGGAGATTATGCCTTTAATGGCATCGCAATGTAGAATATAAGACTCCAATAAGGAGCGCCCCGGCCTCAAGCAGGAGGTTCTCTGAAGTAATCGTATGAAGTGTGACACTTGAGCATAGGCATAAACATCTCTATGATCAAGATGGTATGTGGCAAATAGCCTTTCTAGAGGAATGAGGGAATCTTGATGAAACAGTTGACCAATTGTATTTAAACCCCGCGTCCTCCACGCCACCAACCCGGGTGACTGGAAGCCCGCGGGAAACCGAATATTATTCTGTAGGGAGGATTGATAATAATAGGAGAATTGACCCACTAGACCCCGCCTACATTGGGTCCAGAGACGCATCGATACTCTCAAGGTAGGAGGCATCTTTCGGAGTGGCCGCCATGTATTACGAGGTTGCCACATCATAGCCCCGAGTTCCATGAGGCCCACAATAGCCTGCTCAATTTGAACCCATTGCTTTGGTGCCGCCCGCCTATACATGTCTATGCATGCTCGTAACTGGGAAGTTCTATAGTACCAAGTGAAATTAGGGACTGCCATACCGCCCTGAACCTTGGGCAGATACAACACTTGCCTTGCCACCCTGGGTGGTCTCCTTCTCCAGATGAAATCAAAAATTTTCTTCTGCCAGGATCTAAGGATGGCCGCGGATATATAAATGGGTAGAGAAGAAAACAAATACAGGAATTTAGGCAGAATAGACATTTTAATGATAGCAATTCTGCCAAGCCAGGAGAAGGCGTCCTTATTCCACCTGCTCAAGTCTGTAACTGTCCTAGCGATAAGTGGTTTATAGTTAAGGTCAAACAAATCAGGTAGGTTCGAAGATATACGCACACCCAAATATTTAATTGACGACTTTGCCCATTTAAAGGGGAGTTGTTGGCTAATGGCCTGTCGTGCCTGGTCCGTTAAAGTCAGATTAAGTATCTCTGATTTTTCTAAATTCACTTTAAGGCCAGAAACCTGCCCATAGGCAAGAAGCTCCCGCATAACACCCCGAAGGGATTGCTGAGGGTCCGTCAGTATGAGAAGGATATCGTCCGCGAAGAGCGAGAGTTTATATTGGGCGTCCCCTAAAGTAACGCCTACGATATCCAATGCCTGTCGTATTTTAGTGGTCATGGGCTCCAGATACAAAGCAAAAAGTAGGGGAGACAGTGGGCACCCCTGCCTCGTTCCTCTCCCAATTTGGAATGCCGAGCCGTACCCATTATTCACCTTGACCCGTGCTTGCGGGTGATCGTATAACTTCTGTATCCACTTTATAAAAAAAGGACCAAAGGCCATCTTATGAAGGGTGTGGAAAAGGAAGGGCCAGTGAACCAAGTCAAATGCTTTCTCAGCATCGATTGAAAGCAGTACCGCCGGCTCCTTCTCCTCCTGCACCCACCAGACCAGATCCAACACCTTGCGAATGTTATCAGCCGCCATACGGTGTGGAACAAAGCCCACTTGGTCCGAATGAATCAACCCGGGGAGAATTTTGTTAAGGCGCAGGGCAAGAAGCCTCGCCAGTATCTTAAGGTCAACATTAATTAAGGATATTGGCCGAAAGGAGCTGCATAATGTTGGATCTCGATCCGGTTTAGCTAGTACAGTTATACCGGCTACATTGGCCTGTGTACTGATGGATCCTGCTTCGCGGAGGCTGTTAAAATACTGCGCAAGTGGCTCTGAAACCGTGTCGGCAAATGTTTTGTAATAGGCACCTGACAGGCCGTCAAGGCCCGGAGCTTTACCCAATTTCAAAGATTTAATTACAGTAATTACCTCCCCTGCTGTAATTGGGGAATCAAGGGAGAGACATTGCTCTGAAGTAAGCATAGGCAAAGTAACAGAGTGCAAATATTCCTCAATCTGGGGTTCTTGGACAGAGTCCTCCGTACTATAAAGTTTCTCATAAAAGCGGGAGAATTCCTCTCGAATACCCAAGGAGTCAGTAATCATACTTCCATTAGACCCTTTAATTTTAGAGATATTATTTTGAGATATACGAGCTTTCAACTGCCTAGCCAATAGGCGCCCCGCCTTGTCTCCCCCCTCAAAATAAGTTTGCTTTGTAAGATCTAGAAAATGGGCTATTTGAGCATTGTCTAATTGACGTAACTCTGACTTAAGTGCTAGAAGCTTAGAATAGCAGCGATGGGATCCCGTGCGCATATGAACCTTCGCTGTATGAGTGATTTGAGATACCAGGTTGGATCTAGCTTGAATTTGCTTGTGCTTACACGCCGTACCTCTGGCTATGAATAACCCCCGTACTACTGCTTTAGAGCAGTCCCACAACACACTGGGGGATATTCCAGGGTCTGCATTCAATGTGAAGTATTCCTGTATTTGTGCCTCTAGCGTTTTTACAAACGAGTCATCCTGTAAGAGGGACTCATTGAGCTTCCAAAAGCGGTCGCCCTCCCCGCGAACTCCCAAATCCACTTCCATAGACACCGGAGCATGGTCTGACCATGTAATGGCCCCGATGTCTACTTTACGTACCCGGTTACATAATAATTTATCCACCAACAGGTAGTCTATCCGGGAGTAGCTATTGTGGGGAGCAGAGTAAAATGAGTATGTCCGTGAATGTGGGTACCTATGCCTCCAAATATCAACCAGCTGCCAGCCCTCCATTAGACTTTTCAAAGAGCGTTGGGTCGGCGAGTTAGCACTGACACGGCCCTGGGAGGTATCTAGAGCTGGGCGGAGGGAGGTGTTAAAATCACCCCCAACAATAAGTGTTCCCTCAGCATGTGTAGATAGGAGGCTATATATTTTTTGGAAAAAAACTTCTTGATCCCGATTTGGAGCATATAGGGATACCACGGTGTATATTTGAGAACCAACCCTCAGGCTAACTAACACGTACCTCCCATCTGGGTCAATGACCTGTGTAAGGAGATCACATACCAATTGGGCAGAGATAAGAATGCCGGTCCCCGCATATTTGTTGGTGCCTCCACTAGAAGCCAAAATGGTATGCGAGTAATCTTTAGACTTTAAAAGGTGATTATATTTGCTACGTAAGTGCGTTTCCTGCAACAGAGTTATATCAGCTCTATGCAGCTTCAGTTCCTTTTTAAGAAGGTATCGCTTCCTATACGTATTAAGTCCTTTTACATTTAACGATATTACATTAACCATTGTGAAATAACCAATGAGAAAGACTCAGAGTGAGTCTCGCCATGTCCGATACCACCCACCTGCTACTGCTGTCACCCAGAAATCGTCGTGCAGCACATTGTCTAGATAAACATGTATTAATCAGGTACTTATACATGAAAAAGATCTCAAGTAGGTTCCAACCATCCCCCTCCCCACCAGGGTCAGATTCGCCGCCCATACGCGAATCATTAATCGCGGGGTACATTATAAGCGGCACTCCTCGCCGCCTTCCCAATTCCCATCCCAGCTAAGAAAAATCAATAAAACTTTAACTTGAAAGGCAACATGTTAACAATATTTCTAAGATGCCCGTACACCTCATTAACTATAAGGTTTGCACTACTAAGTATGTCCATACTGCAGAGCGTGAGCCCTCACGCTAACTGAAACAGAGTAGAGAAGTATGGCCATCCAAAGCCTCTGCTGTAGTAACATTCAGCTCTCGGCCGCTCTTTGATCGCGGAGTTGTGAGCGCTGACGACGGAGGCGTCCTCTCCCCGACCCAGGCCGGCGCCATCTTGGAGTATTATCCTTCGGCATGGCTGGGTTAGTCTTCGCTGTTGTGGTGAATGTGGCTTCCAAGCCCGCCTGCAAGAAACAGTCCACTGCTTCCATGGGCGATTTGACTTTATATGAAATCCCTTTATGCTGAAATACTAGCGCAAAGGGAAATGCCCATCTATATCGGATGTCAGCTTGTCGCAACGCAGCCGTCACTTCACGTAGCAGGTATCGTTTTTGTAAAGTGATAGGGGCCAAATCATTATATACCGAAATATGTAAGTCTTGCCAGCGCCATTCCGGGTGCGCACGAGCAGCTTGTATGATCTGTTCCTTCAGCCTAAAATGATGAAATTTTACGATAATGTCCCGAGGCTGATTGTCTCTTCTGGGGCCAAGGGCACGATGTGCTCTTTCCAGGTCTATTTTAGGCTCCACCGCAGTGGGCGCTAGATCCGTGGTGTTTAAGCTCAGCAGATGAGTGCATAGCAGAACGACGGTGTTCTCACAATCCTGGTATTGCTCCGTCTCCGGGACCCCCCTAAAGCGAAGATTCGCCCGTCTCGCCCGGTTTTCAATATCTTCTACCTTTTCTGCGAGCGCTTCCACTTCCAGAGAGGTTTGTTTAGCCTGTTCAGTCACAGAGTCAAAGAGTTGACTGTGTGTATCCGCACGGGAGTCCAGCTCATCTACCCGCTGACCCAGAGCACACAAGTCCGCTTTCACTTCAGTGATGGAAGCTAACAATTCTGTTTTATGGGCCTTAAGATCTGCCCGTAGTTCCATGAACCAATTTCTGATCTCGGCCCTGGTAGGTAGATCTGCGTACGAGCCCTCAGTGTTTTGTTCAGAGACATCCGCAGGCAGTTCGCACGCGCTGGCTACGACGTCAGCATCCTCCGGGGATCGAAGGGCCTGCTCTGCTCCCGCGCTGGCAAACTCCTCAGCGACTTTGCTAAACGAAAATTGTTTGAGGTCCGTCGTCCGCTTACGGGAGGCCATCCTGGAGGTGTTATCCGTCGGGGGCAGCAAGCGTGCAGCGATTTCGCCGGGCAGAAAGTGCAGATTTTGCCTTTATAAAAGCTGGGATTTGCAGGGCTCTCGGGTTAGGCGGCCATTTTGTAGCGCGGCTCAACAGCGCCCCCGCGCAACCCATTTTACTGTATAGAGCGCCTATACAGTATCCTGGGTGCGCGGGCCTAACGCTTCACGGCCACGCTGGTATCTGTCATTTCAAATGTCATTTGAATTGACAGATACCAGGAAGTCGGGATTGCCAGTCTCCTCTCCCCTCCTCCCGAAGCAGGGCGCGAAAAGCAGCCTTGCTCCGGGAGGAGGGAAGAAGGGACTGGCAGTACGAAGCGACTTACTTTTTGCAGCCCCCCTCCGGACATCGGACGACCTCTCCTGCCTCCAGCTGCTCGCGAAGATGGACGCCTGCACGGCCGCTGAAGACGTGGCGTCACGACGTTTGGCGTCACGGCATGTGACGCCACGTCTTCAGCGGCCGTGCAGGCGTCCATCTTCGCGAGCAGCTGGAGGCAGGAGAGGTCGCTTTACACTGCCAGTCCCTTCTTCCCTCCTCCCGAAGCAGGGCGTGTCGTAAAATTAATTTAAACTTAGGCATTTACTTAAATGCAAGTTTTAGAAGTCAAAACATTCCATGCATCAAATTTGAGACAGTATTCTCTTGTTTTTGGAAATCAAATTATTACTCTAGTATTATTCCAACACCTACTCCGATTAGCAGCAAGAACAGCACTAATAAGAAAATACCCTAAATTTCAAAGCAAGGAGCAAGTAAGTTACTTATACCAATCTCCAAATGAAGTCAGCTGAAATGGGCCTTATAGTACCAGTGCTTCCTAGTGCTGGAAAAGCTTAAAGTGACAGCTCTCATTAAAAAGGGAGGAACACTTTCAAACACTGGCATGAGGCGGCATTTATTTTTTTTTTATAACATGCGCGTGTCACATACACACAAATTATAAAATATGCCTATGTTTACCCCATAACGGTGAACCTAGAAGATGTGGTAGGCCTGATTGATAAACTGAAGAGTAGTAAATCACTGGACCAGATGGTATACACCCCAGGGTTCTGAAGGAATTAAAAAATGAAATTTCAGACCTATTAGTAAAAATTTGTAACCTATCATTAAAATCATCCATTGTACCTGAAGATTGGAGGATAGCTAATGTAACCCCAATATTTAAAAAGGGCTCCAGGGCCGATCTGGAAAACTACAGACTGGTTAGCCTGACTTCAGTGCCAGGAAAAATAGTGGAAAGTGTTCTAAGCATCAAAATCACAGAACATATGAAAGACATGGTTTAATGGAACAAAGTCAGCATGGCTTTACCAAAGGCAAGTCTTGCCTCACAAATCTGCTTCACTTTTTTGAAGGAGTTAATAAAAATGTGGATAAAGGTGAACCGGTAGATGTAGTGTACTTGGATTTTCAGAAGGCATTTGACAAAGGTCCTCATGATAGGCTTCTAGGAAAAATAAAAAGTCATGGGATAGGTGGCGATGTCCTTTCGTGGATTACAAACTGGCTAAAAGACAGGAAACAGAGAGTAGGATTAAATGGACAGTTTTCTCAGTGGAAGGGAGTGGGCAGTGGAGTGCCTCAGGGATCTGTATTGGGACCCTTACTTTTCAATATATTTATAAATGATCTGGAAAGAAATATGATAAGTGAGGTAATCAAATTTGCAGATGATACAAAATTGTTCAGAGTAGTTCAATCACAAGCAGATTGTGATAAATTGCAGGAAGACCTTGCGAGACTGGAAAATTGGGCATCGAAATGGCAGATGAAATTTAATGTGGATAAGTGCAAAGTGATGCATATAGGGAAAAATAACCCATGCTATAGTTAAACAATGTTAGGTTCCATATTAGGTGCTACCACCCAAGAAAGAGATCTAGGGGTCAGAGTGGATAACACATTGAAATCATCGGTTCAGTGTGCTGTGGCAGTCAAAAAAGCAAACAGAATGTTGGGAATTATTAGGAATGGAATGGTGAATAAAACGGAAAATGTCATAATATGCCTCTGTATCGCTCCTTGTTGAGACCCCCACCTTGAATACTGTGTACAATTCTGGTCGCCGCATCTCAAAAAAGATATAATTGCGTTGGAGAAGGTACAGAAAAGGGCGACCAAAATGATAAGGGGAATGGAACAGCTCCCCTATGAGGAAAGACTAAAGAGGTTAGGACTTTTCAGCTTGGAGAAGAGACGGTTGAGGGGGGGATATGATAGAGGTGTTTAAAATCATGAGAGGTCTAGAACGGGTAGATGTGAATCGGTTATTTAGTCTTTCAGATAATAGAAAGACTAGGGGGCACTCCATGAAGTTAGCATGTGGCACATTTAAAACTAATCAGAGAAAGTTCTTTTTCACTCAACGCACAATTAAACTATGGAATTTGTTGCCAGAGGACATGGTTAGTTCAGTTAGTATAGCTGTGTTTAAAAAAGGATTGGATAAGTTCTTGGAGGAGAAGTCCATTACCTGCTATTAATTAAGTTGACTTAGAAAATAGCCACTGCTATTACTAGCAACAGTAACATGAAATAGACTTAGTTTTTGGGTACTTGCCAGGTTCTTATGGCCTGGATTGGCCACTGTTGGAAACAGGATGCTGGGCTTGATGGACCCTTGGTCTGACCCAGTATGGCATGTTCTTATATACAGGACAAAGCACCAAAATTGCATTGAACTTGAATACTTTAACCGCCTATTTTTAAATATATATGCCTATATTTTATATGTTAAAGTAAACTAGGACTTACGTGACTCAGGATGTGCACGCATAAGTCGGTCAATGTTAAAATGTGCATGCATCAATTAACCAGTTTATGAATTAGTCCACTAATTCACCCAGTCCTTCTCCAGGTCCTCCAGACATTCCTGGATCTGTAGCCTGAACTCCCCGAGTTCACCCAGACCTCCCCCCCAGTTCGCACTACCCAATGAACTCATTTAATATCACTTTAGCCAGATATTGGCAGATGTAAACCCACACATATATTTTCCAGGTACTTACATAAATGTCTTTTAAAATGGCAGTTTTAACGTGTATGTGATAGCCCCGCCCAGGAACTCCCCTAGACTGCCCCCCCTTTTTTTTTTTTTACACGTGTATATGTGTGTGCAACAGTGAAAATGTGTGTGTATTTTAGATGTTTATAAAATATGGAATGTGCAAGTAGAGAACACTTAGGCACGTATAATGCTAATTTTTACATGCATAATGTTTTGAAAATTCACCTTTAACAGTGAACAGATGGCACAGTTTCTTAAACTCTCTTGAGCTTTTCAAATATGATCTAGCTGGAGGCCAGGAGCATGAGGGTAGGAAAAGGTGAGCAGCAAAGGGATACCTAGGCTCGCTGGCTATTTTCTAGGTTCCATCTTTATTTACAAGTAGGTAATGTTTCATTTCTAAAATGTGGCCCCAGCATTTATTCATTGTTACTCATCTTACTGGAGGCAAATCAGAATTTTGCTGAGTAGGTGACAGAGCTGCTCTCAGCTGTCTGATTTCACCAAGTCTGTATTTTCTAATTCACTGAAATACATTAAAATAAACTATAACCATTCAACTATAATCCAACCCAACTATACTCCTTATCTTTACCAATTTTATTGAATATGAGGAAGAGAGAATTAGAATACCAACCAGAAGCAGAGCCACTTTTGAATCTGGAGAGTTGTGAACACGTTAGTTATAGTAAGTTAAGAATGCAACAGAACAATGGGAAAGCAAATGCAAGCTCCATTTGATTAATCTATATAGGATTTTTAAGTAAAATCACTTGTTTAAAGTTCAAGTCCACAAAAAGAAAACAAATGTTATTCCAGCTTAGATATTATTTTATAATCTATAATAGCAGTGGTCTTTAGAGGAGCTAATTCTTAATCCACTAATGACTCATTCAAGGCCAAACGCCTAAGTAGACTTTTCTAGCTGGGAGAAATAAATGATTCCTGCTACAGAAATGTACATACGTGTGAAGGTAGAGAACCAAAGAAGCATTCTTGAGTCCCACAGGGTTACAGCGAACCGTATAGTTTATGACTTGTGCAGAGGTGAACGCTGGTTTTCCCCAGTGCAGGTAGACTGATGATGAGCTGTTGGCCTTTGCATACAGGTGGTGGGGAGGTGGTGGAGGTGGTACCATGCCATCATGGACAGCTGTTTGGAAGACAAGGATGAAATTATAATAACAATTTCAGCAATTCTTGAAGGATATGATCCACAAGACCTGTTTCTAAATCACTTCTTTTCCGTTAAAAGCAAGAATGAATTCTAACAGGAAGAGAGTAACTACATTACAGTTATTCTAGATGCAGGAGCCTAGGGTGACTGCTGAAGTTGGTGGTGCATGATACAATTTGCTGTTATCAGATGCCCCAGAACTCAGTCCACCCTCCTACATTTCCTTGTGAGCACTACTTTCTTTGATGCAAAAAGCCTAGCAATTTTATGCTCACAGCAACCCAATCCTTAGAGGGAAAATTGGCTAAAGCTATCCCTTAAAATAAATGCCTAATCTACTAACATCAATTACAATAAAATGTGAATGAAAAAAATATTTTCTGCAAGAACATTCAAAACCGTTTTTCTGCATGCAAATGAAATTAATAAAGAGCAAACTTCTGTTTAAAATAGAAATTAGAAAGAGAGGACCATAATGCCGTAAAAGCCAGTGATGATATCATCATTTTCACAGCAAGAATACACAAGAACTGGACCTTTAAAATACAGACAAACCCTCACCAAATACATAATAGAAATGTGCCACCAAAAACTATACTGGAAGCCAGAAGCCCAATTGTACTATTATTCCTCGCAAAACATCAAGCAATAAAATCAAGACATATAAAACATCATTTATAATATTAAAACCATGATAATAAAAATAATAAATGTCAACACAGTCGACAGACATCGAATAATTTTAAAAAACTTGCATAAATTTGTTCTAATATTTCTGAAACCAATAAAATATTTCAAAATATCTAATGAATAAAGCATTCAATAAATAACAAATCCATAATGTATCGGGCTTGAAGTGTGTCCATCAGTGATCGCGGATGTTCCGCAGCCCGCCGATAGATGGCGCTATAATATTTATTTATTTATATTTAAAATCTTTTCTATACCGTCGTTAAGTTAATTCACCATCACAACAGTTTACAAAAAGTCACAAATAATATTAAAAGTTGATTGGTATAGATTACATATTATAGATGTGGCATTAGTGAACGGTAACATGTTTTTTATAATATAAAAAGCTGTGTGTTGATTTTGCTTATATGTTGGTTGAAAAAACTTCTTTACGGTTCCTATATAAATTTAACACTCTAATATGTATTAGGAGATAGGAAAGAAAAATTTTAAAAACTGATTGCTTGGTGCTTACTTATGCGCTTATTTGTTTTCTTCGTTCTCCTTATAAAAAGCCTGTTTAAAAAGCCAGGTTTTTAGACTCACTTTGAAAAGTTTAAAGCTTCTCTGCAGTCTAATTTCGAGTGGCATTGAGTTTCTCAGCCTGCCGATAGATGGAACAGGCGGCTCAAACACGGCACAGGTAAGAAGGACAGTGGCCATCGCGGGAGAGGCAGAATATAGCAGAGGAGACCCTGGCGTGCAGCGAATGGAGCGCAACCCGCGGCACACGCTCCGTTCGTGGCGAGGAGGAAGGCCCAGCGCGCCGTTCGCGGTGAAAAGGGAAGGTCTCCGTGTGTCGTGATCGGCGCCCTTGGGCCTTCATCTTCGCCCCCTGGGCCTTCATCTTCGTCGCGTCCCGCGGCACATCTCCGTGTGCCGCGGGACGCGCTCCGTTCACAGCATGCTAGGGTCTCCACTGCTATTTTCTGATCTACGCTGCTATTTTCTGGTCACGCCGAAAATGGAAGGCCCCCGTGTGCTGCGAACGGCGCACCAGGCCTTTATCTTCGCCGCAAACGGCGTGCCAGACCTTCATCTTCGCCGTGAACACTGCGGGTCCCGCGGCTTGCTGGTGAGAGATAATGTTTGTCGGGGAGGGGAGGATGAGAGAGAGCAGGAGGGTGTGAAAGAGCATGGGGGGATGCCGGTGAGAGACAATGTGTGTGTTAGAGATGGGGGGTGACAGAGCATGGTTGGTGAGAGCGGGTAGGGAGGGTGTGAGAGACAGCATGGGGGGGATGCCGGTGAAAGAGAATGTGTGTGTGTGAGGGGGGTGACACAGAGCATGGTTGGTGGAGGTGGGTGGGGAGGGTGTGAGAGAGACATGGGAGGTAAGAGAGGGTGGGTGGGGGGATGCTTGAGTGTGGGTTTCAGAGAGAGGGAGCCTATATGAGGGGAGGGGGATGCCGATGAGAGAGAATGTGTGTCGGGGAGGGTGAGCGAGAGCATGGGGGAGGGGATGCCGGTGAGAGGGAATGTTTATGTGAGAGAGGGGGGTGACAGAGAGCATGGTTGGTGAGCGGGGGTGGGGAGGTTGTGAGAGACAGCATGGGGGGGGGATGCCGGTGAGAGAGAATGTGTGTGAGTGAGGGGTTGACAGAGCATGGTTGGTGAGAGAGAGCATGGGAGGTAAGAGAGGGTGGGTGGGGGGATGCTTGAGTGTGGGTTTCAGAGAGGAGGAGCCTATATGAGGGGAGGTGTGTGTGTGAGAGAGGGGGTGTGACAGAGAGCATGGTTGGTCAGAGGGGGGTGGGGAGGGTGTGAGAGAGCATGGGGGGATGCCGGTGAGAGAGAATGTGTGTGTGAGAGAGGGGAGGGTAACAGAGAGCATGGTTGGTGAGCGGGGGGGGGGGGGGGGGGGGGGGGATGCCGGTGAGAGAGAATGTGTGTGTGAGAGAGGAGAGGGGGTGTGGGGGGAGTGCGAGAGACAGCTTGGTTGGTAAGAGGGGGAGTGCGTGGGATGCTTGACTGTGGGTTTCAGAGAGGGAGCCTATATGAGGGGATGTGTGTGTGTGCCAGAGAGTGAGAGAGCCTGTATGAGGGTGTGAGTATGTAGAAGGGACACTCTTACAGTGAATTTCAAGGGAAATTCAGCTCAAAACAAGAGCAGATGTGCCAATAAAAAGGCTCACCGCTCGGGCATAGAATGGGTACAGTTGCTAGTGTTCTAATATTTCTCAAAAAAACCCCAATAAAATGTTTCAAATCAGAAACATCAAATTACACCCAATTAAAAATAACAAGGATTAAAAACTTTCCTGCTCCCCATACTTGGAGAGCAGAAATTTAATACCAGCATTTCTTTTGATTTCCACTTACCCTGAGATTATCATAAATTGGGGAAGGCAGGGCCTCACAAACTATCTTTTCTCTCATTCACACACACACACACACACACACTAACACATTCATTCTTTCACACATTCCCTCTCTCATATACATGCTAATGCTGTCACACACAGTCCCTCTCTCCCACGTGCCTGCCTGTGAGAACCTGTGTGTGACACACCAGGCCCTAAAGCACTGATACACCACCTACTGGGCAAACAGAACAAGCCAGATTGTTACAAATCCCTACAGAGAAACTACACACTAGTCAAAATACTGTGCCTTTGTTACACATGCACATCATAGACAGGCCCTTACCTAATACAGAATAAGGGACTACAAATTAGAAATAGAAATATGCAGCAAAACCAGACTCTGAACTCTGAAATGCACATTCCCAAAGAAACCATATTCCAATTGTTGAAAGGCAAAATAATTTTTTCCCCTTTGTTTGATCTTATTTTTCTAATCAGTTGGTCCCAGTCTCTTTTTCCCCCTTGTCTTATTCCTTTTTCAGGGATTCTTATTCTTTCCGTTTCTTCTCTCTCCTCCTGTCTTCTTTCCTTCCTCTACACACCCACACACACAAGCTCTCTCTCACATTGGTGCTCTCACACACAAGTCATTTCTCACACAGGATCCCACTCTTGCATGCTCTCATGTACACACAGGCTCCCACATTCATATGCTCTCTCACAAATGAAGGCTCTCACTTTCACATGCTGTCTCACATGCAAGCTCCCATTCCCACACACACATGCAAGCTCTCACTCTTACATGCTCTCATTCACACACAGGCTACCACTCACACACACAGACTCTCCCACTCACATGCTCTTACATGCATATTGCCATTCTCACAAACACACACACAGGTTCTTACTCTTACATGCCGTCTCACACATAGGCTCCCATTCCCCCTCAGACACACACAGGCTCTCACTCTTATATGCTCTCACACACAGGTTCCCACTCCCATACATACGTATCCACGCGGGCTCTCACTCTCACATGCAGGCTGTCACTTTCTCACACACACACACAGGCTCTCACTCTCATAAGATGTTTCTCATATGTAGGCTCCCATTCCGCCCCAGAGTCACACACATTCTCACTCACACAGCTTCATATTGCCATACAAACACACAAGCACCCCACATGCTCTCTCACATACAGGCTCCTACTCCCATAGATATGCACACACACACACTCTCGTTCTTACATGCAAGCTCCCACTCCCACATACCATACACTCCCTCACACCCACACACAGGCTCTCACACCCACATGCTCTTTCTCTCTCTCACACACACACACAGGCAGGCTCCCATTCACATTCCCCCCAAGCAGGCTTCCAAACACACACATTCACTCCCAGGCAGGCTACAATTCACACACACCCCTAGGTAGGTTATCATTCACACTACACACACACCCCCAGGCAAGGTTACCATTCACACTCCTGCAAGCAGCTTACCATTCTCTCTCACACACATGCACCCAGGCAAGCTACCATTCATACATTCAAACCCAGAGGGGTTCTCTTTCACTCACCTACACAGAGACAAAACACAGGTAAGCTCCCCATCGGGTCTGGAAAGCTGCCAGTGGCTGAGAAGAAGAGCAGGCTTGGGAGGCTGCCGGCAGCCAAGAAGAGAAAGGAACCCGTTCTCCCACTGCTCCTTAGATGCCTGCCCTGTGCTGTTCAAAACTCGCGGGGCTAGCACGTCTTCTATGCTGATCTTGCAATGCACGAAATAAGCACAGAGTACAAACAAGCCACCCGTGGTTTGAAGGCCAGCACACAGAAGCGGGAGAACGGGCTTCTTCCTCTTCTCGGCCACAAAGCGGTTCCCCAGTGTTGCAACTGTCCCTTCCCGATGGCTTCACTCCGCCTACCTTTCCTTCTTTGCTCCTCCTCTTGCTGCGGATGGACACCTGGCTACCGCGGCATCTGCCTGCTGCCCTCTCTGGCATTCCCGGACTGGCTTGGGCGCTGCCTCCCGCCATGCTCCACTAGTACCTTAGGGCCCAAGTGCCGCGCGGCCCTCTCTCTTATTTCCTACTTGGCGCGAACCTCAGGGGCGTCCCCCTGTGATGACGTCACGCTGCCCAGATATTTAAAGCCTACAATGTTTGCTAGCCTTTGAGTTAGCAAGGGGATTCTTTACAAATGGGATTCGATCTCCGTACCCAGCTACTCTGCCTCCAATTCCATTGGACTCTTAACGCTAACAGGGTACCCACTCCTTGGGGGCCTCACTTGCTTTTCAGGTCGCTATCAGGAAACCGGTACTCGCTCCTCGAGGGCCCATGTTCCCTGACTCGCTGCCTGCTCATACCTTCTCTTCTGCCTGGAAGGATTCGCTATCTTCAACAACAGTGAGTACTACCATCTTCACCTCAGAGCTGTTCCCTGAAACCAGGTACTAGCTCCTCGAGGGCCTGCCTCCGTTCCAGCCCTGGTGCCATCTCCTACATTTTTTTTATTTTATTTATTTAACATTTTTATTTAACATTTTTATATACCGGCATTCGTAGGACACATCATGTCGGTTCACAATTAACTGAGAAAGGAAATTACATTGAACAAGGGGGGTTTAACTGGGAGAATTGGATAATAATTGGATAAAAGGAACAAGGTAAAAAGCGAAGAACGAGAGAAAAGAGAAAGCAAGCATGGATAACTTAATTGGAAAAATATGGGTTTAAAATTACATATTACATATGTGAACTTATTTACAACGTTGGGGGGAGGGGTGAGGGGAGAGGGAAAGGGGGGGAGAAAATATGCGAGAGGGGAGGTAAAAGTAATGGAGAGATTGATATGGTAAAGAAGGCGGGGGGGGGGGGGGGCTGAAGAGGCTAAGAGGCGGGTGGGGGGGGGGGGAGTGGAGGGGGGGAGTTAGGGGGAGCATGGGGTGTGTTGGAAGGGTTACCAGGGTGGGAAAGGTGGGAAGGGCTGTATGGAGAATGCAGGTTCCTGTATGCGTGGGAGGCCTAGGGTTGAGAGGAGTTGGGGTAGGCCTGTTTAAACAGCCATGTTTTTTATTCCTTTTTTGAAGTGGCTCAGGGATGGTTCTAGTCGGAGTTTGGCCGGGAGGGAGTTCCAGAGGGAGGGGCCCTGCGATAGAGAAGGCTCTTTCCCTGGTGGCGGTGAGGTGCCCAATTTTGAGTGAGGGGGTTTGGAGGGTGCCGGCGAGGGCGTTTCTGGTGGGGCGGTTCGATTGTCGGAATTGAGGCATATCTTCAAGCCAGGGGGAGCTGTTTTTGTGTAGAGTGTTATGTAGGATGGTAAGTGTTTTGTATTGGGAACGGAATGCAATGGGGAGCCAGTGGAGATTTTGTAGTATGGGAGTGATATGATCGGATTTTCTTGTGTTTGTTAGGATACGTGCCATGGCATTTTGGAGGATTTGAAGAGGTTTAGTAGTAGAGGCTGGGAGGCCTAGGAAAAGGGCGTTGCAATAATCGAGTTTGGATAACATGGTGGTTTGCATGACGGTGCGGAAATCATGGGCGTGAAGGAGGGGCTTCAGTTTTTTGAGGGTTTGGAGTTTAAAGAAGCCTCCTTTTAGCAGTGATTTAATGTGGGATTTCAAATTTAGTTGGTTGTCTAGGTAAACTCCTAAGTCTCTGACGCTATGTGGTAGTGATTGAGCTTGTGAGGCATTTTGGATCGTATGGTGGATCGAGTCGGAAGATTGATTTGTTAGGATAAGGATTTCAGTTTTGGAGGTGTTGAGTGCAAGGTGGAGATTGGAGAGGAGTGAGTTTATGGAGGTCAGACAAGTTTCCCAGTACTGCAGGGTTTCGTTGAGGGATTTTCGAATGGGAATCAAAATTTGTACGTCATCTGCGTATAGGAAGAATTTCAGTCCTAGTTTAGAGAGTAAGTGGCAGAGTGGGAGTAAGTAAATATTGAAGAGGGTGGATGTACTCATGGAACCACTGTGTGAGTACATTACCTTCAAGCCTCTCAGCTCTCAGGTACTCGCTCCTCGAGGGCCTGCTCTCCCTATCCTGGGGTTCTCCATACTGGGGCTTGTGCATATTCCACTGTACTCATTATTCTCAGTTCTTTCCAATACAGCACTGCTAATGGAGGAGTCGCTGTTCCAGCGCCTGAGGGATACTAGCCTAGCTGGGCTACTTCTATTGCTCACTACTGCCACCTCTGGTGGCTTCATCACATTGTCTAATAAAAGATCAATCTCTGTGTTTGTGTGTCTTAAGCTGAGCCTGACCTGTGGCCACTCACGGGACTTCCCCCTGTGGGCGTGGTCAGCTGCCACAGTGTCCAAGGGTCCACCCAAACCTCACTAATTATAACACCCAGACTTGCTATTCTTCTTGGCCATCAGTGGCCTACTGGACCTTTTTTTTTCTTTGGCCACCAGTGAAATTGGATCCGCCAGTGGCCTCGCAGGCCTCTTCCTCTTCTCAACCACTAGCAAGATAGGATTCTCCAGCGGCCTACTGGGCCTCTTCTTCGCAGCTGCTGCTCTCCTGGATGTGCATGCAGTTGGTGGTGCACGGCACACCCTGTTTCAAAGTTAGTGGTGCATGTGCACCACTGAGCACCTATGAACACTACACCCATATCCAAATGAAACATTAATTGCAGGTGTGCTGGTCTAGTACAATGGTTACTAGCCAGAGGGGAAAATGGAGAGATTACTTACCTGATAATCTCGTTTTCCTTAGTGTAGGCAGATGGACTCAGAACGAATGGGTATAGTGTGCTCGTGCTAGCAGTTGGAGACGGATCTGACGTCAGCACGTAGTACATATACCCCTGCAGAAGTGCAGAAGCTCAGTAATCTTCCTTGCAAAAGCATTATGGATATATGTGTGACTGACCGATTAACTGAACATGATTAACCTGACAGATTGACAGTAGCTGGAGACCGCCAGTGTTCTCAACCGGAAGGCGTCGACACCCGGCAGGGTGCATGCCCTATGTAAGGAAGCATGACTTACCTTGAAACGGTGAATCCCCATATATAAGGGCAGCCGGGCGGGATGCTGAGTCAATCTGTCTACACTAAGGAAAACGAGATTATCAGGTAAGTAATCTCTCTATTTCCTAGCGTGTAGCAGATGGACTCAGAACGAATGGGATGTACAAAAGCTACTCCCGGACTGGGTGGGAGGCTGCCCGAGGTCCGTTTAGGATTGCCCTTGCAAATGCTGTGTCCTCCCTGGCCTGGACGTCCAGACGGTAGAATCTGGAGAAGGTATGGATGGAGGACCACGTTGCCGCTCTACATATCTCTGCAGGCAACAGCATCCTAGTTTCTGCCCAGGAGGCCGCTTGTGCTCTGGTAGAGTGAGCCTTGACTCGTAGAGGTGGTGGTTTTCCCGCTTCTACGTAGGCCGCTTTGATAACTTCTTTGATCCAGTGAGCAATAGTCGCCCATGAGGCCGCTTCTCCTTGCCTCTTCCCACTGTGAAGGATGAACAGGTGGTCCGTCTTTCGTACTGTTTCCAACATTTCCAGGTATCTGGACAGCAGCCTGCCGATGTTGAGATGACGCAGTATTCGACCTGCTTCCGATTTCCTCAACCCTTCCATGGTTGGCAAGGATATGGTTTGGTTGAGGTGGAAGAGTGAGACCACTTTGGGTAAGAAGGAAGGAACCGTGCGAAGATGGATAGCCCCTGGGGTGATTCTGAGAAACGGATCGCGGCAGGACAGCGCTTGTAGCTCTGAGATGCGGCGTGCTGAGCATACGGCCAGCAAGAACACCATCTTCAAGGTTAACGAATGGAGGGACAGGCCTCGGAGGGGTCTGAAGGTGGGTCCTGCTAGGAATTCCAAAACTAGGTTGAGGTTCCACAGGGGTACTGGCCATTTCAGTGGTGGGCGAATGTGTTTGACCCCTTTCAGGAAACGTGAAACGTCCGGGTGCGTGGCAATGCTGTTGCCGTCACACCTGGGGCCGTAGCAGGATAGCGCTGCCACCTGAACCTTGATTGAATTGAGGGACAGACCCTTCTGAAGCCCATCTTGCAGGAAATCCAAAATGATGGGTATTTTAGCGGCATGTGGACTGGTGCTGCGAGTTTCGCACCAGGCTTCAAATACTCTCCAGATCCTTATATAAGTTAGTGATGTGGAGAACTTGCGTGCTCGGAGGAGTGTATCTATTACCGACCCAGAGTATCCCCTTTTCTTCAGTCGAGCCCTCTCAATGGCCAGACCGTAAGAGAGAATTGAGCTGAATCCTCGTGGAGGATGGGACCTTGTCGCAGCAGGTCCCTGTGAGGGGGCAGGGGTAGAGGATCCCCTGCCAGTAGTCGTCTCATGTCTGCGTTCCAGGGTCTTCTTGGCCAGTCCGGGGCCACCGAAGAACTCGGCCTCTGTGCCGCTGAATCCTGTGCATAATGGTGCCCAGCAGGGGCCATGGGGAAAAAGCATATAGCAGGATCCCCTGAGGCCATGGCTGCACCAGGGCGTCGATCCCGTGGGATAGAGGATCTCACCTGCGACTGAAGTATCTGGGTACTTGAGCGTTGGACCTGTCCGCTAGTAGGTCCATGCCCGGAGTCCCCCACTGATCCACAATCATCTGGAAGGCCGTGGATGACAGCTGCCATTCCCCCGGGTTTAGGCTTTCTCTGCTGAGGAAGTCTGCTGTGGTGTTGTCCTTCCCGGCAATGTGGACGGCGGAGATGTCCTGGAGATTTGCTTCCGCCAAAGCCATCAGGGGGGGCTATTTCTAAGGATACCTGTCGGCTTCTGGTTCCGCCCTGTTGGTTGATGTATGCCACCGTGGTGGCATTGTCCGACATCACTCTGACTGCTCTGTTTCGAAGTCTGTGGGTAAATCGCAGGCAGGCTAACCTGACTGCCCGTGCCTCTAGTCGGTTGATGTTCCATCCCGACTCTTCTCTGTTCCACCGCCCTTGGGCGGTTAGCTCTTCGCAGTGTGCTCCCCAGCCGCTCAAGCTGGCATCTGCAGTGAGCAGGGTCCAGGTTGGGGAGGACATTTTTTACCCCCGGCTCGTGTGGCCGGGCTGCAGCCACCACCGTAACTGATTCTGTACTCTGGCCAGTAGAGGTAGATGCACGGTGTAGTTCTGTAATCGTGGGCTCCACCGAGATAGGAGGGCGCGTTGTAATGGTCTCATATGAGCCCGTGCCCATGGTACCACTTCCAGAGTGGACGCCATTAGGCCGAGGACCTGTAGGTAATCCCAAGCTGTGGGCTGGGTGGTGCTCAGCAGAGTCTGTAAACGATTCCGGAGTTTCGATCTCCTCTTGGAGGTCAGGCTGACTGTCTTCCTGGGTGTCGAATCGGACTCCTAGGTATTCCAGCGACTGCGCAGGCTGTAGGGAGCTCGTTTGTGTTGACTACCCATCCTAGGCTTTCCAGAAGAGATATAACTCTGTTGGTTGCCTGGTGGCTCTCCTCCGGTGACTTTACCCTGATCAGCCAATCGTCTAGGTAGGGATGGACGAGAATTCCTTCCTTCCTGAGTGACGCCACCACCACTACTATTACCTTGGTAAAGGTCCGCAGTGCGGTGGCTAACCCGAAGGGTAAAGCCCGGAACTGAAAGCGTTGTTTCAGGACTTTGAAGCGTAAGTAGTGCTGGTGATCCCAATGGATTGGGATATGCAAGTAGGCCTCTGACAGATCCAGGGATGTGAGATACTCCCCTGGCTGTATTGCACTTCGGACTGACCGCAGAGTTTCCATGCGAAATCCTGGGACCCTTAAGTGCCGGTTGACTGACTTGAGGTCCAGGACGGGTCTGAAGGTGCCCCCCTTCTTGGGTACGATGAAATAAATGGAGTAATGCCCAGAATGTATCTCCCATGCAGGCACTGGGATTATGGCTTTTAGGAACAGGAGTCTCCACAAGGTAGCTTCCAGTGCCACCCTCTTGAGGGGTGGACAAGGAGATTCCACAAACTTGTCCGGAGGGGGATGAAGGAAGTCCAGGTAATACCCTTCTCGGATGATGGAAAGGACCCACTGGTCCGAAGTAATCTCGACCCATCTGCGGTAGAATAGGGTTAGCCTACCCCCTATGGCTTCTTCCCCCAGATGGGTCAGCTGATGCTCATTGTGGGGTGCGGCCGGTACCTGAACCCGAGCCGGTTCCCCTCTTGTTGTGCCTGGTCCGAAAGGACTGATTCCTGGTCGGAGAACGAGGTGCTTGGTAGCTAGTCCTGTAGGGGTTGAAGCGTTGAGAGCTTCTACCTCTGGATGGCCTAGGAAAATGGCGCTGGTTCCTCCTTGACTTGTCTTCTGGTAGACGGAGCAATGGAGAGGCGCCCCATTTGTTAGCCAGTTTCTCGAGGTCGCTGCCGAACAGGAGGGATCCCTTAAAGGGCATTCTTGTAAGGCGCGTCTTGGAGGAGGAGTCGGCCGACCAATTTCGTAGCCAGAGCTGTCTCCTGGCTGCCACTGAGGATGATACTCCCTTGGCTGCCGTACGAACTAAGTCGGAGGCAGCGTCAGTGAGGAACGAAAGAGCTGATTCCATTTCTTCTCCCGGGGTGTTGTTCCTGGCTTGTGATAAACAGGAGTGCGTCACCACGGTGCAGCAGGTCGCGATTCGCAGGGACATGGCTGCCACCTCGAAGGCTTGTTTCAGAATGGCGTCCAGGTGCCAGTCATGTGCATCCTTGAGGGCCGCCCCTCCCTCCACTGGAATGGTGGTGCGCTTCACAATTGCGCAAACTATGGCGTCTACCTTGGGGCATGCCAGCAGCTCCTTGGTTGCCGGGTCCAGGGGGTACATGCTAGACAAGGCCCAACCCCCTTTGAATGAGGCCTCTGGCGCATTCCACTCCAGATCGATTAGCTGCTGTGCTGCTTGAAGGAGGGGAAAATGGTGAGCCGTTTGACGAAGGCCTTCTAGCAGGGGGTTCATTCTAGGTTCCCCTGGGGTGCCTTGGCCCGGGATAGCCAGCTCCGACAGGCATTGAGAGACCAGGTCTGGAAGAT
Source organism: Rhinatrema bivittatum (assembly GCF_901001135.1). NCBI lineage: Eukaryota > Metazoa > Chordata > Amphibia > Gymnophiona > Rhinatrematidae > Rhinatrema > Rhinatrema bivittatum. The sequence continues at coordinate 49,239,871 of NC_042627.1, read as the reverse complement.
CCTCCTTAAGAAAGAAGCGTCTCATGGTTCGATACGGCTCTATCCCCGAGGGAAGTTCTCCCTGCTCGGGGAGCTCGCCTTCTTCCTCAGAGCAATCTGAATCCCCATAAGTGGGGCTTCCGGGTGGCAGGTGGCCGTGCCTAGGTCTAGAGGGTCCAGGGGCAGGGTCATCCGGTACGTATGGGTCCGTTCGGGGATCAGACTGCATTTTGACAAAGGCGTGAATCCCCTTGAATAACTCCATCCAGGAGAGCAAAGCAGGTTCTAGCCTTAGGGGCACCAGGTCTCTAGGGTTCCCCGGCTGCTCACCTCGGCCTGCTAGGTCCGGGGTGTTCCCTGAGGAACTGGCAATTAATCTGGGCTGGGACCGGCCCTGGCCTGGAACTCCCAGGGCCTCCTCACATTGGGCACATAGGGAGTCTGCTTCCTCGCTCTGTGTGGCTCTGAGGTGGCATGCTGAGCAGAGGCCTAGAGCTCTTATGCCTGATTCTTGAAGTGCTGGCTCTGTAGACGCATGGGCTCTCATACGCTCCATTGCGTCTGTTATTTCTATGCGCTGGTGCGCTCCCAGCCGAAAGGATGCGCCTTGTAATATGCGCGAAAGATGTGCGCCGAGTAATGTGCGCCCATCAACATGCGCCTAAACAATATAATATGCGCCCAATTACTTTCGGGCGCCTAACATACGCGCCCATTGCCTGTGCGCTTAGTCTGAACACTAGATCGAGGCGGCGAACCAGAGCAGATGGCGATGTCGAGCAGGCAGGCAAAATGGCGGGCTTCCACATAGGCAGACCCCGCTAATCCTCGCTCTTCGGAGACCAGCAAAAGTAAAGATGTACGCCTTACCTGATCTTCGGCGCTTCCCGGCTGCGACCCGGGCGGTCTCCGGCTGCGGGGGGAAAGGGTAATTACCGTCACCACCGCGCTCGAGGAAGTGCACCTGCTGCCTCTAAGCCGCGCCCAAACTAGTCTCGCTCGGGGGCCAAGTCCTCACCGCGAACGGATCGGGACAGAGGCTGCCTCTATGCCGCGCCCGAGCCCTTCTCACTCGGGGGCTAGGTCCCTGCCGCGATTCGGCCACCGGACCGAGGCTCTTACCTCCGAGGGACCACGGAAATCACCTCGAGAAACTCAACTGGGGGAGGGACCCGAGGGTATCACCGCAGGAGTGCGGGGTTTGTCTTCAGGTAGGATTCTTCTATGAATTTAATAGTTAGAATTTGGAAGAACGCTCAGCAAGCGTGAGGTAGCTCCAAACTGCTTTGGAGACGGAAATTACTGAGCTTCTGCACCTACTGCAGGGGTATATGTACTACGTGCTGACGTCAGATCAGTCTCCAACTGCTAGCACGAGCACACTATACCCATTTGTGCTGAGTCCATCTGCTACACGCTAGGAAATAATAATTTTCTTTAGTATTAATGCAATCTGGCTCAGTATTATCTGAGAGAGAGTGGCAGAGCTGCACTGATGAAAACTTATTGATAACTATGCGGGTATCTTTTTCACAATGCTGCGGAATTTCAGCAGTCTATAAGTAATTGAAGCACAGAAGAAGTCAGAAGATCAGGACCACTTCGTCCACCTGGTCTGCCTACTATGTTGTCACAGGTCTTATTCAGTCTGTGGTGTTGTGCCTCTATCTGCCACCAAAGCCCCTTTCTGTCTGTCCCATGCACAGTTGAATTCTGCAACTATTCTGATGCCTAAAACTTCTGCTGGATGTCAGTTCCAAGTCTCTATCAACCACTCACTAATGAAGTCTTTTCTCACATTTTTTTAGCGCTTTCTCCTTTCAGATTCATATAATGACTGCTTGTCCTTGATCTTTTCTTTCTATGGAAAATGCTTCCTTCTGGTACTTTACCGACACCTGCTAGATGTTTGAATATTTATAGCACATCTCCCATTTCCTTCTTTCTGCTACAGAGTATATATTTATTTATTTATTTATTTATTGTTTTTGTTATACCGAGTTTCATGATAGGCATCACATCAACCCGGTTTACAAATAACAAGGAGTGTAAAGCATAACGTAACGTAAAAAACAATATTTTCAATAAGAACCTTGAACTTTAAATACAGTGATTCAGAAAAAGGGAGAGGGAAAGTTACAAAAAACAAGGAAAATAAACTTGGGATGGAAGGGGAGAAATTGAACAGCACAATATTTACATTTCAGCCTATTGATACATTAGAATAGCAAGTGAAAAAATAAGACTATGAAACGGTACATAGGTAATCAAATGAATAAATATGACACAGTTGTGAATGGTAATAGTATGATAAATATTCAGCAGGAATTAGTGAGAGAGGGTTTGAGGTTGGTTGATTCGTGTTTACATTCCATTATTGCATACGAGTTAGTGCTAGTGAGAGGAGGTTTTATTCAAGGCTTGGAAATGCTTTTTTGAAAAGCCAAGTTTTTAGTCTTTTCCTAAATGTTAAAGAGCATGGCTCTTGTCTCAAATCAGGTGGGATCGAGTTCCAGAGAGCTGGACCTGCTGATGAGAAGGCTCTGAGACTCAAGGATTTATGTTGGTAGGTTTTGGCCTTTGGAATTTGGAGTGACTCTTTGTAGTGTTCCCTGATAGGCCTGGCGGAGGTGAATTTTTTAAGTGGTATTTGTAGGTCGAGTTGCGTGTGTTGGTTGATAGTTTTGTAAATGTTTTGTAAATATATATGTTTTTCTCCTTTGCTTTCTCTATATATGGCCCTCCTTTAACTGCCTCTATTTTATCAATGTCCTTTCATATATGTGGTCTCCACAGCAGATCACAGTACTCAGGATAAGGTCATAAATTGTGATAAATATTATATGCTAAAGAATACTACAGTTGCTTTCTGCTGGTGGATGTGAAAAGCCCTAATCCAGTGCTGGGGAAATAGCTGGACTAGCAAAATCCAACAATACCAGTGTCCTAAAAAAACCCCAAAAACATTTAAGAATCACCAAGGACCATGTTACATTATCCCATGACCACCAGATATATCTAATATATAGTACTGCGGTGTCATCGGTTTATGCAGTAATCCCTGCTGGAAATTCTGATGCAGACTCAATACAGAGCTAAGACCATAAGCATGTTCCCTGGCCCACTTCCCATCTCTTAACTACAGTTTTGCTCTGCATGCATTAAGTAGTGACTTTAACACCTCAGTTTCTTTTTCACTGAATCAGTGGGCAAAGGTTCAATTTAAAATATAAGCTCAGCTGAACAATGGATTGGCAATGCACAATGGTTTCTGGTAATTTTCACACTCTGTATATAAACAGTAAATTGAAAAAAGAAATGAAGGCGAATCATTAATTTTATCCAAATATATTCATCTGTTTTTGGTTATGACACGCTAAGTGCATGCTGTACTTACAAACACATCCAGGAGTGCTGACTGTTTGGTCTGCCTGGTAACCTTCCTCCACGCTGTTGTAAGCAAGCAGCCTCACTTGGTACTTTCTCCTGGGATCTGCATGAACAATAGCAGGGCACAGTATTTAGAACACTACAAGAAAGACTGCTAGGCCTCCATATAACATGGAGTGCGTCAGAGTTGGGACCATTTTATTATTCTGGAGCATTTTCGGTCAACAATCACTTGCACTAGCAAGAGCCTCACTTTTAGGACTTCTTACCACAGTAATGCTAGAGACCAATTTTGTTTTTGCATTAATTCAGTTTCTCTCTCTACAACAGTATTTATTAGTCATACCCTACAAAAAAATATTTCTACAAAATGAAAACAAGTTCAGTCTCCCCAAAGTGACCCATGCAGGCAAAAAGACGGCATTCATGGGTTTCAAAGTTTCCCTTGCAGCAATTGGTTGGAATGGAGATCTCAGCCTGCTCAGCAATAGAGAGTGAACAACATTAAAAAAAAACAAAAAACCACCACACATTGATCAAGTGATTTTGCAATATACACAAAATATGAAAAAAATACACTTTATTGAAATTAAGAGATGTATTTACTCTATTGTTTTCATGGGAAAGAACATATTATATTTAAGCTCATAAACTGTTCTCGCTACAAGATCCTACCAATAGAGTACTCATACAACAGCAGAGCAATGCTACTAGAAGAATTGTTTGAAATGGCGTACGCATAGCTTTGAGGTTAATGTACAAAATTAGAAACAAATACCGGTAATTAGAAATATGATGACAGAAAAAGACCATTATGATCTATCTAGTCTGCCTATCCACACCAACTAATCAGCTTTACAGCTGATTCCCTCAGAGATCCCTCTGTGTTTATCCCATGCTTTGTTGAATTTGGCTACTGTGCTTTTTTCTACCACCTTTACACAGAGGCTGTTCCATGCATTCATTACCCTCTTTGTAAAGACATTTTCTTACATTACTCCCAAGGCTACCCCCTATCACTCTCTTCCCATGATCCCTCATTCCAAAGCCTCCTTTACTTTGAAAAGGCCTGCCTTTTCTGCATAGAAATCTTGGAGGTATTTAAATGTCTCTATCATATCTTTCCTATCCCACCTTTCCTCTAGGGTATACATGTTGAGATCTTTAAGTCTGCCCTCATATGCTTTAAAACAAAGACCACTGACCATTTTAGTAGCCACCCTCTGGTCCAACTCCAACCAGTTTATATCCTTTTGAAGCTGTGGCCTCAAGAACTATATATAGTATTCCAAATGAGGTCTCACCAGTGACTTGTACAGGGGCAATATCACTTTTTTTTTCTGCTGACCATTCCTTTTTCTTTGCAACCATGCATCTTTTTGGCTTTTGCTGTCGCCTTATTCACCTGTTTGGCCACCTTAAGATCATCAGATACGATCACTCCAAAATCCCGCTCTTCTTTTGTGTTTAGAAGAATTTCACCCTTTACATTGTATCTTTCCCTTGGATTTTTGCATTCTAAATTCATCTCTCTACATTTTTAGCATTAAATCTTAGCTGCCACACCCTAGAACATTCCTCAAGTTTTGCTAAATCTCTTCTCATGTTTCCACGCCTTCCCAGCTGTCTACCCTTGTGCAGATTTTATCATCTTCACCTAAAAAAGCAAGCACTTTCCGATAATCCTTCTGCAATGTCACTCACAAAAATGCTGAAAAGAACTGGTCCAAGGACCAATCCCTGTGGCACATCCATCTCCTCAGAGAGATTTCCATTTGTTGCCTCCCAATCAACCAACTTCTAGCCCAGTCAGTCACTTTAGGGCACAATCCAAGGGCACTCAGTTTATTAATAAATGGCCTATATGGAACGTGTCAAAGGCTTTACTGAATCCAATTCTTTCATCACTCAAAGAAATTGATGAGATTCATCTGACAAGATCTACCTCTGATAAAGCTATGCTGCCTCTGATCTTGTAAGCCACTGGATTCCAGAAACTGCACTATCCTCTAATTTAGAAGTGATTCCATTCATTGTCTCATCACAGGGGTTAGACTAATCAGCTTGAAGTTCCCAGCCTCCTCCAGGAGGAACTATCCACCTGTCTCCACTCCTCCAGAACTACTCAGTCGGCAGAGCTGCCAGAACTTCTCCAAGTTCTTTCATACCTTCAGATGTATCCTATTTGGCTCCATCGGTTTAGTTTAAGTTTAGTTGGCTCCTCATGAACAAACTTTTCTGAAAATGTATTAATATTTACATCACTTCCAATCCTATTTGGATTCATTTGTGGCCCTCCTCCTGGCCCTTCCACACGGAACATCGATCCGAAATATTTATTAAGCAATTTCGCTTTTTCCTTATCGGCCTTTACATATTCCCCCCCTTCACTTCTGAGTCTCATAATGCCACTTTTGCACTTCCTCCTATCACCAACATAGAAAAAAAGTTTTGTCCTATTTGTATTTTTGTATTTCTGGGTTTTTTCTATTTGTATTTTTGTATTTCTGACTTCTTTCCCAGCTTCTCTTAGCTTTTCCAGATATTGTTGCCTGTCTTCCTCTTTCTGCAATATGTAGTAGTTTATGAACATAGTTTTCTCCTTACTTTTTCAGCTACCTCTTTAGAAAACCACAGCAGCCTATTTTTCCTCTCCTTTTTATTTACTTTCCTAACAAAAAGGTTAGTTGCCCTTATAATATCTACTTTTAGTTTTGTCCACTGTTCTTCTACTTCCTCTAGATTTTCCCATCCAACTAACAACTCCTTGAGGTACTCCTCTATTTTAACAAAGTCAGTTTTCCAGAGGTCTAGGACCCTCGTCCTTGAATGAACCTTCACTGCCTGCACTCTAATACTGAAACACACCATCCAGGGGTCACCTAATTCCATATGATCTTTCGCTACAACATCGGAAACATGGTCCCGATTGCTAAGCCCTTGGTCCAGTTTTTCACCCTCCCCTTACAACATAAAACAGGGCCGGCTTGATGGTTTTGTAGTTGTGCTGTACACTGCCATAGACGTCATCTGAGATTGATGTCTTAACCAAACTCCTGCTTCCCAGAACTGCCTGGAGCTGGTGACACTACAGAGGCAACACTCACAGCCCCCAGAAGGAGGGAGTCCCAGCCATCATGCAGCATTGACAGGACAGACTCAGGTGCATGTATAGTGGGTTCCAAAGACAGCTGCAAACTATGACTTGAGTCAAAGACTACAGCTACAATGTATGGTCAAGACAGGGGGAGGTTAAAAATAGTAAGGTACTATTTAGCTCAGTCTATCAACCTTAATGCTAATATCATCTAAACAATTCTATCCAAAAGTCAGACTCCCTCCCCCCCCCCATCCCCCACATACTCCCCCGTGTTATATACTTATAAGGAAAAAACACTAATCTGTGGCTACTCTGGGACATCCTGAAAAGTTTTCATGTATTTCACTGATAAACTGGATAGAGAATGGCTCCTTAGAGAATTTTGATGACCTGGACTGCAGCATATAACTTATGCAGTGAGTGATCCTTCTAAAAGTCTCTGTCGCAAAGGGACAGCCCAACAACAGGACCCAGGGACTGTCTTCCCTCCCTCACCCCCACTCCTAAGACAGTTAAGATATTTGCACTCCAGCAGGCAAGATGAAGAACTGGCATTAGCTGGCCTTTGTGCATTTCCATCAGCTGAAACACGCAGCGGTGTAACTACTGCACACAGAAAGGAAATAAAAATCTGTGAAGATGAGGTGTCTAGCAGATACCAGCACGCATACATAAAGCGTTAGGCAAATTCATTTTAAAAACTTTATTTTAAATTTACAGCTCTTATTGGCCCTGTCTACAAAATGTGCAAATGCAGAGTCTGAATTTAGTATGGAAACTCCCTCTATTGTTTGGCTGAAGCTTCACCACCTTTCCATGATCATTCCCCCTAAAAATTCCTTTTTGCCAGTGGGAATACCTTCCAGTAGAAAATTGTTAACGTCAGTAAATAAAAATATTCACATCCAATATTTAAAAAACATGTAGCTCAGAGTTCCTGCGTATCCCAAGAAAACCAAATAAACTTCCTTTACACAGTTTTTTACCAGTCTTCTCAGAATCACACAGTACTTTATCATTTTCATTACAATATGATTGAGCCCCTTTATCGCTTTTCAGATATTCAGAGACACTCTTCTGACATCACCAATATCTGGTACTGGTCAGAATAAGCAATGTAGTATGCTTCTATTAGTATGTCAATTTAAACTAAGGCCAAGACAGCAAAAAAATGTTTGCCCACACTTCAATACACTAGACTGCTCCATTTAAATATACTTGTAGCGTATTCAGACCTGCTGTGGCTGCTGGAATAGTTCAGGAATACAAAAAGACTGGACCAACTTAGATGTGGTGCAGGTATTTATTTACAGTACTTCAAAGATACAAGAATCAAAATAGTAGCTCACCTTGCGTCAGGCACAAATAACAGGTAAATGTCCCCTGAGTGTCTCGTGAGGTCCTACCAGTTCCCTGGGGCCTACTCAAGCTCTCTAGGCCTGGACCTCTTATAGCAGGGTGAAGGCAACCTCCCTTAATCCCGAATCCTTTGCAGCCTTCTGCCTTAAGGAGACCTGGGTTAAAAGCCTGAACCGCACTCCTTCACATACCCTCCCTCTCAGCTCAGCCATGTTCCATCGAGTATCCAGACATGCCTGGGGTACACCCCGGCTCTGTTTCAATTGCCTCCTCCCTCTGGCTATATTGTTCCCAATACCCATGAGTTGTCTCCATAAGGTTGCAAAATGGGGATAATCTCAACCCAGGACTACTGGGTATGGAAGCTCGGAGAGGACAGCAGTTTCTAACATGGCTTGTCCTGCGGCAGTCAAGAGGGCATGGGAAGTTTAACACTTTTGTTTGTCCCCATGCATACATGTTACTGTTTCCATTTTCTTATCAATATGTCCTTGAAATAGTAAGTCCTGGCTAATGAGTGTTTTGCTGCAGCCAGAATCTACCAAGGCCTAGGTAGAGGCTCCCTCCAGTTCCACCTGGATTATAAAGTCCTTAAGTCGTGCACATGGGACACCCACACAATTGCACCTTTACAGTTTTGACAACTTGTGATCCCAAACATTTTCCCAGTCAATAACATTCTGGAGCTCTGTCCCCGTTCTTTGCTCTGGTTCACGTTGTTCCGTTAACTTGCATTCAAACTCCAGGTCTTCAAGCCAAGGACTCGCTTCCTTTGAATGACCTTCTGTTTTATAGAAAGCACACTCCCATAGGGTTGGTTGGGTTTCTTCCCTACCTGGTTCATTTAAAGGCTCTTCGGTTTCCGGCTGACTATATGGATTGGACAGTGGTCTTCTTCATGCCTGCTCTCTGCACAAAGGGTACAAAAAGAGAGGGTCTGCAATGACCCGTTTCTGGGCTGTTTCCGCCTCTCTGGATTCCCCTTTTTCTTCCGAGTGGCAGGTCGTTGCTGCTTCAAAGTTATTTAATTATGCATACTTCTTTGGGCATTGGCTGGATCACCTTAACGTCCATAGGTTTGCTTCACCCATACCAACAGTCCCTTGCCAAGTGTCCTTTCCGTCCACAGTTAAAACATGTGGATGAGACTGGTGTCTTGAACCCAGATATAGAGGCAGAGGCCCCTATCTCGGAGGTTCATTGCTGAGGTCCTCTAACTGCTGTACCATGTCAGGGCACTGTTATGGGTTGTCTCTTCAAGCCCCTTATGCCAGCAGGCATTGATTCCATCACTTCCAGGGCTCTCTCTAGGGTGAGCACAGTGTGACGGTAGACCCAATTCCGCATGAGCCAGTCCAGACCATCTAGGAACTGCTCTAGGAGTATTTGATGAGCCACTTCTAGCCCCAAACTTGCCTCCAGCTGCAGCCACTTCTACCCATCACCTTTCAAATGATGGAAGAGGTTTCTGAGGCTCTCCCCAGACTGTAGGGCTGCCCATTGGAACTGCTGCCGATAGTATTCTGGGGAGTACCCTGCTCCCTGTTGTACAGTGGCCTTAACATTCTCATACAAAGCCCTCTCATCTGGATTCACGGCCTGGAATGCTGCTTGACTTTTGTCAGTGAGTAAATTAGCCAAGTTGTCTAGCTGGTCAGGCAGAGAGGTGGGCGGTCCATTCAAAGTTCTTTAGAAAGTCCTCTGGGTCCTCTCCACCCTTCATCTTAAACAGGATATGCAAAGGTAAAGGTGCCTGACGTGTTCTGGACAGAGCCTATTACAGGGCCTCAGATAGCCGAGTTAAGACTGTGCCTTATTATGTTAATTGATCTTGTAGCCACTGCTGTTTATCTATTTGTGTTTGTACAGTGTTTCGCAGCTGTTGCTGTCCTGTGGCCAGGCCCTGTACTACCTGCTCTATTTTATCTCCCTTTGGGGCCTCCCAAATGGGTAACTCAGGTAGAGAAAACAAAAAACACCTGCTGGCCTGTCCAGCCCAAACTTACTACTTGACCCCTGACTGCTCAAGAAGGGATGTAGTAGAAATTGAAGTAAGAAGGCCCCAGGAAAAAAACCTCTGCAAGCAGTTTTTTTCTCTTCTTCTTGAAGGCTGTGGGTTTTTACTTGTGCTTCCCACTTAAGAAAAAAGAATCCCTGAACTATCACCACGTGTGGCGTATTCGGGCCTGTGTGGCCACAGTAACAGTTCAGGAATACAATAAGACTGGACCAACTTAGATGTGGTACAGGTATTTATTTACAGCACTTCAAAGATACAAGAATCAAAATAGTAGCTCACCTTGTGTCAGGCACAAATAACAGGTAACTGTCCACTGTCTGAGTGTCTCGTGAGATCCTACCAGCTCCCTGGGGCCTCCCCAAGCTTTCTAGGCCTGGGTTCTTATGCTAAGGTGAAGGGAACCTCCCTTACCCCAGAATGCCCTGTGGCTGTCTACCTTAAGGAGACCTGGGTTAAAAACCTGAACCGGGTTCTTTAAGGTAGAATGAGGGAGTTGTCAGTACACTTTCTCACAATGTTCAAAACTAAGAAACAATGGAGAAAGGAAAACTTTAAAAAAATAGAGCTCTTGCATTCTTTTTGCTTAAAAATAGTATCATAAGTAGAAGAAAGTTAAAGTTAGAGAAGTCTCATGTGTATGCAGAAATGCAAAATGTATTTACTTATGTATTACTTATTTGATTTATATTCTGCTTTTAAATATTAAAAATGTTTTAAATAGTGTCATCTCTTTTGCACACTTTTGTTTTGCCCTTACTGCCTTAGCAGCACTGAACAACAATGAGGAATAATCCATACACAAACATACAAGCCTGCTTCTTTCTACTCTGAAACCTGAGTATCCAATCTACCCTTCACAGCTCAAAATGGACTGTACAGAGGAAGGCTAGAAGGAAGAGTTCTGCATTTAAGAAAGTGAGCCTTCATCAGTCATCAATACTTCACATCTTGACAGAACGCAACACAGGGGAAGCAAACCACAAACTGCACTAGAATACACGTACACCATATCACACCTAAATCCAATCAACATAACTACACTCCTGCCTTCTGGGATTCGGCTTAGTACTGACTCATGATCTAATCAAACTGAGGAGAAGCTAAAGATTCCACCTCCTGTTCTCTCTCCTGCGGATCCCACAGGCTTCTCTTACGGCTATGACACATGCATGCAACGTACCACAAACATCCTGTACGCTTTGGCAAGAGACAGGCAGAAAGCCTCCAGCGTGGTCCAAACAGTGAAAGAGTGTTTTAAAGAAAATGAACACACTCTTCTTAACTTCCTGACTGGACCGACCACCATTAACCGAGTTTAAGAATGGAGTTTGCAGCCAAGGCAAGAAGAGATACTTAATATCACTTGCAAGCATATTATGGGTATCACCTAAAATTCTCACTCAGCGAAGTAGTCAGGAAGAAGCGGGATAGAATCGGATGCTCGTATTGAACACCATTGTAATTGTGGGTGCCCAATGCATTTGAGCACTAGAAGTGCACAATTCTCCCCTACTGCGTAGTTTTTGGCGCAGCCCCTCCTTTAAATACTGCATGGGCGCTCGGGCATGCTGCTGTGTGTGCATTAGGAAAAAGGGTGCTCAATACGTTGTTTTCCACGCGTGTCTTATTGCACCAGATCCATAAAGTGGAAGCTGGAGCCTTCATACTGGGGAAAGCTACCAAATGAAAAAAAGTTACAGAACAAGAGAGTTCACAGCTAAAGCGACATTTTGTTCTGTTAAAATGTTATTGTGATAAAGCTAAATGGCTGTAACAGCAGTATCACACAATGCTACACACACACGTACATAAGGGTGAATTTTAAAAGGCCCATATACCCGTATATGCGGTGCGTTAGTAACTCAATGTGCGGAAAAAAGGGTGGAGTTAGGGCATATTGGGATGTTCTGGGGCGGAGCCAACATTTACACATGAAAATACAGATTTTAAATCCCACGCCTGCAGTGCGTGTCGGGCTGTTAGCCGCGCTTATTTGCTTCTGCTCTTGATGAGTTGCGAGCCTGAAGAAAACTTGTTTTAGGCCTAAAACGACTGTGTAAGGAGTCTGGGTAATGCAGGCTTGAAGAACCAGGAACGTCTCGATGACCAAGAGATTGACTGGGCAAACTGGTGGACTAACGGGACAAACTGGCTATTTCCTTCACGCGTACGTGTTTTTAAATCATCTTAGTGTTAAAGCCGACAAATTACGAAGGAAGATCCGCGAATGATGTTTTCTCGTGTTACTGCTTAAAATTAGGTGCGCACATACATGGTCTAAGTGTATTTTAAATCATAGGCGTGCACTTGCGAGGATTTAAAATTCCTGCGAATATGCGCTGGCACACATGTGCTTATTTTAAAATTACCGTCATAGTGAGGATAACTGCAACAAAAAGGTTACTTCCTACTACTGCAGGAATGAGTTCTAGGTGCTGTACCCCTAGCCCTCCTGTCATCAGGCAATTAGTAATGGGGAAATTAGTAGTTTCTGCCATGTGCTGGTTCCCAAACTACAAAAGAAAATAACTTTCTCTTCTGCAGATGTACAGCGCAGCACAGCTGCACCAAAGCACTTTCTAGTTCCCCCCTATGTTGAAGCTTTTCTTTAGTTACAGAACCTTTGAGCTCTCCTGGTATTATGCAAACCGAGTACTGCAGTGTTACGCCTCCTGTGGCTCATTGGGATCCATGTGCCTCTTTCATACCAAAATACAGAGCAACCATCACTTAACTTTCTCCAGTCAATACTTTTCAAATTGCCTCTAATCCACAGGGGCCCCTGTTTTCAGCCCTTCTCAGAAAGGACTTTGAGAAAGGGTTTTGAACATTAGATTACACCAGTGATAGGTATTTTCTACAAGGGGAAAAAATGAACATTTTCCTGAAAAGAATGTAAATGAAATTGCCCTATTAGGTTGCTAAAGTTTCTTCATCAGGTATAGAGACTTACAAGAGAAGAAGATAGAGCACAGGAGTAAAAAGAATGAAGAGAACATAAGCTTAGTGAAAACAATACTTGCATCACAATATAAAGTGAAGATCTATTGAAACTCATTGCCCTTAGGAACTGAAGTTGCTTTCCAGGTCTGTTGTAATGGCAGCAAGTTACTCTGATCGGTGAGGGTAGGTGACGGTGGAAACACCGAGCACATTGCAGGGGACAGCTTTTTACTGGACTAATTCAATACATTTGTGACTAGCTTTGGAGAGCTGTGCTTCTTTTGTTAGAACAGTGCGGAATGAGCAAAAGACGATAATGCCTGAATACGTAATTATAGGATGGACAACAAAAGCAGGGCTTGCATAATGATCTGATGGCGTATACTCAAAAGCTAGTCACAAATACATGAGGTTTGTCACATACAGCTTGTTCACTGGTCTTTATTTCTTTGTATCCAAGTGAAATAAGAAGGCTGGGACCCTACGTTATTCAGTCGGGAGGGAATAGAGAAAGGGGGTGGAGAAAGCCAGACATTTCAGCAGTCACAAGTCGACCCCTGTAACTAGGGTTATGCCTCATTATTTCCAGAAGGTGGCACCGTGCACCAAAAATAAGTAAGTGGTCTACAATTAGAAGCAGCATACAAGGAGTCTGTTGTACAATATGATAGCAAGAGATAGTACAATGAATCTTAAAAACACTTTCACCTTAGAAACTAGGCAAGCCATCTTCCAGAGATTTACTACCAATTCTCATCTAGGGAGACTAAAGGACACAGAAGCATGAGCCCACACATCTCATAGCTTACTAGCAATCCATTACTGGCTGCAAATATTCATTGCAATATTTGCAGAGGAGCTACCAAGTAATATCACAAGATGCAGCTCATCACAGTTCCTTCAAGAACTCAGAATCAAGAAATAATCAGCAGCAAAGATTACCTGCATTTCTAGCCACAGTATTCTAATGCCTTTAGAACTAAATTTTCTCATCTGTGTGCATTTTTCATAGACCATCCTGTCTAGAGAAGATTATTTTATTCAAAAAGCACTTAAGGGGCTAAAGATGGATAGCAAAGAAGTGCACCGAGAGGGTAATTTTCAGAGGGACATCTGCGGGTACATTCGTTGCTTTATACTCATAAATGGTCCTTTAGAGAGTTGCACGACTGATATGTGGGTAGAATTACATATACACGCGCTGTATGCACAGGCGAGAGGCATTCCAAGGGGTGCAGTCTGGGTAGCATTGGGATTTACGTGTACCCTTTTTGATTTTAAATTCTCTTGGCAAAGCTACATGCCTCAAACAGCAGGTGTAATCTGAGTGCTTTTAGTTTCACCGGGATAATATTCAAAGCAGATTTATCATTACCAGTCATTGTTTGTTGATTCATAGCTATGAATGTTACTTTTGTAAAACATTGTGATCTTGACATGGGACGATGGTATACAAAAAAAAGTAAATGTGCATGAATTCACTTTGAAAATTGGGGTGACTTTTGTATATATTTGCTGCTTGACTTACATGCAACATTATGAAATTGCCACCTTAAAGTCAGTTCTAAGGAGTGTACTTTTACTCATCAGGCCAAGTTGTTATTGATTCTGAGGCTAACAGTGACAGCTCAACTGATGGACCTAAACCCGGAATTTTACAAATCTGTGTTTACAGATGCTACCACCACTGAAATTTTGGCTGGCCAGCAAACATATCATAGAAAGCAGATGTTTACAGAGGATTTAGCTGAAGTGACAACAGGGTGTAACATTTCTGCTTCTAAAAACCTCTGCCATTGTCTCCCTCAGCTGCTGCATGTTTGTGAAGCTCCAAAGGCCTTGAAAGGAGCCAAGCCAGTGCCAACAGGTCAGGGCTAGATAAAATTAAGAAAGAATCCGAGGTCAGGACCATGAAAGAACTTTTTTTTTTTCAGGCCAGCAAGTCCACTCCCCAGCAGCCCACCATCTAGGAGGTGAGAAAGGTTAAGAAAGATTTAAAGGAAGAAAAATATCTTGAGAGTGCCTAAAGAAGAAAAGTGAACCAAGAAAGAACAATTTACTGTCCATATCTGGTTCATCAGAATTGCGAATACTAAGTCCTATGTGATTCTTATCTGTATTTTTTCAGTAAATTATGTTATACCCTCTAGAAAGAAAGCAAATTGCTTTCTTAAAAGCAGCCCAGTACATACACCCAGAGTTCTTAGACCAGCAAAGAGCTGCATTGTAGACTCTGTTTACTTTAAGAAAGACAGAATAACAAGTACAAAGTACTGACCAGATTTCACTTTTAGAACAGATGCACTGCAGATGTTGAGACATTTCCAGTACACCAAAATTTCAAAACTGTAAAGTTTAACTCTTAATTAAATAGTCTTCTTATGAAAAAGGACTTCCTAACTTTCTAATCTCAGTAATAATGATTATTAATAATGATATTAAACTATTTAATTTTCTACTCAAAGGAAAATACCTGTCTTGTGGCTTGGAAAAGTTCTAAGGGTATAATTTAAAGTCTGACCAAATGTCCATTTTTAATTTAATCTTTTGTGCTGTGGGTTTTTTGTATACCCTACAGACCCATTGTTCTTCAGCTGTGAGGCTGGAAAGCTCATTGGTCCTGCTTTCTAGGTTGAGTGCACTGCCCCAAGCCCCTTCCCTCAACACAATAAACCCTGCATAATTATTCAGAGAAGAGGCCAGCAGTATGGGCTGCTGTGACATTTGGGTCATGACCTTTGACATAAAATCTGGGGTTGGCCAAAGTCTGCTCTGAGCAACAGAGGTCTAGGGATATTGTTAAGGGGGAAGGGTGGGAAAGGAAAGCAGTGTGATATACTATCCTGAAAAATGCAGATCACAAAGGAATATAGATGAGAAACAAAACAAGGCTCGTAGAATCTAGAATAAGGCACATAAAGCACATTAGTTTAAAATGGCACAATAGCTAATCAACTGTAGAACAAATCATACATTCTTTAATTATATTCCATCTATACATTACCTGTATATATAAATATAAAAGTTAAAGTCTACAGAAGTTACAGCTTCAATATAAAGGAAATGCCCTCAAAAACAAATATTAAAATGAGTTTTCCTGCAAAAATATAGTTAAAAAGTTAAAAAATGTAAACAAGCACGTTAAACAGTTGCATCTATAGTATAAACCAATCTAGTTTATAAAAAGATTTTTGCTACTGGCACAGAATGAGAGAAAACTGAGCCCAGTCCACTATTTAGGCACATATTTATGTAATATTTTACAAACTGTGTGGCCGGAGTCACAGAGATGCCATACGTATTTCTGCTCCAAAAGCATGTGTATGCGTCACTATATATATATACATATATACACACATACAGTATTTCAAATGCAAAAACATGCGTACTTTCTCTACCCATTTTATTCAATTATGAGATATATTTTATGACTGTAATAATTATAATAATGTATGTGTAATAAGCCAGAGTTAAATGTGGAGAAGGCATGCATTCTGCTTCTGAAAACACTTTTGCATGTACTTGGGAATCGCCAGTTTGCCGATATTCTCCACCTGTTTGCCTAGACCCTTCAGCACATCACCCCGAACCCCCTCCAGTTCACCCAAAACTTCCACCAAAAGATAATGTAATTGTATATTTGTTTAATTGTTCAATCTGTTTGATGTAATTCTCTGTTCCTTGTTCCGTGTAAACCGAAGTGGTATGCACTAGTGCATGAACTCCGGTATATAAAAGCCTTTAAATAAAATAAATAAAATAAATAAATAAAGACAAAAGACAAGTGAGATTTCAATTGCGCACATCAGTTAGCAAGCGTAAAAGTATACGGTCAAATGTGGTAATACATGTGCTTATTATTCTGCTTTCGAAATAGCAATTGAAGTACCCCATTTTCCCTTGTTCACATTTACACACAATACTGCAAATATGTGCACGCTTGCAAGGTATAAAAGAGTATATACGCACGAACACACAAAAACAACCTGGTCAGTCACAGGATTATTATGGCCATACTTTTAAACGGGTGCTGCTGGGTCTAGTCTTTAAAAATATCTCATTGTTCCCCGATAATCTCGGAGACACATTGCACTATTCAACTTTCCATTCATCAAACTGAAAACTGGTTTGGGAGATCAATGATAGTTTCCATTTGGATCCATGTTGAAAGGAACAGGCTAATCCAGTCCTGGTGTACCCTAGTGCATGCATGGATCTGTAGTTCTGATGTATTTGGAGAAATCAACAAGAAAATCAGAACTACAAGTCTATGCATGCGATGAGGAAAAAGCAGAACTGGATCGGAAAGAGAATATAAATGCCTCTGTATCGCTCCATGGTGAGACCCCACCTTGAATACTGTGTACAATTCTGGTCGCCGCATCTCAAAAAAAAAGATATAATTGCGATGGAGAAGGTACAGAGAAGGGTGACCAAAATGATAAAGAGAATGGAACAGCTCCCCTAATGAGGAAACACTAAAGAGGTTAGGGCTGTTCAGCTTGGAGAAGAGGGCTGAGGGGGGATATGATAGAGGTGTTTAAAATCATGAGAGGTCTAGAACGGGTAGATGTGAATCAGTTATTTACTCTTTCGGATAATAGAAAGACTAGGGGGCATTCCATGAAGTTAGCATGGGGCACATTTAAAACTAATCACTCAACGCACAATTAAACTCTGGAATTTGATGCCAGAGGATGTGGTTAGTGCAGTTAGTGTAGCTGTGTTTAATAAAGCTAGAATTTAGCTGGAAAAGTGTCCAAATATTTATTTAGCCGGTTAAATTTTGAGGTAGCTGGCTAAATGCTTTTTGTATATGGACCTCTAGCTGTCCTAGCAGAAATGCAGATGCTCATGTAATCAAGTCTGTCTGGCAAGGCTACATGTTCTTGTGTCAACTGGTTTGATGTGGCAGAAAAGCAACATGGACCTAAAAAGCTGGGTGTCTGGGCAACTATTTAGATTATTACAAGCTTTGAGTTTAGATATGGGGGAGGTGAGTGCTGGGTGTGAACTATACAGAGGATCCTGCATGCTCATCAGTCTCAGAGGATGGAGTAAAAAGGAAGATGACGGATACTGTCTTGGATAAGGAGTGTTTCCTACAAGTGGCCATGCTCTATGGCTGGCAGCTCAGACATATCTGTGGAAAGGGGGAAGATTAGATAGGTCAATTGGTCTTTTTCTGCCATCATCTACTACGTTACATAGCAGCAGCAGTCTTCATCAGCCAGGGGCCACAGACTGCTGCTCCTTCCAGAACACAGTCATGTGAATCGCAAGTTTAGCTGCTAGGTGCGGATATTGAGCAATGGTTGGGGTTTCATTCCCCGACATCTTAGCCCATGACAGCCAGGGAAGCAGGGTCCTAGCCTAGGAACAAAACTCACAGGGGTGTATTTTCAAAGGGTTACACGCGTATATTAAGTGCGTAATCCTGAAAACCCGCTCCTGTGCGCGCTGAGCCTATTTTGCATAGGCTTGGCGACGAGCGCAAACCCTGGGACACGTGTATGTCCCAGGGCTTTGAAAAAGGGGCGGTCCAGGGTGGGGCGAGAGAGGGGCTGGAGCCTCCAGGCACAGTGGCCATTTGCTGCTGTACCCGGGATCGCGGACCGGCCGTCGGCCAGCGTGTGCAATCTACGCCTGCCCAGAGGCAGGCGCAACTTATAGGACAAAGGTAAGGGGGGTTTTTAGGTAGGGCTGGGGGGCGGGTTAGGTAGGGGAAGGAAGGGGAAGGTGGGGGGGAGCAGAAGGAAAGTTCCCTCCGAGGCCGCTCCGATTTCAGAGCGGCCTCGGAGGAAGGCTCGGCGCGCACAAGTTGCACATTTGTGCACCCCCTTTCGCGCGCCGACCCTGGATTTTATAACATGTGCGTGCGCATGTTATAAAATCGGGCGTACATTTGTGTGTGCCGGGTTGCGCGCACAAATGTACACCTGCACGTACCTTTTAAAATGCGGCCCACAGGAACTAAAAACATGGCTGTTCCAGCAAGCGTATGTGAATGAGAGTTAAGCACAAGAGCCAATATATTTTTTAGCTAGGTCTTTAATCTCTTTTATTGTTTTTACTTTTTTATCTTTTTACTTAATAGTTTTAGATTTTAGACATATTTAGAAAAGATATATATTTATAATATTATTGTAATTTTCTTTTTCTGTTTATTCCGCATACTGTGATTAATTGTAAACCGCTGAGATGGATTCGTCTGTGCAACGGTATATAAAACTGTTTAAATAAATAAATGCCACTGAGGCACTGAGACCAGACCAAAGAAATATTTTCTAATACTTCTCTGAGCCTCATATCATGACCTAGAATTTCCTATCCTCTGAAAATGCTTGCTTCTTGTGCTTTAGACCTTTGAGATATATCAATGTTTTCTCTTCCCCTCCACATGATACATACTTAGGCCCTTACTTTTTAAGCCTGCTCCTAATAACATGAAGCTGCAGGTAGAGATTTTCAGTTCGGTTCATTTTGTTTTGTTGTTGGGTGTGGAGTTGGAGGCTTTCTGGCCAAATTTCATTTGGTTGGTGTGAGTGAGCATTTGGGGGGGTTTTTTCCCAAGGTTTTCTTCATGTCGAGAAATATTTTCAACACAAAATAAACACAAATTTTCAGGATTTTTTTTTTTTTAACGAGTGAAACAAAAAAAAAAAAGGCCATTTCCTATTTGCATGCCTTATTTGTTTCAAATAAATACAGATCCTTAGCCAGTAAGCAATCAACCTCAAATGATATTGTGGGTGACTGGTTCGTGAAAGAACAGGCACTGCCTTGAAAAATCCTAAATTTGTGTTCTCTGATTTGCTTCTCCTTTTCTTTTTAAAGACATTTTTCTTTCTTTAGTTGCTGTTCAGTTTGCGCAGAGCTGCCCTGAAAGAGGATGGCACCTGTACCTCAGGTTGCACCCTCGCAGTTAATGCAATCATACAAGCAGAAGGACTTGTAATGGAAAGCAGTCCAAGCATCCCGCACTGCCTTGATTATAATCCTGATGCAGATTCTAGCACAGTGTGGGACTAAATACCCAGAAACAAGACTCTCCAACCTGTGAACATCACACTTCTGTGCTGGGAACTTTTATAGCTGCATCCATCCCAAAGTCTGGCACCTAACTTTGTGTGCCGCTGCTTATTACTGTATAACTTCATATAAACAGACTGAGAAAAAGGGGCAAAGACATAAATTAAATAGGCCTGCTTCCTGCCCTGTCCCGACATGCCTTTTACCATCCTTTCTTTCTCTATTTAAAGTGCACAGTGCTGTGAGACGGCAGTGCACAGGCTAAAGAGATGAGCTGATAAGCTAGACCAGTGGCTCAGTAACAAGAACTGTGCCCAACCATGCAGAAGAGCTGGGTTTGATTCCTGAGTCAGGCTGGCCAGGGCTGGATGTGCCAGGGAGGGAGTCCAAAGCAAAAGTAAGCACAACAGGTGGAGTAAAGGAACCAATAAGCCTTGATGCTTTTCATGCAACTACAACATCGCTCTCTGCTTCAAAGGTGGGAGCTGAAAGGAAAGAGAAATTTGGAATTAGGGACAACCGCCATGACCTTTTTACAGTCTGGGGTACTGATGCTCAGACAGTAGGAAAAAACACACAGGGCTGCTTCTACAGCCAAGTCCATAAGCTCGTCAAGCAAAACCAACTGATACATGGGGGTAACCTGAATGGCAGATACTACTATGGGAAGCTTGCTGGGCAGACTGGATGGACCATCATTTCTATGTTTCTATGAATCACACATAAAAAGTCACTGGCAAGGGCAGGAATGTGTAATAATAAAACTGAAACTGATCAGTCTCAATGAATCAAAAACAGTGAAGATTCAGAATGCTGGCTGATCCATTTTATTGATGAATACTTAATACCAATCCAGTCCAAATATCTAGTGGGGGAAATGTGGACATAGGGTCCACATTAGCTGTGCTCCAGAGGGAGCTATGGTTTGTGGTTCCCAATCCAGGGCTGTTGCTGCAATGACTGGGCTGAGCTGGGAGGAGGGATATAAAAATAGTGACCCCCCAGCTAACTGCAAATGAAGCCTCATAGTGCAGTAGCTTTACAGCTGCTTTACAAGAGCACGCCTCACTGAATGGGGAAATTCAGTCGCCACTGCTAGGCATTCTCCTTCAGAGGATACAGACTTCTGCCATGTTGAGGATCACTCTATAAAATGCATCCAAAAAAAAAAGTTCAAAATTAAATCTGGACAAAAGTCCGGACCTGCTGCCATCCCAGTATTTGATTTAACATCATCTGTTTAAGTAGATGCCTGACACACTACAGTATCAGCTTACGTTTTTACACATCCACAGAAAGAATCTATTCGTGGCACCCAAACTTCCCCTAGAGCTATGACATAAATCTCCCTTCAGAACTAACATTTCTCTGCTGAACTGCCATGTGCTCTCCATGCCACTCTGACCCCCCTTTGTGTAACAGAATGAAAATACCATCTATCATCCTTCACACCACTGGGACTCTCTTTTTGGGCGGTGCACAGTTTCATGGCAAAAACATCTGTGCTTTGGGAACCATCTTCCAAGCTTCCCTCTTAAAACAGCAGGGCAAGCAAAAGGAATTTTTAGATCATTCAGACAGCAACTAAAACAAGCAAAATCTTTAAGATGCCTTTTTGATTCAGTTCATTTTATTTCTCATGACATGCTACCATATAAAGTTTTTCAGACACTCCTAAGTAAATCAAAACAAGAAACAAAAGAGGGGGTAAAGTGAACATAAACGACCAGGTCATCGAATTGTGCAGGGAAAAATACTTGTGGATCAATTTAAAATGAGTTCTAGAATAAATACAAAATCACTAAGAGCACTGAGTGCCAGCTATGGCTTAACCACACACAAAACTAATGGTCATTAAATAGTCCTACTTTATGAAAAGCTTGTGGATACTAACCAGTGGTCATAGAAACAGCAGAGCAAACTTGCTTGCCATAATTAATATCACAAGCCATTCAAAAAATGTGACTAAGTGAAAAATATTCATCTAAAGAGTTTATACCGCCTCTTCCCCCAAAGCATCCTGAACATTGTAACATTCATCTAAAGAAGTTAATAAATCAGTGTCCCAAACATCACCATTTAGTCTGCATTTCAGCCAAAGCTCATCCATACCATAAAAACAGAGAGAAAGATGATAGGTCAAGACCACAAGGCCCATCTAGTCTTACCCTATCAAGGGAAAAACTTATTAAAAAAACAAAATCACACTGGTCTGAATGCAATGTTTTTAACTTTGCTTCTTTTAAACTTGTTTAGAAGAGTGTCACTGTGTTTAGGTCCATTTTAAAAAGCATTTATCCAGCTAACTCAGAGGTTAGCCAGCTAAATGAATATTTGGGCACATATCCGGCTAAATGCTAGCCGCCTAATAAGTTAGGAGGCTAGAGTTTAGCCAGCTAACCCCTAGATTCATTAAGCTGCAATGTTTTATCACAGAAAGGGTCCCACTATCATGGGGGGTTGTTGCCGTGATAGTGGTGATCCCTTCCCCGAAAAAGCATTGCAGCTTATGGCGCATTCTTTTGTGTCACAGCCAAACACCACATCACCAAAGAATGTGGCAAGTGGCCTTTAAGCGCTATGGCAGCCCCAACCTCACAGGACCCCCATCACCTTAAAGGGCCGCTGGCTTGAAAAATAAAAGATGCGGCAAACGGGAAAGTTGAGTAGGAGTCAGTGTTGAGCCCCATCTCAATGCAGAGCTGTCAATCAAGGTGGCCCAGACTCCACCAAGATCAACTCAAGCTCTCTCCACCCTTCAAGACCCCCCCCCAAAAAAGGAGCAGGTCCCCCAACCCCACCTCCCTGCATCTGACCCCCACAAATCTACCAAGGGACCCCGCGTAGGGGGTGGTGCACCCTTGCACCCGGCATGGTCAGCACCATTTTCCAAAGTGGCGCCGACCTGACTTTGCCCCAGCCACGCATTATTCCGAGGGTTAAAGAAGCCCATTTACAGACCACTCGTAATCGCGCATTATCTGTTGTCAGTCCTGGGATATGGAATGCACTTCCAGATGAGCTTCGGTTAATTACAGATTTTAAGCTTTTCCAAAAAAAGCTGAAACGTTTGTTTGTGGAGGCTCTTCTAGGTAATCTGTTTGATAGCAACAGCATATTTTTAAATTTGTTATATCTACTTTTAGAGTTAATTGATATGTGTTTATGTGATTTTATTGTCATTTATTTGTTGCATTTTATGTAACAATTGAAATCTACCGAGCATGACATTATCGTCAGCAGAATATAAATATTGTAATAAATAAATAAATTCACGCATGCAAATCGCATGAAAAGAAAAGCACTGCAATAGGGGAGGGTATCTGGGCAGGGAGATGCAAAATATCACATATATGTGATATAACGCACGTTAGAGCCGTACCGTGGCTTGATGAATTGCCCATTAAGTTAGGGGAGTTCCGAGGGCCTAACTGGGAGCAGCTGAGTTAACCAACTATCTCTAATATTCAGAGTTAGTCAGATGACTTAGACGGCTAAATCTGGTCAGACCAAAGAGCTGTCCTAAAGTTAGCCAGCTATAGTTAGCCTCCTAGGTTTAAGATAGCCAGCTATATTCAATACTGCAGATGCACTATTGAAAATACCTCCAAAATTAGCTGGATAAGTATATCCAGCTTACTTTGCTATCCGGACTGTGAATCAATATGGACCTCTGGATCTTCTGACATCTTTAGATGAGCAGCTTTTCACATTTTTCCATAAAGCATGTTTTCACCAGTTTATGATGCCACCAGCCAATGCTGACATTCATCAGCTTCCTAAGAAGCCTGATTAGTTAATAACTAGAACATAAGAAAATGCCATACTGGGTCAGACCAAGGGTCCATCAAGCCCAGCATCCTGTTTCCAACAGTGGCCAATCCAGGCCATAAGAACCTGGCAAGTACCCAAAAACTAAGTCTATTCCATGTAACCATTGCTAATGGCAGTGGCTATTCTCTAAGTGAACTTAATAGCAGGTAATGGACTTCTCCTCCAAGAACTTATCCAATCCTTTTTTAAACACAGCTATACTAACTGCACGAACCACATTCTCTGGCAACAAATTCCAGAGTTTAATTGTGCGTTGAGTAAAAAAGAACTTTCTCCGATTAGTTTTAAACTATTTATTTTTGGTACTCGTTAAGTGATTGCTGACCCAGTTGATGCACTCTAAGTAAAGTCAGGGCACAGACCCTCATCAGAGCCTCATGCAGCCATCACAATGATATAAGAAAGCATCAATACAGCATCAGCTATGATTTTAATAAAGGGGGATGGAAACATCTTTTATCTAAAAAAAAGTGCATAATTATACATAAATGGTATATAAGCAGAAAAAATTATGCAAACCTATGAATAAAACTCAAAAGCTAGGACCAGCCTGGTGACTCAGTGGCATTGCTGCTCACTGGCATAGGGAGGATTTCTGGGTCAGGTCTTGCATTCTCCTGGTTGGCCAGGGAAGTTGAGGAGGCAGCGTTCATAGTTGCTGATGGAAGGGAATCTCAGCCATCACTCACTGGTAACACCAACTTAGCTGGACTGTAGACTCTGGAAAGGAACTGAGGGGTTATAAAAATGGAGGGAAAACCCCAAGTAACTCATGGCACTGAAGCTGCTTCTGATTCAGTTGCAATCCCAAAGAATCAGGTGAAAACTGCTGGGTCAGAAATACAATAATTTAACAAAAACAACTGCCCCGCCACCCCCAAACTAAAATCCATACAACAAAGCCATGAAACAGGTGATTTGGGTATTTTGAAGAATCCAGCAAGTAATGTGTTAAATCTTTGATTTCTATCTTGCTTTCTGCATGCAAGACAGTTTATGCCGCCCCCTCCCTCCCCGCTTAAGCCTATTTGTCAAAAAGTGTTAAATCTGTGGTCTAGCAGCTGACATTTAGGGCCAGATGTACTAAAGGATGATCCCCATTTTCTGTCAGAGTACATCTGGCCCTAGGTATGCCATTATATAGGTTGCTGTCTCCGCTGCTACACTTCTTTGATTTTGTATAAACACACGGGGTTCCAATCATCCTAAATTATTTTGGCATCCGCAGGCTGAACAGGGGGAAATACCTGAAATTTGCCAACTAGCATCTGTCTTAAAACCAGATATTTTACAGATATTTAGAACACAAACAATGCTATTAATCAGAATCTGAAAAAAGGTGGCTGCAGCATGCACAAATCTGCCATTAATGCCCTAGCTGTAACAAATCCTCTTTTTTTATGCTTTCACATAATACCTATTTAAAAAAAGAACAAATTTTCCCTATTTTTAAACACTGGCTAAAGTCTTTCATGCAAAAACCACTTTTAAAGGGTCAGTGTTGCGTTTCCTGCTGGGGATCAAAGCACCTGCCTTTTAAAACCAAGCTCAAGGCGTGACGTCACTACGTGTGACGTCACGCCTTGAGTGCCAAATTGCACGCACAGGCTGAATGCACGCAGGAGAAGTGGCCGCAGCTGGAGTGATCGTGTCAGAGGGCCCGTTCTGTCTTTCGCCGCCGGCTGTCCCCGGGAGGCAGGGGGCAGCCCCCGGGAGGCAGTGGAGCCGTGGTGCGTCTCCAGAGGAGGGCTGCAAGAGTAAGTTACTCTTCACATGTCGCTTTTCTCCTTTTTCACTTTCGTTGCTTCAGGAGGAGGGTAGAGAGGACTGGACTGCCCCTTTTTCACTCACCGGCCAGGGCAGGTGAGCAAGGGCTGGGGGAAAGTTTGCCGCCTACCCTTACCCCTGCCTCTAACGCAGGGGTAAGGGTAGGCGGTAAGTTAGCAGGTTAAATGCGCGGCTAAACTGCAGGTTAAAAAGGCGATAGTCGGGGCGCGCGTTACTGAATGGGGGAGAATAGCTAATCCGATCATTTACATCTCATATACATGCCGTGGGCGGAAGGGGTTACTTGTTGATTTAAAGAGGCAGTAAGAATGGGTTAAAGGGGATAGTGGATCGCGGGTTGGGCTAACGCGGCCAAATTGTGAATAAAAGGCGGGTTAGAAACAGGGTAACCTCGGCCGCACTTTACTGTATTGACCTATAAATAAGTAAAAAAAAAACAAAAACAAAATCAGTAATTTACAATGACTCAAGGTTCTGCAAACACAGAAGGAACTATGATGATAACTTTAAAATAAGTGCACATGTGCATACATACACTGGAATTTGATATCGTCCACACAAGTGCGTGTGTATGATTTAAAATACACCTAACGTACACGAGCAAAAGTTATTTGCATATCTTCCTTAGGAATTAGTCAGCTTTAATGCACGCCGCAAAGCAGAATTTAAAACATGCATGTATGAAGGAAATGGCCAGTTTGATCTATTATTCCACCAGTTTGCCCAGCCTCTCTCTAGGTCATCCATACCTTGCCGGTTCTTCAGCCTGTATGCCCCTCCCCCCAGTTTACCCAGACCTCACCCAGTTGTTTTAAGCCTAAAATGGGTTTTCTTCACCCTTACAACTCATTAAGGAGATCATTTTGAAAAAGAGTTATGCGTGTAAATATAACTACTATTGTAGCAATTTTCAAAAGCCATTTACACGAGTAAAGTGCACTTACGTGAGTAAATCCTATGGACAATTCACTGGTAGATATTCTAGCAATTTTCAAAAGCCCACTTACTCAAGTAAAATGCATTTCAGTTTTACTCTAATAAATGCTTTTTAAAATCAGGCCCTAAGAGCAGCAGTAAATAAGCTCAGGTAGCCCAATGCACGCTGCGAGCGTGGGATTTAAAATACAGATTTACGTGTGTAAATGTTGGCCCCCACCATGGAATGCCCCAACACACCCTAACTCCACACTTTTTTTTTCCATGCATTGGGATGCTCATGCACGCGCACAGACGTACATAATTGGGCCGTTTTTGAAATACAAGTTGCTCATGCTCGGCCCAGATACTCGCGAATATGGGCCTTTTAACGCGAGCAACTCTTAAAATTAACCCCAAGTTTTTTTATTAGCAGTTTTCTCCTGTTTCTCCAAGCTTCCAGCTCAGTTAGAACCAGGATTGCGAAATGGAACCATGAACCTTCATTCGCAACTACAGGGGAATATTTTCTCCCTATTTTATATCTGCTTCTGACTTGCTTTAGTCCAGTCATTGCAGCGATAGTCCTTGGATGAGGATCATGGCACTAGGACTCCTTCTGGAGCCCTATCATCATGGGCCCTAAATCCGGCCACTAGAGGTCACCATTAGGCAATGACTATGAATCTCTCTATTCCAAGGATTGTGAGTGCTGCCTTTATTTTATTTATTTATTTAGCATTTTTCTATACCGACCTTCATGGTTAAATACCATATCAGATCGGTTTACATCGAACAGGGATAGAGAACTGTAACAAACGGAACAGCAATTTATAATCAGAAGGAGAACAAAGTTACATAAAACAAGGACTATAAGCTTGGAAGATTTACAGCTGAAAAGTAAAGGCCCGAGTAGGGCAATAACATAAACATAAGAAGTCATAATGTCATAATGTAAACCGGGCTAGGGCAGGTTAGATTATTAGCGAGGTACTAAAATATGAAATAAATCGAGCACTGCCAGCCTCACCCAAACCAGGGAGCAGATGACCTAAGCCGGGAATTAAGCTCAGGTCCCTCCATGTGACAGGCACCCAACGTTATTGGAAATATGGACTTCCACCTCTGTTTGTCCCCCTGATGCAGAAGGGACACTTTCAGAATATGGACCTGGGTCGGGACTTGAATTTTATTATAAGCTAAGCATCTTGACATACGTACTTACTAGAGATGTGAATCGGAACTGAAATCCGAACCGATTCTGGTTCCGATTCACATCTATAGAGATGTGAATCGGAACTGAAATCCAAACCGATTCTGGTTCCGATTCACATCTCTAGTACTTACATATATGATCGGGGTCTAAAGGATCAAATTCTCATAGTAAAAAGAAATATACAATTTCAGTTTTGGATCCATGATTACAATTGTCTGTGGCGAGATCTGAGAGCATATGTTTGTGTGAAGCCAGAACAGCCACTTGTATAATAGTCTTTCATATTTCTTCAGCATAAAATGCAGTAGATATCATCATATAGAGCAGTGTTTCCCAACCCTCTCCTGGAGGCATACCTAGCAGGTCAGGTTTTCAGGATTGCCGCAATAAATATGCATGAGATTGATTTGCATACCCTGGGTCTCCAATGCATGCAAATCTATCTCATGCATATTCATTATGGATATTCTGAAAACTTGAATGGTTAGGTGCGCCTCCAGGAGAGGGTTGGGAAACACTGATATACAAAGGTCCATATTCAGTCATTGTCCGGATAGCAAAGTTAGCCAGATAAACTCATTCGGCTGCCTTTGGAGGTAAATTCAATAGTCCAGCCGCACTATTGAATATAGCCGGCTACCTTAAAGGCTAACTTTATCCAGCTAACTTTAGGACAGCTCTTTGGCCCAACCAGATAAGAGTTAGCCGGATAACTTAGCTGGCTAACGTAACTCCTCCCTGGAATGCCCAAGTTATTTGCTAAAATATATCCAGCTAAGTACTCAAATATTCATTCAGCCAGATAACTTCTGGGTATAAGGGATTAACCTTTCTTTCCAGACTGTTTTAGTTTAGCATAGGGCACCCAACATTGCCACTGAGCCACCAGACCATTTTCAAAGGAGCTATTTTGTTTGACAGTGCATAGGAGAAACTCTTACTAATACAAGACTAAATTGTGCCAGAGTTTTTACTGATTATGAGAAATTATTAATTGTAAATTCAATTTTTATATACTGTAATAAAGTTAGTGAATCTTAATCAGAAGTCCACAGGAAGACAAACAAATGAAGCTAAAGTTCACATTCACCAGTTCTTGCTATTTATATATGATTTCTTCAGATTTTAATACCTTATTTATAGAAAGGTAGAGAAGCTCCACAAGTCACATCTGTAACAGAGATTCAGCAATTCATCTAGTGGTGCAAGGGATCCAGATTTAGACCTAGTATCCAATGGGGAGGGCAAATTTAGGGCCTGATTTACTAAAGTTTTTCTCTCATTCTATGTCTATGGGAAAAATGCTTAGTAAATGATACCCTTAGATTGTAAGCCCTCTGGGGACAGGGAAATACCTACAGCACCTGAATGTAATCCACTTTGAAGTGCCTGAAATTAAATAAATAAATCTTAAACAGGGAAAGACGTCAAGCCTTAACAAAAAAAAAAAAAAGTCCAGTAGTTACCTTTGCATGAACACATCCTACTGGTTCTGCAAGAACCTAGACTCATCTGAAACTATTTAAGTGTTTAGCAGCAAAGGGTTATAGACATGCTTGGCTGGAGCCACCAGTGGGAACACAAGGTACAGTGAGAGAACAAGGAATCCAAAGTTGTTTGCTGTGACTTAGGTCCCCACCTCTTCCACAGTTGGCACTAATTCCTCAGCTTACAGTGGATGGATGCCTCTGGAAAGGCAACTGTTACCCTAGCAGGGCTTTCCTACGGAAAGAGGTTTTCAATAGGATGGCATACAAAAGTAGAACAGGACTAGAGATATATTGGTTGAGCAAAGGAAAAGTTTTAGGGGCCGATATTCAGCCGCGGAGCAGCTAGTTAAGTTAGCCAGATATAGCTATCCGGCTAACTTAACGAGGATATTCAATGGCGCGGCTGCACCACTGAATATACCCAGCTATCTTAAAGTTAGCCAGATAAGTATATCTGGCTAACTATAGGACAGCTCTCCAGTGTGACCAGAGTTAGCCACATTGGTTAAGCAGCTAACTCTGAATATCACAGTTACACGCATAACTTATGCGGTTAACTATAGCCCGCTCTGAAACGCCTCCCGTTTGCCCCGGAACATTTTGTATATAAACAGCGATAAAATTCCATTGCTTCTGAAGATACATTTCTAGTGTATATGGAACAGCTTTTGGGTCTCTGCACCCTCAGATATTCTCATTTTTTCTTTCAGGAAAGGCTACCTGATTAGAACTGTAATCAGAATCAGTTATTTTTCCTGTTTCATAAGTTTCCTCCGTTCAGTGGTTTATCCAGTCTTTTTTCCTTCCATGATCTGGCTATGGCTCATTGAGCTAGCAGTAAGTAAATGAGAGACGAGAGTGAGGTGCTTTCCATCAAAGTCCATTTTCCAGAACAAGAAGTCCCAATAAAGCCATGAGAGGGGTTCAGGGGTAGCAATACTTCAGCAGCTTTATAAATCCATGATACAGTTTCCTTCCGGTGCATTTTGATCTTTGAACATGTCCACCTCCAACACAGAAGCGAAAGCTCAGACTAAGTTCTGTGAAGCTTATCTGGGGTTTAAAAAGAAGCTTGTATCTATTTTCGGTAATTTTGAAACAGCCGCTCAGGCGCACATGGACACACATATGCCGGCTTGCGGTCAAAATGTAACATACGTGTATGTATGCGCACATGGTATAAAATAGGCTGTATATGCATCCATGTGTGCATAATTTCATATGGACGTGCGCATATGCTACCTCTACCGCGTAAGTGGGGGGAGTTTAGTACACATGCACGCCAACGAATTACCAGTTTCTTCAGTTCGTTCCCAGTTCACCCAGATAAAAGATAGGACTTCCTGACCCCCCCTAATTAATTAGCCTCCCTTTTGCCCTGTTAGCCCATACCTTTAAAACCCTGCTGACTAGCCTAATTTTTATTGTTTAGGACTTATATGCCATCCATAGCAGAAGTAAAGTTACGCAGTAGGGGACCCCTAAGTATTTATGCATTGGTTTCATTCATAAATCCTGGAACACCTATGTCCCATCCAGACCATGCCCCTTTTTCAGAAAAATATTTTTGTGCGCATACCGGGAGATATGTGTGTATATGGGCATCTTTTAAAATCTACGTAGTACGCACTGACCCGACTTCTGTGTGTACACGCCAGGCTTTTGAAATTCACCTCAAATGGAATAGCATTTTTACTATTCTCCTCCATATCTGTCTCCACTACTTCAGTTTTTTAACTCTTTGTTTACTTTTTTTTAAAATGATAGTTTAAGGTTTATTTTTATTTACATACCGTCATCTCAGCGGTAGCCTTCACCTATTAGGTCAAACATGCCCTGATATGAAATCCTGAAAATGGGGAGGGTAGACCTCCATAGACTATAATAAGTTCAGGATATAATATGTTCTCAAGAGAGAAGAAAGGATAAATACACACATGAATAAATTATATGGCTACGGATTAGGTTTTGAGATGAAGAGCTTGTGTAGAGTAAGATCAGAAATGCAAAGAAAGGGCACACTACTTTTTGAACCCTAAGAGGTTGATATTCAAAAGCCATGTAAACGGATAACTGAAAAGGTTATCCATCTAAATGGAAAGCCAGCTAAATTGTAGCCACATAATGATTAATGCGGCTAGAATTTAGCCGCATAAGTCACTTAACGGAGGAAACTTATGAAACAGGAAAAATAACTGATTCTGATTACAGTTCTAATCAGGTGGCCTTTCCTGAAAGAAAAAATGAGAATATCTGAGGGTGCAGAGACCCAAAAGCTGTTCCATATACACTAGAAATGTATCTTCAGAAGCAATGGAATTTTATCGCTGTTTATATACAAAATGTTCCGGGGCAAACGGGCTATAGTTAACCGCATAAGTTATGCGTCTAACTGTGATATTCAGAGTTAGCTGCTTAACCAATGTGGCTAAGTCTGGTCACACTGGAGAGCTGTCCTATAGTTAGCCAGATATACTTATCTGGCTAACTTTAAGATAGCTGGGTATATTCAGTGGTGCAGCCGCGCCATTGAATATCCTCGTTAAGTTAGCCGGATAGCTATATCTGGCTAACTTAACTAGCTGCTCCGCGGCTGAATATCGGCCCCTAAAACTTTTCCGAGTGTAAGAGAAGTTATCCTTAATACAGACTCCGGTGATAGCATTAAAGGATTGATACACTGAGCATGGGATGGTTTATTCTGTTTCAATAAAAAAATAAAAAAAATAATCTGATGAGAAAATACAGAAACAGCTAGCAATGACACGATACACTGCACTGTCTCCCATTCCAAAAATCCTAAGATGACAACTATTAAAAAAGTAGCATGCTTGCCATGTTACTCCATTTGGAGATGCAACAATAAAGGGGACAAGTTTCAAATGTCTGCGGGTAGGTGCAAAGTCATGGGTAATTCTGTCCAAGGACTTTGCACCAGCAATAAAAGGGAACATACGTGCAAACTGCCTAGGGAAAAAGAAGCCGCAGAGATCTGAACCTGCCTTTTCTGCAGGTACGTTTTCCCTGCCTCTGGAGTCTACCTGCTTCCCCCGCGGGTAAAAGTATGGACATCGTTGATCCTTGTACGTACTTTCACTAGGGAATGGGGTGGACGGTTTTCAGACAGGCAATTTACCCAGGTAAATGGTTTTTGAAAATTGCACTCAAAAGGTCTACGAGCAAGCTGCAGGTGGTTTCTAAAGCCAGCTTTAGGCAACTTGTGTGCAATTGTGTTTTAAGCTTTTTATAAAAAAAAAAAATATCATGCTCTAATTCGCTTTTTTTTAAATTTTTTCAGAAACGCTACTCTTTTGGCTTATAGCTACCTGGCCTGGGCCCTAAGGAAGGCACACAAAACCTGAGTCGCGTCGTGCGCGAATGTTTCTTGAAATTGCTTCTTGGATATAGCGTTTTTAAGTGAATCCCCCAGCTAAGATAAATCAAAGAAATTTTTTATAATCACTATTTGGATATTATTTGGATGCATACAAAAACTCTTAAAAAAAAAAAATGGCTATGTGTTATTGAGACCTATGATTAAAATGATCATAGCAGACGAGCACTGACAGTGACTTTCTATGGAAAAGTTTACACTGCCATTTCAGGTATGCTCTGCTATGTTCTTATGAAGGTCTCTTAAGGTATCTCACTTGTCAAGTGAGTCTGGTGGTTATTTTTTGATCAGTATTTGCATTCTGCCACTATCGAGATTATTATTATAATTTATAAAGTGCGCACTGCTCTGGGCTGTGGAAAGACCTGTGCTGTTCTACTGTAACCTTCAGAACAAAGAAAGTATTTCAGGCTTTGCTTTCACCATGATGAGGAGTCCTGCCGAGTATGACTGTTTCTGAGAACCTAAAACAGAAGTAAAATGAAACCAAGGGGCAAGATGATAACACTTCACAAAATACTTTGCCTGCACTGATACCCTATTAAAACAAATGGAGAATGGCATGTACAAAGCAGAAAGGGTAAGCAAGGCCCCTTTTAGCCTGGCTCTACAAACAAACAAACTGACAGACAGGGTCTGGTGTCAGAAAAGATAAGATGGGGGAGGGGGGGAGGCACAGAAGTGTCCCCTCTCTCGTAGCAGAATCTACCCTGATTCCTAAATATCCTGATCATCCTTCACAGAAACAAAGTATTTCCACAGGATTTTGTATCTTCTTATGTCCTCCCCCATAAGCACCAGCAGTTTATTATTTGGAACACCGAAGAAAACAAGTTGAACAGTTCGGAGTTTAATCTAAGCTTTCAGGAAAGTCTGGTGTGCCTCTGGTGCACAGCTGCAGTCTGGCTGCTTCTTCAGTACCTCAGCACTGACCCATGATGCCGGCTCAGATAAATGCACGCAGCGCGCACAAAAAAAGAGGTCCAAGTTTCTAAACCTGGAACGCATTCCACAACAGTCACGGTGAGAACTGATTTCAGTGAGCGGAACACAGGCTGCCTTCAAAGGTTGGATGCAAGAAACATGTTTGTTGGTAATGCTACTGATGTGGAAAGCAGTTTGCAAAAGGATCTGGGTGCCTAGCCATGAGGTTAGGCGCTTGGATCCTTAGAGGTGAAAAACTGCCCCGGGCAGAGTGGCTAAAAATAGCTGCGTAGTTTCACAACACGATTAGATTTTTGTTATTTTTCAAGTACGTGTTCCTACGGTGGTATTTGGGTTGGATGGGGGTAAGGAAATGAAAAACGTGCCCACATTGGAGGCCAAACTTATGCAAACAAATCAAATGCAGTCACTGTAGATCTCCGGAAAACTTGACTGGCTGTGGGGGTCACCAGTACAAGTTTTGGAAGCACTGAAATAAAGCCAAGAAACAGAAAAGTTGCTATTTTGAAGAAGTGGCTTTAATTCCATTCCTGCGCCTGATGTGTGTATAGATAAATCAAGCACCTGGACAGGAAAGATCTCATGCAAGGGGAAAAAAACCAACAGAATGAGATTTTCTTTAACTCCCATTAAAACAGCTCTGATTCTGCTGCACTGGCTAATGTTCCTTTGCAAACTGAAATTCTGCCCAGAAAGGTTTGGACAGAAACTTGGAAGACTTGTTATAGGTGTGGTTTAATGGTTAAAACTCTTAAGCGTCCTGTCAAGAATTTAAAAGCCTAATACCAAGATCATACACACACTTCTTATTGTAAACTTTCTCAACCACTATTTAAAATGACAAAGCAAGTAAGCTGATATGTTCTAGAGATTCACAGATAGGGTAACAATGGCACTACTGCAAGAATCTTTTGTTTTAAAATAAGGAAAAAGATAAGTCTGCACTTTACCACTTCATGTCTGACATTGGTTTTATGGTCCATCAGTTCCACTTAAAATTCTTGCAGAAAAAAAAAAAAAAAAAAGACACAGCTATCTCGATTTTAAGATAGTAATAAATTCCAACTCCCCTCTTACATTCTGGTCAACCAGCGGATGTAATAAGATGCGCTCGGTGGTGCGCATTCTCACCAACAGTTGTGCTCACATTTTTTGGGCGCATATTTAACTCCCGATACAGCAAGGAGTTTTGCACAAAAAATGTGCATTTAAAAAAAACCTGTATGTACTGGTTAGCGCACTCACATGGAAATCCAGTGCTAATGAAGGCATTAACCATTATCCTCCCGATGCAGAGAAGTGCGTAAGCTTAACTCATTATTTGCTAATACTCAAAATTTAACTTCTGGTCAGCAGTGCAATAAAGCTCCCCTATGAGGTCCTGTACTCGGGCTTTATATATGGAAAACAATTTATTTGTAAATCATGTTTTCTGCACATAAAGTGAATCATGAGCACAAAAAAATGTTTTCTGCACAAGGCTTGTACAGTTCATCCTGATATCTATGATCTGGAACTGCACTGATACTGTAAAAGACAAGAAAGGGTAGTCGTCAGATAAAGTTGAGAGGCTGCATAAAAGACTTAAGCCGTTGGGGGGGGGGGGGGGGGGGGGGGAGCTGGTGCTGTTTTATGTATTTGGAATCTAAACGATTACCTACCAAAAGTGGTAGAGAACCAAAGAGGAAAAAACGGACAAACTGGATGAGCTAGTTGGTCTCAGTGGAGCACCCAGGGCAGATACTTCCCTTGGCACCGCCTCCTCCCATATAATTTTAAAATTTCCTAAACATTGATAACATCTTTCAGAACAGCAGACACATCAAATAACACCCAATACTTAAAACTAATAAGGATTTTAAAAATCCCTCCCTCTCCATATCTGTCATCCTGAGATTGTCGTAGAATGGAGGCGTGCGCACACACACACACAATATGCTTCCGCTGTCTCTCACACACACACCTACACACCTCCTTTGTCTCTTCTCTCTCACACACACACGCAAAACTGAACTGGAAAACGCAATAAACCAGACTCTGTATGCAGTGCAACAATGGAAAAGCAGAAACATCATTCCTCAAAACAAAACAATCAAGAAATATAAATCAATCAGAATTGTAAAACTACACTACTAAAAAAATATATTTCAAAACAGCTGATGAATAGAATATGCACATTTTAAAAAATTTCTTAAACATCAATAAAATATTTCAAAATAGCAAACATCAAATACCACCTGATTAGTTAAATAAATAAGGATAAAAGTAACTGCTCGCTCTCTGGGAACATCTGAGTTCTCATCACTGCAAAATTGTCATGGACTAGTGAGAGGGGAAGAGAAGTGCACAAACTTTCTCTTCTCTCTCTCTCACACACACAAACACACACATACACTCCCTCTCTCAAACTCACACATGCCCCTTCTCTCTCAGGCACACATGCTTACCCCACACACGCACACACTCTCTCTCTTTCAGCACATATGCTTTCACCCACATAATAGCAGTTCCTCTCTAGCATGTGGACAGGACGTGATCCCTTGCCACCACGGGGCCTCCTTTAGTTGGGCTGCCAGGTAGGATGCGATTCTCTGGTAGCTGCGGTGCCTCCTCCATTTTGGCTGCCATGCAGGATGTAACCTGCTAGCAGCTGCAGAGCCTTGTGTAGTTGGGCTGCCAAGCAGGATGGACCCCTTCATTTGGGCTGCCGAGCAGGATGAGATGCCCTGGCAGCCACAGGGCCTATTCTTGGCCACACAGGACATCTCCAAAACACTCCCCAGTGGCACCCCCTCCCAGATGTCATCTGGGGCAGAGTGCCCCTTCCCCCCCCCCCCCCCCAGGAAAACCACTGCTTGGTCTTTATCTGCCATAAGAACATAAGAAATTGCCATGCTGGGTCAGACCAAGGGTCCATCAAGCCCAGCATCCCGTTTCCAACAGAGGCCAAACCAGGCCACAAGAACCTGGCAATTATCCAAACACTAAGAAGATCCCATGCTACTGATGCAATTAATAGCAGTGGCTATTCCCTATGGGGTAGATTTTCAAAAAACGCGAATAGGCGTACTTTTGCTGGCGCATCAGGCGCAAGCAAAAGTACGCTGGATTTTAGTAGATATGCGCGGAGCCGCGCGTATCCACTAAAATCCCGGATCGGCGCGCGCAAGGCTATGAATTCTGTATAGCCGGCGCGCGCCGAGCCGCGCTGCCTACCCCCGTTCCCTCCAAGGCCGCTCCGAAATCGAAGCGGCCTTGGAGGGAATCCTCTAACGCCCTCCCCTCACCTTCCCCTCCCTTCCTCTACCTAACCCACCCGCCCGGCCCTGTCTACACCCACCCCTTACCTTTCTCCGGGGATTTACGCCTCCCGGAGGGAGAAGTAAATCCCCGCGCGCCAGCGGGCCTGTTGCGTGCCGGGACGCGACCTGGGGGCGGGTACGGAGGGCGCGGCCACGCCCCCGGACCGCCCCGGGCCGTAGCCATGCCCCCGTACCCGCCCCCAAAACGCTGCCGACACGCCCCCTAAACGCCGCGACGACCGGGCCCGCCCCCCTCGGAGAACCCCGGGACTTACGCGAGTCCCGGGGCTCTGCGCGCACCGGTAGGCCTATGTAAAATAGGCTCACCGGCGCGCAGGGCCCTGCTCGCCTAAATCCGCCCGGTTTTGGGCGGATTTAGGCGAGCAGGGCTCTGAAAATCCGCCCGTAAGTAAACTTGATTAATAGCCGTTAATGGACTTCTCCTCCAAGAACTTATCCAAACCTTTTTGAACCCAGCTACACTAACTGCACTAACCACATCCTCTGGCAACAAATTCCAGAGCTTATTGTGTGTTGAGTGAAAAAGAATTTTCTTCTCCGATTAGTCTTAAATGTGCTACTTGCTAACTTCATGGAATGCCCCCTAGTCCTTCTATTATTCAAAAATGTAAATAACCGAGTCACATCTACTCATTCAAGACTTCTCATGATCTTAAAGACCTCTATCATATCCCCCTCAGCCGTCTCTTCTCCAAACTGAACAGCCCTAACCTTTTCAGCCTTTCCTCATAGGGGAGCTGTTCCATCCCCTTTATCATTTTGGTTGCCCTTCTCTGTACCTTCTCCATCGCAACTATATCTTTTTTGAGATGTGGCGACCAGAACTGTACACAGTATTCAAGTTGTGGTCTCACCATGGAGCGATATAGAGGCATTATAACATTTTCCGTTTTATTAACCATTCCCTTCCTAATAATTCCTAACATTCTGTTTACTTTTTTTGACTGCTGCAGCACACTGAGCCGACGATTTTAAAAGTATTATCCACTATGATGTCTAGATCTTTTTCCTGGGTGGTAGCTCCTAATATAGAACCTAACATCGTGTAACTACAGCAAGGGTTATTTTTCCCTATATGCAACACCTTGCACTTGTCCACATTAAATTTCATCTGCCATTTGGATGCCAATCTTCCAGTCTTGCAAGGTCCTCCTGTAATGTATCACAGTCTGCTTGTGATTTAACTACTCAGAATAATTTTGTATCATCCGCAAATTTGATAATCTCACTCGTCGTATTCCTTTCCAGATCATATTATATATATATATATATATATATATAAAGCACCGATCCAAGTACAGATCCCTGAGGCACTCCACTGTTTACCCTTTTCCACTGAGAAAACATTTAATCCTACTCTGTTTCCTGTCTTTTAACCAGTTTGTAATCCACGAAAGGACATTGCCTCGTATCCCATGACTTTTTTTTTAGTTTTCATAGAAGCCTCTCATGAGAGACTTTGTCAAACGCCTTCTGAAAATCCAAATACACTACATCTACCGGTTCACCTTTATCCACATGTTTATTAACCCCTTCAAAAAAATGAAGCAGATTTGTTAGGCAAGACTTCCCTTGGGTAAAGCCATGTTGACTGTGTTCCGTTAAATCATGTCTTTCTATATGCTCTACGATTTTGATCTTGAGAATAGTTTCCACTATTTTTCCCGGCACTGAAGTTAGGCTCATTGGTCTATAGTTACCCGGATCGCCCCTGGAGCCTTTTTTAAATATTGGGGTTACATTGGCCACCCTCCAGTCTTCAGGTACAATGGATGATTTTAATGATAGGTTACAAATTTTAACTAATAGATCAGATATTTCATTTTTGAGTTCCTTCCGTATCCTAGGATGCATACCATCCGATCCAGGTGATTTGCTACTCTTTAGTTTGTCAATCTGGCCTACTACATCTTCCAGGTTCATAGTGATTTCGTTCAGTTCGTCTGACTCATCACCCCTGAAAACCATCTCCGGAACTGGTATCTCCCCAACATCCTCATTAGTAAACACGGAAGCAAAGAATTCATTTAGTTTTTCTGCAATGGCCTTATCTTCCCTAAGAGCCCCTTTAACCCCTCAGTCATCTAATGGTCCAACCGACTCCCTCACAGGTTTCTTGCTTTGGATATATTTAAAAAGTTTTTATTATGAGTTTTTGCCTCTATGGCCAATTTCATTTCAAATTCTTTCTTCGCCTGTCTCATCAATGTTTTACACTTAATTTGACAATGCTTATGTTTTATCCTATTTTCTTCAGATGGATCCTTCTTCCAATTTTTGAAGGATTTTTTTTGGCTAAAACAGCCTCTTTCACCTCACCTTTTACTGTTACTATTCTACAGAAATTGCATGAAAAAAAAGCATTCCAACTAGGTAAACTTCCGAGATGTAGTTTCCTTATCATTCACTACCAGGTTTCTTAAAAACACATGGCATAAAACTTCTCATGAGGTGGCCAACACATGTTAACACACTGGATGGGTATTAAAGCATCATCCTGGAGGAATGCAACAAGCCCTCAATGTGCATTTACCACCCCAAGCCAAACACTAGGATCACACATCTGGGATTCTGGTTAAACAAACAGAAAATAAAAAACAACACCATTCCCACCCACAAAAAAAAACCTATTAAAAACATTAACAAACCCTATACAACTCACGCTTTCTTCAGTCCACTCTGAAGTCTCTTTCATGTGATAATAGTGGCATTTTCCAAAGTCTTCCCCTCTGACTTATCTGGACCTTGCAAGGACCTCACACATCTAATGGGTCTTCACATTGACAAGAAACAATCGAGAGAGGTCTGGGGCTTGACATGCAGTATGATTAATGGACAATGCCGATTTCATTCTCTTTCACAGGAGCTCCTTTAAGCTTTCACCCAGAACCCATTGCTTTGCAGACAATTCCATAAGCATTTAACTGATGAGTTTCCATGAAGAACAATAAAAATAAATTGTAATAATAACTTACTCCGAGAGACACGTTAAAAAGAAAATGAGAAGCACAACCAAATTATAGGAACAAATTCCATCAAAAAGGTTAAAGGAAATTGTCATTATTTATTCCTACATTAATGACGATTCCTTGAAAAAACTGAGAAAAATCACTTTATTCTTTAATACCTAACAAACAGGTCTATCCAGTGCCAAGCGGTAGGAAGAGCTGCGTTAGTGCCCAGCGCACCCGCGGATGCCGCACGCACAGTGCAGCTCACCTACCGCTCGATCCTGAACAATAATTTTATGCAAATGTAAACCGCGTCTAAGAAGGGTCCGTGAAGCGTTAGGCCCGCGCAACCCATTTTACTGGATAGAGCGCCTATACAGTATCCTGGGTGCGCGGGCCTAACGCTTCACGCCACCCTGGTATCTGTCATTTCAAATGTCATTTGAAATGACAGATACCAGGAAGTCGGGACTGCCAGTCCCCCTCCCCTCCTCCCGAAGCAGGGCGCGAAAAGCAGCCTTGCTCCGGGAGGAGGGGAGAAGGGACTGGCAGTACGAAGCGGCGAAGCGACTTACTTTTTGCACCCCCCTCCGGACATCGGACGACCTCTCCTGCCTCCCGCTGCGCGACTTACTTTTTTTTCCAGCCGTCCGGCCATCAGGAAGAACGGATCGTGCCTCCCGGGGAAGATGGATGCCAGCACGGGGGAAAGCGGCCCCTGTGCATGCAATTGGCCGCTCAAGACGTGACGTCAAACGTCGTGACGTCACGTCTTGAGCGGCCAATTGCATGCACAGGGGCCGCTTTCCCCCGTGCTGGCATCCATCTTCCCCGGGAGGCAGGGGAGCACGATCCGTTCTTCCTGATGGCCGGACGGCTGGAAAAAAAAAGTAAGTCGCGCAGCGGGAGGCAGGAGAGGCCCGGCAGGGTAAGCATCCAGCTCGGCGCTCTGAGGGCGTCCGGTGCTTCACCGAGGCTCTGCTAACTTTTCTTAAGACAACTCTTGCGGGGGGGGGGGGGGGGGGGGGGGGAGAGAACTGGAGTTGGCGGGATGCGCTCGTGGACATTTCCTGCATGCACGCGCACCGCTGCTCCGTCTCGGGACTCGGCGGCGGCTTTGTGACCTAACAGATCCGTTCTTCCTGATGGCTGGACGGCTGGAAAAAAAAGTAAGTCGCGCAGCGGGAGGCAGGAGAGGCAGGAGAGGACCGTCAGTGTCTCTTCTTCTCTCCTCCCGAAGCAGGGCGCGAAAAGCAGCCTTGCTCCGGGAGGAGGGAAGAAGAGACACTCTGACAGTGTGAAGTAGCGAAGCGACTTACTTTTTGCTTTTACGTTTTTTTCGCTTTTTTTTTTTTTTTTTGCTTCGGGAGGAGGAGAGAGGACTGGGGCTGCCCTGGAGACCGGCACCCATGATCGCGGCTGGGGCAGGTGAGCGGGGGCTGGGGGAAAGCTTGCCACTTATCCTTACCCCTGCCTCTACCGCAGGGGTATGGGTAGGCGGTAAGTTAGCAGGTTAAACGCGCGACAAAACGGCAAGGAAAGATAGCGATAGTCGGGGCGCGGGTTACGGGATGCTAGGGAATAGCTAATTCGCTCGTTTGCATGCAATATACATGCCGTGTGCGGAAGGGGTTGCCCGGGGATTTTAGGACGCGGTAGGAGAAGGTTAAAGGGGATTCGGGATCGCAGGAAGGGATAACGCGGCCG
The DNA here is from genome assembly GCF_901001135.1 of Rhinatrema bivittatum. NCBI lineage: Eukaryota > Metazoa > Chordata > Amphibia > Gymnophiona > Rhinatrematidae > Rhinatrema > Rhinatrema bivittatum. The sequence continues at coordinate 49,198,485 of NC_042627.1, read as the reverse complement.
GAAAGTGAGTAGAACGCGGCTTAGGAGCAGGGTAAACGCGGCCGCACTTTACAGGATAGACCTGAAAATGATCCTTGGGTGCAAAAAGATCAGTATAGAAGTTTCTCCAAATTACAACACACTTTTTTAAATTAAAGCATACACAGTTTTTATTTTATTGTTATGGTGCTAATAGGTGCAACTGACAAACCCTTCCCCACAAATCCTAAAACTATATCAAATGTTAATTAAATCATGGGCTGAAGGCAACTTAAGGTGCTCCACTGGTAGCTTAAATACCCTTATGCAGCATAATGTTTAGTCAAAAATGCCCCAGGGCAGCAGCATGGATGATCCCAGGGGTTTTAGAACCCTAAGGATGAGAGAGACTCTTTGAAAAGTCCCAAGTACAAAGGAGGCATTTATTATAAAACACGGGAACAGAGGTATTCAGGATTATTACAGTAAATCTAAGCCCTCCACTGAAATCTTTTGGGTATTGATAGAACCTCCTTCAGCATCCCACTATAAATGAATACCCTGTTAAGAAAAACAAATTAAAGCACGGCTGTTTTTCATACCTCAAAACATCAACTCTGATGCACTTAAAACTGTAAGAAGCAGTTTATCACAGATAACCAGCCTCATGGATCCCCTTTTCTGGGCTACCTAAGATCATGAATTGGAAGTAGAGCTATTCTGCACTCCCTACTACAAAATATAAACATTATGTCATCCAATTTATGCTGGAGCTCCTGAGATACAGGCATAACAGGTTCAAAATGCAAATGCTGCAATTAGCCTCACAGAGGCGCTACTTTCAGTTTACATGAGTAGTTTGCAAACCAAACCATGACCTTGCATCTAATTCAGGCCGGCCTACAGCCTTAATCCATTTTTTTCTATTAGGAGTGTTTGTCATGTTTTGTCACGTGTAACACCCCAATCAATAAAGAAACAGATATGCTGCTCGCGGAGATGTTTTTGGCTTTCAGTATTTCAGAGCCTATTAAACTTGATTACTGCCTGAGCCAGTAAATTATTGAAATACCTCATAGTGTAATTTAAAAATTGACAAAGACATTAAACTTTAATTAAACTGCTCCATTATAAATGAATTGGATGAAACCAAAATTACTTTGAAAAACAAACAGAGCTATGTTTGCCATGCTATATTTGTTATAGTGTTTAGAGTTTTAGTCAACCAGCAGAAGAAACGAGCAATGCTAAGAAGTACTGCTAGATGGGAATAAGAGGAGGAGATGATGCAGCACCCCTGATCTGGCTGACTGCTCCAACATGTCTCAAAATACTGCAGATGACACCATAGGAAAAGCTTCTAATATTTGGGCTCTGTAATAAGAAGCCAGAGAGAGGGTGAGCGAGTGGCACAGCAGAAATTCAGTATTGTTGTGCAGTTCTGGGTACATCACGTCTCAAAAAAAGATAGAGCAGAATTAGAAAAGGTTCAAAGAAGGGCGACCAAGATGATAACTGGGATGGAACAGCTCCCCTATGAATAAAGGCTAAAGGGATTAGGACTGTTCAGTTTGGAGAAGAGACAGCTGAGGAGGGATATGATAGAGGGCTATAAAATAATGAGTGGAGTGGAGCGAGTAAACGTTAATCGGCTGTCTACTCTTTCAAGGAGAACAAAGTCTAAGGGACACGCAATGAAGTTACGAGGCAATACATTTAAAATTAATATCCACTGCTTATCCCTAGGATAAGATGCATGGAATCTATCTACTCCTTGGGATCCTGCCAGGTACTTGTGACCTGGCTGGGCCACTGTTAGAAACAGAATACTGGGCTCGATGGACCTTTGCTCTGATCCAGTATGGCAAGTCTTACGTTCTTATGTCTCATGCAATACTTTCCTAAACATAAAACTGACCAGGATTCACCTCACCTGCATGCAACCTTACAAAAATGTTCTTTTCGAAGCAAATGCTGAACCAAGTAGATGCTGAAACACAACAGCGTGAGGGAAAACCATTTGTTCTCATAATAATGAGGATTCTGTTCATCAACAGTCCCTGCCATGCTAAAGAACAGGTATAATCTTCACTAAAAGATCACTAAACTGAGTTGAAATCAATCTTATATCATAGGGAGGAGGAATAGCCTAGTGGTTATAAAATCCGGGGTCGGCGAGCACAAGGCTGCACAAAATCGGTAGCCTGCACGCGCCGAGCCGCGCAGCCTGCCTTCATTCCCTCCTTGCCCCCCACCTTCCCTTATCTACCCCACCCCCCAGCTCTACCTAAATCCCCCCCTACCTTTGTTGTGCAAGTTACGCCTGCTTGAAGCAGGCGTAACTTGCGCGCGCCGACTCGGGACCACCCTCCCAGCCCGCCCCCGAACTGTCACCACGTCCCCGGACCCGCCCCCTCCCACGAAGCCCCGGGACTTACGTGCACCGGCGCGCAGGGCTTTTAAAATCTAGCCCTTAGATTGTAAGCCCTCTGGGGATTGGGAAAATACCTACAGTACCTGAATGTAAACCGATGTGATACCTCAGATCAAATGTCGGTAAATAATAAATAAAATAAATAGCCATATTCTACCAACCGTGAAATATATATACTTTTTTTTTTATTAATGCTAAAATTAGCACCGAAATTTGTTTTTAGGAATGAGGTGGTGGTTTCATCGGGACGCACAGAAGGAGGCTGCTTAAGCACTGTATGGAGAAAGAACTTAGAAAATACTTGGAATAGTCCATCAAATATTTCATGCCAATCATTTGTGGGAGAATAACCCCTGAGGAAGGTATTGGACCGAAACTTGTGCAAGTCGGGGACTGGTTATTTGCACAAAGCAACAAAGTAACAATGGACTTTGGCAAGAAAATAAAAAAAAGCAACTTTTGAAGCTAAGTATTTTTGGCGGTATTATGATGCTATGTTTGCACAATAAGAAATTTAACATATAAAATAAATGAATTTGTCAGAGTTTTCACCCAAAAAAATAGGATGGAGGTGGGTCGTTAATGTTTATATCTAAACAATAAAAGTGAGCAAACCTGGATGGTGCTCACTTTATAATATATGAAACTACCACCTCATTCCTAAAAAAGATTTTCAGTGCTAATTTTAGCATTAATAAAAAAGGTATGTATATTTCACGGTTAGTAGTATATGGCAATATCATTCAATTATAACATTTTTTTTAGAATAGTATATGCTGGAGAGTTTATTATAATAATAATAATGCTAAAGAACAGAGCATTGCCTGCCACAGGTTAAGGAGGTGGTTCAAACCAACCAAAGCCCAATGCTAAGCTGCAAAGGACAACTAGCCAACACATCTTACCCACCCAGCCTAGAAAGCCCTTCGGAAGTTCTATAAACCTCAACCATGATAAGCTATCATACTCTTGAATTTTCTGGCCAACAAAGGGGAATGACCAGACTCAATGGCCTTGAGAAAATAGGGTGTTGGTGCAAAGATGGTGATAGACACACAAGTATTTCAATCTTAAATTATGCTGGAATGTTCCACGGGACAGTGTTATTTTACTGCCCAAACATAACCTCAGTGAAGGAAAGGAAAACTTTAAAAATTAAGTTATTTACCTCTGTATATGTGGGTTTTTGTTTGGGATGCTATGGTCGATTGCTCTGCTCTCTGATCCCCTGTCGATCCCTGGTAGAGTCCGGAAAGGGGAAGGGGGTGATGGATTCCTGTAAGCACTCACCTGGGACTGATGGTGCTATCTCACAAATACAGATATGAATAGGGATTTTTTTTAAGTAATCGATAACCTTTAATGATATGTATGCTATAAAATTTATACTACACACCCAGGAGGCACAATGAAACTTAATAAACTTTGGAAATCAGCTATGCCAAATGCTACTTTTCCTGTTTGTCAATACTCTGCTTCTTTGTACAAAATTTAAATCTGTGATTCCTCGCTAACAGAATTAAAAACCGGAGCCAGTGACACTGCTGGGCTTCACTTTGTCAACATGTAAAAAAGGCAAAGAAGACTGTTTCATCTGCTCGTTACTGATTGACATTAAGCCAGTTATTACGTCAATTTTCATATTTTCTTCCGCAGCTCAGATTCTGGTCCTAGAGATCAAAAGGTCAGAGAGAGCTAATGAAATGGGCATTTAAATGTCCCAATCTACTTTCAGGGATTTAGGTTTGCAGAAAAGGATTGGTCATCCTCTCCCCTCCCCCTCACCAAATCCCTTATGCTTTAGCTGATAAGTAATAGCTGCAAGTCCTTAACACAGTGAATCAGGAGAACTGATAAATAAGAGGTTTAGTTTATGGATGCAATCAGGATAGGTAAACGCTAGGAGAGCAATTTTTCAAAGCCTTAGTCAGGAGTAATGCAGGGAGAATCAACTAAAACAAAATTTAGCCCTAGTTACCTGATAAAGTATGCTTGTAGGTTACATTTTCCAGGTGTCCCGGCATGCTTAGGTCAAGGGAGTAAACTATTTGAATGTGTTACATTTTCAAATACATGCGCACACTTTTTCCCCACGTAAACCCAACCACAGAGATAACAGGAGCAAAATACACAGATACTTTTTACCATGCCGTTAGCAAATTTTGCCGTTTTTCATGATGTAAAATGTTTTGGGTTACTTTTTTAAGGAAGAAGGTTGTGTATAAATAGAAATGTTTTTATATGTGGTCCATGGAGTTGGGCCTAGAGAAGGGACTCCCAGGTGGTAGCACGCAGGCCATTTTGGTGCTCATCCTTCTGCCTCTTTCTGATTGGGATTTTTGTAAACAAATTCAATGAAGCTGCGGGCCTGCCATATATTACTACATGGTTGTCTATTCTGTGGCAGCTTGTCTTACTGCAAGGTTTGGAGGTTAACTGGACAGGAGTAAGGGTCGGGGGGGGGGAGGAGTGGAGGGCACACGAAGGAAAGGATGCTGCCCTATGTACCTATGTCAATCATCTGAGCATGCTTCGTGTATCCTTCTGGAGGAAAAAAAAAAAAAAAAAAATTGATAAAGGCACATATAGGACCACTCACTGCCATGTGCTGTTTCACCAACACAATGCACAGAAAATAAAACAGGGAAATTAGAACCTCAGAAAGGTATAAACAAATATTGTAACCCTTAATGTCTGTTTAATCATTGGTCCAATCTGAAAAGATTTTTTTTGTTCCAAAACTTAATTTTGCAAGCATACATCAATCTTTTGAAATACAATTTTCACTGTGGTTTGCATCTTTTCATTTTTTGTTATGTAGCTCATGCCTCAGGGAAACTGAAGCAAATTCTATATGAATATGGAAGAAGTACCAGAAGAAGTTGACAACATACTGTAAATAGTAGCAAATCACCATGATCTTATGATGTTCATCCTAGAGTTCTGAATATGAAACTGCAGACCTGCTACTGGTAATTTATAACCTATTATCTGCCACTGAACCTGAGTACTAGAAGATGGCCAAAGCCAATTTTTAAAAAAACGACTCCACAGAAGATTTGGAAAGCACAAGACCAACGAGCCTGTTGCTAGGCAAAATGGAAGATATCGTTGAGAACAAAATTACTGAGCATGGCTTAATGGGAAAGAGCCAGTATGGATTTAGCAAAGGGAATTTTTTGAAGGTATAAACAAGCATGTAGATAAGGGTGAGGTGGTCAACATTGTGTATCTGGATTTTCAGAAGGTATTTGATAAAATCCCTCATAAGAAACTACTTAGGAAGTTAAAGTCATGGTATAAGAGGCTACGTCATGTTCTGGACTGGTAACTAGTTAAAGAATGAGAAACAAAGAACAGGAATAAATGGTCAGTTTTCCTTATTGAAAGTGATCTGTACTCATGAGTGATTAACTTATTCATTAACAATCTGGAAAAGAGAGATCATATTTGCAGACAAAAATTATTCAAAGTAGTTAAAAAAAAAAAAAAAATACAAAAGACAAAGAATGAAGAGTAGCCTAGAGGTAGCGCAGCGGGCTACAAACCAGGGTTCAAACCCCACTGTTGCTCCTTTTGACCTTGGGCAAGTAACTTTACCCTCCATTGCCTTAGGTCCAAACTCAGGGGTGAATTTTAAAAACCCGGCACGCGCCAAAACGGGGAGATATGTCCAGCTGGCGCATGCTGAGCGGATTTTAAAAGCCGTCCACGTACGCACGTACCTCCTGGTACATGCACAAATAAGTTGCAAAAAAGGGACGGGGAATGGGTCAAGACATGGGCATTTCGTGACTTTAACATGTAATGTGCACATAAGTATTTGCATGTACAAGTGCACACCGAGGTCCCCTGCCGCATTAACGTCACTACTGCTATGGTTGGCATGTAAGTAATAAAATTAAGAAATCTAGGCTAGTCAGCGAGGTTTTAAGGGTTGGTGTTAACAGGGTAAAAGGAGGGGGGATTAGTAAATCCTATCCCTTATCTGGGCGAACTGGTAATGAACTAGGGAAATTGATAATTGCGTCAGTGTGCATGTCTACTAAAATCCTCCCACTTACGCAGCAGAGGCGGTATTTGTGCACACGTGTGCATGTCCATATAAAATTGTGCGCACGTACAGCCTACTTTATACCATGACGGTAACTCTGAAACAGCCGCGCGGGTGCACATGTACGTGCGTATGCCGGCTCACGCCAAAGGACACGGTCATATTTAAACATACACGTGTTCATGGTATAAAACAGGCTGTACACGCATATAATTTTATATGGACACACGCAAGTGCACACAAATGTCATCTCTACAGGATAAGTGAAGGGATTTTAGTAGACGCGCACGCCAACGCATTTACCAGTTTCCCCAGTTCATTCCCAGGTGAAAGACAGGACTTCCTAACCCCCTCCCTTTCCTCCTTTTAGCCCCAACCATTAAAACCCCACTGACTAGCCTAGTTTTTTTTGTTTTAGGACTTACACAGCATCCATAGCATAAGGAAAGTTACGTGGTAAGGGACCCTGGGGCGTTTGTGCGAGTAAGTATTTAGGTGCTGGGTTCATTCAGAAATCCTGGAATGCCCATGCCTTGTCCAGCCCACTCTCCGCCCCTTTTTTGAAAAAAAAGGTTTCTGTGCGTACGTGGAGCACCTTTTAATATCCACACAGCATGCGCTGGACCGACTTCTGTGAGTATCTCCCGGCTTTGGCATGCACCAGGCTTTTAAAATTCACCCCATGCAAGCATATATGTGTGTATATTATAAAACGGCTGCTTTCTCTGACGCGAGCCAGCATATGCACATACACCAGTATCAAATTTACTGTCTTAGATTGTAAGACCTCTGTAGATAGGGAAATATCTTAAGTACCTGAATGTAATCTGCTTTGAAGGACCAGAAAGCAGAAAATAAAATAAACTAAAAATGAGAGGAATTGCAGGAGGACTTTGGGAGACTGGGGAACTGGGCATCAGCAGATTAAATTTAAAGTGGATAAGTACAAAATGATACATATGGGAGAATAAAATCCCAACTATATGTACATTTTAGAAACTACCACTCAGGATCAAGGCTTTGGTATCACTGTTCAAATCTTCAGTAAAGTGTGCAGAAGCTGTTTGAGAAAGCAAATAGAATGTAAGGAATTATTTAGTAAGAAACAGATAATAAAACTGAGAATGTCATCATGCCACTGTTGAAATCCATGGTGTGAGCACCTTTCGAGTACTGGTTGCAGATTTAAGAAAGTATTATTTTCAGTCAATAAGCTGTGAAAGTCATTGCCAGAGGATATGGTCATGGCTAATAGTATAGCTGGGTTTAAAAAGGTTTGCAATTTCCTGGAGGAAAAAGTCCATTAGCATTTATTAGCCAGGCAGATTAGAGGGTTGACCACCTCTTACTTCTGGGCACGAGCAACATGGAAAGCATCTCTCCATTAGGCTCTCCTGATTACTTCAAGTGTACTGGATTGGCCACTGTCAGAGACAGGAAGCTGGGCTCGATCAACCATTGGTCGGATCAAGCATGGCAATTCTTAGAACTTTTCAAATCCCTGCTAGGTACAATGTACCCAAACATGCAGCTAACCTGTGCAAAAAGACATGTTTTCTGTAATTTTTAATAAAAATGCTGACCCTTATTTTCCAAAATATTAATTAAAATGGCCTTAAATTTCCAAATACCTAATTGCTGTTTAAGGAATAGGAATGAGCCCAGGTTATTTATTTGCAGTTGTGAATCATCTATTCTTTCAAAAAACTCTAGGCAGCATACAATGGAATGTGGGCAAGGCAGTTTAAGGCAATCTCCTTTTATTTTTTTTACCTGGAGTTAAAGGTTTTAAAAGTTACAATATCATGAAGTAAGGTCACACAGTGTAATGAACTGGAAATAACTAAGAGTAGATTGTTCAGTCCTGGATTAACCATTGACAACATGAACAGCTCTCCAGTGCCTCATGTTTCTGTACAGCCCAATTTCAGTAGGATCCACTGATTCAGACTTCGCCCCGACTATCGCTTTTTTAACCTGCAGTTTTGCCGCGCGTTTAACCTGCTAACTTACCACCTACCCTTACCCCTGCGTTAGAGGCAGGGGTAAGGGTAGGCGGCAAACTTTCCCCCAGCCCCCGCTCACCTGCCCTGGCCGTGTCCATGGGTGCTGGTCTCCGGGGCAGCCCCAGTCCTCTCTCCCCCTCCTCCTGAAGCAATGAAAGTGGAAAAAGCGAAAAAAAAAAAAAAAGTAGCAACGAAGCGACTTACTTTTCTTGCAGCCCTCCTCCGGAGACGGACCGCGGCTCCCCTGCCTCCCGGAGGCAGCTGCCGGCGAAGATGGATGCCTGCACGGGCGAAAGCGGCCCCTGTGCGTGCAATTTGGCCGCTCAAGGCGTGACGTCATGACGTTTGGCGTCACGGCATGTGACGTCACGCCTTGAGCGGCCAAATTGCATGCACAAGGGCTGCTTTCGCCCGTGCAGGCATCCATCTTCGCCGGCAGCTGCCTCCGGGAGGCAGGGGAGCCGCGGTCCGTCTCCGGAGGAGGGCTGCAAGAAAAGTAAGTCGCTTCGTTGCTTTACACTTTACATGTCGTTTCACCAGTCCTCTCTCTCTCCCCCTCCCTGCGCCTTGCGTCGGGAGGAGGGGAGAGAGGACTGGCAATCCCGAGCGTAGGAGAACCGTCCACTTCCTGGTACCTGTCATTTCAAATGTCATTTGAAATGACAGATACCAGCGTGTCCGTGAAGCGTTAGGCCAGCGCACCCAGGATACTGTATAGCGCTCTACACAGTAAAATGGGTTGCGCGGGCCTAATGCTTCACTGACGCTTCTTGGACGCAGCTTGCATTTGCATGACATTTCAATACGGTATCGAGAGGTAGGTGAGCCGGACTGTGCGTGCGGCAACCGCGGGTGCGCCCGGCACTAACGCAGCTCTTCCTACCGCTCCTTACTGTATCGGCCTGTAATAAATGTAAATGCTCTTCCTAAAATGAAATAAAAATCTCTCGGGTACTGGGTTACCAATTCAAAACTATGAAAGTTCCACAAATCTGATCAAATCTACAGATGACACAAAATTATTCAGAGTAATTAAATCATGTGGGGTTTGTGATAAATTGCAGGAGGACCTTGCAAAACTGGAAGATTGGGCATCCAAATGGCAGCTGAAATTTAATGTGGACAAGTGCAAGGTGTTGCATATAGGGAAAAATAACCCATGCTATAATTACATGATGTTAGGTTCCATATTAGGAGCTACCACCCAGGAAAACGATCTAGGTTTCATAGTGGATAATACTTTAAAATCGTCGGCTCAGTGTGCTGCAGCAGTCAAAAAAGCAAACAATGTTAGGAATTATTAGGGAGGGAATGGTTATTAATAAAACGGAGAATGTCATAATGCCTCTGTATCATTCCATGGTGTATTGAGTATGGTGTGCAGTTCTGGTCACCACATCTCAAAAAAGATATAGCAGAATTAGAAAAGGAACAGAGAAGGGCGACCAAAATGATAAAGGGGATAGAACAGCTCCCCTATGAGGAAAGGCTAAAGAGGTTAGGGCTGTTCAGCTTGGAGAAGAAACAGCTGAGGGGGGATATGATAGAGGTTTATAAAATCATTAGAGGACTAAAATGGGTAAATGTGAAACGGTTATTTATTCTTTCGGGTAATAGAAGGACTAGGGAGCACTCCATGAAGTTAACAAGTAGCACATTTAAAATTCTTTTTCACTCCATGCACAATAAAGCTCTGGAATTCATTGCTGGAGAATATGGTTAGGGAAGTTAATGGAGCTGGGTTTTAAAAAGGTTTGGACAAGTTATTGGAGAAGTCCATAAATTATTAATCAAGATGACTTAGGGATTAGCCACTGTTATTATTACCATTAGTAGCATGGGATTTATTTAATGTTTGGGTACTTGCCAGGTACTTGTAGCCTGGATTGGCCACTATTGGAAGCAGGATGCTAGGCTTGATGAACCCTTGTTCTGACCCAGTATGGCAACGTCTTAAGTTTTTAGGCTCTTATCTAAACCTGAAAGTATAATATCAGTACAGTGATGGATCTCTGTGAGGAAAAAACAGTCAGCACGGGGGGGGGGGAAGGGAAGGAGTGGGGAAGAGGCAACAAATAAGGCAAAGGACACTTTGCCTTATTTGTACAGCATTACCCCTGTTTTTCTCCCCTCTTTCCCCCTACCCAGTTCGCCTATCAGTTTCATTGTAAAGCCCAGTTGGCCACTTTATGTTACATGGAAACTGATGTGATGTTTTTCTAACGAACATCGGTATACAAAAAAATTGCAAATATTAATGCATGTAGGCGCTCCGTTTACAAAGAGATTTCTTCACTATAATCCTATGATAATTTCAGTAATTTTCAAACTACACTGAGATTTGGAAGGAGTGGGGATGGAATCTTTGGTGGGCTCACACTCTGTTTTCCGCATTCCTCCTGATGAAGATGCAGACGACCAGTTTTCAAGGAGAAATGTATTTATTTCCACAAATTTGATATTCTGCCTTTTTCCAAAATATCTTCAAGGTGGATCACAATCATTGTTAGAATACCTGTAAGTTTATTCTAATTTAACATTATGTGACTGGTCAAGTGCAGTCTTTGAATTAATTATGAATGTATTGCTGTAACCACCCTGAACTTGAGGGCATGGGCAATAAATACTTTTAGATAAACAAATAAATCACTGAATCAAATGACTAAAGAAGATGCAATTTGTTGCCAGAGAATGTGGTTAGTGCAGTTAGTATAGCTGTGTTTAAAAAAGGATTGGATAAGTTCTTGGAGGAGAAGTCCATTACCTGCTATTAAGTTCACTTAGAGAATAGCCACTGCCATTAGCAATGGTTACATGGAATAGACTTAGTTTTTGGGTACTTGCCAGGCTCTTATGGCCTGGATTGGCCACTGTTGGAAACAGGATGCTGGGCTTGATGGACCCTTGGTCTGACCCAGTATGGCATTTTCTTATGTTCTTATGTTATGGGACATCATATAACACCTATACCCTCTTCGAAAAGATCTCAGGTTAATATTCAAAGACCCATACAATGGGTAAGATAACTGACCAGCTAGATCTGTTGTGTCCGTTGCTGTCCGACGTCTCTGCTCCGCCCACCTTACTTTGTTGTCGACTCCCTCCGGGGTTGATGGAAGGCTAGCTGCTGCGGCGTCTCCAGGCCATTCTCCTCCAGCGTACCCGGACAGGCTCGACGCTGCAAGCCAACATGTTGACCAGATGCCTAAGTGCACGCGGCCCAACTGATATACCGGCGTTGGCGCAATCCTCAGGGGCGTCCCCCTGAGATGACATCATCAGCTCCAGATATTTAAGGTCTCAGTTTTCACTAACAAGACGAGTTAGCAAGGGTTCGCTTCCTCCAGGTCGCTGTGGATGGGATTCGCTCTCCGCAAACCTAGCTAATCTGCCTCCTCGGACTTCACTAGAGGTACCCGCTCCTCGGGGGCCTCGCTCTCTCTTTTTCTTTTCAGGTCGCAGTCTGGAACCGGTACTCGCTCCTCGAGGGCCCACGTCCCAGACCAGCTCCTGAATACCACTTCTGCTAAGAAGTCATCACTGCTTACAACATTAGTGAGTTTCCATCTATCTCTCAGAGCTTCCCCTGGGACCAGGTACTCGCTTCCTCGAGGGCCTACTGCATTCCAACTCCTGGGCTGCCTCAAGAGACTATGGTGTGAGTGTTATCACCAAGGATTTGTCCCAGAACTCTGCATATCCTATCTACTCACTTTCTTAGTTTCTCTACAGCTCAGCCACCTTGGGATCGCTGTTCCAGTACCTGAGGGACTACAGCCCAGCCGGGCACTTCCATCTCACTACTGCCACCTTTGGTTGTTTAATATACTGCTTACTAAGAAGTCTTTGTTGTTTATAACATCAGTGAGTTTCTATCTATCTCTCAGAGCTTTCCCTGGAACCAGGTACTCGCTCCTCGAGGGCCTAATGCATACCAACTCCTGGGCAGCCTCAAGAGACTATGGTGTGAGTGTTACCATCAAGGACTTGTTCCTGAACTCTGTATGTCTTGCCTACTCACTTTCTTAGTTTCTCTACAGCTCAGCCACCTTGGGATCACTGTTCCAGTACCTGAGGGACTACAGCCCAGCCAGGCGCTTCCAGCTCACTACTGCCACCTCTGGTGGTTTAATATATTGTCTAATTAAAGAACTAGTGTGTGTCTGTCTCCTACACTAAGCCTGACCAGTGGTCCCTCTCAGGAGCTCCCCTGAGGGCGTGGTCACCTGCCACTGGTCCAAGGATCCACCCACAACTATTCTAAATAATAACAGATTGCTATCTGCAGCAACTCTGTTAATAACAGATTGCTATCGCTCAGCTTTAGCAACAGAGCTCTAATAACAGATTGCTAATTCCCAGCTTTAACAGAGCTTTAATAACAGATCATAAGAACATAAGGCTTGCCATACTGGTCAGACCCAATGTCCATCAAGCCCAGTATCCTGTTTCCAACAGTGGCCAAGCCAGGTCACAAGTACCTGGCAGGATCCCAAGGGGTAGATAGATTCCATGCTAATTATCCCAGGGATAAGCAATGGACTTCTGCAATTCTACTTTAATAATGGTTAATAGACCTTGCCTCCAAATACTTGTCCAAATTGTTTTTAAATATAGCTGCACTAATAGCTTTCACCACCATCCTCTGGCAACAAATTCCAAAGCTTAATTATATGTTGAGTAAAAAAATATTTCTCTTATTAGTGTTAAGTGTATTACCTAGTAACTTCATTGTGTATCCAAAACTGATTAATATTTAGTTGATCCATTCCACTCATTATTTTACAGACCTCTATCATATCTCCCATCAGCCATCTTTTCTCCAAGCTGAAATATCCTAACCTCTTTAGCCTTTTCTCATAAGGGAATCATTCCATCCCCTTCATCATTTTGGTCGCCCTTCTCTGTACCTTTTCTAATTCTGCTATATCTTTCTTGAGATGTGGTGACCAGAACTGCACACAATATTTAAGATGAGATCACACCACAGAGCAATACAAAGGCATTATGATGTTCTGTTTTATTCTCCATTCCTTTCCCAATAAGCCCAATCATTATATTAGCTTTCTTGGTGGCTGCTGCACACTGAGCAGAAGATTTTGATGTATTATGTATGATGACGCATATATCCTTTTCCCGAATGGTGACTGCAAATGTGGAACCTTGCTTTGTGTAGCTATAATTTGGGTTACTCTTCCCTAAGTGCATCACTTTACACCTGTCCACATTAAACTTCATTTGTTGTTTGCATGCCCGATTTCCCAGTTCTGTAAGGTCCTCTTGCAATTTCTCATAATTCTCTTGTGATTTAACACCTTTTAATAGTTTGTGTCATCAGCAAATGTGATCACCTCACTTGTTGCTCCCATTTCCAGGTAATTTATAAATATAGGGGCGGATTTTAAAAGTTACGCGGGCAACTCTTAAAAAAAACCCCTGCATGCACCGAGCCTGTTTTGCATAGCCCCGGGACGTGTGTATGTCCCGGGGCTTGCAAAAATGGGCGGGGCCACACTTCGGGGGCGTGTCGGCGGTCCAGGGGCGATCCGGGGGCATGGCCGAGTGCCCCGATACAGCGGCCTGTGTCGGGCCTGCCGCGCCAGCAGAGGCAGGTGTAAATCAACAAAATAAGGTAGGGGGGATGGACAAAAAAAAAGTTCCCTCCAAGGTCGCTCCGATTTCGGAGCGGCCTTGGAGGGAACAGGGAAAGCCATCAGGCCTCCTCTAGGGCTCAGCGTGCGCAAGGTTCACATGTGTGCACCCCCTTGCGAACGCCGACCCTGGATTTTATAACATGCGCACGGCAGCATGCACATGTTATAAAATTGGGTGTACATTTGTGCGCGCCGGGTAGCGGCGTAATTTTAAAAATCTGCCGCCTATTAAAAAGCAGTGGTCCCAGAACAGATCCCTGGGGCACTCCACTATTCACCTTTCTCCACTGGGAAAATTTACCATTTAGCCCTACTCTCTGTTTCCTATCTTTTAACCAGTTAGCAATCAGGGTTGGCCAATTTTGGTCCTCAAGAGCTACAAACAGGCCTAGTTTTTAGGAGACCCACAATGAATATACATGAGTTATATTTTCAAACAATGGAGGTAGTACATCAATATTCCCTGCATTTATCCCATGCTTTCTTGTATTCAGATACTATTTGTGCCTTTATCACCTCTACGGGGAGTCCGTTCCATGAAACCACACCTGTTTGTGGTTCTTGAGGCCATCCCTGGGCTGGATTTATTGAGGCTGGCTTTCCAGACTGAGATGGTTATTGCTGAAAATAAGGCACCACCTGGCTAAGTCATCTTTTAAAAAAAAAATATATGGGCTTCCCCTTCCCTCCCAACATTTCAGCTCTTTTAAAAAGCACAGACCCACACACCCCAGCCTGATGCTTTCCCTCCTGATCCCATCTTCAATTATTTTGTAAATCAATGGCCCACAGCAGTGCTCAGTGTCTTCACTCCTAATCCCATTTTCACCTTTTAACAAAAAAATAAGACTCTCTCATGGCAGCATCCCAATTCCCCTCCTCTCCCAACTTCATTTTCAAATTTAAAAAAATAATATTTTCCTCCTGGTGCGGCAATCTCTCCCACCACCTTTTCAATCGCTAAAGGAAAATCACGATTTCAGCTCTCCATTGCTGTCTCAGAACCCATAGACAGGCTTCCCCATCCAGGCGGGAGGTAGACCCAGATTCCTCTCAGCTTAGTACTAAGTGCTGATGCAACTGACAGCTGATCGGCACTTAGTGTTCATTCATTCACTTAATAAGAACATAAGAATGCAAGATGTGCTGTGTTAGATCAGACCAAAGATTCATCCAGACCAGCATCCTGTCTCTGACAGTAGCAAATCTGGGTAATCAGGAAATACCTAGCAGATCCCAAAGAGTAGATCTATTCCTTGCTGCTCACTCCCAGGAATAATCAGTGGCTTTCCATAGACTCCCTGACTAATAATTAAACATAGAAACGTAACGGCAGAAAAA
Source organism: Rhinatrema bivittatum (assembly GCF_901001135.1). Classification (NCBI taxonomy): domain Eukaryota; kingdom Metazoa; phylum Chordata; class Amphibia; order Gymnophiona; family Rhinatrematidae; genus Rhinatrema; species Rhinatrema bivittatum. The sequence goes on along the minus strand of NC_042627.1, from coordinate 49,183,038 downwards.
GATCCTACAGCCTAACTTATCTGCCCATTCATGCCAACTTCTCAGCTCAACAATCCCTATCACTCCTTCAGAGATCCCTTGTGCTTGTCCCAGGTTTTCTTGAATTCAGATACTGTCCTTGTCTCTACCAGCTTCACTGGGAGGCTGTGCCATGCATCCACTACCCTTTCTGTAAAGATTATTTCCTTATTTTACTCCTGAGTCTACCCCCCTTTCACCCTGATCCCATGATGCCTTATTGAAGAGCCTCTATTCCATTGAAAGAGGCCTGTCTTGGAGGTAGTTAAATGTCTATCATATCTCTCCTATCCAACTTTTCCCTCTAGGACAGCTCTTCTCAACTGGTGTGTAGTGACACACTAGTGTGTCGCCAAACACCGGCAGGTGTGTCTCATCTACCGGTGTCCTACTGCCCGTTGCACTTCCCTTCTCCCTTTTTCCAGCCCCCGCGGGTCAATTGGAAGCCTCTTTTCTTCCTACCCCCATTGCCCAATGGGAAGCCTCCTTCATTCTGCCTGCCCCCGCGCAGGCAGATCGGAAACCTCCTCCCTTCTACCTACTAGTGGGAATAGGAAGAAGGGAGGAAGCCTTTGATTGGCCAGTGAGGCAGGCATCGCCTAGCCCAGGGGTGGGATGGGAGAAATAGCAGTTTTGAACTCTGACGAAGCAAGGCCGCTACAGCCCGTGGCGGCAAAGAGGAAACCCGACGCCGATGAAGCAAGGCTGCCACAGCCCAGGGCGGTGAAGAGAAAACCCGACCCAGGCCACCATGGGAGCCCATTCCCTTGCTGGCACAAAAAGAAGGCCCGCCGGAGTAAAGCCATGGCAGAACTGGAGTCCATCCCTGCAGTGAAGAATGAATATGTTTTTGGTGAGACCGGGTGTGTGTGTGTGTGAACGGGTGCTTGGGTGAGAGCTTGTGTGTGTGGGTGTGAATGGAAGCTTGGGTGAGAGCTGGTGTATGTGGGTGTGAATGGGTGCCTGGGTGAGAGCTTGTGTGTGTGGGTGTGAATGGGTGCCTGGGTGAGAGCTGGTGTGAGTGGGTGCCTGGGTGAGAGCTGGTGTGTGTGGGTGTGAATGGGTGCCTGGGTGAGAGCTTGTGTGTGTGAATGGGTGCCTAATTGAGAACTTGTGTCTGTGGTTGTGACTGGATGCCTGGGTGAGAGCTTGTGGGTGTGAATGGAAGCCTGGGTGAGAGCTTGTCTGTGTGGGTGTGAATGGAAGCCTGGGTGAGAGCTTGTCTGTGTGGGTGTGAATGGAAGCCTGGGTGAGAGCTTGTCTGTGTGGGTGTGAATGGAAGCCTGGATGAGAGCTGGTGTGAATGGAAGCCTGGGTGAGAGCTTGTCTGTGTGGGTGTGAATGGAAGTCTGGGTGAGAGCTGGTGTGAATGGATGCACGGGTGAGAGCTTGTGTGTGTGAATGGGTGCACGGGTGAGAGCTTGTGTGTGTGAATGGGTGCTTGTGTGAGAGCTTGTGTGAGAGTGGGTGTGAATGGGTGCATGGGTGAGAGCTTGTGTGTGTGAATGGGTGCTTGTGTGAGAACCTGTGTGTGTGTGGGTGTGAGTGGGTGCCAGGGTGAGAGCTGGTGTGTGTGTGGGTGTGAATGGAAGCCAGGGTGAGAGCTGGTGTGTGTGTGGGTGTGAATGGAAGCCAGGGTGAGAGCTGGTGTGTGTGTGGGTGTGAATGGAAGCCTGGGTGAGAACTGGTGTGTGTGGGTGCCAGGGTGAGAGCTGGTGTGAATGGGTGCTTGGGTGAGAGCCTGGGTGAGAGCTTGTGTATGTGGGTGTGAATGGATGCATGGACGGGAGCTTGTGTGTGTGGGTGTGAATGGATGCATGGACGGGAGCTTGTGTGCGTGTGGGTGTGAATGGATGCATGGACGGGAGCTTGTGTGCGTGTGGGTGTGAATGGATGCATGGACGGGAGCTTGTGTGTGTGGGTGTGAATGGAAGCCTGGGTGAGAGCTGGTGTGAATGGGTGCTTGGGTGAGAGCTGGTGTGAATGGAAGCCTGGGTGAGAGCTGGTGTGAATGGGTGCTTGGGTGAGAGCCTGGGTGAGAGCTTGTGTGTGTGGGTGTGAATGGATGCATGAGTGAGAGCTTGTGTGTGTGAATGGGTGCATGGGTGAGAGCTTGTGGGTGTGGGTGTGAATGGGTGCCTGGGTGAGAGCTTGTGGGTGTGAATGGAAGCCTGGGTGAGAGCTGGTGTGAATGGGTGCCAAATTGAGAGCTTGTGTCTGTGGTTGTGACTGGATGCCTGGGTGAGAGCTTGTGGGTGTGAATGGAAGCCTGGGTGAGAGCTTGTCTGTGTGGGTGTGAATGGGTGCTTGGGTGTGAGCTTGTCTGTGTGGGTGTGAATGGAAGTCTGGGTGAGAGCTGGTGTGAATGGATGCACGGGCGAGAGCTTGTGTGTGAGGGTGTGAATGGGTGCGAGCTTGTGGGTGTGAATAAGTGCTTGTGTTAGAGCTTGTGTGTGTGGGTGTGAATGGAAGCCTGGGTGAGAGCTTGTGTGTGAGCTTGGGTGTGAATGGGTGCTTGGGTGAGAGCCTATGTGAGAGCTTTTGTGTGTGGGTGTGAATGGAAGCCTGCGTGAGAGCTTGTGTGTGTGGGTGTGAATGGAAGCCTGGGTGAGAGCTTGTCTGTGTGGGTGTGAATGGAAGCCTGGGCGAGAGCTGGTGTGAATGGGTGCCAGGGTGAGAGCTGGTGTGAATGGGTGCTTGGGTGAGAGCTTGTGTGTGTGGGTGTGAATGGAAGCCTGGGTGAGAGCTTGTGTGTGTGGGTGTGAATGAATGCCTGGGTGAGAGCTTGTGTCTGTGGGTGTGAATGGAAGTCTGTGTAAGAGCTGGTGTGAATAGGTGCGAGAGCATTTGTATGTGATCAAGAGCTTGTATATAAGAGACCATGTGTGTGTTTGAGAGGGAGTCTGGTCAGGAAGATGACTGGTGTGAGAGAGACCAAGACTGGTCGTGGGTATGTGAATGAGTGACTGGTTGGTTTATTTATTTATTGATTGATTGATTGTTTTTTATATACCGATCTTCTTGCATTGGATGCAAATCAAACCGGTTTACAGTGAAACAATAAACTTGCCTAAGAGCATTACATGGAACGAAGAACATAGTATAAATAAGAGAGCTTGTGAGCATTACATAGAACGAAGAATATTTAAAAACATTTGGCAACAAGGTATTAAAAGTAAACTTCTTATACAAGATGTAAGCAAAAAAGCCATCAACGTTAAAACGAAATCAAGCGTATAATAGTCTCGATTGAGATGGAGAACGGGGGGGGGGGGGGGGGGGGGGGGGGGGGGGGGGGGGGGCAGATGCGGGGAAGGGAACAGGGTAAAGTGGATGGGGGGGGGGGGGGAACAGTGGATCAGAAAGTTGGAGTAAGGGGGAGGGTTTAAGGGTGAATTAATAACATATAAAACAAATCAAGGTTGTCGAGGGAAGTACATTGTGGGCCATCAAGGAAACGCTAGGCTGAAAAGCCATGTTTTCAGTTTTTTCTTGAATGAAATCTGGCAAGGGTCTTGTCTGAGTTCTGATGGGAGTGTGTTCCAATGAGTAAGACCTGCAGTGGATATTTGCCCTATTACTTAGCGAGGTTTTGGTTTGAGGGACGAAAAAGGTGCCTTGGTAAGCTTTTCTGATCGGTCTCGTGGATTTGTTGGTGCGTAGCTGATATGTAAGATCCATTGGGACTGAGTTGTATAAGGATTTATGCATGATGGTCGGAACTTTGTAGAGAATTCTGTATTTGATCGGTAGCCAGTGGAGGTTATAGAGGATAGGAGTAATGTGGTCTCTCTTATTAGAGTTAGTCAAGATCCTGGCCGCAGAGTTCTGTAACATCTGTAGGGGCTTAATGGTGGTAGCTGGTAGACCGAGTAACAGGGAGTTACAGTAGTCAATTTTCGTAAGGATGATAGATTGTAGAACCAGGCGGAAATCTTGTGAGTGCAGAAGAGGTTTTAGCTTTTTCAGAACTTGTAATTTAAAGAAGCACTCTTTTGTCGTGTTGTTTACAAATCTTTTAAGGTTAAGCTGATTGTCGAGGAGCACGCCTAGGTCGCTTACGAAAGCCGAGTTTTTGAGATTGTCCAGGATAGTTGAAGGGAGGTTGTAGAGAGAGTTGAGGTCTTTTTGTGGTTGACCAGTTATGGGTGAGGCTGCCTCTCTAGACATGGGGTAGTCTTCCTGGGAGATGAGGTATTCAGTCTTGTCTTTGTTGATGACTAAATTGAGTTTAGTGAGGAAAGCGCTGATTTCATGAAAGCAATTCTCCCAGAAGATTAAAGAATTTTGTAGGGATTTCTTAATCGGGATGAGAATTTGGACGTCATCCACATATACAAAGTGTTTGATTTTCAGCTTAGAAAGGAGGAGGCAGAGAGGTAGCAGATAAATGTTGAAAAGGGTTGGGGAGAGGGAAGAACCTTGTGGGACTCCCAGGTTTGTGCTGATTGACTGTGATTCTTTGTTATTGATTTTATCCTTGAATGATCTGTTGCTGAGAAATGAGCGGAACCAGTCGAGGGCAGAGCCTGAGGTAACAATATCAGCTAGTCGGTCGAGAAGGATTGAGTGGTTGACCGAATCTAAGGCTGCCGAGAGGTCGAGGAGAATAAGTAGGTGAGGTTGTCTTTTTTCTGAGCTCAAGAGTATGGAGTCCATGAGAGAAATCAGAAGGGATTCTGTGTTTTGGGATTTACGAAATCCATATTGCGATGGAGCCAGAATCATGTGTTCTTCCAGGTAGTCTGTGAGTTGTTTAACTATTTTTTCAATGATCTTGGCAATGAAGGGTAAGTTGGCTATGGGACAGAAGTTGGATGGATCATCTGTGGACAAATTAGGTTTTTTTAGTAGAGGTTTCAGTATGGCTTGCTTGAGAGAATCGGGTACTTGACCTTGGGTTAATGAGGAGTTAATGATTTTTGCGATGGGTTTCGCTATGGTATTTGGTATTGAAATGAGAAGGTTTGATGGGATGGTGTCTAGTGGATGAGAAGAGGGTTTGAGTTTCTTTAGGATATTCGTAACTTCGAGAGAAGAGGTAGTCTCGAAGGATTCTAGCCTAGAGTTCTGATGAGATCTTGAGGTTTGTGAGATGGGGGTAAGTGGAGAACTGTTTGGTGAGATTTATAATTTTTTTCTCGAAGAAGGAGGCGAGTTCTGTGGCTTTGGAGAGCCTGGAATGGAAGGAGGAGAGGGTGGAGACGTATGAAAAAAGAGCTTTAAAGTCAAAGATGAAGTGGTGAATTTTTTTAGCGAAGAAGTCTTTCTTTGTTTTGAAGATGGTGTTCCTGTATTTGTTGAGTATGGATTTGTAGATTGCTTGAGTTGTGGTAGAGGGATTTCTGCGCCAGATATGTTCTTTGTTTCTGAGATCTGATTTGATGGCCTTCAGTTCAGGGGTGAACCAAGGTTTTCTGTTGTCCTGGGCCTTGTGAAGCACCTTGGTGGTTAGTGGGCAGGTTTGGTCTGCGACTTTGTTGGTGATCGCATGCCAAGACGTGACGGCTGAGTTCACATCAGAGAGGTCGAGCTGTGGCAGTTCCTTATCAAGATGACTGGTTATGACTTCAGAGGAGCAGGGTTTCCTGAAGTGAATAGTGGTTTTGGGGAATGGAGGTGTGTGTCTGCTGTCTTAAGGACCGTTGTGATGATTAGGTGGTCCGACCAGGGTACGGGTGTACAGGTTGGAGGAGATGAAAGAGAGATGCCTTCGTTCATGAAAATCAGATCCAACGTATGGCCTGCTTTGTGAGTTGGGTTGTCAACGATCTGTTTGAAGCCCATGTGCTTAAGTGAGGATAGGATAGATTCGCAGTTAGTGGAACGTTTGTTCAAGTCTACATGTAAATTAAAGTCTCCCATTATTAGTGCAGGGGAGTCATAGTTTATTTATTTGAAAAGTTTTATATACTGTTATTCGGAAAAGCCATCATAACGGTTTACATAGTGCAAATATATCCCAGGAAATTTGAAATATTATAACAAAGTGAACATTACAGTAAAAACATGAGTTAGATAGTAAATTATAGTTCTTAGTTCATTTGAGAGGTGGTATGAGCAGATTATTGGGGGTCCGTGAAAAATTTGCAAAACAGTAAAGTTTTGAGGTCTTTTTTGAAGGTTTTTATGTTGTGTTGAGTTCTCAGGTCGTCAGGTAGAGTGTTCCAAAGATTGGGGGCTGCGATGGAGAAAGCTCTCTCTCTTGTTGATGTTAGATGAGCATCTTTGATGGTGGGGATTAATAGGTAGTTTGAGTTATTGGATCATAGATTTCTTGAGGAGCTTTGAAGAGTTATGTTAAGGGTGTTTAGGCCTTGATGATCGTTGTTAAGGATTTTGTGGATGATAGTCATGGATTTGTATGCAATTCGTGCAGTAACAGGGAGCCAGTGAAATGAGGATAAAATGGGTGTGGTCATTTCTTTTTGTTCCAGTTAGGACTCTAGCAGCGGAATTCTGAAGTATTTGGAGTGGTTTGAGGGAAGAGAAGGGTATTCCTATTAGTAGGGAGTTACAATAGTCGAAGGTGGAGAAGATAAGAAGCTGAAGGACGGTTCTGAAGTCATCAGTGATTAGAAATGGTTTAAGACGTCTCAGGATAAGGAGTCTGTGGTATCCTTCTTTGGTTTTATTTGAAATGTGGTTCTTAAAGGATAGGTCTTTGTCGATGATAGTACCAAGGTTCCTGGTGTGGGTGGTAGGAATTATAGATGTCATATGTTTGTCTGGAATTACCAGGGGTGGAGGAACTGGATTCTGTTTTTTATCCATCAGAATAATTTCAGTTTTGTCAAAATTGATTATGAGTTTTAGGGAATTTAGGAGATGTTTGATAGTTGATATGTTTGGCTGAGTTCACATCGGAGAACTGTTGTTGTGGGCGCTAAGGAAGAGGACTGTGAGGACAGAGCTTCAGCAGCCCTTGCTGCTTCTGGTGAGTGCTATTGGCCTGGAAGGGAAAGGAGTAGGAGAGTTGCTGGAGAGGGTAAGTAAAGGTGGCTTTTTAAATGTATTTTTCTTGATATGACTGCCATTTTAATTAATGAGTATTATGCGATGTCTGGTGTTTTGAAATATTGTATTGATATTTGGACATGTTTTAATAATTTTTATGAGTTTTTAATTGTTGGATATTATTCTGTTCAGCAGCTGTTTTGTAACATTTTTAGTATAGCTTTACAATTATTTGTGTGGGGCTCTATAGCAGCTTGGCTTATTCTGTTTTCCCAATAGGAAATGTATTAGTGTTTAGGGCCTGGTTTAATAGTTGTATTTCTTAGATAGGACTGTTACTTTATTTATTTAAAGGTGGTGGGGTTTTTTTTTAACCGACATTTGTAGGTACATCTTTTTAGTGTGCTCCATAATACAGGTGTAACTTTGTGCAGGTTAGTTTGTGTGCACTATTGCAAATCCTGAGAGTCTGTTAGGTGCCATATTTCTCTTTCCATTTCTCCAGGTTCGCACTGTATGCAGAGTGGCTTTTTTGGTTTTCCATTCTAGTTTCTGTCTCCATATTTATAATTTGTGGTTTTTCTATACTTGGTGAAAGGAGTGTGACCAAGGTGAGGTATTTAACTAGCATGTAGGCCTTTGTATCAATCTTATTTGTTCTGTTTTCTCAATAGGATATGCATTAGTGGTAAATTACTGTCTTTTCATAAGGATGGCTATTGTGTGTGGTAGTAAAGGGAGTTTGTTTTGCTTTTACTGGGATCTCATCAGAACCAGAAAATCTTTTTTGTATGGTGAGTTGTACAGGGTAATACCCTAGATCTGCTCTGCACTCATTGCTGGGGGTTGAGGGGATTCCTGTGGATGCAGAGTGCATGTTTACATTTAGCCCTGTGATGGTCACATGTTCAGTATGTCATGCATGTGAGAACCATCTGTCAGGTGTGTCCCGGCCAAAAAAAGGTTGAGAACCACTGCTCTAGGACATATATGTTTAATCTTTAAGACTGTTCCCATATAATTTACAATGAAGACCAGTGACCATTTTAGTAGCCACCTTCTGGACCTTCTCCACCAGGTTTATAGCCTTTTGAAGGTTCAGTCTCATAAATGAAGCCTCATTAAGGGCTTTTCCATGGTGAGATCTCATTTGACTATGGATTTTATCTCTAGAAACTTGTCAAAACCCCTTTTAAACCCAGCTATACTAAATGCTTTGATCACATCTGGCAGCAAATTCCACAGCTTGACTTGTATGGAGTGAAAAAAAACAACTCTGATTTATTTTTAATCTGCTACTTACTAGTTTCAGCACTATTTGAATGGATAACTATATCTTATTTACCTGTGCCACTCACTTATGATTTTGCAAATCTCAATCAAATCCCATCTCAGCCATTTTGTCTCCAAGCTGAGACATCCAGCTCTTCTTCATAAGGAAGCGGTTCCATCCCCCTTATTTTTATTTATTATGTAATGATTGCATTCTAGTTTACATTTTGGTATAATGGTTGGTGGAGGGGGGTTACAGTTTGATCTTGACAAATTTATTATCTTGTTGCTGTAAATTGCTGTAAGCATTTTTGCAGTGACATTTGCTAAATAGAATAAAGCAGAAGTTATGTTAACCTTCTCTGTATATTTTCTATTTCCACAATATCTTTTTTGAGATGGGGCGACCAGAACAGCACATAACACTCAAGTTATGGTTGCACCATGGATTGACACAGAAGCTTAATGATTTTCTCAGTTTTATTCTCCATTCTTTTTCAAATAATTTATTACATTCTATTTGCTTTTTTTGATAACCTCCGCACACTGAGCTGAGGATTTCAACATATTGTCCACAATGACTCCAAGATCCTTTTCCTGGGTGGTGACTCCTGATAGGTGACCCAGCACTGTGTACCTACATATCATTAGGATTACCTTTTCCTATGGGTATCACTGTGCATGTGTCCACATTACATTTCATCTGCCACTTAGATGTTTAGTTCCCGAGACTGGCAAGGTCATTCTGCAGTTCTGAACAGTCCAGACATGTTTTAATAACTAGATACTTTTGTGTCATCTGCAGGTTTGACCACCACACTCCTAGTTCTCTTTTTCAGACAATTTATGAATATGTTAAATAGCACAGATCCCACTACAGATCCTGGAGCAGTCCACTATTCGCCTTTGTTTTTGGGAAAACTGACCATTTACAACTGTTTCCTTCTTTCAACCAATTAACAACCCACAGTTGGATATTACCTCCTATCCCATGACTTTTTAAATTCCTAAGGAGTCTTTCATGAGGAACTTTGTCAAACACTACTGAAAATTCAGATACACTATGTTGAATTACTCACCCTTATCTACATATTATTTTACCCCTTCACAAAATTCTAATAGACTGTTTTGTCACCTCCCCATTAGGCCATGTCTATCCATTTGATCAGTAATTCAGTTCTTAAGAATAGCTTCTACTATTTTGCTTGGCACCAACATCAGGCTCACTACTCAGTTTCCCAATCACCACTAGAGCCCTTTTTGAAAATTAGCGTTACTTTGGTTACACTCAGTTTCAGGAACAGTGGCTGATTTTAATGACAGCTTACAGATGGCTAGTAGCAGGTTTACAATTTCATATTTAAGTTCTTTTAGAGAGCTGGGGTGAATGCCATGTGGGCCTGGTGATTTGTTAATCTTTAGTTTGTCAATTTGTACTATTACAAGTCTTCCAGTTTCATAATTATTTGTTTTAGTGCCTCTGAATTATTGCCGTCAAAGATCTGCAAGGAATTTATATCTAGATATACAGATGCAGTACAGCAGGCAAAAAACCCTTTTCTTTGAGCAACTTGATTTGGCACAATCACCATAAGAAACATTTTTTCTATTGTTCTGTCCTTAGCAGGCACTCGCAAAAAAATTGGAAGTCTCCCAAAGCAGCACTGAGGACTTTTAAACATTTTTTATTCAAAAGACTGCAAAGTTTATTTGTAATCTGCATTTTGAGACTGGTCAGCCACTTCAAAGCAGATTATATTCTAGTATTGTAGATATTTTCCTGTCCCCAGAGGGCTTACAATCTTAGGGGTCTATTTACTAAGCCATGGTCCTTTCCCAGATGGGAAAATACTGTGAGATTTACTAAGTTGCAATACTCAGTAAAACATCATCAAGGAAAAATACTGTGGCTTAGCTCCCCCCCCCCCCCCCCCCCCGGAGAGATCATGCAATGGCAGCCCTACCAGCCTGGCACCACCATCTTTTAAAGGGCTCTACAGGGCCTAAAAGTAACTCCCTCCTGAAATATCCCCTGACCCACCATACCCCCCCCCCCCCCCCCCCCCCCCAATCATCCCTTGAGGCAGCACAAGTAGTAAAAAGATTTTCCAAATTTTAAGTCCTCGCACTCAGGCCTTATGCTCCTCCCCAAACTTCTCTTCCAAGTGGCAAAATAACACCTAGAGGTCATCCCCAACCCCCCCCCCCCTCCAGATACCTCAATATCCCTGGTGATAGTGGGGACTGGAGCGCCCTCTATTGTATTGGGCTCGGTGCCACCATTTAAAAAATGGTGCCAGCAAGACACACAGGGACTTTTGTCTACTCTGACCTAAGGAAGCAAGTATTAGCTCTCAAAAGCTAATAAAGAAATGTATTAAGCGAGTCCCAACAAAAACATATCATCCTATATACGGTTTTGTTGTTTTTATATGCTAACCTTCATTTCTTATTCTGTAGAATGATTTATTGGATTAGTTCTCTCTTTTTTTTCTTTGTTCATTCTTGAAAGTGACTCCTCCTAGGGTCACATTTTTTTGTGTGTGGATTTTCAGGGCATAGAAAGTACATAGATTTTTTTCTTCATTCTTAATTTATTTCTTAAACTATTGTTGTTGCAAGATTGTGTCTTGGAACATATTTAAAAATGTGAAAATATAAAGTAAAAAAAAAAAATTGGCTTCAGAGGAAGGGTAACAAGCAGTATGGGGCACATCCACCTTAGACTGCATGTCCTCTGGGGACAGAGAACTACCTCGCCTTCTGTGCTAAACATAAATAAAAACACAGTCACAAGTATAGAGAGACCACAGTTTACATTTAAATCATACTACACATTCCGTAAAGGGGGACACTTTCATACTGTTCACATTGGGAGAAAGACTATGCATATTTTTTGCTCACAGGCTTTTCAGCAACGCACGCACTTCCTCTTTGAAAACTGCAGCAGGTGCAAAGCACATACAGTCACTTAAATCTGCTTTTTGTGTGGATAGAATTTAGCTTGAAAAGTAGATCTGAAAAAGCAATCTGCCTGCACAATTTTCCATGGCCAATCCGAACACCCCTAGGAATGCTGTCGAAGATTGAGCTGATTTTTAGCCACATTAAGGCAATTTTTCAGACAGCTGATCTATGCAGGTAAAATGCTTTGTACCTGTGGAAATCTTTTGAAAATCGCCCTAAAAAATATAGACTTATGAAGTCAAATGGATATGCACTCATCCATTTTCCATGTGCCTAGAATATTCTAAGCTGCACTAAAGTTAAGCATGCAACAAGACTATTTACTGCCTAGGAAACAAACTTCATTCTGCTAACCTGTTGTCCTACAGTATCACTGCTCTCTACTTAAACACTCAGCTGTTACCACCTGCTATGGTTGCAGTGGTCCCAGATGGTCAGCTGTCCAGTTAAAACAACAAAATATGTTCCAATATCATATTTCTATAGTGCAAGATGAGCTCCATGCACTCAACAAGAGAATCAGGCACTGGGTCAAGGGACATTTGACCTGGTTAAGGCAGCAGGTCAATTATGATAACTTTGTCAAGATTTATTTCTTCAATATGAAAATGAAGACATTTCAATTCATTACAAATGTCTTGGGTTGAAACCTGTACTGTTTCTATGGTGTTTGCACAATTATTAGGACATCTTTTCATTTATTTTTCTTTAACTCTTTGCATTGATATACACATGGCTAGATGATATTTTAGTTCCATGTGTGTTCTTGCCCTCTGCAAAGCAGAGTTGCTTACTGGTAACAGGGGTTCTCTGAGGACAGTTGAGGACATGAACTGTGGGGTTTAATTATTTGCTGATATGGTTTTTGAGTTTATGCTGATGTTGTTTTCATGTGTTTTATTTTAATTTGTTTGATTTATAGCAGGTCCAGTAAAATAATTTTTTTTTTAATTTGTCTGATGTTTAATTGTATTTTGTTATGAATGTTTTTATGGAAACCACCTAGTAATGTTGATAGGCGGTCTATAACATCAGCTCCTAACTTTTATGTCAAAGTTTCTAGAGCTTTGACTGTGCCTCACTGATCATGCCCAGCATGCCAACATACCACGCATCCATGCAGGGCCCTCTTCATTCCTGTACTTTAGGATATATAACTAGAAGCCAACCTCCAAGGGTAGGCAGGTGGGTTTCGTGAGGGATAACATCCTGCTATCCTCAGAGAACACCTGTTACAGGTAAGCAACTTCACTTTCTCTGAGGACAAGCAGGATGGCAGTCATCACACATAGGGAATCCACAACTTCAGACTGCCTTGAATGAAATAAAGGTGAAATAACAACAAAGTGCCAATGGGGACAACAAAATATTTCTGTTGGCAACAAGCCTGTTTTCCATTTTATCTTATCAATGGGGGGGGGGGGGGGGGGGGGGGGGGAGGCAGCCTGAAATAGGTGTCAGAGATGTTAATGATAGCACTCCTGGAAATAAATAGGATAATATCGACAGTTCCATTTATAGACTTTAGCAGTGAAGTTATGAGCAATTCTATTTGTTACTGTCTTGTTATTATGTTTGTTAGATTTTTTTTTATGATTATTTGCCAGCTTGAGAACTGGATTTTGTATGGGTTATACATTTTTTAAATAAATAAAACCAATGGGCCCTAGGAGGGGGTGGTTGGGTTCTACACCGTAAACAGATTCCGCAGGAAAGACTGACCAAATCTATTGTGTTAAGAGACCCTGACCAAACATAGAATGATGTAAATGTGTGTTGCAGCTTTGCAGATCTCCTCCATGAGGAATAATAGGTGAGCCACAGACGCTGGCATGACTCAGAGTGGTAATTGGCAATGGCAATTTGTATTTAATAAATCAACTTTCAAGAACATCAAATCAGTGGCCCACAGATTCAGACCCACCTGGGGAAGGAAATGCAATCTCTTAGGTAATTGGATAAAGTCTGTTTAGCAATGGCAATTCCTAGTTTGTTGATAAGTGAAACAAAAAGCTAGGTGGACTTTCTATGGGCTTCAATCTGCTCCAGGTAGAAGGTCAAGGCTCTCTTGCAGTCTAAACTGTGCAGTGCTTGTTCACCTTGTTGGATATGTGGTTGGGGAAAAAAATGTTGAAACGACTGATTAAGATGAAATTCCAGAGGATGTGGTTAGTGCAGTTAGTGTAGCTGGGTTCAAAAAAGGTTTGGATAAGTTCTTGGAGGAGAAGTCCATTAATGGCTATTAATCAATTTTACTTGGGGAATAGCCACTGCTATTAATTGCATCAGTAGCATGGGATTTTCTTAGTGTTTGGGTAATTGCCAGGTTCTTGTGGCCTGGTTTTGGCCTCTGTTGGAAACAGGATGCTGGGCTTGATGGACCCTTGGTCTGACCCAGCATGGCAATTTCTTATGTTCTTAACACCATCTTAGGCAGAAATTTAGGATGAGTACACAGAACCACCTAGCAAGTAGTACATTTAAAACAAATCAGAAAGAATTCTCTCTCACTCAACACACAATTAAGCTCTAGAATTCATTGCCAGAGGATTTGGTTAAGGGAGCTAGTATAGCTGGGTTTAAAAAAGGTTTGGATAAGTTCCTGGAAAAGTCCATAAACTGCTATTAATCAATAGGGAATAGCCACTGCTTGTTGCCGGTATTAATAGCATGGGATCTATTTAATGTTTGGGTACTTGCCAGGTGCTTGTTACCTGGATTGGCTGCTGCTGCAACAGGATACTAGGCTTGATGGACCCTTGGTCTGACCCAGTATGACATATCTTATGTTCCTAAGACACAGCTGGAGGCCTGATGGGAGATTTCAAATGAAGCAGGCCCTGGATAAACCAGGCAACTAACAGTGGTACAGAGATGAGTCTACTTTGTACATGCTGGTGATAGCTGCTAACTGCACTAAGGAGAATTCTTATTCTGTTGATTTTGAGACCAGACTTGAACAAATGTAGAAGGTAAGCAGTTTTTGTATGGAACATAAAGTATCTAGGACTTTTTGCTCTCACCACAAGGCAAACCTCCTACATTTAAGTCCATAGGATTTCCTAGTGCAGAGCTTTCCAAACTTTTCATGTTGGTGACACACTTTTTAGACACACATAATTTCGGGACACAGTAATTCAGTCTACTAGCAAACCAGAGGTTAAAGGTTAAACAAACGAAATGTATTTCGACAATTTATATATGTTTCCTTAAATATATACATAATAAAATGTTTCACAACACAACCTATCTTGTGAAAACCTTTCATTTATATTAAATATATATAACTAGCCGTTAAGCCCATTAAAACGGGCGAGATTACATCGGTCAGACCGGCACGGTTAGAGCCGCTCTGTTCTCCACAACTTCCCTTTTCCTTCCATCCCCTCTCATCTTTCCTTTCCTTCCCCTCTCACCTCATCTACAACCCCTTCCCTCTCCCAGCCTTCCTCCACTCTTTTTTCTCTTCTCCAGAACTTCTTACCCTTCCCACTTGTTCAGTCATATCCTCTTCCCATTTCCTGCCCCTCTCACCTTCCCTTTCCTTCCCCTTCTCCCCTCTCCCTCTCCCTCTCTCTACTCCACTTTACCCTTCCCACTTACATCCTCCTCCTTCCATCCCTTCTCATTTTCCCTTTCCTTCCCCTCCCACCTCCTCAACCCCTTCCCTCTCCCTCAGCCCTCCTCCACTCCCTTTTTCTGTACGCCACAATTTTACCCTCCCCACTTACTCACATCCTCTTCCTTCCCCTCCGCCCTCCTCCACTCCCTCTTCTCTTATCCAGAACGCACGCCTGACGCTTAGATACCGCCGCTGCTCCATGGGAGGTCTCCAGACGTCTCTCTCTCTCATGTGCGCCTCTCCACTGGGCTCGTTGCTGGCCCACCCGACGCTCGGTGATGAGGCGCACACACGAGAGAGAGACCCCTGGAGACCTCCCATTTCTCTGTCTGTGCTGCCGCTTCTCCCCGCGAGAGAGAGAGATCCCCTGGAGACCTTCTGTGCTGCTGCTGCCATCGCTCCTCCCCACCGCTTCATTCCTTCCCAGCACCATGTTGCTGCCCTCTGACTGACGTGCTCTTGCGCATGCGCAGTAGAGCTGCTCTCTACTGCGCATTTGCGGCACGTCGATCCAAGCCCATTTATATGGTAGACATTCCAAGATTAATGTTATTGTTATAATTTATGAGTAACAATAATAAAACAAAGTTATTGTGTTATTCAATTTACCTCTTTAGTGAGATATATGAGCTTGATGGAATGAACACAGCTTTTGAATATTTGGTGTTAATAAAGTCTTCTGCGTAATTTTAAAAAGCTGGCCAGTTTCACCCTATATAATTATTTGATAGCCATATAGAATTAGTTGAATGAGGCTATGAGAGTGAAGTCTGGAATTTATAGGAAGGGACAGAATGTCAATATAAATCCTGCACCTCCAGTTCTGTAACTCTGTGCATCCACTGAAATTCCCCCAAACAATGGAGCTTGGCTGTTTCCCTTACAGCTCATCATACTAAAAGATATTTTCAAATTCTGGTGTCACCTCACAGTAACAGCAGCACAAACACCTTCCACTGCCAGGCACATTGTGAACTAACACAAAACCCCACAAAAAAAGACACTCAAAATCTATACTGCAATCCCATTGTATCATAACAGTCACACCAAGGACTCAAACAACAATAACCCTACCTGTGAAAAAGCAAGGGTAAATATTACACTGGGTCCTAGAATACCAATACACCACCTACTGAGGAAACAAAACAAACCAGATTGCTATAGATCCCTATGCTAGCAGAATCTCTCATCATGGTCACACACACACAGAGCAGAGACAGACCCTCACCAAATACAGAAATTAAAATAAAGGAGCACAAATTAGACAAAAACTGAAACGGAAACCCCAAGAAGCCAGACTGTGTATTAACAATGGAAAAACAAAACCACCATTCCTCATAAAACAAAATCAAGAAACATAAAGCATCAGTTATCATAGTAAAACCATACTAATAAAAGAATATTTTAAAACTACTAATAAATAGAATTTCTATTAATTAAAATCATTTACATTTTTTACAATTTCCCAAACACCAATAAAATATTTCAAAACAGCACATATATCAAATAACACCCAATACTTAAAACTAATAAGGATTTTAAAAAGCCCCTGCTGTCCATACGTGGGAGCTCTTGATTTCCAGTCACGCTGATATTGTCAAGGATCAGGAGGTTATCCTCTCTCTCTCACACATACACTGTCACAGACACTGACACACTCTCAGGCTCTAAGACACTCTTTCCCCCTCCACACCACACCCCCACCCCCCACACACACAAACACTCGTACTCCCCTGGATTTTCTCATACACACTCATGCTCTCACTCTCTCTGGCTCTCTCACATACACACAAACACGTACACCCAGGCAAGCTCCCAATCATTCTCACACACTGAAACTGACCCCCAAGGCAGGCTCCCATTCATTTTCACACCACTCCCTCACCATCCCCCAGGCATGCACACATTCATTCTTACACACACACATACACCACACACAGGCAGGCACCTATTCTCACACATACAAACCCCAGGAAGACACCCATACATTCTCATACACAGACACACCCTCAGGCAGACTCCCATTCATGCACATGCACACACTAAAGGCAGACCCCCTCTCTTTCTTTTGCCAGCAACCTCAGAGCCTCTCTCATTCCTCTGCTGCCACTGTCACTGATGCCGCATGGCTATTGGGGAGGCGCTGATTGCTGCTATTGGCACTGAAGCCCATTCTGCTGCCTCCTCTGTGCAGGCCCCGTGGGTTTCCACTTCCTCCAGGTTGATCTCATACATTGTGAGATCCGCATAGAAAGTGCTACTCTTGCACATTCCCAAAGATTACATGTGCCAATCAGTAAAAAGTAATTTTTTTTTATTTTTTTTTTTACCGTTGCTGTCTTATCTTAGTTTTCTAAACAGTTGGTCACAGGCTTTTTTGTTCCACCTCCCCTTTCTTATTTTTTTGCCAATTCCTTTCATATTGTCTTTTTTTCTATTTCTTTTCTCTCCATCTATCTTCTTCCCTCAAACATACAGTCAGGTTCTCATTCTCACATGCTTTCTCACTCTCACATGCTCTCTCTCATACAATCATTCATACACAGTCTCTCTCTTGCACATGCTGTCTGACTCTCACACACCCAGGCTCTCTCTCACTCCCACATGCTGTCTTGCTCAAGCACAGGCTCTCACTGTCACATGCTCTCTCTCTCTCACATGCTGTCTCTGCAAACATTCAGGTCCTCACTCCCACACACAATCTCTCAACTCATCTCATACACACACTCGGCCCTCAGCCTCTCTTACCTCTGGGCCTCCTCTTCACTGGTCGCTGCAGGATGGGCTCTGCAGCGGCCCTGATCTTCTCGGCCCTGATCTTCTTGGGCCAATCCGCGGTGGGGACCCTGCTACCGGGCCTCTTCTTCTCAGCCCGCTGCAACAACGCTGCTCCTCTTCTGCAAGTGGCTGATGCTCCTACTCCTTCCTGCCCATGAGGCTCCGGCAACATTTTTCTTCCGGGGCCGCGTGGGCAGGAAGGAGGAGGAGGAGCACCTGCACGTTTAGATGTGACCTTTTTCTTCGGGCCGTGATAACGTGAGCTCCACCACGGCCCTGTCGATCTTCCTGCTGTATGTCTCCGGCACACAGCACAGCGATACTTCACTGCTCAGCCGCCAGTGGGATGAGGTCCACCGGCGGCCGCATTGGCTCCCACTTGCCGGTGTGTCACGTGCACCGGGCTTGCGCGGCACACTGCAGGCGACACACTAAAAAGTGTTGCGACACACACTTTGGAAAGCTCTGTCCTAATGGAATCCTTTGTTGAAACTAAAAGAGCTCAAGCCACATCCTCTAACAGGTTAAGGGGTTGCAAAGTCAACCTCTCAACATCCAAGCAGTGAGAGTCAGGGATGTTGGGATGGCACAACTTGCCTTGATTCTCAGTGATGAGGTCTGGGGAAGTCCTCAGTCTGATTGATTCACTGATTAACATCTCCCTGAGAAGTGAGAACCAAATCTGTCTTGGCCAGAATGGGGCCAAGACTATCAGGGTCCCCCTGTCTTCTTTCAACTTCTTCACATCTAGTGGTATCAGAGGATACACATACACAAGGCCCTTGCCCCAACGGAGGGCATAGGTGTCCGAGGCTACTTTGCCCTGTGACCTTTTCCTAGAACAGAAAGTGGAACCTTATTGTTCTAAGGGGATGCAAACAGATACACCATGGATATATACCACTGGCAGAAAATCTGATTTGCTGCAACCCAGTCCAGAGACCATTCATGGGGTTCCTGAATCCAAATCTTTCTACAAGGACATTCTCCACCCCTACTAGATATGTGACTGAGAACCATTGCTTCAGATTTTGCCCAGTCCCAAAGCTGGATACTGAAAGTATAAGCCTGTGCCTCCCTACTTGTTGATGTAGAACATCACAGCTTGATTGTCCATTTGGACTAGGACTACTTTGTTGGCCAAACGATCTCTGAAAGTTCTTAGTGCCTACCGGATTGTCCTTAGCTCCAAGAAGTTTATCTGATGAAGCTTTTCCTGAGCAGACCAAAACCCTTGGTGCAGAACCTTCTACATTTTCTCCCCAACCCAGGCTGGATGCATCTGAGGCAACATCAATTTGGGCCAGAAACAGTTGGAAGGGTATACCCTTGGTCAGATTGTAATTGTCCTGCCACTAGGACAGGGAGTCTCTGAGCAGTTGTATGACAGGGATGCTGTCTCATAGATTCTGAGTGACCTGCAGCCCCTGAGATCTGAGGGTCCATTGGGTTCTCCTCATGTGGAAACATGCCAAGGGAGTGACATGTACAGTTGATGCCATAAGATCCAACATCTTTAACATGTCCCATGTTGCTATCTGCTGATTCATCTGAAATCTTTCCACTGTGGATATCAAGGTGATACCCTCTGCTGTAAAAAGAAGGATCTTGCTTGACTCTTGTCTAGCAAAGCTCTGATAAACTTCAATTGAGATGAGTTCAGTAGGAATTAGGGTAGTTGATGATGAACCTTAGTAACTTCAACACCCAGATGATCTTGCGTATCAATTCCTTGGCACCTACCTGCAATTAGCTCATGACCAGCCAGTTGTCCAGATAGGGATACCCCCAGCTTGCATAGGTGTGCTGCCATCATGGCAAGACATTTTGAGATGTTGTGAGCCAAAGGGCAGTATGTGATACTGGAGGTGACTGTCTCCCACAACAAATCTGAGCTATTTCCTGTGATAGGAGAATCTCTCTATGTGGGTGTAAGCATCCTTGAGATCGAGAGAGCATAACCAGTCTCCTTTTTAAAGAAAAGGAATTAAAGTGCCCACAGAAACTATCTTGAACTTTTCTCTTTTCAGAAATTTGTCCAAGACCCTTAGATCTAGGATAAACAGAATCCCCCTATTTTTTATTTATTTATTTTTTTTGAACCAGGAAATGCTTGGCACAGAATCCCCACCCTCTTTCCTTTGATGGAATAGGCTCAATTGTTTCAGTCCCTGTGAAGGAGAGTTCCTTTTGAAGCAGTTCCTGAAGTGAGAAGTGAGTCTAATTGGCGTATTGGAGCCGATTTGGCAGGAGTCCCAATAGATTTAATTTGTACCCTCCTTATGATGTTGAGGATCTATGTCAGAAGTAAAACTGGCCAATGGTTTATGTAAAGCTTTGATGGGAAGGTCCTCTGGCAGGGGTTCAGAATGCAGGCTATTCTCTCCATGATCCAGTCAAAACCCCATCCCAAGAGATGACTGGGTGCTCTGTGGCTTAGGGGCCCATTGCTGCCTTGGACAGGCATGTAAGGGCCTGTTGCATCTGGAACCAAGTGGGTGGAGGGTAACACTTCCTCAGTTGAAAAAAGTGCCTCCTCTGTCCCGTCTTTGGATACCTGCTGAAGGGAAAGAGCAGGAGTGGCAATGGAGAGCTGCTGAAGCATTGCACAGTGTTCATGGCTCTGTGCCACTGCTTCTTTTACTCTCTCTCTAAAGAGAACCGCTCAGAATTTTAGATGATGCGACATATACATTTTTAAAATAAAATAAATAAAAATAAAGAGATTCTCTCAAGAATACAGCTCATCCATGAGTCTTTCCTGGAGGTCTAAGGCCCACAGTCAAGTGAGTGTGCAGATGCCAATCTCCATGGCAAAGATTCTCGATGCTGTTTCAAAACATCAAAGATCATGTGGACCATAGGGTGTTTTGCTGCTTTTGACGAGGCTAATCTGTTATCCCCTGCATCTACTTCAGCAGGTCCTGCATGAAATGGCCCATAATGAGCTGGGAAGAGGCTATGCGGCATTTAACATAGCTCCCTGAAAACATTCCTCTCAAGAGTGTCCAGGGTCCTAAACTCCTTTTCCTGGGGGCACCAAGGAATAAGTTGTCTGCCTCTTGGTCCCCTTGAGAGTAAATTTAACCACTCTGGTAGGATCCAGGCTTGGGCCCATAGCATTGAAAGCGGTACAAGGGTGTAGTACCTGTGTAGACCACAACGTTGGTAAAAGCTTTTGGGTGACACCAACTCTCCTAAATGCTCCCTGGGGACCTTTTGTTAAGTTGCAAATGGATTTCATTGTGATGCTACTTATGTTAAAATGGAGGTACATTTTACATAGTCTGGATGTTTAGTGGTGAATTGAAGCATTTCCAGTAGTCAAAGATTACGCCATTACGATTGGTAAGAAACTATAAACAGAGGTCATTTCTCACTTTGGGATCCCATAGACAATTGAAAGTGACAGGGATACACATTTTACTGGAAAGGTGATGCAAGAACTGGGAAAGGCATTAGGAGTTAAGTTGCATTTTCATACTCCATGCAGACCTCAAGCGTCTGATCTCAGAGTGTTTAAACCAGGTCCTGAAGAAATAGCTGGCCAAGTTCACCCATGAGACCTCCTTGAAGTAGCCTAATGCTCTCCCACTTGCTCTCATAAGTATGAGGAATATGCCCAACTGGAAACATGGCCTTATGCCCCACAAAATACTCATGAGCAGGCCTATGCCTGTGCCCTCTTTGCCTAGTCTCCCAGTGGACATGGACTTTGATCCAGATGTACTTATTTTACATTTTGTTTCACAGTTACATCAGCAAGTCAGGAAGATTCCTCAGAAAGTTGTTACAGTGCTCCAGTGTCCTTCTAACCAGGTTCTTCCTGATGACCAGCCTAGTGAGTTTGTCTACTATAAAGGGTTCCAGAGAAAGAACTGTTTGCACCTTAGGAGGAAAGACCCATACCAAGTACTGTTGGTCAGTCATTCAGCACTGAAATTGCAGGTACTTGATCTTTGGGTGCATGCCAGCCATTTCAAGAAGACTTACGAACCAGAACAGTAATTTCATCAATGGAAGTAAGGCATGCCCAGTCACCAGAGATTCTAATCCACCAGGATCATCGTCTAGTCCTCACTTGAGCCTTGACACAGCTAGGTATACCCTGGAGTCAGGAGCTGCATCAGTGGTGCCTCTAGAAGCAGAGGTATCTTCAGCATCAGACTCCCATCTAGCTATCACTTTGAAATGTCTCCCGATTCATCCCCTGACTTCATAAATCCACCAGGTGGTGACCAAATCCTCGCCTCTGGTCCATAGGTGGATCCTTGGAATGGCTCTGCTGTCTAGCCTTGTTGTAAAACCCAAGGCCCATGGTCAAGTTGTTGTCAGTGCATCCTCTTCAACTTGTGTAGCTCTGTGGTCCTTTGATGTGGATGCTTCCAATATCAATGCCGATGGATTGAATTGCCAGTGTTCTAAGTGCTTCACCATTAGTTCCAGTTAAGATTGTCATCCCCTCAACTTCAGGTCCCACACAGGTGTCACCTCTAGACATCATGTGATGCCTCCAGGAATAGGATACATCTATCATGAGCAAAAGACATAACCCTGGTGTACTGTGAGGGCATCACTGGAAACTGTTAGACATCGCCAACTGGAAAACAAGGGAGGCAAAGTCCATGCCCTCGGAAGCTTTATATTATAATATGGGCTCAAGATAATGGGAACTCTTGGTATTTTCTTAGCTGTCTTGAAATTAGACTATGATTGATCAAACCCATATAGGATTTTAATTGTATTTATTGAGTTTTGTACATCACTTTGTGCTAACCGAATAAACAATTCACAAGTTCAATAAAATACAATTTATTTTAATTACTTTTATGTTCCCATCACTGCCCTATCACAAACAGAAGTAGAATCAAGTACTCACCCAGTCCACCAACAATATAATGAAGGTCCTTCACACCCAGGAGAATGGGTCCATTCTCCTGCTGGCCTTCCTCCTTATAGTACAGTCTGTAACCTTGGATGGCTGCCGTATCTTCAGGGTCCTGATGCCATGTGACCGAAATGGTTGTACAGTTAAGTGGCTCCAGGCGGAGCTCGGGTGACCTTGGTGCTACAAGAAAGATTGAAGAAGGTTCACACACATCCATGAGATACTGATTGTAAAGCATGAAATACTCAAAGGCTGAGGAACTGCACAAAGCACCCAACCAAACAAAACTTCCACATGACTTATTTGGCTTTTTAAAATCCTGTTCTTGATTGGCATAATTACAGAAGTTCACACACATTCTCTCTTTCACATTTTTCTTACAAACTTGCAGAATACGGACAGGGTAACTCAAGGATTGATACTATTATAATTTAACATGCAACTAATTCTCTACCCTAAACAGCCCAGCTCACTGAGAAAGAAAGAGCACAGGATGAAAGGCAAAGGAGGAGTCCTGGCACTGTAGGATACTGAAAAAAAATCTGAAAATGAAAAAAGCTGCATTGCAAATCAACTGTAAAATCTTCCATATAAAATTAGGGTTGGTCACTCTGTCAGTCTCACTGTAAATTGCCTATTTTGTGGGGCATATGTTCATGAATTCTATGTCCTTCAGTTGACCTCATGATTTTCCAATTAACCCTGGATAGCAATGGATATTAATAGAGAAAATGACATTTGAAGATATGACAGTAACGTTTTTCCTGTGGGTCTGGGTGGCAAACAGCACACACCACATGCAAATAGCATGCAGCAACTGCAAGAGACACACTGACAGCATGAGTACAATTACTGTGTGTGTAAAAAAGCAACAGGATGTGTGAGAGAGTGTGAGGGAGAGTGACTGTCTGGGAAGAAGTGAGAAGGCTGGAAGAGTGAAACAGCCTTTCCCCCCCCCCCCCCCCCCCCCCTACCATTTTTGATGGCCTCTTTAAGCTGGTAGTTTATATCTGTATATAATTCACATTATTGGACTATTTGTTATTAATGTAGCTTGCTTAGGGGGAAATTTTTAGAATGTCCACATAGGTGTAAAGTCTGCAAGCAATTTTTACCTCCAGACTTTGCACCAATTTTTAAAGTGAAAGTATGTGTCTACTTTTAGTTTGAAAGTTAAATAAATCTGCACCTAAGGAAACAGCTAGAGTCTGCCTCCTTATTCCTCTTGACTGTTTTCTAAGCCACGACTGACTGATTATGTCATTCATTTTAGACAAGGGCTACTGAGCCCACAAATATGGCATTTAACTGTTTTGTTTTTTGAGGGGAGGGGATGGAGAATAATAAAAAATGTGCTTTACCGCAAATAAACCAATTTGCACTAAGCGCTAGACATTCACATTTCAGTTGCTTTCCACGACATCACCACTCTGCTCCAAAGAGAAATATGAGCAGCATTGATGCTGCCAGACCTGGGCAGTAAAAGTACAAATTACAACATGGGGCAGATTTTAAAACCTGCGCGCGGGCACAGATTTGTTCGCGCAACCCGGCACGAACAAATCTATGCCCAATTTTATAACATGCTCGCGCAGCCGCGCGCATGTTATAAAATCCAGGGTTGGCGCGCACAAGGGGGTGCACAATTGTGCAACTTGCGCGCGCCAAGCCGCACAGCCTACCTCCATTCCCTCCCGCCCCCCCCCCCCCCCCCCCCCCGCACCTTCCCCTCCCTTCCCCTACCTAACCCACCCCCCCAGCCCTACCTAGAACCCCCCCTTACCTTTGTTGACGAAGTTACGCCTGCTTCCCGACAGGTGTAACTTACGCACGCCGGCCAACGGCCAGCCCACGATCCCAGGAACAGCAACAAATGGCCGCTGTGCCTGAAGGCTCAGGCCATGCCCCGCCCCCACAGACTGCCCCGGACCGCCCATGCCCCACCCCTTTTTGCAAGCCCCGGGACATACACACGTCCCGGGGCTTGCGCGCACCGCCGAGCTTATGCAAGATAGGCTCGGCGCTCGCAGGGGGAGGCAGGGGTAGGTTTTCGGGGGTTGCACGCGTATCTTACGCATGCAACCCTTTGAAAATCAACGCCTATATGTTCAGCTCCAAAATGATGGCCAATGGAAGTACTTACCTGAAAGGCACGGCTACCACACCAAGCACCTACCAGCAACCAGGCCGCAAAGAGTTTTGTTTAGATAATTATTTGGGATGGGAAATGATGGTAGGAGCAAAGGGAGTATAAACTGTGAACATTACAATGGGAGTGGTGCAATGAAAGTTTAAACCTAGTGCTAAAAATCAAAGTTTGAGCCTTGAAACAGTCTAAATTAAGTACTTTCATAGTTTATTTATTTTAAGTTATAGCCCACTTTCTCATCCAAATGGTTGTCAACATTAATGTACAAGGTTTTTACAAAGCAAAACCCCACTCATTAAAAAAAATCACAAAACTCATATTAAACCTAGCACAGAGTCATAAACAGAACTAAATACAATATACTTACATCCAAAATACCACAAACACAACATAAAGACAAGATCTTTCAGCTTGAATTGCACACATTTGAATTAGTGCAATCACAATCAAACCTTTTAACTTTAGCACTGTGAATTGTACAGAATATGTAATAGTCCCTCAGTTCGTTACAGATGTTCCACTATTTACCTTTCACGCTGGTGGCTTTGGGTGTTCTGTGGGACGTCCACACCGATGGCTCTCCCCACCCCACTCTTGTTGCTGCAGCAATGCGGACCAAATAGATGCTATCTGGCCTCAGACTTTCCAGGAGGTATTCGCTGATGCTACCCGGGACTTCCAGAACTTGGATGGAGCTCTCCGTGCTAATGCGAAAGGAGAGACGGTACAAGACCACCTGACCCCGGCGGAATTTGATTGGAATAGGCAGCCAGGAGATCAGAACATCTGTAGGGCTCTGGCTTGTCAAACTGATTTCAGGAGGTCTCAAGGGAACTGAAATTAAAATAAAACGCAATTCTTCAACATGCACTGTTGCAAACAAGCTAAGAAGAGATGGCATTCATGGCACTTTATGCTTAACACATTTTCTGAAGCCTGGGCCTTGCCACCATGAATTGTGAGGCAATCTGGACACATCTTTGAATTAATTATGGGATCAATTTACAGTAAGCCGCTCAGTGGCCAAAAAAAAAAAAACCCAGCTGTTTTATAGCCACTTAATTTAGGAGACTTTTCACACAGAAAACTAGTTGTCTAGTTTGCAGTTTAAAATTCTCCTAAGGTTAGCTTTCTGTGTTTAGTTAGGCCCAAAATTTATCCAGCTAGATTTAAGGGCTAGCCAGCTACCTTAGGGGGTCATTTACTAAGCATTTTCCCCATAGACACAGAATGGGAAAAAACCTTTTGTAAATGACCCCCTTAGCTAGCTAGCACTGAAAATTAGCACTAACGGGCTAAATTGCTCCTCCCTCTAGCCTAATCACAAATTTGGGATTGCCCAGAATTTGAGTGGCTAAATCTAGTCGCTAAATTTTTTATATCTGCAGATCTAGATTTTCAAAGGGTTCTATCAAATCATTTAATTCTATAGTTAAAAACAACCCAATAAACAATTATTCTCAGGAGAAAGAAAAGATATACCCTACAGAACTACAGTCAGTATACTAAAGTATATTGCAGATGTAACAATCACAGTTTGAAACGTAAAGGGAACAGAGGTAGAATCCAACAACTATGCAACAGATTAACTTTAGTATGATAAAGGGACCAAGCTGCCACCCAAGAGGAATATATGAGGGCTCTCTGAATGGAGTGTTTAGATTCAGATGAAAGAGGATCTGTATAGGTGCCAAAAAATTTGTGTACAAACTCATGCCCTTCCAAAGTTGCTGTCATTCTATCGAAATCTATTCATCCAAACTATTTATCTTTCCAAACTGAAACGTCCCAGAAGGCAGTGTTCAATCCATTTAGAGAGAGTATGTATATTTTTCACGTTCAAGAAATGGTAAAACATGAACTGGCTCACACTTAGGTCCCATTAGAGAAAACCAGAAAGACTCCCCATGAGATCATTTGCAATATTTAATTCTATAGCACTGTAATCCAGGGACATTATAAGACTCCTTTAAACCAACTTTAAATGCTGCAAGAGGACCTAATATAATGCACCAGATACAAAAACTCAAAAATGATATTTCTGTAATCTTATCTGGATGGCAGAAATATACCTTCTGCAGAACCAACTCTTAAACCTGAAAACTCTTAATCAGTCAAGTTGTTTGCTATGCCCTTCTAGTTCCAATTAATGACGTAACCAATGAATATGGGCATATTCTATTCTTCCAGCCTCTCGGATTCCTAATAGACTGGAGCTTCAGCTAACACTATGGGGGTTTTTAGCCAACAGTTTCCTTCTGCTCCTTTGGGCTTCCATTTTAATCAGATGCAGGGCTGGGATCCAGCTCCATGAGCCTTCATTCCCAATTACTTGGGGATTTTGTTTCCCTAGTTTATCTCTCTTCTCAGATGGCTTAGCTCAGTCATTGCAGCAATTGTCCTCAACTGGAAGGCCAAGCCCCAGGACTCCTTTTGAAACCCTGTAACCATGGACCCGAAGACCAGTCACTAGATTTTTCTGCTATTCACCATCTGGGGCCTGTGAGCACTAGGCTCAGGGAGTTGATTACCTGACAGGAAAAGCAAACCTAGGACCTCCCCATGACAGCACTCATGAGTCCTGGGTCAGCTCCAGCTCCTACTTTTAGGGGATAATTTTCAAACTGCCCAGTATTGCTGCAAAGTCAGTGGGTGTACCACTTTTCAAAGGAAAAACATGAACGCACTTTTACTTTGATAACTGCCCCAGGAAAGCGTACCCTGAAAAACGTGTACCTTCTTTTTCGGACGAAGGCTGCACGTGCTCTCCTCCCCCCAACCTAACCTTGCCTCAGGAACATCCCCTCGATAATGCAGCTAAAAGTACCCATCTAATGGAACTGTGCATGGATTTTACCCGCATGCAGGGTCATTTTCAGACATGTGGTGTATGCCCTCCCAACCTACAATGTTTATTAATAAAATATTCCTTGCAAGCAAACACAGGCATAACTTATTGCAGACCTAATACACAAAAGAAAAGATTATAACTGCTTTAGGATTTTAATACACCTCTCTCCTGGCTTAGACAACAGTGCCTACTCCAGCAGTCCATCTCTTCCTAGGGGTCAGCCTGGATCTCCTTTAAAAGCTTAATTTAGCAATCTACTATTCTTTCTCTTTCTTTGTTCTATTATATCCTTTAACTGATCTTAAAACTTTCATTTCTTCTGCCCGAATTTTGCTACAATCTTTATTATGCTTGCTTAGCATCCAAAGCATTTGTCATTACTGTTTGAAATTGCTGTTTCTCTTCAAGTTTCTCGTTTTGAGGGTAATTTTGTAAAAGCCCACCATGGCACATATGCACATAAATTACCAATTTTCAAAGAGAAAGGATGCACCTTCATTTATTCATTTTATTTCAACTTGATTTTCCCTTACTCAGAAAAATCATTGGACGCGGTTTCAAAATCGCACGTAGGTATGGATTATTAAAAGCCTCTCATCTGCAACTAAGTCATCCAACCAACCGCAGCAATAAATAACCTTCCCCACTTCTGCCCTCATTTGGCTAATCCTTCCGACAACAGCAGAAAGATTAAATCTAATCAAATTCTTCTTTGCCCCATTCCACCCATATTCTTTCCCTTCTGAAAATAATCCCATCAGAAGCAGCCTGCATACAACTGCACCTGCTAAACTGTGCACAAACATTTTCTGGGAACTTGTACGCGTGTGGGTTTTGGAAAGGCAAAAGTATGCACACAACTGCAAAGCCCTCTCTAACCCTGCCACCAGGAACACCTCCACTCAGTCCGGGTAAACCTGTGTACGACCGTGACACTCAGGCATACGTTTACCTGCGTTTCAGGCGGACAGTTCTGTACAAGGCCACTCCTGCTTTACTCACAGAAAACCCTTTAAAAATGACCCTCCCTGCGTTAAGTGCATGATGCCACAAACTGATTGGAACTGATGCAATTTATTTCTTATATCAGTGTAGTAACTAAAAGTAATGTCACAGCCAAGGCAATTAAAATGTGAAACTTCTTCAAGAATATCTGTCAATGACAATCTTAGTTCTAATAGACTATTTTCCTGTAAATACCACTGTCTGTTTTTTAAGGATATTTGGAGGTCATACGGTAGTTCTTACAGAGTTAATGTAATTGGCCATTTGATTTCTGAAGTCCATTTTCTGTTTTATGTAATTATACCTCGTTTATCAGCAAAAAATATTGGGCCCAATATTCAAAGATATCCGTGTACCTAAGTTATCTGGATATTACTTATCTGGATAGCTTAGAAGGGATATTCATTTTAATGTAAAGGATGATATAAACCCAGCTATGGTTTGGGAAGGCCTAAAAGCCGTAATTCGGGGTTGCTTAATAGCGAGGGCGACCTATGTTAAAAAGAATAGAATTAAGCTACAACAGCAGCTCCGGCGAAAGATTCTGGACCTGGAGCACGTACACAAGCAAACATTGAATAAAGCTTGTTATGCTAAGCTCCAGCGGGCTAGAACTGCACTCTTGACTCTTGAGTTGGAAACTATAGCTTTTCAATTACAGAGGCTAAACCAGGAACGATTTGAATGGGGGAATAAGGCCAGCCATCATTTGGCTCGGCGCTTACATAAACGAGTAGCCCAACGGCAAATAGTGCAAATTAAATCAGAAAGGGGCATTCTGCTCACTAAGCCAGAGGAACTGCGGCAAAGGTTTATGGAATTCTACAGGACTCTTATGCCGCAGATCCCCTGATTCAAACAGACCAAATAGAACAGTATTTGCAGGAGGTGGCTCTCCCTTGCATATCTGATCTAGAACGACAGTTCTTTGATAAAGATATCACGGAACAAGAAATAGTTCAGGTGATCAAGGGATTAAAGATTAATAAGGCACCAGGGTTAGATGGGTACACAGCCTTATTTTATAAAAAATTCCATACCCAAATTACGCCATTATTACGGGAATAGTTTAATTCCTTGAAGTCTGGATACCCTCTTACGACTAGTGCAAATGTAGCCGGGATTTCTATACTGGCCAAGCCTGGCCGAGACCCCGCCATGTGCGGCTCGTATAGGCCAATCTAGTTGATTAATATCGACCTTAAGACCTTTGCTAAGATCTTAGCTAATAGGCTGAAGCAGGTCATGATCAAATTGGTACACTTGGACCAGAAGGGGTTCATCCAGGGCCGTATGACCGCCGATAATATTAGGAAGGTAGTGAACCTCATATGGTCGGTACAGGCGCAAGGGATCCCAGCAGTATTATTGTCCATAGATGCCGAAAAGGCTTTTGATATGGTCCACTGGCCATATCTTTTTAGTGTATTGTGGAAAATGAACTTTGGTAATTCTTTTTCAGCATGGCTACATAATCTATACTCACAACCCCAAGCGAGAGTTAAGGTTAATGGTTTATACTCTGAACCTCTATCCATTCAGCGGGGTACAAGGCAGGGATGTCCCCTCTCGCCACTTCTTTTTGCCCTTTTTTTGGAACCATTGGCTCACCATATACGTACCTCAGGAGATATACAAGGGGTCCGCTTGGGAACATCCGAGCATAAAATAGCCATGTTTGCGGACAATGTTTTATTTACCCTCACACAACCAGATATATCACTTCCGGGGACTATTGAAACGTTACAGGACTTTGATAGGGTACCGGGGTTCAGATTAAACCTTGACAAATCTGAAGTGCTCAATTTAACTTTGGGAGAAGAGCAGCGGGCTCAACTGCAGACCAAGCTTCCTTTTAAGTGGGCTACACATAGCATTAAATATTTAGGTATCCGTCTTAGTAAGACTTTGGGGGACCTCCTGGAATTGAACTATAGGCCTCTCTGGCAAACACTTTCTAAGGAATTGGAAGTTTGGGCGTCCCTTTCTCTTTCCTGGTTGGGGCGGATGGCCGCAGTAAAAATGAATCTACTACCCCGGCTTCTGTATTTATTTCAATCACTTCCTATATCTATCCCCAACAATATGTTGAAATGCTGGCAAAGACGAGTATTTGACTATATCTGGAAGTGGAAGCCACCTAGGATTCGTAGGGATATAATGTACCAACCCACCAGTAGGGGGGGATTGGGCGTCCCTAATCTACAATGGTATTGGGCGGTTGCATAGTTAAGGGCTGTTATCTGGCATAAGAAACATGATCAGCCACTTTGGGAAAATATTGAACAGGATCTTGCAGGGAATATACCACTGTGGGCCATGATTTGGCAGCCTAGGGATACCTGGCCGGGAGTTGGTTAACTGGCCCCTCCCACAAAGACAACTTTAGCTACTTGGGAGAAATGGCGAGTACACGTTGTTGGCACTCACAGGTGGCTTCCACTTTTAAAGCACCACCCTCAATACAAATTTCTCTGCAGGAAGGGTACTACCGCACTATCACCCACTGATTATTAAGGGAGTTGTTCAATTGGAGCATTTATGGGGCTCACAGAGGTTTCTCACCTTTCCAGAGCTTCAGGAGAAGTGGCACTTAAGCGAGCCGGACATCTTCCTGTACTTGCAATTACATCATTTTATCATGACAGAGAATATAGGGGCTGAGCTTCAAAAGGGAAAGAATTCTGGAACATTGGTGTAATAAAGCAGATGCTTGTCTGGCATTATTTCTAATCTTTATGGATTCTTGGGTAATGCATTGAGGCGCCGGGCCCCTTATGAGAAGGCGTGGGAATGAGACTTGGATAAATTAATTCCTCCGGAGACCTGGGATCAGATATTTCAGAACACAAAACGTGGCTCGATTTCTGCCATATTGACGGAAAATGGGTACAAGGTCCTAATGCGATGGTACTTAACGCCTGTTAGGATACAGAAGATTATACCTTCTGTTAATGCCGATTGCTGGAAAAAATGTTGGGGGCTTGGTACATATTTTCACATACGGTGGAGTTGTCTTAAGGTGAAACAGTTCTGGGAAGAAATCCATCAAATGGTTACTGATATTGTAGGCCTGGAGGTTCCTTTAGATCCCGACCATTTTTTGTTTAATTTGTCTCCACAAGTTCCTCACTCTCAATGGTTACTTATACACCAAATTATTCTTGCAGCCAGAAGTGAGCTGGCTTTGTTTTGGAAACGGCCAGATCCCCCTACTAAGGCTACAGTGGCAACCCGCTTCGAACGCAATTGTTCCCTTTACAAGTTAACTGAACTTAAAAATCATACTCTGCCTAAGTTTTATAGGATATGGGATCCTTATCTAACATGGAAGAATCAGTTATCTTAGGAAAGACGTGAATTGTACGGGATACCTAGTGAACGGGTTTAGCTCGTTTTGAACTGTGGACTTTGAATAATATTGTATTGCATGTACTCCGGATTTTCTACAGTTGATTGTAGCATTCTCAGTCGGGGGGGGGTGGGGGGTTTATAGTGGAATGATAAACTGTTTGTTGTCAATGGTTCAACTGTTTTGTATACTTTTCATGTGAAGACAAATAAAAACTATCAAAAAAAAAAAAAAGAAGAGATATTCAACTGCACGGCTATGCTGCTGAATATAACCGGGTAAGTTCCTCTTATTCAGATAAGTTATATCTGGATAACTTTAGACCTGCTATCGAACAGGTCTAACTTATTCGATTAACTTAATCAGATTAAGGCTGCATATAGATAACCAGATAAGTAGCGCCAACCCAATCTGCCCATTCCCCACCCACTGACTATTCAGTTATCTACCTAGCTGGATAAGTGACTTATCCAGTAAAGTGGCAGCCGCTGAACATTTATTTTATTTATTTAGAAACTTTTATATACCGGCATTAGTGGGTACATCATACCGGTTCACATAATAACTTAAAGCTTGGAAAATACATTTCAACAAGGAGAATGTAACTGGGCGGGGGGTAAAATAAATAGGCAGTAGGAAGGATAGATAAAACAAGAAAGTCATAACCAGAGAATACAATTTATAATTTACAATGGTAGTCTCCTTAATATAAGGAGAGGGCAGTCCCCTGGAGGGGGGGGGGGACTACGAGGGGAGATGGAAGAGTTATTCTGGGTAAGCATGGTTGAACAGAAGTGTTTTTAGTTTCTTTTTGAATTTAATTGCACACGGTTCAATGGGGGTAATATGGTCGTGAACATAGCCAGATAAATCCTACATATCCAGCTATCTAGTGCTAAACTCACTTTCAATATTGGGCCCACTGTATTTATAAATGAATTGCAAGTCAATACAATAAGAAAATTATTCCTTACCTGCTAATTTTCGTTCCTGTAGTACCATGGATCATTCCAGACTGTGGGTTATGTTCCCTGTCCAGCAGATGGAGTTAGAACCAAAAATTCCCAGGGGAGGACCTATATAGCCACGCCTCCCTCACCTCAATCCTCAGTAACTGGACTAGCAAAGCCAAGACGAGAAGAGACAGAACCAGAGGAATCAATTAATCTCAAAAATATAGAGAAAAAATAACAGCTGTAAGTGACAGCAACTAACTTGTACTCAAAAAACTGTAACTGAGAACTTGCAAACAGCACTGTGTTCAAAGACACAGCTCACAATAACTAGAGATACAGAATGAAAATATTGTGAAGACAGGAAAGCAGGGATGGCCCACAAAGAACCCCCAAAACCAGGGAGGGGTCTGGAATGATCCATGGTACTACAGGAACGAAAATGAGCAGGTAAGGAATAATTTTCTTTTCCCTGTACGTACCAGGATCATTCCAGACTGTGGGATGTACCAAAGCTTCCCCATCATGGGTGGGTCGCGGACAGCCCTGCCCGTATGACCCCGTCTCCAAGCTGACCGTGAGACGGCGCGTGAATGTCTAGACGATAATGTCTTGTGAAAGTGTGGAGAGACTTCCATGTGGCCGCCCTACAGATTTCCTGAGAAGAAACTGCAGAACTTTCCGCCCACGACGTCGCTTGAGCGCGGAGAGAATGCGCCTTAACAGCTAAAGGTGGAGACTTACCCACTCCGATGTATGCGGCTATAAATCGCTCCTTTCAGCCAGCGAGCGATTGATTGTTTGGATGCCATGCAACCCTTCCTGGGTCCTGACCAAAGGACAAACAAATGATCGGAGAGTCGAAATTCATTAGTGACCTCCAAATAATGTATCAAAGAACGTCGGACATCCAAACGACGCAGGTCAGAAGAATCAGAGGATAAAAATGACGGAAGCTCTATCGATTGGTTGAGATGGAAAGTCGAGACCACCTTCGGCAGAAAAGATGGAACTGTCCGCAGGGATACTCCCCCTGGCGTGAAACGAAGGTATGGCTCCCTACATGATAGAGTTTGTAGTTCAGAGATCCGACGTGCTGAGCTGATCGCCACCAGAAAGATGGTCTTAAGGGTGACATCCTTGAGTGTGGCCAAAGTCAGAGGCTCAAAAGGCGGTGCACATAGAGCCCGGAGTACCAAATTGAGATTCCAAGAAGGACAAGGTGGTCTAATTGGAGGCTTCAAGTGTTTTACCCCCTTTAGAAAACGTAGGATATCTGGATGTGAGGGCAGGAGCTCCCTGTCATTACTACGTAGGAAGGCTCCCAACGCCGCCACCTGCACACGAAGAGAATTATAGGCAAGGCCCAACTCCAGACCAGCCTGTAGGAAGGAAAGCACATGTGTCACCGAGGCCTGCGTTGGTAGAATCGATTTTGACTCGCACCATTCCTCAAAAACCTTCCATACTCTGACATAAGTAACCGACATGGATGTCTTCCTAGCTTTCAGGAGCGTGGAGATGACAGATTCTGGATATCCACACCATCTCAATTGACGCCTCTCAAAAGCCAAGCCGCAAGACAGAAGCGATCTGCCTCCTTGAAAAATATTGGTCCTTGGTGAAGAAGACGTGGCAGATGAATGAGCCGAAGAGGGCCGTCTACTGCCAGATTGAGAAGATCTGCAAACCATGGTCGACGAGGCCACTCTGGTGCAACTAGGATCACCGGACCTTGATGCGTCTCTATCCGTCGGATAACCTTGCCCACTAGAGGCCACGGAGGAAAGACATACAGGAGACACTGTCGAGGCCAGGGAAGAACCAGCGCGTCGACTCCTTCCGCGCCGCGCTCTTGCCTGCAGCTGAAGAACCGGGCGGCCTTTGCATTTGTCGCGGTTGCCATTAGATCCACATGGGGTCTCCCCCAACGCTGTACTATCCTTCGCATTGTGTCCTCCGAGAGTTCCCACTCTCCGGGATCCAGGTGTTGTCGACTGAGAAAATCTGCCTGAATGTTGTCCACGCCCGCTATGTGCGAAGCCGCTAGCCGCTGTAAGTGTAGCTCCGCCCATGTCATCAACTCGGTCGGTCTCCAACGAGACTAGATGGCTTCTGGTGCCCCCCTGGCGATTGATGTACGCCACTTTGGTTGCATTGTCCGAAAGAATCCGAACCACTCGACTGCGTACCAGTGGGTAGAACCCCTGCAGCGCTAGACGGACTGCTCTGGTCTCCAGCCGATTGATGGGCCAAGTGGACTGTTCCATCGTCCATCGGCCTTGGAGAGACCTGTCCTGACAGACCGCCCCCCAGCCGGTGAGACTGGCATCCGTGGTGACGACCACCCAATCCGGGTTCTGTAGAGACACTCCCTGAGCTAATTGTTGAGGGTCCAGCCACCACTGTAAGCTGAGCAAGACAACATCCGGGATGGGCAGTACTGCTTGAAAATCTCTCGACACTGGGTTCCATCGCGAAAGCAGAGACCTCTGGAGAGGCCTGAGATGAGCGAAGGCCCACGGAACCAAATCGATTGTTGAGGCCATGGTTCCCAGTACCTGGAGATAATCCCACGCTGTGGGAGCAACTAGTGCCATGAACCGTGTAACCTGAGCACGCAGAGCCCGAGCTCTGTCCGGGTGCAGAAATACCTTGGCTCGGCTGGTGTCGAAGTGTGCTCCCAGAAAATCCAGCGATTGGGACGGAATCAGTTTGCTCTTTGAGAAATTGACGATCCATCCCAGAGACTGAAGAAGCTGTATTACCCTGTCTACAGCACGGTAACCCAGTCGTCTAGATAGGGATGTACAACTTTACCCTCCTTGCGGAGCGCCGCCGCCACCACTACCATGATCTTGGTGAAGACACGCGGAGCCATCGCCAGACCAAAAGGGAGAGCACGAAACTGAAAATGCTGTCCCAAAATCTTGAAGCGTAAGAAGCGCTGATGATGGTGATGGATCGGGATGTGAAGGTATGCCTCTGTAAGGTCCAAAGAGGCCAAGAATTCTCCCGGATGCACGGCTGCTAACACTGAACGGAGCGTTTCCATACGAAAACGAGGAACTCTGAGACACTTGTTGACCGTCTTGAGATCCAGAATAGGTCGAAAAGTGCCCTCTTTCTTGGGAACCACGAAGTAGATTGAATAATGACCTTTTCCCAGTTCAGAGGCCGCTACCGGTACTATCGCCCCCAGCTGTAGCAGACGATCGAGAGTCTGTCGGACTGCTAATTGTTTGAGACGGGAACCGCAAGGAGAAAACAGAAAACGATCTCGGGGTTCGTGTACAAAATCTAATACGTAGCCTTGTCTTAAGATGTCCAGCATCCATTGATCAGACGTAATTTGGGCCCACTTCTTGTAAAAGAGAGTAAGGCGACCCCCCAGGTGGGGGATCCCCTCTTGGGTCCTTCTGGCATCATTGTGAAGCCTTCGAGGAAGGACCTGCCCCTTGCGTATCCTTACCGTGGCGGCGCCCTCGAAAGGACCGGTTCCAGGTGTGTGATCGTGTAGAAGGAGCCTGAGGTGTCTGCTGTCTAGTAGGACGCGACCTCCGTTGATTCCGGTACCTATTTCTGGAGGATTAAAAAGATCTAGAAGAACATGGACGATCTTCTGGTAGCTTGTGCACCGCATTCTCATTAAGAGATTTGATGATCTGATCCAAATCTTCCCCAAATAGGCACCTACCCTTGAAAGGAAGGGAACTCAGGCGCATCTTAGACGAAGCATCTGCCGCCCCGAGCGGACACCGCCGCCACCATGGAACAAGCGAGGACCCTTAACAGATCATAAAAAGCATCAGCTCCATAGGCAACCACCGCTTCAAGTCTATCAGCCTGAATAGTCTCTGCCTGTGGCAAAGATTGGGAAGTGAGAAGCTGTTGTACCCAACACAGAGCTGCTCGCTGTGCTAGGGAACTGCAGATAGCAGCCCTCATCCCCAACGCTGAGACTTCGAAGATACGCTTGAGGTAAACCTCGAGCTTGCGATCCTGGACATCCTTCAACGCCGTCCCGCCCGTGACCGGGATGGTAGTATGTTTCGTGACCGCAGATACCGCTGAATCAACAGCAGGAACCACTCCCTTGAAATCAATTGCAAGATGTTGTGATGCGTGGGAAAAGCTTTCGCTAGAGGTCGTAAGCCCGCTAGGAGAGGATCCCCTTTCTTAATCTTCGGATCCTGAGACACAGGATCCGGAGGAGGGTCAATGTCCATTTCCTGGAGGATATGGGGGGATGAGATCATCCAATTCCGCTGCTTGAAAAATACGGAGGACCCTCGGGTCGTCACCTTCTACCTGGGCCACCAGGGAGGGATCATCCGCATCTGGATCTTGCCATGGATCCCCCGACGGTTGTTGCAGCGGTATAGGAATCCGGGGGGGGGGGAGGGCTGAGTGGACCCCGCACCCCCAGTGGGCAAAGAAGCCCTCCCTAAGGGAGGGTCTGCCGTCGAAAGCTGTGTCAAGCAGGCCAGTTTGGGGGGAGGGGGACCCCAAATTCCAAGATTCGGATCCCTGCTCTGTAAAAATGCCTTGTGCATTAAAACAATGAATTCTGGCGAAAAAGCAGGAAGTGCTGATGAGGGGCCTCCCGAGACGTCGTCCCCTTGCCTGCCCTGGTCCGTTGCGCTCCGAAACTCCATACTGTTAGAGGAGACCTGGAGAGGAGCGTCGACGTCCTCCTCAGATAGAGCTGCCTCCGAGTCAGCTGAGAAAATGGCCGCCGTTCCCGCGCTGAGGGGAAACGGGGCATGCCGCTTCCTGCCAGCGCGGTCCGACTCTCCTCCAAGCTGCCTACCAGGTAAGCCATACTCCCCCTCAGGAAAAGCTGAAGAAAATCCCTCTGAGGTCTGCTGAAGCCCATGCCGAGCTCCGGAGCCGTTTGGCGATTTTTGCATCGCGGCGGGAGGGAGGGGGAGGGGCGGCTGCGGCACGCGGCAACAACTGAAGCAGCGAATTAATAAAACTCTTCGGCCTCCGGACCCCTCACCGTCCCCAAGAGACCGTCGGGGAAAAACGCCGTCCCGACGGTGAGCAGCTCCGGGGAATGGGTCGTCGCAGAGCTGCAGGGCGGGAACTCCAATCACTCCCTGAAAGGGAGGAGGGGAAAAGGAAAACTCCGGGGCTAGGGGGAGCGGTCGGCACTACAGACTTTCACCCCTCATAAATTCCTGTTCCTACCAACGACTGTAAATGAAATAAAAATAACACTTACCACACTCTAGCCAGGCAAGGAAGAGGAAAAAAAAACCCAAAGAGATAGGAAGAGAGAAATAAAGTGACAGGCAAAAAACACAGCCTGTCAGCAAGTTCCTGACTGGAAAACAGTGTCTCTCTTTGAACGGAGTGGTCCTGTCAGAACACTACAGAACCTATCCCTTAGAAGAAAAACCTTTATCTAATATTATTTAATTGATTCCTCAAAGAGAAAATAAAACTAGAAAAGTGCTGGGGACCACCCTGTCCCCTGCTCAATCTGCTGGAGTTAGAACTATACTGGGGATTGAGGCGAGGGAGGCGTGGCTATATAGGTCCTCCCCTGGGAATTTTTGGTTCTAACTCCATCTGCTGGACAGGGAACATAACCCACAGTCTGGAATGGTACGTACAGGGAATCCAGGGTTCACTAAATTCTTCTATTCTTTAAGAAGGTAATTAATCTAGATAGTAAACAGAGTTGGCAATAAATCAAGGATGTTGCATATCACAACTGGTTTTGTAGTTTCTTTCCATAATCACATGAAATAGAAAGAGTCCATCAACCTAGCTTGTCTATTTGAGTCACTCTGTATGTCAAAGTGGCCCCTAACCCCTATACTATTACCTAAACCTCACCTTGAGTTACTAGGTGGGCCTCCTATAGATATATAAATAGCTAACTACTAGAAGGGCCTTAAAAAATAGAGGGTAAAGTGACTTGCCCAAGGTCACAAGGAGCAACAATGGGACTTGAACCTTGGTCTCCTGGTTCATAGCCCATTGCTCTAACCACTAGGGCACTCCACAGCATGTGCTAAGATTTGTATTTACTCTGCTATATGCAATTGTATAATCTCCTACCTCTCTTGTACCTTTAAGGTTCTTCGTAGTCTCTGTAATCACTGCTATGCTGAACTGGGGCGTTTTAGACTATTTTTATAAGCTCAGTTTCTTTAGGATTTTATCTGGGGCAAGTAACCACTGTATCTCTCCCTTACCGTCTTCCAGTGTTTGCTGAGTCACGTGATCGGACATCTGACTGGCTCCCATAGGCATGTATGCCACAATATAGAAGGTGTAGTTGCTAG
The DNA here is from genome assembly GCF_901001135.1 of Rhinatrema bivittatum. NCBI lineage: Eukaryota > Metazoa > Chordata > Amphibia > Gymnophiona > Rhinatrematidae > Rhinatrema > Rhinatrema bivittatum. The sequence continues at coordinate 49,143,924 of NC_042627.1, read as the reverse complement.
CAGGGTCCAGATCATCAATAATGTAATGAGTTGTGTCATTTCCAATTACCACTTGATACTCTTCATTATTTAAACCTGAATTAAAACAGATCATAGAAGGAGTTGTTAAAATAAATCTCGGCAATCCCATCTATCCACTCCATGCCTTCCAGGGTTATGGAAAAATCTTTCTCTGTAGTCTTTCACTGATTGACTAGGTTTTATTTGCCTCCTGTAAAAAACAAAAACAAAAACAAAAAATCCATGTACACACAAACTAGATCCTCTTTGTGTGCTGTTTTGACTGTGTCTTGCGAAAGATTCTGGTCAGTTTTGGATTTACTGCAGAATCCCATTAATGCCCTCCAAAATCTATTCAGGAACTAGTCACAACAAACTGTGCTGCACCATAAACTCAGACAACCAAGGGCTTTCACTTAAAACTCAGAGTTTTAAAAAAATGTATTCCTCAAGCAATCACAGTAGACTGTGAGGGTTGACCAGACCAAAAAGAAAAGAAAAAATAAAGTTACAAGCCTATTGCCACAAAAAATAAATAAATACATAAATAAATAAAAAGAGGCTTCCCTATTCTCAGGGAAATCTATTATAATATTAGACTGAAATGAAGGTGGCGAGCGATTTAAACTCTGAAAGGCACCAATAGAAACTGAATGTGCATCATAAAACATCTTGTTCTACAATGAGCTTTAATGAAAAAAAAAAATTAAAGAAACAACTGCTCAGTGGTTGATATTAAAATATGCAGAGTAAGGTGGAGAGTGGTGCTCACCTTTGTTGAGTTTAATTCCTATAGAGGGATGCAGTAAAAGTGGAAACGGTCTACTGAAAGCCTCCTCGCTTTAAAGAACAATTCACATCACATGCATGTCAACTTAATCAAAACTCCCTAAGAGCCCAGCCTCAACGCTCAAACAACTGAATTTATAAACAAAATGAAAGGCAAATTCCACTATTAAGTTTTCCCACATTTCTGAATGAACTTGATAGCATTTTAATTAGACAAGATTACAGGCATCTCACAACAGACTCGTTGATGGCTTGTTAATTAGGAATGGCATGGCACGATTTCTGACCTGCTAAACAGGATCCTTGAGCTCAAATTAAAAGGCCTTGTTCTGAGGCTGAATGAAGCACTAGGGCCTCATGCTGAGGCCTAATGAAACAGGCATAATAGAGGGACAAGGTTGGCCTTCTAGTGCAATCAGTGTTCCTTTTGTACCCCCTCTAAATCGCTAACAAGGAATTAACACACTCCAACATGCATTCTCATCAGGCTCTTATTCTTCACGTTACTGTTACCCCTAATTTATATGTAAAATATTCCCCTTAAAAAAAAAAAGCCCCAAAATACAAAACAACCACCTGTTAGTTTCTTTAACCAACTTTATTAAAACACTAACCTTTTTTTATTTTTGTTCCATGGCAGTTTTGCCATTGCATTCTAAAGACGGCCCATGATGTGAAGCTAAAGCTATGCATTGCATCCATCCTTTGTTTTTTCTGGTTTTTGTTTTTTTTTTTTAACCACATACTGCATTGTGCAGAAGTGAAAAAAAAAAAAATAAAGGAAATCTTTGGAACGCAATATAATTAGCCCTTTCACGCTTCTCAGAAATTTCTTCTATGCTACGTTTTGTGGGGCCTGGCACAACGAGACAGAATTAGGCTACGGGTGAGCTGGTCCGAATGCATGAGAGGGTTTGGTAGCGTGGGGATGACTTGTGCCTTTGCTACTTTAAAAAATGTTTAGTAAATAAAAATCTCTTTCAGAAACTGGGCTGCCTACCGGGTTTTAATGAAAGGACAGTCATGCACACTGCTCAGCAGAACCAGGTACCTGCTCGCCTCCAGGCCACCTCTCCGGAACACGCAGAGAACTCAGGAAGGAAGCGTTAAGAATAAGGGGGCACTGCCACTGGTCCAGTCACCTCTGCTACCTGGCAGCCCGAGGAAAGAGATTTGGGTTCACTGCAGCTTTGACATGACAGTGGGCATTTTACAGAAGAATAGGGAGGGAAATGATGTAGTCTACGTATGTGGGGAGGTTGTTGTGATGCTCTGTGTAGAGGGCAATGCCTGGTCCAGATCAGAACCTGTCTAGGAGGGGAGTACGTAGGGAACAGCAGGTAATCCAGGGAAACTCACTGTTTCTATCCTAGTGGCATACCAAAAAAAAAAAAAAGTCAGATAGTGCACCCTGTGAGTCATTTTTAATTACTCATATAGGGAAAATGCACAAAAGCATAGAATGAGAATCTGCATTTCAAACTCTTCTCTAGCCCTTTCCTATTAGTTTCCATCAGGTAGCATGGTCTGAACAGACTGGGAGAGAGTTCACAGTGTCCTTTAATCATCAGCATTTTATAGGTCCCACTCAATAAAAGGATTCCTCTCTCTAGAGCTAATATCAACTCAGACATTTTTGGGGGGTGGCACATATTGCACAAATAGAAAGACTTTGCATGTTACGGAAGGATAAATCTGTCTTTCCTGGCATTCAAGTCCCCTGTCCAAGAAGTCTGTAACGAGCCCTGTGTGTCTGTGCATGAAGCCAGCGCACTGTGGATCAGTGAGGCACAATCTGCAATGCGGAATTCAACAATTCTCCCCTAAGAAGAAATGTAAATACATGCAAGGAAGAGCACTAACTTTCTGCCCCTAGGATGGGGAGGACACAGAAAGCAAAGGGGGAGGGGAGAAGGAGATGTGGGGAAGCGACCAACGGCACTATTGCAGATAGGAAGAATCAGGGCCTTTAGTGCTGCTGGGAGGAGGAGGAGGAGCAGGGCCCTGTGCAGAAGAGGGAGGAAGAAGCATGAGCAGGACTGAGGGAGGCAAGAGAAGCTACAGATGGGAAGTAGGAGGAGAGGGAATGAACACGGGAGACGCTAGTGGAGAGGAAGCATAGGAGAGAGAGGCAGAAATCTTGGAGAAAGTGGAGCATTACTCGGCATTTTCTGGTAAACCAGTAAGGCCAGAAAGCACTGTATAAATGCCGATGCACCTCTCCTGCATCTCTTTCTGTTTCCTTCTGCTGATCTTGTTGGCGACCCCTGCCTTAAGAAAAGGCACATCAGCAGCCACACTGCATTTTCTGGCTCTCTTAGGGATATTCTAATTATGCAGCGTCACAGCATTCTTTGTACTGGCTAACGCACACACTTTTAAGACAACAGATAACTTTTGTTGTATGCTAACATTTGATCATTTTCAAGCCAAGAGACAACTGATAAGAAATTATCAGAACATTACTACGATTACGTTACTAAATTGTCAGTACAGTCGTTCTGTCAAGCAGGTGATCGTACCTTCTACACAGCCAATGCATCCATCCGCATCCAGAGTAATACAGCCTTCACGTTGGTGTAATGCTAAAGGTCTTGTTATACACTCTTAAAAGTTACAAATAATAAGGTCCATATTCAAAGAGGTTTGTGTGGCTAAGCTGGACAAACCAATGTGTTTAAACTTCCTGTCAGTCCCAAGTTATCTGGCTAAGGGATTAGACAGATACAATTTTTCTGGATAGACTGATGGATAGTACAGGGATATTAAAGACAGGAACTAAAATTACTTAATGATGTGGACCTGTAGAATTTGACCTATTGTATTTTTGTTATTATTTTTCCTTTACAATGAATGTAAATTCAGATCCTTGTTCCAATTCTATTTCCTTATCGTGTTGGTATATATTAAAGTAGCAATAAAGATTAAATTGAAAAACAAATTTCTGAGCTAACAGGGACATTATGGGGCATGCTGGGTAATACTGATACTCAGTTCTTATCCAGGTAAGTTATCCAGACAAGTTTAGGACTGCCTCAGAGCCGTCCTAAACTTAGTAGGGTACCTGTACCCAGATAACTTGAATTGTAAATGGCTATATGAAGACTATAACCAGTTATATAAAACCAAAAAAACCCTTTCTGGGCTAGCAGACCCTATCCACCACCCCCACAATAAGTACAAATCATAGTGGGGCACAGCACCCAATTTCCCTACAAAAGAATTCAAAGATGTTGCGGGCCCTAGCAGTCAGAGGAGCCTCTCTCCCTGTCCCCCATATGAAAAATCCCCCAATATGGGCTCCAGCTCCCCCAACCCACCCACCAGCAACCCCAACCCCTACCTACCTGCCCCACCTGGAACTCTGCAAAACTCCCAAGGCGGAAAGCTTTAATAGAGTCCATTCACAGTGGGAGGCTTGTCCTGCTAATTATTCAGCTAAAGTTATCTGGATAACTTTGCTGCTCACTGGCCCACTGAATATGGACCGCAACATTTTATTTAAAGAGCAGCTCTTTTAATTTGGAGCTTGGCAAATGTAAGTTCCTTGCATCACAACGCTGTACCTGCAGCGCCTCCCTGTTTGACCCAGTAGAGAGTCAAAGAGCAACCAGGTGAACGGTGGGTAGATGGACATCAGCAACAGCATTCATTGCCCTTCAGCCTAGGAATCACCACACTAGTCCACCAGAATCTCGGCATACCTCATATCTCAGTCACCTGGTGAAAACAATCACTAACCGTGGACCCTTTTTATGCCAATCTGAAAGAAAATATATCGAGGCAGCTAGATATTTGCAAGTTTATAAACCAAGGCACTCTGCCAACACAATCCTCACATGCTAAATATAAACAAAACATATCCCTCAGTTTACCTTCTGCTTTCATGTAGTGCACCGAATACGCTATCACTTTGTCGGAATTATAGAGGGGCCTCTCCCAAGCCAACAGAATGGCTGAACTTGACATGGTTTCCGCACGGGTATTCCGCGGAGCACTCGGTCTGTCCTCTGACATCACCACAATCAGTCTGGCCTTGGAAAGGACAGATCCTTGGCTGTTCTCAGCCATGCATTGGTACATGGCATCATCTTCAGGGATGATCTGATTAATCACCAATTTACTGAATAGGGACAAGAGTAAAGGGGGAAAAAAAAAAAAAAAGAAGAAGAAAACTTGACATGACAGTTATTTTAGGTCACAACTCATTGCTGTTTGAAGGAATTCCAGACCAGGAGAGTAACTGAGCTAAAAGGATTTGATTTCACTTTATATGAATTAATCAGTACTTTGAACTGAAAACTGAATGAGAAGGTTAGGATTACAGACTCTTAAAGAGGCACACAGTTTAGTTATAGGAAGAGAAAAGGTGAAGGCAAGTTTGTTCTGATACACTTAAAAAAAAAACAAAAACTTGCAAACTGTCTGCTGAAAGGTGCAAAGGATTCAGCAGAGGTTTGCTCAGGTTATCAGACTAATTAGCTTTTTTTCCTAAGTGTTTACTTGGGAGTAGCTGACTGTAAAAAGAAAGGGATCAGTAAAGGTTTGCTTCAAAGTACAGTATACCTTCACGCGTTTGGAGCACGCCGCCATAGTGCTGGTCCTGGACCCATGCAGTATCCAAAGGCACTAGAGCTGCAAGTTCAAGCAAACCTTCATATTCAAAATTAGCTGTCTACTGGAGGACAACAGAGTAATCTAAAAGGTGAAATATTTCTACACTGGGAGTACTTCAGCATTATAAGGTTTGCAAAACGGGCCTTTGAGAAGTTCTACTGGCCTTCAGAGTGTGTGTGTGTGTGTCTTGTTTTGGAAGGGTTTTGTTACTATTTGATGAAAATGGTCCCAAACATCTTTTTTTGTTACTACTCAGTCCTCCAGATTATACACATATCTATACATATTTTACAAATTGCTTTTATTGCATTTTATAAATATGGAAAGAAATAAATCATTGTATATTTCACAGATAATTTACACATTTACACAATGTATATTTACTAAAAAAAAAAAACAAAAACCAACCCTCATAATTGTCACATTATCATATACCATTATTGCTGATCACAGATAGTTTTACTGAAAAATATTTAGAAAATGCGGCTGCACTATTGAATATACCTCCAACGAATTAGATGGACAGATTTATCCGGATAACTTTTCTATCTGGACTGTAACTAAATAAGGGCCTCATCATTTTTTCCATGCAATCTGCAGTTTATCAGAAGAACCACTAGAGATGTTTCCATATTGTAGATTGAATCTCAAAAACATCTCATATCAGATATGGGAATGGGTCCTTCCATTTTAAGGTTATTTTTCTTTAGCCAAGATAAGGACAGTAATGAGAAATATCAAATTAAATCCTTTCTGGGTAGTATTGTCAGAAGACCTTAACAAACGGCATTTCAGTGTTTAATATATTATTTATGATTGCAAGCACCTCTTCCCAGAGCTGCCTTATTTTGACAGTGTCAAATCATGTAACTAAGAGAACCTTCTTCTTTCTTACATTTACCACATGGACAGAAGCGTAATAAAACCTACGGAAGAATTTAAAGTGGGCACTGACTGCTATCTTTCTAATGTTAGCAAAAATGTCCAGGCACCTGCTAGCAGATAGTTAGATACCACCTGAATTTCGTTTTTCTCTGAGCTTTAAGAGAGGCACTTCCGTCACGCTATTCAGCACACTGTAGAAGGGTGAGTAGTCACAGGCCTTTTATACAGACTCCCAAATATCAAACACTATTTTTTTTTTGTATTTCAACGAAAGTTTTAAAGGAGCTTTCTGGATGCAGTTGGACGTGTGTACCTAGGCCTTTGGTTTTCCACAGAGCAAACCCCTCCAGAGTAACCAAATCCGTAAACATTTTATTCTTTCATAGCAGGGTCTGCATTGTTCAATTATTTTCTTCCAATAAAATGTGAACTTTTCCCCAGACTGTAACTGCCACAGCCATGTGCATGTTTATATTAGCAACCAAATATAAACTACTGCCTATAAATTTATTTGAAATACGGACTTCTATTCCTCCTTTTGAGGCTAGTCAGAGCATCAAAGCAGGTTACTATAAAACATTTGCAAGTCTCTATTTGTACTAAAACAGAACACTACAATGCTGAGGCAGTTAAACTTAGCAGTAATCTGACCTGTTATACATTTTAATTCTTCCGTTGGAGTGCATCTTCTTCCCATTCTTCAGCCATGATATTTTGGGTGTGGGAATTCCTTCCGCCTGACACACAAATCGCGCTGTACCTGCCCGAGGCCTGGTCAGGCTTTCAGGCCACTCGACAAACGACGGCGGAGCTGCAGAGGAACAACGGAAATGCCAACAAACTGGCAGCCCATCCAACAGGCTAATACAGAACATTCGTTTTCCAGAAACGCCCACCCGTCATAACTAGTCCAGCATTTTACTGTATTTTAGCTTCAAAGGATTCTTCTCTGTCAATGGCAGAATAGAAAAGATTGCACTGTATTCAGCGTCCATCTCTTAGAAAATGATGAGGGACCAGCCCCATGGCTCTGGCTGTGGTGCAGCAGATTTGAATACAAAGTATGTCGTCCACCGTGTTTGAAGGGCTTGGAGGCAATTTGCTCAGACCTAAGGGAAGAGTGGCACCAAGGGTTTCTTTCACAGATGCCCCTCCAGCCATCAGCCTGGTGAGGGTTAATAAGAGTCATCCAGGCAAGATTAACATTAAGAAAAAGTCAAGACTATTTTAAAAAAATGCAGGTTAAGACTGAGGACCTAGTATAGCACATAACTCTGTATTCAACCACGCATAGTGAAGAGAGGTGAAAAGCAAACATGACCGTGTTTTGAGCTGACGCTTTGGCATACTGAATTCATGGTATGGATCTAATTGATAGAAAATGCTCATTACTGATGGGGTCTCATTGCACATACTGCTGTGCACTCTTAATCTTTACTATCTTAAGTCTGAGCCAAGGGAGATTTAGTGGTTTCCTTAAAGTCACCCAGTGAGAGGAGCCTGGAAGTTAGGTCTCCCGATCCACAGCTCCGAGTGCTACACACCGGGCTGACTCAGAAACATGCTCACCTAGCACCGTGAGGGTTGCTGCTGCCACCGTGAAGTTGCGTGTACCCGGAGTGGTGGCTCGACACATGTATACCCCTGCATGCTGCTGCTTCATGTCGGATATGATGAGGTTCCCATTTCCTAGGACTCGAGTGCTGAACACATCAATGGGCTTGTGGTCTGTTCAGGAAAAAGTCAGGCGGATGCATCAAAAGTACAAGAAGGGAGAGATTATTTCTGATGAAGGTAGCTAAACTGGATTCTACCCCCTTGTTCTTCTGGGAGAAAATAAAACTCTTTAAGTGCAACAATATGTGGAATGTTGGTGCCTTGGGCAGGCCCAGTGGTAGCGCTGTGCGGTACCAGGCAGAGGACCTGGGCATTCACAGCTCCTGGGCGGTAGAGAATCCCAGTCAAGCAAAAGCAAAGAAAACTCCCTGGGTGGTTGTGAGTGAAGGCTCCTGGGGCCAGATCCCAGCCTTGGTTCCAACTGACCTACAAGTCCAGAGGAGCAGGAGGAAAACTGCAAGGCTGCCACCACCACCGGCATGAAAACCAGAGCTTTGACGAATATGGTATGTTAAGTGTGAGAAATTGAATATGAATGCAAAGGGGGGGGGGGGGGGTTAGCTAAACTTTCAAAGTCTGAAAATAAAAAGAATTCAAATGACCATGTGTACAAATTCTGAAACACTTCTAATGGGTTTTTCTTTTGGAAATAAGTCTTTCGTATTTCCTGAAATTTTTACGCATTTTAGGGCATCAAAAACCCCTCCAAATTCAGGTTCTAAATGGATACAGAAATGAAAGATTTCATCATTTTGCGTTTTGGCAAATATCATCTCATTAACTACAAGAGAGGCACATCTTACAGCTGGGCACTTTGAATGTCCAAACAGCTGCCCACAGTGGCAGAAACTATTTTCAGCTAACACGAGATGTGGGTTTACTAAACAGTTTTACTAGGAAGTTCTGAACACATTAAATAGAATTTTTTTTAAAGAAAACAACTGGGAGGGAAAAAAATGTAAGTTAAATATTGTTACACCCATCTCTGTGTGTTTCTTCTCCTCTGTCAGTCCTACATGGCAGACAGGAAGGCAAGGACGCAATGATAACTTGACTCACAGCAGGTTTCATCTTTTCATGCGACTGTTTTAAAAAATCTATTTAGTACAATGGAGGCAATGCATGCAAATCCGTTTCATGCATATTCCTTGTGGGTATCCTGAAAAGCAGGCCTGTTTGTGGCTCTTTGAGGACTGGAGTTGGCCACCCCTGATCCAAGGCCTCCATTCAGCCTGTGTGGGCCCAAGCATACACACACCACTGTCCCGGGAGCCTACGCTTATTATATTTAGATTATTATTATTAACCCTTTTCTAAACAAGGCTACAGCATTCTGGAACTTTGGGCTGCCAAGCACTGCTGTGCTAATCCAGGGAATCTCTTATAAATGCTTAGAGGTAGATCTTCAAAAAGTACGCGCGCACGTACTTTTGTTCGCACAACTGGCGCAAACAAAAGTACTCGATGAATAATCAGCAAACAAAGAAGCAGCACACCTCTCCAATAGTGTCAAACAACCAGAACAAGAGAGGGAAAAGGATCAATCGTCCAATTCAAAATTGGACGATTGATCCTTTTCCCTCTCTTGTTCTGGTTGTTTGGCAAACAAAAGTACGCCAGATTTTATATGATACGCACGTAGCCGCGCGTATCTTATAAAAGCCGAGGTCGGCGTGCGCAAGGCTGCGCAAAATTGGCAGCCTGTGCGCGCCGAGCCGCACAGCCTGCCTCCGTTCCCTCCGAAGCCGCTCCGAAATCGGCACAACCTCGGAGGGAACTTTCCTTCCGCGTCCCCCCACCTTCCCCTATCTAACCCACCCCCCAGCCCTACTTAAATCCCCCCCCTACCTTTGGTGTGCAAGTTACGCCTGCTTGAGGCAGGCGTAACTTGCACGTGCCGCCTTGGCATCCCCCAGCACAGGCCGCAGTGCCAGGGGACTCGGGGCCGCCCTCCCAGCCCGCCCCCAAACTGTCACCACGCCCCCGGACCCACCCCAGACCACCCCTGACACACCCCCCGCCTGCCAACATGCCCCCCCAGACACGCCCCCTTCCGCCCCTTTTCCGAAGCCCTAGGACTTTGTGCGCGAGTACCCTGTGCGCGTAAATCCGGCAGGATTTACGCACGCAGGGCTTTTAAAATCTACCCCTTAGTCCTCACCGGCCTTCTCACTGAACCAGGACATACCGAGTCTGCTCCAGGAAATGATGGGCTTTGGATTGCCTGTGGCGACACACTCCAGGATAATGGTCTGATGGAGGCACACGGTCATATTTTCAGGACCTGCGATGATGACCGGCTTCTGGAATGACGCCGGCTCAGCAGCTTTGGAAAACAAAATACGGTGGGCAAAGTTACAGAAATAAATAAACACAGCAACATAGATAAAGTATAAAGGGGGGGGGGTAATTTTGTAACAGCTCGCAGAAGTTACGCATATGTGCAGACGCATACTTCCTCTTTATGATTCCTGCGAAACTACTAGCGCACAATTACACCCACTAAATTGTGTGCAGACATTTTATGTGCTTACGTGCAAACCCTCCCCAGCCCCATCCCTGGGAATTCCTTCACTCAGTCTGGGCATGTAATTTTGTTAAAGTTCTTTTCTGAACCAAAGCAAAATATTGTTTGGCCTGCAGATGTCCCTTTGTAAATTATTTTCAGAAGTATAAACAACATTGAAATGAGCCACTGATGCACAGATGCATTTTAGGAAGGGAGAAGGCTCTCAGTGGCTTCATGAAGAAAGACTAAAGGTTCTCTACACTGCTTGCAAGTTTATCTTCATTTTAAAACTCTGAATTGTTTTATTTCCATTTATTTCTCACCTTTGACAAGTACCAGTTTAAAAATATTAAGAAAATTTGAAACTCCTAAATGATGGCATGAAATATTTTACCGATACTCTACTGTATAGCACTAGCCTGGGTACCTGGAATAACAGTTAATGCAGCCTCGACACTTTTCCGCCTGTTCGCTATGGACGAGGCAACACAACGATAATTCCCAGCATCCTTCTGGTCAACACCGTAGATCTGCAGAACTCCTTTCGATAGGACAGTTACCCTGTTAAGGACACACAGGAAGTGCTTTTATAGTTCCTTATTGCTAGATTTATCATTTCTAAAGCGCCACTAGACATACTATTGCTCGTAGTACCAAGAATAATTTAAAAAATAAGCTATTGGTCCTTATCAAGCCTGAGCTGGCTAGCTAGCTCTCAGTCTAAGACCTCGAGTTACAGTAATTTTCACAGTATGGTAGAGATCCTCCAGAGAAAAAAAAAATACAATTGTTGTAATTTTCATCTCTATCTCCATTCCTGCGAGTTCCATCAAAACTCCTAGTCTGACAAGGTTTCTTTCCTTTAGCATCTCAGAGGGAAGGGTGGGGGTCAAAAATTTGAGGCCAAAATACAGATCATCATCTTTGGAAGCAATGAGCAAGATACAACTGAAGAATTGAGACCTAAAACTTACGTCTGCCAATTTCTTTGTTCATTATGGATAAGTGTAGAATGGCAGAAATAATACCACAGCTGACTTCAGTAGATAGCTGTATTAAAGTGACACTGCATAAACTCATGATGGTCTAGGGTTGTCCTTGTTTGGTACCCAGCATACAGTTATTTCTCTTCGGCTAAGATTTATCCAGAGCTGTTGGGAATACCACTGGATGGGCTAATTTAGATTTTTCCTCTGAGCATTCTGAAATGTGTAGCCCTGCTGTTCTAGCTGAAATATGCACAGTGACAAATGCACACTGCTTAAAAGATAGGAAATGTGTTGCACAGTTCTTGATGGCTTTAAAGTTGGTTGGTAGATCTGTAAGTCCGATGCACATGTCTTCCTCACGTGTTTTGTAATACTGAGTGATACTGGTTTGAGTGATTTGGAAAGAAAGGATATAAACATATCACATTGGTGATGGCAGCTATGCCCCCTGCAAACCACATGAAAGACAATGTCTTTCACTTACCTGTCCACAGCCAAAGGCAAGGTTGTCCGATTAAGCTCCCACGTTATGATGGCAGGAGGGTTTGCAGTTATTTTACAGGAAAATCGAGCCACTCCTCCCTCCTGGACTTCCACAGACATTGGCTGAACTTCGAATACAGACATGGCTAGGATAAAGAGAAAACAGTTAGGCACACAGCAAACTTAACTGCAATCGTTCTAGTGAAAGGCCTCACAGGCCAGCATGCTCAGAGCTTCAATGTTTTTCTTTCAGTTCAAATGGTCCATTTACCCAAAACCTAAATCTTGTTCACATGATTATTTTAGAAAAAAAGGATAAAACGCTCTTCCATTCAGAAGAAACATCTTACTGGGCTCTAACAAAATCTCAGTTGTGCCATTACAAAGGCAGCTGCTGTGTTATTAAGGCAATGGAATTTATTCATAATCAGCTACCATAACCTTCAGCCTCACCACCAGTCTCAAAGGATTACCACAGACTTTAACAGCACTACTACAATAAGACGGTAACTTTAAAACGTGCGCGCGGCTATATACACTGGAATTTTAGATTCTGCGTGCACATGTTATAAAATAGTCCTGGTGTATATATGCACACAGCAGAAAAATGACATTTACATGCATATGTGAGAATTTTATAACATGCGCGCATCCAGGAAATGACCAGTAAATCCAGTTCGTCCACCACTTTCCCCAATCTATAGGTTTGTCCTCAAAACTCCTCCTGGTTCTATAGTCTGCACTTCCCCCAGCCGAGCCAGACCAGTTCATATATGGCTAGAAATAGTTTTATTCAGACTTACATCTCATCAAAAGCAGAAATAACTTTGTGATAAAATGGACCCGATCGTGCGCTCATGTGACCTGCCATGGAAGGCCCATGCCCCGCCCCCTTCCCCCCCAGCGCAATATATGCGTGCATCGGTACTTGAATGCACATGTGGCAGGTTTAAAAAAATCAGGCAGACCCGTGCATGTGGCTTGATGCATATGCATCTCCTGGTTTTGGCACATGTATCACTTGAAAATTTGCCTTTTAGTGAACCCTTAGCACTCTTCAAAGCAGGCTCTGGCTTTAGCATTTTGGCTGAGATCAAGAATAATTTCAAACAGAAAGTTTTGAGCCCCAAAGCTTAAACAATCTTTTAAAGGTTTTTATGTTATCTTTCATAAATATTCTCCCTATTTTTAGACTCTGGAGCAGTTTGTGTCACCTTCAGTCATTTTAGATCCCGCTCATTGAAGGAATTATTTCCTGATGCCCCTTTTTACATATCTTAGCTAACTAGACCCAAATATGGTATAAAAAAATTTGCAAGTAATTAAAGTATATGAAAAAATGTTCCACTTGTGGAACGCTGATACCTAAAAGGTTAAGCTATAAAAAGGATATCTTTGTATTATGTGAAAAGTTGTCAACTTAAAATCGCTCATTGATAGTTACACCAGTCATAATGCTTCCTACTTAAGGTCTGATTATATTAAAACATCTCGTTTTTAGAAGGAACTTTTACTCGATGCTCAGAGCCTTGATTTGCTGTGCAGAAGTGCAGTTTCATTTCAGAAATCTGAAGGCTCCCAGACTAAAACGTGTGAACAATTTCATAGAAAAAAGTAAAAGAAAAATACAACCTTAAACTCCAAAGCCTAAGCTCTGCTCCTTTAGTCAGCAGGGCCTGAGCCCTGGGGCTGGGGGAAAATCCAGCGATCAGAGCCCTGGGGCTGGGGGAAAATGCAGCCACCATGTACCAGTGACACCTAAAAACCAGACTCAGGGTACACACCCGCCAGGTTCAGAGAGGAGCCAGGTGCACCCCAGATACATTCTGTGGTGCCTTACCAATCACTGTCCATGTGACAGCTGGGCTGTATGGGGGAGTGGAGAGAGGGCTCAAAGGGGAAGAGAAGCCATGCACCCCCTGTTGGGGCAGGTTCTGAGTGAGCTGGAAGAAGCACTCAAAACACACATGAAAAATGCAGTTTCAATGACTCATCGATGCTATGGCATCCTTCTCTGAAATTTTAAAGAATTTATTATGAGCTTCACATTGCTTCCATGAAAATTTGCATTTCTTTTTATTTTGTGAAATAATTTCACAAAAAATATGGTGAAAAGTAGCAACTACCAACTAAGGTCTTCATAAAATTAAATCTATTCAGACATCCTTATTCCAGGAATCTTCTAATGGTGCAATCAACTTAGTAAAAGTGTAGATAAACAAAAAAACCCAAAACTACAGTGGTAAAAAAATAATTCAAATAGGTGGCAGATCAAAAACTAGTCTGACAACAGCCCCCTCTCCCTACTTTTGTGTTTAAACTTTTTTCTGATCTAAAAACAAGAACCCAGTGTACATTGGTTTCTTATGCACACAGGGTCTTAAGTACAAATACAGTTTACAAATTTTCAATCTTTTTCTCCCCTGAATTAAACAAAATCAAACTCTAAACATTCCCCATGCCCCCTTTCCCACCCCTCCCCCTCCATATTCTATTTTATGGATAAAGTTAGAAACCTGAGGATATTATCCACACACACCCCCTTCCTACTTTTACATTTTAATTTCATTCCAGTGGTGAAAGGAAGGAATGGTGTTTTTTATTTTCAGAGTCCTCGTGCTTATTACGTACGAAGCTCGACCCATCAGGGGGATGGCTATTCCCTATTACCTCCAAATCATAGTCAGAGCGTTCAGAGGTAAGGCGTGACCTCACACATCTTTTATAAAATGGTAGTTAAAAAAAAAAAAAAAAAAGCTACATAAAACTATAACAGCCGAACAGAAAAGAAAGAAAAATCTAGAAGTAAAGTCAGAGGTCAGAAAGGAGAGAGGCATGGATGAGTTAATAAAATCTTTCCAGGCACAGAGATACCTCTGCCACTGTACAGCAGCACCAGCACTGGCTGTATGGCTCTGGGTTCTAGGTCTCCTTTTTCGCCCTGTTTTGACACTGCATTTGCCTGCTTTGTTTGGTACAGGATGTGTGTGTGCCTTTCCTTGTCTGCCCCAATACCCTGCTTTAACAAAAATTTTAAAAAAAAATTCTTATTCTCCTCCTGGGCATTTCTTTTGCCAGTTTTCCCATGTTATATTCACACTCCGCCAGTATCCACCTGTGCGATATCTGCTGGGGCTCACACAGCAGCGCACCCATTCACTCTAGCTCATAGAGGGGCACCTAACAGGAGCTTTCAGAACCATTAAAAAAAAAAAAGTTTACACCTCTACAGGAATGAAATACAAAACAAATCTGAATGCAAAAGGGGGCATCTTAATGATTTTGTTTTAACTGCTCAATGCTTAAGTAAGAGTCCTGTGCATTAACCATAAGAGGTAGATATTGCCAGTCAATGACTTCAGTACACAAGAGATCTGGAAGATGCACTAGTCTGTCATATTGCTAAATTATAGTTTTATGCCCACAAAATACTCCAAGCAACAATATGAATAAATCTGTTTTAACAAATTCTCCAAATTCATACCAGCTTCTACTAAATCTGACACTAAACAGTGGCACACTACGGTCTAGCTTTAGACATATCAACAAACTTAGAAATATTAACAGATTTTCTAGGGTAGGTAAGGTCCTGTCAGCATCCCCCACAGAAGATGAAGGTGGCATGGGACAATCTAGCTCACTGGATTTAATTCTCACTCTGATTTCACTTATATCTTTGTTTTCTCCTTCAGGTTACAGCAAAATCTGCACAACATGGAAGCTGAAAACTCTTGACTGTCACTGCCGCACTCTGTAAACCTCAACAAGCCTCCGTAAAATGTTTATATGCTATTGCCCTGCACTAGGGAGCACCAGTGCAGCAAAAAAAAAAAAAAAAAGCAGGCTCTTCCACTCACAAGTGTGGCTGCACTTTCTGCCTCTGTCCTTGTAAAGCAATTTAAGGTATAGCTGGTATATGAGGTGCCATATAAACCAAATTCCTTCCTCCCTAACAAAAGTCACACCAAAGTACTACAGAAGACTCGCACTCCCCTCCCCCTACTGTAACCTTGTTAATCTTTACAGAACTTAAAAGAGCAAGCAATAGTCAGCTGCAATCTCATCTCCAGGCAAATTGGCCTGCCCAAACAACAGGCTTCCTGTATCTCCCTTGATAGGTGCTTTTATGAACCATTCCCATGCTGTAATTCATAGGAACAGTCTCAAAGAACAACAGGTAGGGGAGAAACACGTAGGGAGGCCTCTCCACGTCCCATCCCCCTCCCCCCCCCCCCCCCCCAGCAACAAAAACAGCAGCGGCAATTCCAGAAGAGAGGGCAGAGATAAAAGCAAGGCAAGAGTCACATTCCCAGGCACTGACCCTCCCGCCCCCTGGCACTCACAACTGGGCATTACAGAAAGCACATTGCCAGGCGATAAAGGCAGGTCCCTAACAGACAGCACCCGGCAGGATCACCGAAGGGGAGAGGAAGGGGAAATCGAAACGTAGCCCAACAGGACAGCTCCCACCTCTGCGGGCCCAGCGCAGCACTACTCCTGCAGCACAGCTCCATCCTAGCTTTTCCTCAGAGTCTCCCTTTCATCACAACTGGACAGGCAGCTCCTAGGGTTCGGGTCCCTTTACCTTCCACAGCACTGTACAGGCTTATTTACACGGCAGCAATGTGGAACAATAATATCAGGACTGCATTACAAGAAAATAATACAGGAATTTAATTCTTAAATTTCTTTATGGCCGACCTCCCCATAGTTCTCTAGATTTCTGCCTTGTTCATTTATTAATCTTCTTTAGTTAGATCATATTTGACTGTTTCCTAAACAATGCCTGAAATTGTTTCTAGCATTTCTATACCAATAAGATTCCCATTTTCATTTATATTTCATTATTTAAAAGTTTTGTTTTTATACTTCAAGCAGGTAATGGTCATTTAAAAAGATGAGAGAACGTGAGAATGAATGAAATCTTACTATTATGAGGGCTACTAATGTGAAATAAAATCTTGTTGAAAATTACTTGCAAAAACCCTTGGTCGGTGGCCAAATAATTAAGCAGAGCCTCCATGTCTAATGCAATATATGACTGAGGCAATGAACTCCTCAATGCATGCAAATCTATCTCATGCATATTCATTGCATATATTCTGAAAACCAGATTGGTTGGGTGATTCCCAAGGACTGGGATGAGGACCAAGCGGTCTAATGATGTCAAAGGCTGTGATTGATATCATTTGATATCAATATAAGTATTAGTATTACCAGCTTTGAATACTGCCCATTTCAGTCTGTACAGAGCTGTGTAGCCCGAGAAGCACTATAGAAATAAGAGGAGCTGTACCTGAGAAATCAGATTTTACAGGTTCTCTCCAGTGAAACCTGATCTCAATGTTAACATGTTTTAATGGCAAGTGCTAAAATCAACTCAAAATCGCAGAGTCCTTAAAGCCGGGCTGTTAAAGAGGCCAGAGGAGCCTCATAAAATCAAGCAAGCGCCAGAGTCCGGCCAGGCGTGCACGCGGCCCTGGAAAACAAGCCGCGAAAGTCAGTAAATAGGGGGACTTTATTGCAGGGTTTGCTCCTTTTCCGATAGTCTGGGATCAGTCCCAAATTTACAACCAGAACAGAGTCTTCCAAGCTGGCTGGAGTCTAGCCCTGCTTCTTGCTTACAAAGTAATAGTACAGCTGCCCACACCACCACCAAAAACAAACCGCAGGCTGCTGGCACGCTGTACTGTTTTGTATTATAATTCTGATGCTTAACCCCTCCTTCTCCTGGAACTGGGACAGCAGAAAAGAGACAGCGCTGAAAAATGAAGACTATTAGTTCTACAACATTTTTGCAAAACTTTAGAGTTTGCAAATTTTTGTGTGAGCTTTATTTCACAGCTTTTAATGTAACTTTTTTTTCTGTCTGCTATTGTGCATCCAACACATGCACACATGTATTTCTAGTATAAGTTTAAAACAATGGAAGCCCTGGTGGGCTGCACTGCAATGAGTGGCATCTGTGCAACAATTTTGGAGTTGCTAACCGCAGACCTCTGCATTATCGGTCAACATTGCTGCTTCAGTTTTGTATCGCCTTGGCTGCTTAAGTAGGTGGATGATGAATGCAAAATAAAAAAAAAAAGGTTGCAGAAGTGACCCAGTCACTGTAAAACCTTTAAATCACAAAACTCAATTTGATTGATCAAGTCACCAAAACACTAGGATGTCCATATTGAGTAAACCGGTGAACAGCAAAGTTATGCAGGTAAAGTTACAAAATTAACTTAAAACTAGATAGTCAGCAAAAATGTATTCCATCAAACATACCCAGATAAAGTTATCCGGATAATTTTAGGACAGATATTTAGCCAGCCAGACTTACCCGGCTAACTGTCTAAACAGCTCCGATATTCAGACAAAATGAAACCACACCCCAGGAAAGCCCCCAGCAAACCTTTATAGCCTGGTAAATGTTGTGCGAGCAACAACACCTGAATAAAATTCAGCTGGGGAGTGGGAGGGAATATTCAAATCTTGAATTTTATTTGGCTAACTCCAAAATGTTGGTCAGACAAAACTCTTTCAGGTGAATTTTAAAAGTCCAGCATGCGCCAAAACCGGGAGATATGTGTACAGGTCGAGCCAGCACACGCTGAGCGGATTTTAAAAGCCGCCTGGGTACACGCTATGCGCACAAATGAAAAGTTCACAAAAGGGGGTGGGGTGCGGGCATGTCAGGGGCTGGCTAAGAGATGAGCGCACATCTAAGCAAATCAGCGGGGTTTTAAGGGTCAGGGCTAAACAGGGAAGGGAGGCTATTAAACTAGGGGGTTTTTGGAAATTTTATCCTTTAACTAGGCAAACCGGGAAGGAAGTGGGAAAAGTAGCATGGGGTCAGCGTGTGTCCCTTGTACAATTTCTCCACTTACGCGGTAGATGTGGGATTTGTACGCACATGCATGCGCCACTTAAAATTGAGCGCACATGTGAGCGCGTCTGGGTAATTTTATAACATGCACCCATATACGCGCATTATGTTATAAAATGACTGCATCCCTGAGCACAGGCTGACGAACACGCGCACATGTGCACCCGTGCGCTGCTATGAAAGTTACTGTCTGTGAGCATATCACCTACAGATGCAACCCAACTGATTGCTCAGGAGAAGCTGAGAAGGAGAGGGAGTGGCCCAGGGGGCAACATTTTATGAAAGCCCCACTAACTGTTTAACTAGACCTCTATTTGTAACTTTACTAGTCTGATTTTCGCTTATTTTTAGGATGCATAAAATATAAAACTTAATTCCTTAGACACAGATAATACAATTTCTAAGCTATTGTAGTACCGTGTACCTCGGCACTATTAAGCTTTTTTTTTTCCCTCCTGTCCTTTCTTTTTGATGGTAATCAGTGCTGACACGTGTAATAAACTCATGAGCACAGAGATGTTTAAGCTTTGCCAATCACTGTATAAAATGCACAGCTCAACAAATGACCTCCATTAACGTAATCCCATTTAAATGATACCAATTTATTTGAACAAGAAAAGTTGCGTCACATGCTACAGAATGCGTTATTTCAAACCACCCCATTTTAACCAGCTCAGCCACAATTACTGAATTAAATTATGTTTTTGCACCAGTTAATTTGTGAAAAGAATCCTGCTGTGTATTTCATGCTGATATAAATTGCTCAAGGCTTTTACCTATCCCACACTGGGGCTTCAACATAATGAATTCTGATTTACATTTCCAGGGAAACGGAAGCTGCAGAATTCTCTATTTCCTTCCTTGACTGAGTCTTTTGTGGCTGGGGGGGGGGGAGGAGGGATCTGCCCTCCTAGCATTGGATAAGAGCAGAGTGGCTCAGACTGAAATACGAGGATTCAGTTCAAACCAATTAAAGCTGAAAGGTTCGAGTCGCTTTAATTTGCTTCTGATTTTTCTTCTTCTGCTCGCTTCCTAAGGATGTTGAGAAGCACGGTGCGTCACAAGCAACTAAAGGCGGCTGCGGAGTGCTTTCCCCCACCCAGCCCTCTGTTTCAGGATGGCCCTTCCCAGAGACAGTGGCTAAAGGGGTTTGGAGGCCCCAAGGAGCATGAATACCCTTCCTGTTCCCCGAAAGGCGCGCTTGTACAGCAATGAGACTTTACCGTACCTCAGATTTCAGGGGTATCTGGGCCCTCCTCTACAAAGTGTCTGCAAGTTGCAGCAAATGTTCTGTCCAGTGCGGGTTAATTTACCATCAGTCATGGGGAGCATGAAAACGGTGGATTACTAAAGAGAGTGCATTATATTTCAGGGCCGCCCCTGAGTGGCACTGTGGCAGGTACTGCCCAGCTCAGATCTTCCACGCCCCCACGTCAACAGGGCCTGGAAATGCGGCCCATGAGAGGAGGGCCCCAGAAAACAGGCCTCGTGTGAGGCCCCTCGCTAAGAGCTACCACTGCAGGGACTGGACTTAAGCAAACTAGGGGTGCATATAAAAGAGGGGGGGGGGGGGGGAGGGATTCCTGGTCAGCTGCGAATCGCGGTCTCGGCACCATGATCTCAGCCTTGGTACCAACTGGGACAGCGACCCAAAGAAGCAAGGGGAAACTGTCAGATCCAAAAATAAATACATTTAATTTCTGTGTGCGTAAGGAGGAGGGAATGAGAGATAACCAAAGCAAAGAAGTCACGTTTTACAAAAAATAAAGAGCATTGTACGTTTATAAAAAAGGAATGTTCCTACTTTGTGCCACTGTCTCTTAGCCACTGACCAGTACACATGAAAGCACTTCATAATGTATGAGATATTTTTGTATAACTCAGCTCTGCATTAATTGTAGGGGAATTATGGTAAACTGTTAGGCCCATCCCTTCAAATTGTGCAACATTTGCATACAAGCATCATCCCAAAGCATTGAAAACTCAATGTGCTCACTATATAAAACATTACCCCTCTATTTTGCAACTATGAGCAAAACATTTTTTAAATCAGACTCAACATCCTTGCTCTTCACGAAATAAACACTTCCTCCCTTTCATGTGTTCTTCTCCTTTGAACTCTTTGCAGGTTGTGGTGACCCCCAAAATCCTACCCAAAGATGTTCCAGGCATGACCTTTCTTCTGTCTGGATGAGTCCTATCTTGGTCAGTTTTCTCTACCAAGAAATACAGCTACTACAGTTCCACACGACTATTTTTTTCATCTCAATTTAAGCCCTGTAACCAGGAACACAACCCAGACTCAGCCTGACTAAAACCAAGGCCAAAGGGTGTCCCTAGTGACAACTTGGACTGCTGCCAAAACTGCCAGTACTTGCCTCTCTCCCTGCTCCCTAATAAACTGTATGATGGATTTCATGTTCACCAAGCCTTCAATCAACAATGCTAATCCACACTGCGCTTTAGAAATCAAAACAGTTTAAAATATAGCTGTTACTTCCCAGTGACTGCCCCGCTCTCTCGCTAGTTGGGATGTCTATCTGCGCACTCTCCCTGTGGCCGGGCCCAGCATGCAGCACCGCTGAGAGTATCCTGTTTCACTGCACTTTAATCGGGGCATCAAGAGGCCCCAGCTGAGCAACAAGCAGATCTCAAATGATCCTGCACACATCATAAGAACTAGAGGGTCACCCAGGCAAACAGGGATCAACCTGCTCTGCAGGCCACGTTCCGTGACCTCCCGCCTCCCTCCCATGTTTGAAAGCATTAGTCATGTACATAGAACATCAGTAAGCTTTTTATTTCTACACATTTTATATCACTGCTGGGTACTTCATTCATAGCTACTGCGCTAGTCCAGTCACAAGGCTTAGCTCTAGTGCCATGCACTGAAACACAGGGGGCCTGGGTTTAAGTGATGAAGCTACATTGGGTTTTAGACAGAAGAAAGTGCGGCTGCAGCTACAGCAATGCTAAGGCTTACACTCACTCAGAGGCGACTTCCCTCCAGCTCTCCACCAGCAAAGCAAGACTGTCCTTAGACGGGATGAACAGGGGTGGCCGCCCTGGGACCAGCACTTTGGGGGGATGGGACTCTGCACTCCAGTACTAGCGCCATCTCCAACAGTATAATTTTAGCCCTCCAGGACCCTACTGAAGTTGATTCGCCCAGGGCCCTGTGGTCATCTAAAGTCATCCCTGCAGCAAGGACACTAAAGTCACCTGAGTATGTCACAGAATCAAACCAAAGACCAAGGTATCTAATGACTAGGAAACAGCAATTATTCAACGTCTATGGCCAAAGAAGGGCATGAAATTTTACGTCCAATTGCAACAGACCCCAAAAATTAAATTAAAAAAGTACACTCACCAAGTTTGCTCACCCCCTGGGATTAGTGGGGATGTGAGTAAGGAGTGCATGTTTAAGAACAAAATTAAATATTGGCACAATCTACCATGCCACGCTCTGTCTCCCCTCCTGTCCATTCTAACCACCATCCCTTCCTCCTCCTCTCTCGCCACAATTTCTCTCATCTACCTCAAAAGTGCTTGTGTTCCTCCTTTGACCCTCCAATGTGCCCAGCCCAGGACTCTTCTCCCCTCACAGTGGTTCAGGATCTTGAGTTCATCTTCCCAGTCCCCTCCAAGCACGCAGTCTTGGCTCTCTTGAGTTCCCTTTCATTCTCTTCCCTTTGCCCCTTTGTTCATTCTTCTCTCTTCCCTCCTCTTAGCTCTCTCTCTCCCTCTTTCCCCTGCCTCCTCATGCAGCACACACTGCACACCAGCATGAAGCAGATGTGGGGAAGGCAAGAGCTGCCAGCCCCTCCCCCAGCCTGCCTCAGCCTGCGGGAGCAGCAGCACCTTCTTACCTGCCTCCCGTGGCTCAGCCTGCACCTGGCCACTGAATGACTTTCAGTTCCTAGCCACCCCTGGAGAGTCGCTGAAATTCTGGAGAAATTCTGCATCCTGCATATAAGAGCACTAATCACAGGTGGAAAATGAAATTGCAAACTTTTATAAAGTAGTTTGATTTTTTTTTTTTTAATCTTTTTTAAAATCCACTGCAGACTTACACTGTCAGCCAATGGCCACTGAATCTGTTCTCTGAATGGTGGCTGGATCCCACCAGGGCAGCAAACCTCAACAACAAAGTTTCCCAGTCAAAATTCCATACAAAGTCATTTGGTTTCCAAAGCAAATTCTAAATAAGCCAACCCAAAAATTTCTTTCTTTAAAACAGATATTCTCTCTAGTTTTATCACAGCTAAAATAAGAGGAGAATGATTTCTTTTTTTTTTTTTTTATTTAACATTTTTTATATACCGTCGCTCAGAAATCTATCGAAACGGTTTACAACATATAAAATCAGTAAAACATCGTAAATTGTAAAATTAACATAGTTTTAAGTTAAGTTAAATTTTATCATTCTCTACATAGAATTTCTAAAATATTCCTAAAAACATTGCTCCTATCATGCCCTACATCACTCAAAACAAATTTACAAACAAATTGATTGGATATCCAGGTGTTATTTACCCAGAGATGCTTTTGTTTTTCACTGGACTGAACATGCCTTGTATAGATTAGGAAGAAGCCTGAACAGAGTACATTTTGGTAAGTGTGGTAAGTGTGGCTAGCAGTTAGTTTTTCACACACATGCCATGGGCCTGAGAAAATGTTCTTTCATTCAGCCTTGGTAACGCGGACCCTTTGTTAATCGTGTGTCAGAAGAGTGGCAAGGTGCCCGACACAGGTGGCAGGTGCATGGAGGATCCTTGCCACTTGCGGTTAAGGGGGGAAGCTCCATGCTTATGCAGCTGCTAGTGGTGGGTCAACGAAGGGAGCGGCTTAAAAGAAGAAACCTGTCTGCCCATGCTGAATAGGATGGCTTCCCCATATCATGCAAGACAACAGTCAGCCTTGCCCAGGATGTCACTTCTCCACGTTCTGCAACTGCTCTTATGGCAAGGATTCTTAGCACACGGTGCTGGTGTCATATTCAGCGTGGCTGTATTCCTACCTATGCCTTGGTATTTAAGGCAAACCTGCAACCCCTCTGCAGTATTTCAAAACATACAGCAAGTACGCACTTTCTTTAAAAATGTTAAATTTAAGTCATGTGTGTCTATAATTCTTTAAAAGTTGCAGGTTTCTCTGAACTCTAGAAGGCAAACATGTTCAGAACAGAACCAAAAATTCTATCAGATGGAGCAGAATCCAACTGGTTTATGCAATGCGTAACATGATTTGTGACATCACAGCGAGCATAAGCCTTTCGGATCCAGGGACTGAGAATAATTTGTGACTCTTGCAAATAATGGCGGCTCCCAGGAGCACTACCAGAGAGCTGCTCAAAGAACTTAAAAAATGACAACAGTAAGGCTCTCCACTGATACAGACAGAGTATTATTACTGTGCACTGCAGACATTTATTTTTTTGGTTTTTACATAAACCCAGGAAATGTATCAAAAGTATTGTATCAGTGTAGGCAACCGATTTCAGATGTGAACGAATGGTCTAAAGTCTGGCGGCTAAGATTTGATGCTAAAAATGCAGAGTAATGTATTTACAATGCAAAATCTTAAGGAAAAGGTACAGTCTTAGAGGTGAATTTCTTCTGAACACAAAGGAAGAGCGAGATCTGGGGGTGATTTATCTGATGACCTTAAGGTGGCCAAACAGGTAGACAAAGCAACGGTAAAAGCCAGAAAGATGCTTGGCTGCATAGGGAGAGGAATGATCAGAAGAGAAAGGGTGCTGATATTGCCCCTGTATAAGTCCCTGGTGAGACCTCACTTGGAATATTATGTACAGTTCTGGAGACTGCACTTTCAAAAGGATATAAACAGGATGGAGTCTGTCCAGAGGTGGCTACTAAAATAGTCAGTGGTTTTCATTCTGAGGCATATGGGGATAGACAAAGATCTAACATGTACACCATGGAGGAAAAGTGAGATAGGGGAGATATGATAGAGACTTTCAGATCTCAGAGGTTTCCATGCACAGGAGGTGAGCCTTTTTCAATGGAAAGGAGGCTCTAGAACGAGGGGTCACGAGTTGAGGTTAAAAGGGGGTAAAACTCAAGAGTAATCTTAGGAAATATTTCTTTATAGAGAGGGTGGTGGATATGTGGACCAGCCTCCTAGTGGAAGTGGTGAAGACAAAAACACTATCTGATTCAAGAGAGCATGGGATAAATACAGGGGATCGCTACAGAAGTGATAAGAATTATAATGCTAAATTGGACGGAAAGGCAGACTGGATGGGCCATACAGTCGTTTTCTTCCATCATGTTTCAATATTTCTGTGTGTATGTACAGGGAGAATGTAGTCACCTAGGAGCTAGCCTCAGAGCATCTCGCCAAGTGCCAGAAACTTGTTTCCTGGCTGGCGGCCACTTGGAAAACAGAATGTTTGCTCCAGAGCTGCAAAGCTCATGCCCTTTCTGCAGAGCTGTCTTTCAGTTGATCCATCCAATGCAGAAGAGTATGTGTGATATGAGTCTGTATCAGACTGATGCAGCTGCTGAGTGTAACAGTGACTCAGGAACCAAGGTTTGAACCTGGTCAACCAGAATACATTCTCCTTAATGCAGGTACAGTCAAGGAAGTTCGACTTGGTCTTCCCTGCCTGACCACTACAGCTGCCCATTAGCTGACTTTATTCTGTTAAATCAAAGTTACTTTCACCCAAAGATGAGTCTTGCAGAAAAAGACTCAGCGGAATTCAATACCCTTGCTGCAGAAAGGGCTGCGGTATTGCTTTCTGTTTATAACTAAAAAAGATAAGAAAAACATACCTATCTCCCCAGTACTTCAGATTATTTTAGCGTTTGTAGATTCACAAATAAAATGCCCAAATGCTCCTTCACAGTGAAGCAAACAAAAAAAAAATTAGGAAATTTCAGTAAAAGCACTGAAAGAAGAACAAATGTGGTTTTTCCTAGAAGTAATATCAAAAGATACCTGCTAAAATACAACATAAAAACCAAAACTGAAAGAAAAGGGAGGGCAAAATTACTGGTTTCTATCTTGCTTTTAAAATGAAAAAGCAACACACGACCAAGTCAAAAGGATTAGCTGCATATACATTTAACAATTCATATTAAACACTTATGAACAGCAACAGAGTCCAGACTCCAAAGCTGTGCTGCACCTTCCAGCTGGTTCCACACACACGGGCAAGATTTCTGCGAGATCACAAACTTTTTCCAGGAAAACATTTCAGGCAGCCGACAGCTTCTAAAGGAGCTTCAAATACTAAGTTTTCAGGGCAGACTGGAGGAGGAAGGGGTCCCTGATCCACATGCCGTACACGTGATCTTTACTGCTCTTTCCAGCTCGGGACCTTAGGACTTGCTAGAGACCATGATCACCAAGCTTCTCGTGGAGTCTGCAGCCTCTACCCTGGTTATTGCTGTGGCTGGGCAGTTTGATTCAGATTTTGAAGCTAGTACTGAAATTCCAATGTCTTCGGCCCTAACGAGGAGCTTGACTTATCCCATACTAACAAAATCGGGTAGGGGGGGGGGGGGGGGGGAAGACACTCCTGGATTCTATTCAACCAATCTAGCAAGCTTCACAGTTCGATATCTTCAGATCCACTTACGGCATTCAGAAAATTACAAAATTAAACCATTTCTTGTCATTTCCATTCATTTCCAATTCAGTTCTCTGTACTCATTTTTCAGGAAGCTATGTTATGGCATGTGGTAATAGTTTTCTCTGTCGTTTTTGCCCTCGGTGCTCTAAATCTTTAACATTTACCTCATTTTCAATTAAATCTTTAATAACTGTTGCATTATAAAAGACAGAAAACGACGATAGACTTCACTAGCAGCTGTTAATATTGAAACAGTAATTATGGAACTTTTCCCCTCTTAAAATGATTGATCAAGAAACTACAACATTTAATGGCTGTAATCCTGTTTGAATTAGAGAAAATACAGGCTTCTGGTGCAAAACCTTGGAGTGAGCTGGAGAGGTGGAGCACACTTTCAACTAACTGGATAGAC
This sequence comes from Rhinatrema bivittatum, assembly GCF_901001135.1. Classification (NCBI taxonomy): domain Eukaryota; kingdom Metazoa; phylum Chordata; class Amphibia; order Gymnophiona; family Rhinatrematidae; genus Rhinatrema; species Rhinatrema bivittatum. Next base: position 49,117,146 of record NC_042627.1, on the reverse strand, counting down.
TGGATTGTGGTAGGTAAAACCAGGACCATAACTGGGCTAAACCGTGCCCTGGCCAATCAGGGAGGGAGAGTCCCCCTTCCAAGTCATGGCTGGCTGGATTGGAGGGGGTGCCCCCTCTGATGTCACGGTCAACTGGTTCTTCTGATGATGCAGATGCGCAAAAGCAACTTTACTTCCACCTCTGTAATGACAACAATGTCATGGTGCACTGGGGCCTCCCCACCCCCCTGGTCTGACGCCTATCTTGCCCTGGGTAAAATGTCAGCACTAACTACATTCATTTTCATGTTCTCATTGTTGCTAATCTCTCTTTATTTTGTACAAATAAATATACAAATAAGCCAATATATTTGGGATGGAATAAAGGCAAGAATCAGATGTGATAGACCAGTATTGCCAACTGATGAGGGAGGTCTTGCTTACTCTAATTATACATTATATCAAAAGGCAGCTATACTTCAAGCTGTGAAATTTCAATTTGATGACGCAACCGCCATCAGCTCCACAAACATTTTTCAAAATATCGCGGCCCTGGCCTGAACGTTGACAAAGAAAATAAACCGTTTCAAGCTTATCCCTTTATTAAACATTTGATCTGTTCCTGGAGAGCAGTAGGGAAAAAAATGAATGCTGGAGGACTGACTTTCCCCTTTCGTAAAATTGAGCAACATCGCCCCTTCTTTATGGCTGAGTTGCTGGCTGGAGCGAGAAGTTAAACAGCTTTCTGATGGTGACCTCTTTGTCTATGCAATGATTAGCAAGCACAGCAGAACTGGGAAAATAATGGTCTGCAGGACACATCCCCTACCCCAGCTCCTCAATAGGAATTCAGGGGGGGGGGGGGGGGAGGCAGGGCCATTAGCGGGGCTCTGAACAGGAATTAAATATTAGAATCCCCTTTTTCCATGGCTTCCAATTAAGTTTTTCTGTAATGAGACCTGCAAATTCAACACATGTATTAAGAAGCCCACACCAACTGGAAATATGTTTATTTAAAAATGAGTGTATTATTATCTTCACTATATAAAATATTGATGGGACTATGGACCTGTAAGATGCACCCAGGCATAGTTGCTTGCATTGAGATTAGCAAACTGTGCCTATGCTGGCTGCAGATGTTCGCTCACTACCTTACGTAGATAATCACAGTATAAGAATTTGTACCCTGTATTAAACCCTTCAGAGGTTACAGTATATTGGGGCACAGAAATCATCACTGTGCTGGGGAGGATGCAATGTAAATAGTAATTGCTTCCATACATGGAGGAAATGTACAGAAATTCTGAGATTCTGGGAACATTTTTTTTTTAAACAAATTAAGGAAATGGGAAGGTCGTATCGAAGCAATTTCTAAAGGTAAAACAAAGTGTTTTACTCATAGAAATTGGCTACTGAAAATTGTCCACTCTCCGTGTGGTTTAAAATGGACACGCCGCTCTGTAGGGCACACACTTTTACCCACGTGAAGCAGAGGCATTCCTAGGAAGAGGTTAAGGTGGGGGAGGTAGCAACGCATGTACTTTTGGATTTTCAAAAACTGCGCGTGCTACTCTGCCAGGAAGAAGTATGCACAGAAAAAGCAGGTGCACATCTCTGCAAGCACTTTTAACTGCGGGAATAATCAAAGTAACAGTATGCATGTATTTTTGTTTTGATTATTGGTGCAAACCCAGCAGGTGAAAAGCACCAATGGTGTTTGCTCCAATGCAGAAAGTTTAGTTATTTTCCCCCAACAGGCCTAGCAGCAGTTCTGGACTGCAAACTCTCTTATGGGGTACTTGAAAGAAGGTCAGTAAGAGAGGTATACAAAACTTATATTACAATTCCTTCGGACTATGAGAATTTTAAAAAGCACAAGATAAAATAGTGTGTGGAGGATAGCAAACTACCAGCAGACCCATGCACACGCTAAAGACTCATTTGCATGCACGCACACATCAATTTTAGGACATACATGCTAAAATCCTCTGACCCTGGTTTAGAAGGCACGCTAAGCCGTTACTGCACAGCATGCTATTTTTAGCATTTGCTAATAGGCCTTGGCGTGCAAGCTAAGCTTTTGTGGATAGGCAGGTCCCTGTCACACAATGGATGTGGTAAAACTACTTATGCCATCATTCTGTTAATAATTTTAATGGTTGTAAACTTTACAGTTAGTATTGCTGGAAAGATGTGCTTTAGATTTATTAAAATGTCAGAGAGGGTAAATGGACATTTTTAATGAGGCAATAATCTTGATTATTTAGGAATCAAGAAATTTATAAATAGATTGTAATTTCAATGTTTAATTTTTTTTTTACATTCTCTTAAACTGTACACACATCAATTGCCAATAAAACCAAAGTTTAAGGAGAGTGGAAATGAAGATGGCTGCTACCCTGGAAAACATTCACTGTTTGTCCTGGACCCTGCCTCCATTTCTCCCCAGACCCCACCTGTAACAACTCATGCTGAAAGCAATAAATTCAAAACAGCACACAGATCCCACACGAAACAATACGATCAATATACAACTATCATCTTGAAAACGAGGGCCCAGTACCTAAACAACACTGAACTGGATTTTCCTAGCCATAGTGAAAGAGAAGAGCAAGGCATGGTCCTACTCTGTGGAGCCTTTGACACCAGTTCAAGGTCCTACAGACACTTTTCTCAGCCAGCAGGCCAGGGTAAATATTGGAAAACAGCACATGAATCAGTATTTTGTGGCTCTCTCGGGTTCAGAGATTTCACAGTGTTCCAAAGAATGGACTCCCCCTGCTCTCGCCTGGCCTCAAGGTACACCCTGCAGCCTCTCTGTCAGCACCCACAATGTACTTCTAGTGCTACTGGAAGCAATCATGGACTGCAAAACCGGTTTTCCCTCCTATTTGTGGACTCACAATATCAGTTTTAAATGCTACTAGGAAAATTCTAATTTAAAAAAAAAAAACTGTTTATAAAGCAGAAAAAAAATAATCGGTGTAACTCTAGATAGAAAAGAACAAACAAACATAAAATCTCCCAATTTGCTGAATTTCGATTTTGTGTTACATTTGTTATATTACAAGAAAGAAAAGAACTGAGAACTGGGGGAAAAAAAGCTTCCCCAAACCATGTGCTAGGTTTAAATTTTATCTAGACTTAAGGAGCTTAAACACAATTACTAAGTACATCTGAAATCAGTCAGTAAAGCCTGCATGCCAGGGACTCCAGGCAGCTAACACCAGCAGCAGGTTCTTCAAACTCTCAGATAAAATTACCCCTGCTTCCATCCTCAAGCTTTCTTAAAGTTTCTGAGAGAGATATCGCCCTCCCCTTTTATAAAAAAAAAAAAAAAAAAAGGTAATTATATAAAGCTTTCATCCATAAAGAGCAGGAGGATCCCAGATGTAATACCGAGAGGATTCGGACCATCTGTCCATCCCTGCATCCCTGGATTTGTCACCTTTGCCCTCAGCAAACCCTCACTAGAGCATTGATCACAAAACTCAAAGGTTTAGCTGCTTCACGGCCTTGCTGAAGAGGACGCCTTCTGGCTCCCAGCACACTGCCAATCAATCACATCCAGTGAACTCTGCTGGGCTTCCAATGCATCCACCGCTCTCTACCCTGGGATTCCTGTTTTACTTTTCTGCAGTGCTAAGAACAAAACTCAGGAATATAGAAAAAAATCCCTTCTTAAATTCCATAGTGTTCACAGGCATCCTTTCGTTACTGCCAAGATTCCCTTATCTGAGACTGGATTTTTTAGAATGACATATTTGGTGAGACACAGGTTTGATTTCCAGATCCAGCTTCTGCTCAGCAGCCAGAGAAGGGAATTCCACGCATCACGCAGCAGCAGCGACTCTTATGTTTCAGTCCTAGTGCTCTTATTTCAGGGCATACGCCCTGGGTTTCTCAAGAGAGCTCAAGGGCCATGTGCCTCCAGCCTGGGCACATTTTGGTGGTTCTGTTAAGGTGGGAGGAGAGCCAAAAAAAAGTCTCAGGGCCTGATGTAATCAGGCACACTCATAGCTTTGATTTAATGTAGAAAAGCAATTTAATAAATCAATAAATTAAACTAAGTTTTGGGCACTAAAAACTGTGCATTGCTTAGCGCTCTCAGATGAAAATCCCGTGCTAATGAAGGCATTAACTATTACACCCCTCTCTCCCCCAATTCAGAGAGGTTTCACTGGCTTAATTCATGATTTTTTACTACTGGAAATTTTACTGTGCATGAAATATGATTTATGTACACAAAATGTTTTCTGCATTGAAATCTTTTTATGCATAAATTATATTTTACATGCACAAATCCAGTACGAATCATATTTTGAGTAAAAAACCGTGTTTAATGTATGTTTTCATTTTAAGCTTGTGCGCATTGAAGAGACTCTCCTGAATTAATGTGCGCTCGGCCTATGGAAAAACGGCGAGGGCACATTTTAACTTGGGTTTGTGCACGCACTGTGCAAGTGCAGCACAATCCTTAACTCCCGAAGCATTAGCTTACTGCATTGGGAGTTTAAAAAAAAAAAAAAAAACATTTTTAGCAAGCGCATCAAGAAACTGTGCTGAGTTTCAGCACACAGGTTTATGACATCAGACCCTAAGATAGCTGCGCATCAAGTCTCCTGCTGCCAGAGCCGACAATGGGGCAGGATCCAGTGGAGTTGGAAACCCGGAGAGCAAGAGGAAATTAAAGGAGCAAATGAAAAAAAAAAATTCATCCCTGAAATGCTAAACTGCTTCCCTCCTCCTGTCAAGATGCCGCTGCAGAAACATTTCTTTTCTGTGAATCTCTCTTTAGCTTATAGCTCCACAAGAGGGAGTGTTAAGCCATGTTTCACCGTCTGCATGAATTACCAAACGGGTCGTGCTTTGCTTGTTTTAGCCAACTTTTGAGACTGGGTGATTATCAAAGAAAGCAAGAAGGGCAGCCTGGCCGCTTGGAGAGAAGAAGCAGCACAGCCCACAGCCGGTACACACAATCTCTGTAAGGGGGCAGGCTCCAGGGACCACTTTTAACGGTGGATTATTACCACTTCTCAGTGCCGCACAGAAGTAAAACATTCCATCTTTGCTGTAAGATAAATTCAGATGTCTTGTATCCCTTCAGGTCTTCTTCCCTGTTCCACTCAGCATCTATCACTGAAAATGTCTGCCACGGTCCTATCAATTCACTTTATTCCACATTGCGCCAGCACATTTCTTTCACTGCCTCCATTCCCCCCCCCCCCCCCCCCCCAAAGGTCAAACGTGTCATAAACAATGGCCTCTCTTTTCTCTTCCTCTGAACCATCGCATACCTCCCACCTTCCTCATTTTAAAGAATCAGAGTTTCTACTTCTGGTGGCCATGCATGGATCTGCTGTGAGGAAAACGAAGACCAGGATCAAACTCTTGTTTGGATGTCATCTGCACTCCTTTCCCCCACCCCCAACATGAACGATGCAGTGGATGTTTATAATTGTACCCTGTGACTTTCACAGAAAACATCCACAAACTGTGAGCTTGGCTGCAGCCAATGGGCTGTGCTCTTGCTGAATATGTAGATGTTGCATACTGAAAAGCAAGTTAGCCTCATGAACTGCATTCAGTGCTCTGGTGAGCCACCCACAGACATCCAAAAATCCTGTATGTGAATAAGGAAATGTATCCATATTTTAACCACCCATCACAGAACACATTCAAAGCACAGAAAAGAAATCGACAGTTACATACAGGCTGAAATCTAACTTCATGTGGCTAATAAAAACAGTTAGCTACCATTTTCATTAATAGATAACCATGTGATCAAACAGCTAAAGAATAATTTCTGCTGCCAATCCAGTGGTCAACTGGCTAATGGAAACTGCTACAGCCAACTAGGCCACCCAGGGCTTTCTTCCATCCTGGAGAAGTGTATGAAGTGCATCTCTATAGATTAACGTTACATACAAAGGCTGTGTTTTATTTGTAATAATGAATACCCAGGTTTAAGTACATGAAAGGAATGCTTAAATCACAATGCAAAATAGAAGAACTTATTATGTATGCGTGTTTTGGCAGTTGGCATAAGGTTTATTATGTTTGGCATTTTGCAAAAAGCATTACTGCTCACAAACTTAACCTGAACTAATCCACGTCTTTCCAAATAGTACGCATGCATCAGGAGAACATATTTCTTTTTTTTTTTTTTGTCAAAATACTTTTTATTAATGGGGGGGCGGAAACCGCTCCCAATCAGGTGTAGTACCATACAACACAAAGAAAATTACAACAACAAGAGTAACAACTCAGAACCAGAAGCACAGTATACCAGCCTCCCCAATTTTCATTTCCACCCCTAACCTCCCCCCTGTACCCCACCCCAACCCTTCAACACCACAGTCATCCCACATTCACACTCTAACACTCCCCCTCCCTTTCCCCCCCTCTTTAGACGACCAATGTAGGGTAAAACAGAACATATTTCAACTGTTATAAATGTTTATAATCCACGAGAGCGGTTACAGCAATGAACTGAGAACAAGAGAAACTAGGGCTCAACTCTCACTTCTGCAACTTCCACTCCTTGTGACCTTGAGATGCTTTATCTCCAGTAGCCTCAGGTATCCACTTAGGATGAAAGCCCTTTGGGGCAGAGATTTTTTTGTACCTGAATTCTAGAAATAGTAAGCTAATAGTAAGCTAATTTGGGTAACAATTAGAAAGAGCAGCAGAACTATATTTGATATAAGATTATGGTATATAATAAAAGCAAGGTAGTCTGCCATAAATTCTTGCTAATTCCTCTCTCCACCTTCCCATCTAACCAGAATGATCTGGCACAATACAAACAAAGCAGGGACAGGCCAAACTCTAGACCTCATAACAGCAGAATACTGCTGGGGAGACTGCCTAGAGCCGTGCATTCAGCAGTTTAGTCCAAGCTGCTGGTGATGCACTATTGAATTCTGTAAACCCATGAGTGAGATTTGATCTTCTCACATCTTAAAGGATCCCGAATGGGTTTTCCCTGCTCAGCTTACCTATCATCCAGGCAACAGTGTGTGGCCACAGAAGTGCACAATAAATGCTAATACACTTATCAAACAGTTCCCTCCGGGCCCCTTTCACTGGGAAGAAAAGCAGGGAACAGTACAGAAACAGAGCTCAGTAAGCCACATTAAGCAGCTTCAAAGCTGATCTTCTTGTGTGGCATCTAGGCAGTCAGGGGAAAAGAGGGGCACACTGCTTCTCCCTTGCCAGGGGTGCTTTTTCTTGAGCGCTGTGCCAAGTGACTGACTTCTAGTATTGATGCCTAATCCTATGGTTGCCTTTCTCACGGCTTGTTGCCATTCCATAAAGAGGCAGCTCTGCACGAGAGCTCAGCCACTGCATGAAGCGCATCTGATGCAACTTACACTTCCTAGCATTAAGAGAAACTGAAGGATGAATGCTGAAGATAGCGAGAGGGGGGAGGGGAAGACAGAACCACGACAAAATGGATTTCATTTATCTGCTTTGCCAACTTAACAGTTACAAAGGCGATGAAGCTAAAATTAAAAAAAAAAAAGGGGGGGGGGAGCCAATTCCTCTCAGACTTGTCTGGCTCTTGCAACAGGACGTAATACATGTGCATGACAAACCAAAAAGCTAACTCGCCAAACAATATAAGTGGACTTTGACTGAAATTTAGGATGCAATCCTGACTCACTGTATTACTGTTAACCAAAAGGATTTAACCAGTAAATAACACAAACATTAAACCTGACCATAAAACAAACAAACAACAACAAAAAAAAGCAGATACAACTACAAACAAGTCTCCTCTCCTGTCCAGTTTATCACCACAGCTGGACCCCTCAGATACCTCAAACACATAGATATGGATGTACAAGGCACCAAGGAAAAAAGCAGAGCTGTCACTGTGGATTATTACACAGATGTCCCCTATCACCCAGGCTCTGAAACTGCAGCTTTCGACAGCAGCACTAGATTTATTTATTTATTTATTATTTATTTTAGTTTTTTCTATACCAGCATTCGTGAGAGAATCACATCATGCCAGTTTACAATAAACAGGGGAGTGATAAAAGGTATATTGAACGAAATAAATAACAGGTGCTGAACAAAAAAACAGTTACAGTTACAATACAACAGGGATAAGTACAACTAGGAGCAGAGAATAAATGATAGGAAAATTAACATAATATATTAACTGAAATTTGACGAGGTACATTTACAAAGATTTGGAGATAAAAAGGGATAGATAAAAAGGGAGCAGGAGGGAATATGTTACATAAATGCACACTATGGCAGTTAAACCCAATTCAGATTCCCTCCCCCTTTTTTTTCTCATTTTTATTTCTGAGATATTAGTGCTTAAAATTCTGAAGTCTTCTCCTGCTTAGGTACAGTATGAATCTGAGGAAATCAGGGGCATTGCTGTACCGATCATCATCATGAAAGTGACACACAGGCAAAGAATGAATTTTGCATCGAGTCAGGGAAGCAGATTAAACAATAAAAACAGGGAGGGAGCTTAATCATAAAAGGGTTCACACTTTTTATTTCCCCAAGCATGAAAATGTAAGAATAACAGAAGATTAGTGTACAAAAAGAAAGGGGCCCTAGGTGAGGGAGTTTGAAGTAGTACCTCAGCATTTGAAAGGCATGCCATAAAATAAACCATGATCGGCTCTCTGGAAAAAAAGACCCTTAAATTGTGGTTCTGTATCTGTGCCAGACTGGACATCTCTATTCCATAGCATCCCACAATCTTAACTTAAACACCTCCAACTCTTACAAAGTACGGCCACCAAAATTTGATAGAGGCCAAAGCAATTGCCTACATAAATCAAATCTTAAATCAGCTGCATTGGCTTCCATTTGAACACAGGATCCAATTCAAAACTCTTTTCTTCGTCTTCAAATATGTGAACAACATGGCTCCTGAGTATCTCTCCCAGATGCTGTTCTACACCCCTACTTCAATCCTCCCAAATGGCCCTTCTATCCTCTCCTCTGCTGGCTTATACAAAACTTTGTGCATTCAGCTACTAGGCCCTAAAATTATGGAACAAGTTACCACTACCACTAAGCCTCGACACATCTTACTTTACCTTCAGGAAAAAAGTCAAGGCTTGGTTATTCGACTGGGCTTTTCCCCAGATCCCACTATGACAAAGACAGCAACCAAGACTCCTTTTTATCACTGGCTACCTAGAGTCAACCATGAGACCACGTCATCATCCACTGCCTGGCTATCTTACTTCAATACATCTTTCACTATCCTGGCTCCCTAATCCTCCTAGTAGACCTGCGATTGTTATATCTTCTTCTAATCCAAGATGACCAATGACAAACCCCTTCATACCTGTCTCTATACATATATATAACCTGCCTTCCTATTGTCCCCCTATGCTACTGTAAACTGTGATGCAAAAATAATGAGAATTTATTATAAATTCAATTGTAATCTGCCTTGAGACTAGCTTGGAAAGGCAGAAAAATCAAATGTTTATAAACAAATACATTTCAAAATAAATAAATTAATTAATGCCACTGAGCATTATGCCGTTTTAATATGATCACTGGGGAAGGGGCTTCTTAGCCTGTCAAGAACTGATTGTGTCCCTTGAAATTTCTAAAGAGATACAGGGTATCTCTTTGCAGCAACTCAAACCAGTGGGGTCCCTGTTACAGACTCTTACATCCACACATGACTACAATTCCAGCATCTCTAAAACTGAATGAGTCCAGGGAGAGAGCCACTCCTCGAAAGAAACTAAGAGTTACAGGCTCTGGTGTGAGGTGTCTAACAATGCATTCCAGGTCTGTTCTACCAGCACCATGCAGCAAAGCCTCTATCATGCTTCACTCGAGTTATTGCATATGTACTAAGGAGGTGCATTTGTTCATAATGAAAAAGTCAATTCTTGGTTTGTTCCAAAGGCGCTGGGGAAGAGGGGGCAAGTTTAAGACTTCCCAGAGGAGTAGCAGATAAACTGTACCACACTCCCAGAAGCCCTATAACCTGCCTCCCACCCTTCCCCGGCATCTGCCCCCAGGGGATGGGAGAGATGGGTGAATAGTGGGTGGCACACTCTTAGGGCAAGTGTATTAGGTGACCTAGGTGAACCTTATAGCCTTGCGCCATTTCCCCTCTTTGGCTCTCCAGACACACAATTAAACACTATGCATTTCTTAACCACTTCCCCTATTCAAAACGGAAGATTTTATATGAAAAAGGGTATTCAAAGTATTTATTTATTTGTGGTTTTTATATACCGGACTTCGTAGAAATACATGAGTTCGGTTTACATTATAACTTCAAACTCAGCAAACAGAGGCTGTACATGGAACTAATACAAAAAACAGTGGATAAAACTATACAATTGGCAACAAGGTTTGATAAGGAAACTTAATTAGGAGTTGTAGGGAAGAAGTGATGACACTGAGAAATTGTTTTGAGGGGGGAGAGGGGAGGAAGGGAAGAGGGCGGAATAGGGGGGAGGGGGGAAAGACGTAATGCAAAGAATGCAAAGTGGAGGCGAAAAGGGTTGCAATGATTGCATAAAGGGAAGGGAAGATGGGTTGCATGAGTTACATGCGGTAGGGAGTGGAGGAATTAAACAGGTTGCAGGGAGCTATTTACAGTAAATGCATTGGGGCGGTTATATAGCAGGGATGTAAAAAGCTATTTACAAAATGTACAGTAGAGTGATTATGTAGATAATGGCATAAAGTTGAATTTCCAAGTTGGTAGCGACAGTGATTGATATTTATCATGTACGAGATCAAAGAGATAGAGCAAGAGAAACTGATGGGAGCAGGTACGTTGGGGAGAGGGGAGGGAGAACAATGTGTGGTGGGGAGAGAAGATAGTCAGTGGAGAGATTGTGGAGAGAGGCGGAATGAGGGAGTTTTGGTGATAAGTACTATGTGAATGCTTTAGTGAAAAGCCATGTTTTGAGTTTTCTTTTGAATGCTGCATGGCAGGCCTCTTGACGTAGATCAACTGGCATAGTGTTCCAGAGGGTTGGTCCTGATATGGAGAGTAGGCGAGCTCTGGTGGCGGCCAGTTTGGTGGTTTTGTGCGAGAAGGTTTGCATAGTTGCATGGTATTGATGTCGTGATGGTCTCTTGGCTTGGTGGAATTTAAGGGAACCGTTCAGCCAGTGCATTTCAGGGTTGTAAAGGGCTTTGTGAATGAGAGAGAGGGATTTATACTGTATGCGGGAAGTAATGGGGAGCCAGTGAAGGTTCATGAGTATAGGGGTTATGTGCTCATTTCTGCGGGTGTTGGTTATGATTCGAGCAGTGGTGTTTTGGAGAATTTTTAAGGGTTGGGTGACATTTTTAGGTAACCCCAGAAGGAGGGAGTTACAATAGTCAAGTTTGGATAGAATCGTGGTTTGAAGTACGGTGCGAAAGTCAGTGGGATGCAAAAGTGGTTTTAGTTTTTTTGAGGGTTTGGAGTTTGAAGAAGCCATCTCTTCTGAGATAAAAATGTCATTTATAACATGTATATTATATTTACATGTAATGCTCTAGTACCAAATCAGAAAACCTTGCAAAAAAGGCACTTGGAATCTATATGGTATTAGGTCTATTGTAAAGTGTGTTGGGTGCAGGGCTTGGCCTTCAGAAAGCTACAAGTAAGCAGAAATACAATATAATAAACTGCCCATACCAAAACAGCACTAACTGCAAGCACTCAAACAGTAATGACCCTACCTTTGAAAAGGCAACGCTGCAAATAATACGCCAGGCCTAATATACCTCTTATTAAGAAAATAGAGTAAGCTAGCCTGCTAAAAATTCCTACACAGAAACTACCTGTTAGCAAATTACGTCACCTTAGTCATAAAAGCACAACATAGATAGACCCTCACCAAATACAAAATAAAGAGACTAAGAAGTATAAATAGCAACATGCAGACCAAAGCTGAACTGGAAACCAAAAGCCAGTCCAAGTATGCAGTGCAAAAATGAAAAACAGAAATATCAGCACTCCTCATAAAACAAAATCAAGAAATATAAAACATCACTCATAATAGTGAACCATAGTAATAAAACAACTGGGAAACTGAACAACATCTACTAATTAAAATAAGGAGACAAAAAACATTAAACTATAAACATTTCCCCAAATCTCCCTTCCACCCTAGTCGTCCTTTACCTCTCTTCCCTTCCACCCCAGTCCTCCTTTACCTCTCTTCCCTTCCACCCGTCACCCTCTCTCTCTCCCTCCCCTCCCACTCCATTGCTTTCCTCCCCTCCCCTCTTCCCTTCCATCCCAGTCCTCCTTTCCCTCTACCCGTCACCCTCTCCCCTTCCACACCAGTCATACTTTTGTCCCTCCTCTCACTCTTCCTTTCCCTCTTCCCACCCATCCCATCCCCCTTTCTCTTACTCCTCTCTCACCCTGTTCCCTTCCACCCAACATTCCTTTTCCTCCCCACCTCTCTCAAAACAGCTGGCAAACTTCCACCCCACCCTCTTTCCTTCCACCCATTACATTTCCTTGCCTCCCACCCTCTTCTCTTCCACCTCAGTCACTCCTTTCCCTCCCTCCACACCCACCCTCTTCCCTTCCATCTCAGTCACTTCTTTCTCTCCCTCCCCCTTCCTCCCCTTTTCCCTTCCACCCTCACCTTCCTGGTCACTGTTTTCCTTCCTACCAGCAGATCGCTATTGGGCCCACCGCAAGTCTTCCACATTTTTTTGAATGCTGACGCACAGGGATCTCTTCTTGCTGGTGGGCTGCTACTGCTACCACCGCTGCACAGGGCTTCTAATTGCTGGTGGGTTGCAGGAACCCTCACCAGTCCTGCAGTTTCTGCTGCCGTGTGGGGCTTCTCTTGCTGGCAGGGTGTGGGAACCCTGTCAATAGGTTAACTTCTGTTGCAGTCACCAGCTTCTCATTTAACACTTGCTGCTGTGCTGGTATTTAGATACAGCCAAAAAAGGCAGTGAAGTAGCCACCGGAGGGGTATTTGGAGGGGAATTTTCTGCCACCCCAAACTTTTGCCTCCTGAGGTGGCTGCCTCATCCTGCCTAATTATAGAACCACCCCTGCCAGGGAAGTCCCAGTTCCCATTTACCTCTTTCCAAGGATTCTTCACTATATTTATTTTATTTAACAGTTTTATATACTGAATTTCTTGTAACAGGTTACAAATCAAAACGGTTTACATAATAACAATAACAGTGCCTCAAATAGTGCAATTACATAAAACAGAGGAATACAGAACTAGGATCCTGAAACTGTTGAAACAAACCAGGGTATGTATGTATATATATATATATATATATATATATATATATATATATATATATATCGAACTATGATACATGGCTGGTAGAGAATGGTTAGGTTAAGACCATGGTATTGGCAAAGGGCCTTGGGGCTAAAGTAGGACATATAGCATGGGAGAAGGAGCAATCTCCAATAACTCCTGCCCCACTGGCTCCCCTTTAAAAATAGCAGCAGCATTATATTCTTTTGCAGCCATAAAGTAATAAGGCCGTAAAGCAATATGGCAGTAAAACAAGATTTACAACCAAAGCTTTATGACCATAAAACAATATGATGCCTTTTATTTATTTTTTTTTTTTTAAAGGGGAGCCGACAGGACATGAGTAACTGGAGATCTCTCCTTTCAGCAGTGAAGGAAAATGTTCAGGTCAGGGAACAGCAGGGGGTGGGGGGGAGCCGGAGAGACCCCATTTTGGTTCTTTTGCTTTGTGTTTTTTTAAATGTAATATTTATTTCAGTCTGACAAATGAACCAAAACAAACTGTAAACGAACTGAAACTCAAATAAACCTCTTCCTCCCTGCCTCCTAAAATGAAAAAAAAAAAAAGAAATGCACAAAAGTTAACATCAGAAAATAAGGGTATGAAAGGGTTCTCAGGACTGGAGAGCAATGGGTCCGGAACCAGGATTCGAATCCTGCTTTTGCCACAAGCACACACCTTGGGCAAGTCACTTTACTCTGCATCACCTCATGTACAAATGAAAGACCTCGTTAACAAAAGCTTTTTCCTCATTCTGCATCTATGGGGAAAAGAAAGCTTAGTCAAAAGGCCCTTAGATTGAAAGCTTTCTGGAATAGGGAAATACCTCCCCGACCTGCAATGGAATTCACCCTGAGCATGGTAATTACATTTAAAATCCAAGCCCAACCCAGAGGTAAGCACATAAAGTGAAACCCCAAACAAGCAGGAATAAATCTCCTCCAGGATCTGAGCACAGCCCAGCTGATATGAAGCACCTCAGGTCTGTCTGGCATGTCCACAGAGTGTGACTGGTATCGGGCTGGACCACTTCCTCTCTGCATATACAAGTGACACAGAATGCAATACATCAGGGACATGACTGATTTGCGTGCAATAAAAAAAATCTGCTGTGTATTCTGTGCCTGCCTCTTTAGGTCTTCGTCTCACAAGGTATTTCTGAGTTTCTGGTAGTCCAACATTGTCCCTATGCAAGTAAAACTTTCTTAGGCATCTAGTTTATGTTGCTGATTTCACTGCACTCCTGCTCAGTGGAACCCCCTTTTCACTTTTCTTAAATGCAGAATAAAGCAGGGCACAGCCAGGCTCACCAAGGTGAAATGAATCTAATGTGCTGGGCCCCACCTGCAGCTGGATCACAGAATCACTTCTCAGTTATTTTTTACAAGAGCAATGACAGAGTAAAAAAAATAAATAAATAACAGATACAGCTGAATGCATCCATCCACATTTTTTCTTCGCAATCATGGTCATAAGCAAAAGAGCAGAAGCGTTAACATCCTGGCCCAAAGCCAACTGGAAATCCCTCATAATGCTCTCAATAAGCCAAATCAAAACAAGTCATAGTTTATATGAGCAGGGTAAAAGAAACTTGTAGGTCATATTTCATCTGTGGCAACCTGTCCTGTTCATTCAGAGTGAGGCAGAAGGTTAACAGGCAGACTTTGCTCTTTGATGCCTATTACTCTCAGTGCAAAAAAGCAAGCAGCAGGATTCTTTCCTGTACAGTTTACAGTAATTGTCCTACGCTCTGCTGTCGAAGAAATGACACAGCTGAAGCAAATCTGCATTCTTACGGTATGCTAGGAAGCCAAATCAGATTTTGAAACCAATAGCTTTGCAAGTGATCTTGTACCTAGGGCAGATACCGTATATGGTAAAAAAATAAATCACATGGAACTATATCATCTCTGGCTCTAAGTTACTGTACACCTTATACATATTAACTCTATAAGCCAGGATTCTCAAATGCATGTCAGCTAGTGGTGCTCAACCCAGTCTTCAGGGACAGCCTGGCCAGTCTGATTTTTAGAATATCCCTAATGAATATGCATGAAATATATTTGCATATATTAAGGGAAGTGCATGCAAATATACATATTCAGTAGGGGTATTCTTGAAAACCAAACTGGCCAGGTGGTCCCTAAGGGTTGAATACCACTGTGGGCTAGAGCATCATCACCATCCAATGCAATCCAATGGCTGTTCACGCAGGCATTTCCTAACTCCATTATTTAACTCCCATCAATCAACACGCTTCGCTAGTAATAACGTTAATAAATGTTATTTATTCAATGCTATTTATACATATATATAATTATCTGATCTTCATTTTCCTTCTCACTCCAAGTTATTGATTTCCTTGTTATATGTAACTGCTTTTCTGCACTATTGTTCAAATTGTAAAGTTTTATTATTATTGCACCCCTGTTTCTTGTGAACCAGCATGATGGGACTATCGTCCTGAATGTTGGTATATAAAAAAACTTAAATAAATAAATAAATTAATTAATTAATATAATTATTTAAGTATTTTTATATATCGGGGCACGTTTGGAACATCGCCTCGGTTTACATATAACATGAGGCAGCTCTAGGCTTTACAGAGAACCCAGTGGTTAACAGCAAACGGCAAACCATGTAATAATAGCGTGAAATTCATGCGGGGGAGGAAGGAAACATGTCGAAGTAACAGGCTTTACAATAAACAAGGAGAAACAGCAAACAGATTAACTATGCTCAAGTAGCATGTATTTCAGGAGGGGGAGGACGAAAATAATAATTTACATTTAGTGTTATACATTTAGTGTTATACAGGGGAAGCTATGAAATGAGAGAGGTGTATACAGGTGCTTACAGTTAGAATTTTGAACTCCTATTTTATTAATATGGGAGACAATAATCAAACTACCTGTGGCCTGGCAAATCCCATGAGTAGTTTCTACCTGCAGTAATCAAAGTAAAACTACATGGGTACTCTTGCTTTCATTACTACCCTCACAAATTTTCTCCCACAAGAATTTCCACCTGCTTGTTATGCAGGTATTTTTTTAGGCAAGAAATTCTGTAGTTTTGAATATGCTTCCTGCATCCTAAACCCACCCCAATAATGCCTAAGGAAATGCAGGAGTAAAACACACAAGTATTATTAATATGCGCATATACTTTTGCCCATGTTGAGGGTGGGCAATAATCAAACAGCCCATTTCCAGAAGAAATACTGCATTATATCCATGGAAGTGGTTTTCACTATGCCCTCATAACCTGTAGGTAGTCAACCCCAGTATGAAGGTACAAGTCAGTCTGATTCTCACATATCCAAAATGAATACTAAACATATATGATAACTCTGCACATAGCGGTTATCACACACATGCACAGATTAACAGTGATGAGGTGCCAACCTGGTGATTTAGTGCTGTGTACCGCCAGGCAGAGGACCTGGATTCAATCTCCAGCTTAGATCTTCTACTGCCTGACTGAGCCTGGGCTGGCAATGTTGCAGAGACAGCAATCACAGCCCCGTGGCAGGGTGGTGGGGGAGGGAGTTATAGCCCTCACATAATGGTGACACTTAGTGGCTGGCGTTAGCAAGGGCCTGGAAGGTGCCCTGGTGCATGATCCACAGCCAAGAGCTGATGCTAGAATGACTGCTCTAAAGTTAGTTGGGAGAGGATATAAAACAAGGGGGGAAAAATTCCCAGGAAGTTGCAAATGAAGGTTCAAGGCACCAGATCCCAGCACTGGCTCTGACTGAGTTAGAAGCCCAAAGTTCAGGAATAAACTGCTAGGCTCAGGAAAAAAAACCCCCCAAATGATGCGTCAGATTGGTCTTGTAGTGTTCATTGAAAGCTACACAGAATGGTTACAATAGAACTGACACTGGGTATGCATGCTTCAGACCACCGAGAACACATTGATATGCAACTGGAAGGTTGGAGTTTATCAATATATATATATATATTATCTATATATATTAAATCAATCATTGTGACTACAGCAACAACTGTATTATTACAACTTATTCCATTTGTAAAATAAGAACACTAAAAATACTAATTAGGACCACTTATGCACACATTTTATTTAATTTTAACCAAAAATGTGTTTATAGAATGACTCTCAATCATCATCATTTATAGTTGTTTAGCATTTGAGATGAGACAATCCATGATTTAAAGGAAATTGGTATTTCAAGTACAGCGTTAGCATGAGGTCCCTTAATTATTCAGCATGTGCTTATCTAACCCTAGCAGAAACAAGAGACCTGGGGCAAGCACACTGTGTGGGACAGTGAAGGATGGTGCTTGCAGGCATATCCTGTTATACTTACTGTACGTTAGAAGTGATCAGATTTCAAGTACGGGAAGCAGCATACTCTACACTTCTACCAGGGAATCACTTTTCACTTAAGCAGTGTGATGTTTATGATGATGTAGGGCATAGATGTACATTTACAGTGACTAAGCTTCAGCTAACTGACATATGGAAAGAGCTTTATGCATTCAAAAATAAGTTGTTGGATGAAGTTACAAAATGTGTTTTGTTTTTTTTTCCCCAAAGGAGCTGGGATTTTGCTATTAGCTGGCTTCCAAGAATTGAACTCTGCAAGCATAAAGACACTGAATTGTTTCCAGAAGTTACACTTCAGGCTGAATATTCAAAGCCATTTATGCCCAAAAAACCCGGTTTGATAGGCATAAATGGTTTGTTAGAAAATTTGCCAGTCTTTGTGTGCATAACATATGTAGGTAACTCATTTTTGCGTATAGTGTTAAGTGCATGAAAAAAAGGAGGTGTTGCCCGGGAGGGGGGGGGGGGGGGGGCGCGGGGGTGAGGCTGGAAGTATGCATATAAATCCACACTCTCATGTTACGCCATGCCAGGAGCACATGTAATTTTGTGGGGGGAAGTCTATGCATGTACTTTCCAAGAATTTTCAGATTCAGATTACTTTATTGGCCTGACAATTTTACATGTATTGCCAAAGTATTTTCAAAGCGAACGTAATTTCATGTACTTTCACCTTGAAAATTTGTATTAAGTCTGCAGGTAAAAAGTGTCCGCAAACTTGTCAACATCCCTTCCGGGTGGAGTTTCAAGATGGCGGCGTTTTAAGCTCTCTGTGCATTCTCACGTTCCAGATTCCTTTTTTCCAACGTGGCTGTGCCTAAGTGGAAAGGAAGACCGAGGCAATTCCTCTCTGAATCACCGGTGTTACCTAGTCAATGCACTTTGGATTCCATGGCGAGCTGGTCATCTCAAGAGGGTGAATACTTTGTTATAGTATTGGTGGAGGGAGTGCCAGACCCGTTGGAGTTGTCTTTGAATCTCCCTGAACACCTCCAAAGCAGCCAGGAATCTGTCAGCACAGCACTAGTGCAGTCATAGATAGATGACTGCTTTTCCTACAGGAGGGGCCACTGTGGGAAAAGAATCATCATGGCTTGTCTCCATCAGCTCTAGAGGTATGAAAGTACTTTTTTCTGTTGACAGTACACCAATAACCAGCCAACCCAAAGTCAACGCTTTGACTCTTCCAAGCAAGCCTCTGGATCCCCCTGGACACATTATGTTCAGTATTGGTGCAGGTAGATAGCGCTATTTCAAATTGTGCTGCTAATAAACGGTTTCTAGTTGAAATTATTTTGGATCTGCGTGAGGTTCAATCAAAGAAATTTCTAGAACTTGAGAATAAGATGAATCTAATGGAAAATAAAGTTCAAGATATACAGGATGTTCACACCACTTTGATTCAATACAAACAAATGGTTCACAGAAAAACTGAGCAACTTGAGAACCATGCTAGACATTTGAATCTGTGATTTTTGTCTTTTCCAAGAATTCCTGTAATATCCATTAGAGATTCCCTAAAGAAATATTTTATTGAAATTTTGGGTCTTTTGTCTGAAGATTGCCCTCCAATTGGTAAAGCTCATTTTCTGCCACCTCGGAGAAGAACTAAAACTTCTACTCTACCTTTACGGGAACCTCTGCCTTTGGATGTCTCTGCTGTGTTAGAAGACTCCATTACAGAGGTTGAAGAAAGAGAGAATCTTGGTTTCTTTTGTCTTTGACTAGTACAAAACAAAAGACTGCCACCACTGTTCTATCCGATAACAGAACAAACCAACCAACCTAGAACAATATCAAAGAAAGAAACCTTTGTTATAAAAATAACTGTTGTGTCATAAAGCACTAATATACCTCTATCAAAAATGTATTAGCAGTACTCTTAATATATCATAACTTCCATTATACCGAGATTTCTCTTTAAAAGACCTGAAAATATCATATAGCATCAATTAGATGTATTGCCCCACTTCAGTCACATCACATCCATATATCACAGTATTGTTGCTGAATAGGTCTGTTGATAAGATTGAGGGGTTGAAGTTTTCCCCTAATGAAGGCACGAATAGTGCCGAAATGCTGCAGCGTCGGGAGAAAATAAAGCTGGGAAACTGATATCAGGCGAAACTGAAGCGCTATACATTTGATTTGATTGCCTAGAAATTAACTTTGGGAAGAGGAAGGATTCAGCAACAGTCTGTAATGTGTCTTCAGGATTAGAATATATTTTTGAGTCCATTGGAGCACTGAGTGCAATGAACATTCATCGAACTTTTCAGTGAATCTACACAAATTAAGCAGAAGTTTCGGGTTGCCCATTATTGCCGGATGTAAACATAACATCAAGCATTTATGCTGCATGAGTTAATAACAGTTTGAAACTGTGTGTTTCGTTCTGGGCATTGAAGTAATCAGTGTGCTAACAACAACTTGCACTGCAAAACGATTGCCTTGGATTGATATGAATTCTGTGGATTTGTGTGTTTTAAAATGAGAGTAGGTGTGCAGGTTGATTGGCATGTGTTTTTTATTGAAATGGGGCAATACATTTAATTGATGCTATATGATATTTTCAGGTCTTTTTACGAGAAATCTCTGTATAATGGAAATTATGTTATATTAAGAATACTGCTAATAAAGTTTTGATAAAGAGGTATATTAGTGCTTTATGATACAACAGTTATTTTTATTTTTATGTGATCTTGAAGCTTTATTTTCATAAAGCTTTATGAAAATAAAGCTCAGTCCCTATTCTATAGGAAGATTTGGAAGCATCCAGGAATTTTAGCACTGGGGGCTACTTTTTTACTTCAATACCCTTATAAATGCATAGTTACCTATGTTGGAGTTCAATATCAATTTTTTTTCTCCTGGCCAGTTGCGACTTACTCGATCAAAAAAAATGTCTCCAGTAATCTGGCTGTTTAATATAGGCATTCATAATTGTTTAAAACAACCTTAGAACATGCTGTAGCCTTTGCTTATAAAGTTTTTGGTTGAACTTACTTCCTATTAAATTCCTTTTCATCTCCCCTCCTCTCTATGGGGATCTAAGGATTGTATCTTTTTTCCCCGTTTTTGTATACCGCTGTGTTGCGGAATAACATATATAATATAGGATTATTGTTTTTCCTTCCTTTTCTTTTTACAAGTAAATGCCAATATATTAACTGAAATGCATAATAAAAAAAAAAAAAGTGTCTGCAGACTTTCCCCATCTTTGAAAATTATCCTCAGCTATTGTTATAGCAAGCAAGCTGCTTAGGAATTCTTGGATTATAACTTGAAATACAGATGGTTTACAAAATGGGGATCCCATGATCCAGCACAGATAGCATGCATGGACTACCTATTGCTGTATGTAAAGATAATAACTCTTGAATAGTCCCTCTCTGCCCTCCTATTCAACAAAAGTAGGACTGCCCGATTGGACCACTTGTTCGATGGTAGTGCTATCACTACCAAGCAGAGGGACCTGCCTTCAACTCCAAAGTCAGGTCTTTCATTTCCTAAGTTGTCTGAGGCTGGGAATGCACAAAGACAGTGTTCACAGCACCCCATGGAGGAAGGAGTCATAGTCTTGCACAACACTTACACCCAGTGGCGGGATGTAGGGCCCAGAATTAAAGGGTTCTAGAAGGAAACTTAGAGAAATGTCACTGCAATGACTGGACTAAAATAAATCTGAAGGGAATACAAAACAGGAGCAAAATTCCCAGATATCTGCAAATGAAGACTTATAGCACCAGATCCCCAGCCCTGATTCCCAAAAGGTAGGGTGCAGAATGTAATTAAGAGATCTCTAAGGCTTATCTACCCAAGATAGTGAAGCATCAAGGTGGAAGATTAAAAAAAAAAAACCCACATACACACACATCTGGCATGGATAAGGATCAGTATCTTTTGCAGTAGGCCACACTCTGGCTGGCAGGTAGGATGTATCCTTGGTAATATGGACAAAATAACTGGGCAAACTGGATGGTCCAATTGGTCTTTCACCATGTGTTATTATAGGGCTATAACTTTAATTGGACTGGAAACCTAAAAAGAGTAGGAGAAAAAGGAGTAGGTGAAAAAAAAATGTAAGTAGGACTTCCCCCTACCTTTCTGTGTAAAAAAGAAAAAGCTTTGTCAAAGTTTTGAGAAGGAAATAAAGTGTAGAGCAGAAGGAAAGGTAGATTTTTTTTGTCTGTTCCTTCTGGCTTTAATAATACAAATATGGATTGTACAACCACTATTGGTTATGGCGCTTGCACTAAAGTAAAGACTTTCTCACCACAGACCTCCAATATTGCGATTACTTGTACAATATGAATATACAGATGACAAAAATAAATAGGCTTACAAAAGGGCCATCCTTGCAGCACGACAGGCAATCCCATCCACCACTAGTACTCGGGGGCTGATGACGTAAGCTGTGCTCAGCACAGCGCACAGTTTAACTCACACTAATGCACAACTTTTTGTACACAAAAATTTACTGTCAATGCAGCAAGGAGTTTTGGGCACAATGTGTGTACAGGGTAGCATCCTCTCATGCAATCCCATGCTAATGATGGCATTAGCTACTAACTCCCAATGAAGACGTGCGCTGGCTTAACTCGTTTTGGGGGTTTTTTTTAAGCACTGGAAACTTAACTTCTAGTCTGAGGTGAAGTAAAGTTTCCAGGTCTGATATTAGTTTATGGGAAGAAGCTGAAGTTTCAGTGCCAGGAACTGCAGTTGGGATTTTATGTGCAGAAAATAGGTTTTATGTGCATAAATCATACTTTCTGCACTTAAAATATGATTCATATGCACAAAAAATGCCTTCTATGCAGAAAACATTTTTTGTGCAAATAAATAATATGATTTATGTACATAATCCATGTTTTCTACACGAAAAACATGGTTTGTGTTCACAAATCATGTTTTATGCACACTAAACATGTTCTTGAACATATTTTGAGTTTGTGTGCATTTTTTAACTCCTAAATCATTAAGGGGTAGATTTTAAGAGGCGCGCGAACAGCCTACTTTTGCTTGCGCATCAGACTCAAGCAAAAGTACGCTGGATTTTAGTAGATACGCGCGGAGCCGCGCGTATCCACTAAAATCCTGGATCGGCGCGCGCAAGGCTATCGATTTTGTATAGCCTGCGCGCGCCGAGCCGCGCTGCTTCCCCCCCGTTCCCTCCAAGGCCGCTCCGAAATCGGAGCGGCCTTGGAGGGAACTTTCCTTTGCCCTCCCCTCACCTTCCCCTCCCTTCCCCTCCCTAACCCACCCGCCCGGCCCTGTCTACACCCCCCCCTTACCTTTGTCGGGGGATTTACGCCTCCCGGAGGGAGACTTAAATCCCCGCGCGCCAGCGGGCCTGCTGCGCGCCGGGCCGCGACCTGGGGGCGGGTACGGAGGGCGCGGCCACGCCCCCGGGCCGTGGCCACGCCCCGTACCCGCCCCCAAAACGCTGCCGACACGCCCCCGGAACGCCGCGACGACCGGGCCCGCCCCCCGACACGCCCCCGACACGCCCCCCTCCGAGAACCCCGGGACTTACGCGAGTCCCGGGGCTCGGCGCGCGCCGGGAGGCCTATGTAAAATAGGCTTCCCGGCGCGCAGGGCCCTGCTCGCCTAAATCCGCCCGGTTTTTGGGCGGATTTAGGCGAGCAGGGCTCTGAAAATCTACCCCTAAGCATACAATTAGCTTTCTGCCTCAGGAGTTAACATTTTTAGTGTCTGCATTAACAGAGCAATAGATAATGACTCAATGGTCCATTCATTCTGCCCAGCAAATTGTTCAGAGTAGTAACTGCTGTTCCATGCAGAAATGCTACTCCTAAAGTTAACACAAGTTGTCCCGATTTTTTTTTTTCATTTCCTTCCTTCAGCCACTAGGGATCCTCTGTGTTTATTTCATCCCCTTTTGAATATCATTTGAATACCATTACCATTCTTGTCTTCGGCACTTATTTTATTTATTCTTTTTTTTTTTTTTATTTTGTGTATTTAGCTCGTATCTTTTCATTGCAGCTCAAGGCAAGTTACCTCCAGACACAGTAGGGCATTCCATGCATCCACCACCCTTTCTGGTTAAGAAATATTTCCTGAAATTGTTCGACTCCTTGGAATTTCAGTGCACAGTTTTAATGCTCAGTTTTATTACATCAATTCCTCAGCCAGGTATGCCATCTTTTTTGGCTATAGTAAGAAACAAACAGTTTGCTTCTCAAGGGCTGGGAACACTGATCTTCTGCTCAGCAGCAAGACATAATCTTCGTTCACTCAACACTCAGTGTCCTGAGAAGGGCAAATGTACGGACATCACATAAGGGATGAACACACAGCAGAATCCCCAAACAACTTCATGCAAATTTTTTTGTTTTGTTTTTTTTTAATTAACTAGCATGAAATAGCAAAATGCTTTCATCTGGCTATATGCTTCAGTAGCTCATTGTAAGGACCCCAAATTTGCCTTTTAAAAATCTAGATTTTTAAATATGAAAGATTGACAAATTACAATGATTGTTCTGCAGCTATTCTACAACACACTGCTAATGTCTCTAAACCTATAAATGACTATAGCCTAATTGCCTCCAAGTTGCATAGCTTGCAGTAAACAAGAGAAACTACCATATATGCATGTGCTAATCGAATGGGTTTAAAAGGGAAAATGTCTGTTATATGAGTGGCTGCTGCTGAAAAATGTGTTTCTGTGCTATGGGAGTTGAAATAGTTTGTCCTTGTGAGCACAGCTTTTGGTTATAGCCCAAACTTCTCTTTCATTGAGGTCCAGATTTAAACATAGCAATGCAGGAACTCTTCTGACCCACACTTAATCCACTCAATCATATAACGCATCTCTCTCCTTTTAGGAAAATGAATAGCTCTCCATAGAAAGCCTTTTCTCACTTGACAAGCCCTCGACAAAAGAATGCGAATCCGAACAGTTAAAAGAATCAATCACCAGCTGCTAGTCTGTGGCCGAGATGGTCCGCAGAAACGCTTGCCAGAGTTCACTGACCACTGGTCAAAGCAAGACAAAAGCCCAGATCCTATGAATAGCCCAGATCTCACATCCAGAGGTCAGCCAGATGACCCTGCAAAGGTCATCCCTGGTTATTTTAAGTTCTCAAGATATCCCACTGCATATATTATTGTTTCAGGTTGTCAGCACTTTTATCTTTTCTCTTTCCTTGTCTTACAATTAAAGCAAGGGCTAAACTTCTTCTAATTACCTAAATACAGAAGGGCCATGAATGAAGAACAATTCATGAATAGTAGTCAAAGAAAGTAGAGAAGGAACAGAAAGAACAAGAGATAGAACTATTTCTTTAATCCAGTCCTATGGATAGTGTCATGCAATTTCATGCTCTTCTGGCTGGCAGGGGCTCTTGGCATTGTGAAATTGATGCTTTCATCCTCTGGATGAGCTGAACAGTACACTCTGCACCCCTTAGTACACCAGAACAGAGCAGCGCCTGCAGCCTCGGTGTCCAACGGAGAGACCATCGATTACATCAGCAACAATGAGCAAGGGGCCTGGTGAGACATTTGGGGGAAGAGGACAGCACATGCTAGGGAAATAAAAAAGCCTATCCTTTACCCTACATAAGAGAATGAAGCAAAAAAAAACCAAAAAAAACCCCACAGATGTTAAACCCATCTTCAAATCTTTACAGAAACATTTTCACCAATGAAGGTGAACCTGATGAATAAGCAGAGGATAGAAATGGTGGAAAACACAAGCTTGGGAAATGCAGTCTCTTACAGCCAGAAACTGGGGGGGGAACAGGAAATGGATATCCCCATTAGAATCTGTGCAGTTTTTCTTCCAAGGGACCTAGATTGGCCATGGAGATAGGAGGCTGAGCTCAATGGACCACTGGTCTGACCCAGTGTGGGAGACTTCTTATATTATGCTCATCGTCACAGGGCACACACATAAAAACAAATACCAAGAGAACAGTTTATGATTAGAGCTCTCCATTTTGCTATGATGTGCCCATATCAGTGCTATGTCTAAGCAATATGGGGTAGATTTTCAGACGAGCGCGAACAGCCTACTTTTGTTTGCGCTCCAGGCGCAAACAAAAGTACGCTGGATTTTAGTAGATACGCGCGTAGTCGCGCGTATCTACTAAAATCCTGGATCGGCGCGCGCAAGGCTATCGATTTCGTATAGCCTGCGCGCGCCGAGCCGCGCAGCCTACCCCCGTTCCCTCCTAGGCCGCTCCGAAATCGGAGCGGCCTAGAAGGGAACTTTCCTTTGCCCTCCCCTCACCTTCCCCTCCCTTCCCCTACCTAACCCACCCGCCCGGCCCTGTCTAAACCCCCATCCTACCTTTGTCGGGGGATTTACGCCTCCCGGAGGGAGGCGTAAATCCCCGCGCGCGAGCGGGACTCCTGCGCGCCGGGCCGCGACCTGGGGGCGGGTACGGAGGGCGCGGCCACGCCCCCGGGCCGTAGCCACGCCCCCGTACCCGCCCCCAAAACGCCGCCGACCCGCCCCCGAAACGCCGCGACGACCGGGCCCCGCCCCCCGCCACGCCCCCCCTCCGAGAACCCCGGGACTTACGCGAGTCCCGGGGCTCTGCGCGCGCCGGGAGGCCTATGTAAAATAGGCTTCCCGGCGCGCAGGGCCCTGCTCGCGTAAATCCGCCCGGTTTTGGGCGGATTTACGCGAGCAGGGCTCTGAAAATCCGCCCCTATTTGTATAGTAGTCTTTAAAATTAATCTTGTCCTGCTGATCAATAAGACTCAGTAGTTAAGTCTCTATAAGCTTATGAAGTTGTTACCAAAATGTACGTATAATTCACATTCAACTACACAGTTGCAGTGATTTCAGACATCTGTGGATTCTTAATGTAATGTGTTTTTCCTACCAATTCATTGATAAATCCACATTAGGGATACAGCATTAGAGGCCTATATATGACCACTAAGGCAGTGCTGTAGCGTAATTTAAATGAACAATATGCAATTCATACAGCTGGTACAGATGATTATAGAAATCCTTTACACTAAGGGTTGATCCTATATGAAGCCAAGAAGATAAAAGTGACTTTTTACCAGTTTCCTCTCTGTAGAATGGATGTGTATGTTATGGTCTTAGATGCATTTGATATGATCTTGCTTCATTGTCATCTTTCCAAAAGCAAGAAGCCTGAAGGAGTCCACTGGACCACTAGATGACCAGGGGGCAAAAAGATGCTCAGGGAAGACAGGGCCATAGCAGAAAAACTAAATTAGTTCTTTGCTTCACTCTTTACTAAGGAGGATATACCTACACCAAAAACTATCTTTGAAGGTGATGATTTAGAGTTCTGAAGCAAATAACTATGAAACCAGAAGATGTAATAGAGCAACTCAACAAACTAAAGATTAAGAAATCACCAGGACCAGATGGTATTCACCCCAGAGTTCTTAAAGAATTCAAAGATGAAACTGCAGACCTATCATAAAATCAGCCACTGTGTCTAAAAACTGAAGGGTGGCCAATAAAATGCCAATTTTTAAAAAGGGCTCCAGGGATGATCCTGGAATTAGACCAATAAATTTGACATTGGTGCCAGGCAAAACAGTTGAAGGTATTCTTAAGAACAGAATTACTGGGCGTATGAATGAGTGCAACTTAATAGGAAAGAGCCAACATGGATTTTACTAAACAGAAGGCATGCCATACCAATATATTAGAAGTTTCTGAAGGTGTAAAAAACATGTAGATAAGGGCAAGCCAGTCAATATAGTGTATCTGGATTTTCAGAAAACATTTGTCAAAGTTCTTCATGAGATACTCCTTAAAAAATGAAATAGTCATGAGACAGGAGGCAATGTCCTACTGTCACAATAACTGGTTAAAGGATAGGAAACAGAGTAGAACTAAATGGAGAGAGGTGAATAGTGGAGTGCCAAAGTGATCTGTATTGAGCCTGGTGCTGTTTAACATTTACATAAATGATCTGGAAAAGGGAACAATGAGTGAGGTGATCAAATCTGCAGATGGCATAAAATTATTCAAAGTTGTTAAAACACGAGCAGACTGTGAGGAACTGAGAAGGACCTTGCTAGACTAGGGAACTGGGCATCTAAATGGCAGATGAACTTTACGGTGGACAAATGCAAATTGGGAAAAATAACCCTAACTATATGTACGTATATATATATATATATAAGCAATCACCATCCAGCATCATGAATAATACATTGAAATCCTCAGTGTACTGTGCAGCAGCAATCAAAAAGACAGATAGAATGTTAGAAATTATTTGGAAAGTAATGGAGAATAAAACTGAGAACACCACAATACCTCTGTATTGATCCATGCTGCAGCCATACCTTGATTACTGCATGCAGTTCTGGTCACCTCATCTCAAAAAAGAAATGACAAAAGTAGAAAAGGTACATACTAGAAGGCAACAAAAATGATAAAGGGGATGGAACAGCTCCATTATGAAGAAAGGATAAACAGGATAGGACTCTTCAGCTTACAAAAGAAACGACCAAGAGGGAATATGATGCAAGTTTCTAAAATCATGAGCAGGGTGGAACACTTACCCGTCAGAATGGAGGAGCTGCCTAGTGGAATCACCAGTTCTTAGAGCAGCAGGCTGAGAACCAGGAAAAGCAAGGATTCATATCCCACTTGCTCCCACTGCTAATCCTGGTGACCTAGGACAAGTCACTTCACCTTCCATTGACTCAGGTACAAACTCAGATTATAAGCCCTCTAGGGAAGGGAAATATTTACTTTACCTTGAGCTTGGGTTTAAAGTGGTAATTCATCAAATTTTAAACATCCAAAACCTTTCCAATATTACTAAAACTAAGGGACAATCCATGAAACCAATAGGTAAACTAGAGGCAGTATTTTTTTTCATGCAACCAAGCTGTGGAATTTGCTGCTAGAAAATGCGGTCAAGGCATCTTACATAGCAGGGGTTTAAAAGGGGTTTGGATAAGTTCGTAGAGAAAACGCTCATAAACAATTATTATTTGTTTATTTATAAGCATTTGACATTGCACCCTTTCCCTAAAGGTAGCCTCAGGATGGATTATGAAGAGTAACAAGGCTTTGAGTACATAAGTAGTGGATATGAGGGTAGACTGCAAGTAAATAGGTAAGACCTTAGCCAGGCAGACTTGGGAAAGCCACTGCTTCTCCCTCGGAGTAAGCAAAGAGGAATGGATCTACTCTTTGAGATCTGCTGCGTACCTCCTAGTCACCCAGATTGGCCACTTTTAGAAAAAGGTTACTGGGCTCAATGGACCAGCATAACAGGTCTTATGAAGCCCAGATTGCAATTTCCTTGATGGAAAAAATTTCATAGAGAGCATGCTTAGTGACGCCTTCCAGAGGGCGGATGAAGCCATGAGAGGTATTTAGGACAAGAAAAATATTTCGAAAAACTTGAGCGGCAGCCAAAATTGTTTAGAAGCCATAGAAAAAGTTTTTTTGCTGTCCCCATCTCCCTAACCCTCCCCTCAGCCTCTTTTCCTTTGCTTTCCTCCAATCTCTTTTTGTCCCTTCTCTTCCTGCCTCTCTTGAATGTCTCCTCTATGTGCCCCTGTTGCAAAGGGCATCCATAGGCTTTTGATTCCTGCAGTCTGGGCCCAGGTCTGCCTCTTGGTCCTGGGTTAATGGCAGGTGCCAGGTGGCAAGTTATAGGCCCCTGGGAACATGTACCCCAGCTGGTCCTCAGTCAGTACTTTGGGTCCAGATATATCCATTCCTTTTCGAATGCCATAGTTGCTTTCATTCCCCCAGTCAATCCGTTAGGCCTGTACTGTACATGAGCGTCAATAAGTGTTAATGTCTGAGGATAACTACAATGCCAGATGGTCAATCTGTTCCTTAACCCTTAACCCCTTTCCTTCTTGATGATCTGTTCAGTATTGCTCCGATTACAAAATGTCTTGTCATGATCTGCTAGAATGAAGCTTCCTAGTTATGCAAAGACCTGAAGGGATTGGCCCTCCTTGAGCTGCAAACGATTAGAAGAGGAGGGGCAGGCAAAGTGTGCAACTAGAATGACAAAGGATTGTAGTCTTTTTTTTTTTAATATATATGTGAACCTTCCCTAACCTCAGTAGAACGGTCTCTGTGAAATCATTATAAGTGTTTTCGGAACCAGGTATTATTGGCTCTGAGTTTTCCTTGAAGTATCCATTCTCTGGAGTTGGGTCATGTGTTTCTGAGCAGATTTAAATATGGTGCTGTATACATTTTCTGGTCGCTTGCCCATAGGTCAAGCTGACATCTCAGCACCAGCATGGCTCAGTGCATTTTCTATGCCCAATTCCAAATCTTGCTGATGTCAAGATAGCGACTCCACACATCAGGAAAGGACAGGGCGGATTCCAGGAAAAGATCGGCCCAGGGATTTTCAGCAAAACCAGCCCAGGAGATACCCCGTGGTCTGCCGAGAACAGCTCTGTCGCGGCCACGCTCGGCAGACCACAGGACCAGAGCGACGGGCCCACCGGGGGATGCCCGATCCCCCGATAGGCCAATCCGCCCCTGGGAAAGGGTTAATGAGGGTAGTGCATAGCGTAATGAGCAGACAATGTATTTATATAGGTAAAAGCAGGAGCTGATCTAAAATCCCAAATATCAGAGATGTATGCATTTGTTTTCCA
Organism: Rhinatrema bivittatum; assembly: GCF_901001135.1. Lineage (NCBI taxonomy): Eukaryota > Metazoa > Chordata > Amphibia > Gymnophiona > Rhinatrematidae > Rhinatrema > Rhinatrema bivittatum. The sequence goes on along the minus strand of NC_042627.1, from coordinate 49,086,939 downwards.
AGATACACAGGACCTCTTACCTGCATCGTTTTTGGTTTTTTTTTTTTAAACAGAGGATACAATCATTTCTATTTATCAAACTTGATGGACATCTTTAGGCAATAAATTCTTCTAAAAGTTAAATCTGGATAAATCAAGTCCTAAAGGATTTATCCCAGTCTGTTGTCACTTGCAGAGATCCATATTTAATAGAGTCTATGTTTTACCTTCACACTTCTTAAAGATTTACTGTTTTTAAAACACTCAGACTGAATACTTTTGTTTCTCTTCAGAGGTGTGGATTTTCTGCTGTGCTCGCTCTTCTGTTACCCCACTGTCTTTCCTTCATGCTCTTAGAACAGAACTGAAGACAAAATCAATGTTTTGGTTTTTTTTTTCCTTTCCTGCCTTAGTGCCTAATTAAAAATGCTCTTTGGGGACCCTAAGAAAAAGCAGATAATAGAAAACATTCTAATTTATCAATAACGTTAGTGAACAGTTACAATTAATTATTAGCCATGGTTTGTGCTGTGTGAATAAGTACATTTAACTGCGCCACAAAAAAACCAGTACTGTAAATAAGCAAAATGCTTTAACTAAACTGCCTGTCACCACTGATGTGTGCTGCTCTGCTTTCCAGTGGCAGATGCATTCTGTTACTAGATAACCTTTAAATACCTCCACACACTATCTTCAATTAAAGTGCATTTTATTGGAGGGTTTTTGGTTTGGGTTTTTTTTTTTAGAACACCTTGCAGCTTTCCTGGGTCTGTCAAAAGCAAGTTATTTGCAAGCTCAGTATTCAGATTCTCCAAGAACAAACAACTATAATACTTCTGTTTACTAAAAAAAAGAAATGTATATAAATTTTTTTTTTTCTAGAGCAAATAAATATGTATGCTCTTTCTTGGGCAGAAGGGGAAAGGGCAGAGATTGAAGACATCCAGTTTTGCAAGGTGAAGCAGGCTGGCCCACAGCATTAGAGATGGTTAAATACAATTTAGCAACACTTAAATTGCCAGATGCACAAATTGTTGGGAATCTGATCAAACAACCTCATCTATTCTTCCAGCAGATGGGCTTTTTTTTTTAAGTAAATTAGCCATGGTAATATCTTCACTCCAGTCTGAAATGTCTTCCTCAAAGTAGACGCTCGATGATGTGCTGTATACCTGCCTCTTGCAGACCTTTATCTGCATTAAATGTGAAATCAATGAAGACAAAAATCTTTTGAGTACAGTGAAAGATGGATTCTAAATCAGCACAGGTAATTGTCTTTTCTCACTTCAGCGGTATACAATTCTGTTTTATTTTGTTTTTTCAGAGTGGTTTTCTCTTCCCTTATCACCTCTGGTGTTGCAGCAGTGATAAATTATCTCTGACAACAGCTTGAAAAGGAAAAATTGGATTGAAGTGAATTCAGCCTGGAAGATGTTCATTCCATCTGAAGTGTAAAAAGTCAGGCTGCAGTGAAAAAAAATCACAAACTGAACAATAAAGGCCAGAGTCAGCAATGAAATGTATATTATATTGTACAGGTGTGTTGCAAGGTCCCTGGGTGGTCTGTCGCAGGGCCAACTGGATGCTGTTCTCATCATCAGCCCAGTTGGGAGTTGGTCAACTTCTCTTTTATCAGGCCTGATAGGAAACTATTCTTGCTTCCTTCTCCTCTTTCTGGCCCAGTGAGAGGCTCTTGCCTCCTTCTCCCAGCTCAGAGCAAGACACTGCCAACACTTGCTTTTCTAGGCCTGCTGGAACAACTTTACCTGTCCCCATGGGCCTGGAAGTCCCGATGCTGATATTCTCTTCATTCTGTGGGAGGGTGGAAGAGAATATGCATGTGGGACTGCCGAGCAGTAAGAGGGGTAAGCAGAGCAGAGAAGGGGGGGGGAAGGGAGCAAAGAGTCAAGCACAGGGAAGAAGATGTGGAGCTGGGTCGAGAATGCTAGGCAGGGATGTGAGTGTGAGGGGATGACTGAAAGGGAATAACTGGGAGAAGCGAGGGATGATGGGGGCCTGATGGGGGGCCAAGAGTTATAATATGTCAGTTTTGGGAATATGCATTTCTTCTGTGTTCGTACTTGCTCAGTGTAGGAGGAAATATATTTCTGTTTCTAGTTCTCCAGTTTTGCACTCAATGCGGAGCGGCTTTTTAGAGTATCCATTCCAGTTTCTGTCTCCACATTTTTAAGCTGTGGTCTTTTATTGTGTATTTGGTGAAGGTTGGTTGTGTGTGTATGCCTAGCATTTAGACATTTGTGTCAGTCTTATTTGCTGTGTTTCCTCACAAGGACATGCATTGGTGGTGCAGTACTGCCTTTTCATAGGTAGACTTGTTACTGTTTGAGTCCTCAGAGTTAGTACTGCTATGGGATAGCAGGTTTGCTGTACTTGTGCTGAGTGGGGGGGGGGGGGGGGTTGTTTCAGGTTTTGTATTTTACAATGCACCTGGTAGTAAAGGGAGTTGGAATTGCTGTTGCTGAGATGACACCAGAATCAGAATATTTTTTGTATGGTTCTATCCTAGTTCTGCTCTGCACCCATTGTTGGGGGGATGCAGAGTATATGTTTGCATTTAGCCCTGTGACAGTCATGTGTTCAGTGTGTCAGGCATGCGAGTATCATTTGTCGAGTGTGTCCTGATAGAACCACTGTTAGAATACACTTCATTTTTTAATCGGCCCTGCACTTTAACTAGTAAGTAAGCTCTGCACACAGACAAATGAATCAGCCCAGATAGCTTTTTTCCATTGTGCTTCTCACATAATCGTATGCTGGAAAAAAAAAAAGGCAAAAGTCCACGGTAGGGATGCACCATCTGAAACCTTTTATTCTTCCACAGTGAAAGAAAGTTATGACCTTTGACATGTGACCAGTGTGCCAAAGAAACTGCTCATAAATATGTGTCAGAAAGGAAGCAGAAATCAATAAGTTCATTTAATCCAGCGCACTATTAGTTAGTGGGATACAATACATTTTAAATAGCCAAATGCTCAGTTATTACCTTAATGCCACACATTGGTGCTATAGATTCTTGGGAACGTTTTCCTTCCTCTTAATGCTTCCCTTATCGTATATAAAAAGTAACCTCAGTAAGACTCTTGGGCTGGCTGCTTTATACCTAACACAAATACATCAGTTCAGATTTTAAGGTTTCAGGAGGGGAGGGCATTTCATTCAGGTGGACCAATGGGGAGAGCAGGTGGGATGGATGTCCCTAGCATAATTGCAACCACCTACCCCCACTCCGCTAAGTCATACACTGGGAATCATTGTAAGCAGGACAGATTGTACGAGGGTGGGCTTTTCACACAGACAGCTGGGAATCAATACCAGTGAATGGTGGCTCTGCGGAGAATAATCACTATCAGTAACTGGGACTGCTCTCCAAGCCCACCACATAGCGCTCCCTTAACTCGCAAGTGGGCTCTTGGAAGATTTATTTTGCAAGTGGATCAGGGGAAAAACAACACTGAAGAAAGTGCACAGTGAAAAGGGAAGACAGGTTTGTTTTGTAAATGGGATCCGTTATTATTAGGAGAATCTATGAGGTTTTCATTTCTCAACACACGCAAGAGGAATTCCCGGATAACAGCTGTTAAATGCTGCTGCCATGGAGTGATCTGACTGTGCAGTGGGGGTTGTGCAATTTTTTTAAACCACTGCAATGGACAGAATTCATTTATTTGTAAAAGTTTTCCACATCAGGCAAAAAAAGAAAAATCTTTTAAAAAGGGGCAAGCCTTGGAGCTGTAAAGAAGGTTAATCACTGGGAAGAACAGAAGCTGAATTCTATTTAGTTATGTTTTAAATAGCCATATGCAAAGCAGTCCTGACCAATAAGTGCCATATTCACAGCACTGGAAACCAAAATCTTTTAGCTGTCCACAAAACTCGTACAACACAGCAAAGTGCAGCACAGGTAATGCCACATCAATCTTTATTTATTTATTTAAAAGTTTTTGTATAGCTAGCAGCCTTCACTCCGGTTTACAAGTACAACATATTACATTTAGCAGTGAAATTAGAACCAGACGAATATTCAACACACTTAATACAAGCAAAAGAACTTCAAATGATTATAACAGGGTGTAACTTTACCACAGTTCCAGCTTAATGTCCTTCAACCTCTATTCCAGCGGCAGGGTGAGGGGTTAGTTTAGCTATTGAGTATACAAAGATGGCCAATTAATTCATGTTAACAGTGATGGTGGTTTCCGTAAGGCATACACTTTCATTTTTAATAACTAATGTATCATCTGCATACTTATTGTTTGGAGTCTTGGTTTACAGAGTTATTGAGGATTAAAACTGTCCGGGTCAACACCCCACATTTCCATGTTCACAATCATAGTTTCAGCTAAGCCAAATAAGCCCATACTACAGATTTCCAGTATTTCAGCCTATGTAAAAAAAAAAAAAAAAAAAGTAAAAAAGGCCTCATGACCCAATACTGGCCATTTCAACAAGCAGAGAAAGGCCAAATGTCAAGAGCAGGAACTCAGAACTGACAGTAAATTACTTCAAACTCGTTACATGTTTCATAGAGTGTAACTCATTGTGAGTATTTGGAAGTTTCTGTCGATACCAAAAGTATCACTTACTAGGCTCTTCTAGACATTAAAAGGACCAATATTCCAACAGCAAGAACACTACCTCTCACACGTTTACTCTGAAGTGCTCAGTAAACCAGATCAGGGGAGGCAAAATGAAGTAATCTGTCACTCTAGATATGTGCACCTCTGCTCAAGCTTAGACTGCTAGCTGTATACACTACTTGCCTTACAAAATACTGACCCACCAGAGTATCGCCCAATACACAGAATGCTAGCTTTGGTTCTCTGCAATCATTTCTATTAGCTAAGAACTATACTGATCATTATGCTGCTTTATAACAATCTCCAGCAAAGACAAATCAGATTAGTTGCGTTTACCCTGCTCTGATCAGCTGGACTCACATGAGCAGCATTCCCTTCCAACCTTTATTGGAGATCAATGGTAAATCTATTTGGAGCATCTGGACCACAGGGATGTTTACTTAAACATTTAAAAGAAATACAAAAAGCATGACGTGCCCATATATTGTTTTTTTAAGGGAAGTCTATGCTGCATAATTTATTAGACCATGCTGCCTTCGAAGTATTCTCTGTGCAAGCAAAATGACCACTTTGCACCAAAACTCCCCAAAATAATACTTTAACATCAATTTAGAAGATGACACAGACAGGGCTAATGAACAAAATGATAAAATGCCTTTCAGTGGCTTCATAAACTCAATGAATCCTGTTTATCAGGAGCACATATAAGAGCAGGGCCTGCCCGAGGCAAATGCTACAGCAGCTAAGCATTTACTAGGGGCCTTCCCTCACACAGTAAAAGGCAACTTAATCATTTACACCAGTTAAATGGCTAGCAGGGTGCTCACAGACTAAATTAAGCACTTTGTTTTATACAGAAATTTGAGACTGTTTTGTGCGCATACTGTTCATGCCTTTTCCAATCACTTTCAAGGAAGATTCATTTTCAGGAAGACAGATATCATGAAACATTAAAACATTAAATGCAAGACAAAGAGAAAAAAAGCCATCTCTTATTACAATCTCTATGGCAGCTATTAGCACAAGATGCAAGTGGTAAGGAAGTTTTTGGGTCTGTGCTGGAGATCAGCGCTAGCCTTTTCTTACCAAACGAGCATCACTATGGCAGAATGTCAAGCACATGCACTACATTACTCAGTCTCAACTTCCCAGACCTTTGCTCACGCTCTAGCAAAATCTAACATCTTTCTGCTTTGACGCACATTGGGGAGGACTAACGCAGCAGAAATGAAGGCAGGCATAAGGAAAACAGTCATAGATAGTAGCAATTCACATTTGTTGGTCAAAACTGTTTTAGTCTTTTAGCCAGAGAACTAGGTCATGGCTCAACAGAGAAATGTTCAGACTTTAAGAAAGAAAAACTCATCTCAGTAACACACGACACTCTGTATTATGCAGCACTTGAGTACATCAGGGCTACCAAATGCCTCCAGGGCATCAGGGACCAGGTGAGCCAGTCCTGGCTGGGCCCCTCTGCATCTAGTGCTACACAGTTCCACTTTTTTCTAAGATAAAGTAGTTCGACTGCCATATTAGTCCACTTGAATTCACAGAAAAAAGGGTCAACAAAAATATATTATTAGGTGATATCTTATTACTCAGACTAATTTAATGCTTATTGACAAAAGGCGAGCGGCATGTTATAGACTAACCAATTTATTGAGGCATGAGCTTTTGGAGGACAGAGTCCACGTTGTCTTCTGAAGATCTTACTACTTATTTCTTGACTAGCTTCCGAGTACTACACTCCCTTCATCAGGTCAAAGCAAGCAAACCGCAATTACATCCACAGACAAAATGGAGCAAAAACGGGAAAAGGCCAAGCCAGTCCTGTGTAATCTAAAGCCGTCTGCTAACCCCCTTCACAGTAACACAGGGTACACGGTTTCTATACCTTGTTCATTTCCTTACTCAGTTAATACAAAAATAAATAAATAAAAATTACTGAGTACCGCAAAATGTTCCTACTGTTTTAAAAGACAAAATAGTGCAGTTCAACTGTAATGAAATCAAATTAAAACGCTGTATGAGAGATACACATTGCTACTCCTTCGTTCTCAGGTAACTTCATCCTCACCACATTCCAACATCCCTGGCGTACAAGATACACATCATGGAGGCCAGAGAATTAGTTTAACTCCCCTCAAGCTATACATTTTGAGATGCCAGATGCCATGCTTAATGCTTGTATATAAAACTTTGTATGTCATCCTCCCCTCAGGCCAACTGCACATGGTTTGCTCCACTCAACACCCTCATAAAAGGAAATCAAATGCAGAGCAACGGTATCTCCTAATGACGGTGGAGCGCCTTTCTAAGGTAGACTAATTCTCACCTGCAGTACAAATAAGTGAGCAAGCACATCATTGTCAGATACCAAAAGAACTGCTGCCAGCACCCAGTAACCTGCTCCTACACCCAGCACGCAGGACCCTCTGCAGAGACGCTCCCTCGCTCGGGCACGCTGGCCTACTTCAAATTTGCTCTTTTAAAATGACTGAAACGTATGCGCGGGTTTCACAACAACCTTCTTTTAGCTGCATTAAGGAGGGGTCTTCCAGGGGGCGGGGCATAAAATGCACACAGAGCATAGCATTTCCACCCTCTCTCCACTTTCCTCTGCCTATAGGAAAAGGAGGCACAAAGTCCCCGAAGACTTCTCTGCCCTTCCTACTCACATCAGTGAATTTTCAGAAGGAAAAAAACAAAACAACCCACGAGCACAGTATTCTTATAAACTGTCCGCCAGGTGTGTGGGTATCAAATTACCGGCAGACCTGGAGGACTGCTGAAAATTGTCCCCACGACATCATTGGTCTTGGGGGGGGGGGGGGGGGGGGGGGGGGAGAGAAGGGGGAGAAATCTTCGACAGAATAAAATCAAGCTTTCAATTAAAATGTTTTTGCAGGGTTGGGGAGGGAAAGGTATTGTGTTTGCTTTTATGGTTTTTGGGGTTTTTTTAAATATATCCTATAGCCACTGTCTGGTCAGCAAAAGTTAATCAGATAAACTCATCCAGCTAACTTTGTCGGGATACTGAGTGGCACGCCCATGACGCTCTAATATTCCCAACTATCTTAAAGTTAGCAGGACAAATTTATCCGGCTAACTTTAAGATTGCTCTTTGGCAGTCCTAAAATTATCTGGCTAAGTCAGCTGGATAATGCCAAAAATTGGCGAATGTCCAGCTAACTTTTAGGCTGATGCAATAAAATGCACAGTTTAAACTTCAGTTCTGCGCACATTTTTTTTGTGCTTAGACTTTACTGCCATTGCAGCAAGGAGTTTTATGCATAAAAAATGTGCGTACAGCAATGTGTGTTTAAGTTAGCCCCTCACATGGAAACTCCATGCACATGATGGCATTAGTTATTACCTCCCAATGCAGAGAGATGACTGGCTTACTCTGTGTTTTCTTAGCACTGGAAACTTAATTCCTAGTCAGAGGTGGAGTAAAGTTTCCAGGTTTAATGTTAGTCTACAGGTGGAAGCTGGAGTTCCAGTGCTGGGACCTGTACTGAGTGTTTTATGCGCTGAAATCGTTTTTGTGCACATAACTTATATTTCATGCAAGGAAAGCATGGTTTACGTGCACAAATCATTGTTTTGCCACACAATACATCATGTTTTGCTGTGCCCTAACCATTTTCTTTGCGCAATTATTCCAGTCTGTGCATGATTTTTAACTCCTGATGCATTAAAACGTTATTAGCTTGCTGCATCAGGAGTTAAAAAAAAATGCTTGTGCATTAAGATACTATATGCTTAATTTCAGCGAACAGTTTTACTGCTCAGCTCTCTGCATCAGCCCTTTAGCCAGATAATCAGCTCCACCATAGAATGCGTCACCCCGAGTTAGCCATATATCTTTTTAGCTAGATAAAAAGTTATCTGGCTATCGCAGGACCCATCAGCATGGTGGGATTTACAAATCCTGCTGTTTCTCCAGCTAAATGGCACTGAATATCAGCCTCTCAGAGCCTGATTACTGATGAATTATGTAAATGGGGCACTCATACATACTTAGATTTGAGTTATTTGTTTTCGTGCATGCCACAATTGTTATCTTTTAGATTTCTGCCTGTGGAAATCTCTTCTTTCATAACTTATTGTATTAACAAAAGAATATTTTACACATAGATCTGCTGTACATGAAGAAAAGAGTGCATTCTGTCTCTGGCCTCATCTGCTGAGAATGGTACTAATTAGCACCATTGTTGGCAAACTATGCAGATGTTTTCTTGGGTTGAAGTCTGGCCCAATAGTTTTCTCTTCCTCCTTTGGTCTTCGAATTCAGTCAGCACCAGCATCTATCCAGGGTTCCTCCCCTCTAATCTGTTATTTCCCCCTCCAAGCCATTGTTGCGATAGTCCTTGACTAGGGGCCACAAACCGCTGCTCCCTCTAGAAACAGGCTAACATGGATGCTAAGTCTGGCCACCGGTGTCACCACTGAGCTAGGACCAAAGATTCCTCCCCACAGAAGGCCCACTGTCTCTGCAGCAACCTCCGTTCCAGGTGGTCTAAAGAGCTGAGGCCTGGCCAGAGAATCAAGCTGGCAGTGAACAGTTCTTACCACTGAGTCGAACCCCTGAGGAGGTTTCTTTTAAATGGAATGGACACTTGTGAACTCAGAACTGGCCTGAGACCATCCGCTTACTTCAGATATTCTACACTGTTTTAATGCAAACAGTTAGCCTACCGATCATCACTATTTCAGTCAGGACAAAACAACATGAACAGTTTCTAAAGTAAAACAGAAAATATCTTTATTGTAAGGAATACAGGGTTTCCAGTCATAAAATCTTTACAAATGTTTCTAATTACTAGTTTTACTGTATTATGTAAATGGTTCTGGTTATGGTTAACGTTATAATGCTTCTGTTCCCTGTAAACCGATTTGATTTGATCTGTATCATGAAAGTCGGTATAGAAAAGCTTTAAATAAATAAATAAATTATGTAATTATATATGAGTTTATTCTATATTTTCTTTGTGCACGTAGGGGATCCATATTCAGTGCTGGACAAGAATCAGGATTTAAAATTTTCTGTTACTGAACACCTCCAGTTTATCCAGCTAAGGAGATAACCCTAAATGGTTCCAGAAGCAATGTTGAATTATCCAGCTAAGTTAACTTATTTGGCTAACCTGCCGAAAGGTGGCTATATTCAACAGCACCCCTCTCTGCTGCTGAGTATCTGGCATTTCTCTATCATTACCCCACCTGCCCTCTAGCCCAGACATCAAAATGACAAGCCTTTGGTACCTTCGTGAACTGGTACACATGCACCCTGAATCTAGCCACTAGGTATCATATTGGTGGCAACCGCTGAACCTCCCTCCCAGCCCACAGCATCCGCAGCTGGCCTAGGGAGCAGATGCCAAGCTTGGCAATCAATCCCAGGTCTCTCAAATGGCAGCACAGCACTGCTACCAAGGCATCCTACGGTAGACAACAAATAAGTACTGCAACAACAAAAAAATAGCATTTAAAGTAAATTTCTCTCTTCTATGTGCAAGTTTATTTCTTTTTATATTATTGTTTGGATGACTGCTGCTCCCCTGCACTTCTTTGTGAAACCTCTTATCATAAATATTATTTTAAAAGGTGCTTGGCGTTAGCATCAGCTGGGGAAAGCAATGGCACAATCACCCACACAACTGACTTCTTCCAGCTAACCCCACTTCTACTCTTTAATCTCAGCCTCTGTGTTCTGCTGATGGCCACATAAGGAAAAACTCTCCATGATTAGCAACAGATTATCACTGAAGTATATACATCTTCAATCTTCAGAAAGAGACATTTTTATAAGTTCAACATTGTTATTCTTGTATTATTACAAGAACTATAGAAAACATCAATATTACTGAGAGACCATGTTGCAAGAAGCAGAACGCATGAACCTACAAAACCCTGTATGCATGTCCAAAAATCATCATATATAAAACCTCTGTTTAAAGAAGTCCATTTTAAATAGATTTCCTGGGAGCATTAAATAAACTTCTACGTGTATCATAAGCTTCTAGGAAACATTCCACAAAGGGCTCCGTTTTTCGAGCTTTTAAGCAATGTTCTGGAATTAAATCAGAGTCGCTGTCACAACCATTGATATTACAAAACGTTCTGAAGGATCCAAGATGGCAGAATAGGCTGGCTGTGTTCTGCACTGCTTTGAACTGGCTCTGATAACTTTCTTTTAAAGTTCATTCCTAGGAAGGGGAAGGCTTTGTTCCTAGGCATTCCCCTTGGAGCTCACCTACTGCTGGCACACTAGATCGGTTTGTGGTGCAGAGCATCAACCCCAGCTATCTCAGTGATGTCCCTGAAAGCCCTGCAGGATGTTTCAGGGGTGTCTCCAGACAAGGTCTCGTGTCCTGGGAAACATGCATGGCCTACAAGCCCAGCAACGTCATCACCCAGTGCTCCAGTGGTGTCTTACATCATTACTGCAGGAGCTTGTGTCAGACTGGCCCAAGGAAGAGGTGATGTGAACGTGAAGGCACCAGACTACCACCTGTGTTTGGACTCAACAGCTGTGTTCGAAGAAGCCACAGGTAACTAGGGCACGTGGTGGCAGAGGGTTGGAGGTGAGAGTTTATGACCAGAAGGAAATCCCCCAAGGAGGAGGATTTCCATGTGGATCTCTTCCCAACCATGTCAACGGATTTACAGGTCAGTCCTCACTAAATTCAATGTGGTAACTCTAAATGTGATATGGGAGGCCAGCATGTGGCTGGAGAAGTCACGGGGGGGGGGGGGGGGGCATATTAAGGATCCAATATCAGAGTCTGACACAGGAGCAAAAACTGTAGATCATTGTGACCGTATTATGTTTTTTGGAGGGAAAGATGGGGAAACTCCAGAATGTGGATGTTTCTTTAATAAAACAATGAGGTCTTGCATACTAAAATGGAGAACTTGGAAAATGCTGTTAGAAGATGGAATCTTAGGTGTATTCCAGCCTGAGAAATATATAAGAGCTGTATCACTGAAATCCTCAAAATGCCCCTGACTGCCAAGGTATCTGCCACTAACCAAAAAGAAGATAGGGGATGGAGGGAATCAGCCATCTCAATACATTGGACATGTCAACCTTGCTTGAAAAATCTGATCGAGAGTTAGCAACGAGTTTTGTCCTGGAACCAGACTGTGACTGGTTTTCCATCACAGAGACGTTTCCTTTCTATACACGTAAGTGCAAGTTTTTCCAGATGTGGCAAGGAGCACACAGAAAAGGAGGGAATTTTTTCTGGTTAATCAGCTAGGGTAGGGGTGGGCAATTTTTCCCTCAAGTTTCCTTGCAAATGTCAGATTAATTATCAGAACACTTGCAATGTATTTTTGATCCTTTGCAGTTAATATTGCTCCTGCATGACAAGTCTGCACCGTTTTAGTTTCTGTACACCCCAGGGCCCTACAGTTTCTGTTAACCAGATTAGAGATTAGTCAATTATCCTATACAGCACGACACTGAATGTGTATTATAATTCAGGGGGTTTTATTTCTGGTTTCTTTTTGGGTGTTTGGCTTGGATCCCTACTGAGGGCTTGAGAGGCAGATCATCAGATGTGGATGTACCAAAGTATGATGTATTGTACATGCTGTTTTCTTTTTTTCTTAAGCATGATTTCACTTTTTTTTTTGTCTTTTCAGTTTTCCAAGTTTCTTGGAATTTATTTGTAAAAATGCATAAATAACATTTAAAAAACAAAAGTACTCTGAAAACATAATTGAATAAAGTAGTGTAGCTGCCATGTTAATCCATCTGGATCCACAGAAAAAACATTACCACACCGATCTGGTGATAGAAACACAATCCTGAAAAGTTAAACGGAACTGTAATTGGTTAGTTCAGCAAAAAAAAAAAAAAGGTATCACCATCAGCTTGTTTATTGAACTTTATTTCTAAAAAAAAAAAAAAAAAAAAAACTGAAGTTAAAAAAAGTGTTAGGAGTTCATTTAGTGGTGAATGCTAACCTGCGACAGCAATGACCTTCTGCTGACTGACTGGGAAGAGGCTGTCTCCAAGGATAACTTATCTTTTATAGCTGCTTCCTATGATCTCCTTATGAAGTGCTAACCTCAATTCCTCCTAGATAGAACTTTTTCCTGAAAGCACCAACACCACAGTCCAACACAGGCTGGAAGCCCAAAGCAGCAGGAGAAAAGCTGCTGAGCCAAAATCAAAGAGAAAGAAACAAACTTGCAATCTAATAAACAACAAAACTGATAAAGGGGATGGAGTGGCTCCTATATGAAGAAAGGCTTAATGGGCTGGGGCCTGAGGGGGGCTATGACGAAGGTTTATGAAATCACAAGGGTGAGAAATAGTGCTAGGACTAGGGGACATCCCATAAAACTAACTGCTTGTGACTTTAAAATAAATTGAAGCAAGCATTTCTTCAGTCAATGCATAATTAAGATGTGGAATTTATTGCCAGAGGATGTGATCAAGGCAAGTACTATAGATAGGTTTCGCCAAGTTCCTGGAGGGTCCATTTGCAATTACTAGCCATACAGACCTGTGGCAGGGGGAGGGGGGATTGTCACCTCTTACTTCAAGAATAAGTATTGCTGCAATGGCTGGACCAAAGAAAATTAGTAAGGGTTATAAAACGGGAGGTGGCGGGGAATATCCCCAGGTAGCTGCAGATGAAACCTCATGGTGCCAGATCCCAACCTTGGGATCAGGAGCAAGACAAGGGAAGAGTGTATCATGACCAACTGTCAATACAACCACCAGCAAGAGAGAGTTAATGGCTGCACTCTGAGGCTACCAAAACTTTGTTGTGAGAGCCCCTGACCCTAATAGTTTAAAAAAAAAAAAAAAAGCCATAGTACTTGTCACACAACTTAGAATATTAAACCATGCACACTAGGAAATACAGAACATTCAATTCTTCTCTGTTACACCTGTACCATTGTTAAAAATCCCCTTCACTCAGGTCCAAACAAGCACAGCACTTCAAGTTTAAAATTAATCCTTTTATACTCCGCACAGAGGCTGAATTATCCAAATGGCATGAAAAGCACAAATATACTATTAAGCATTCCTAGCAGTCTATTTAATAAAGTCCAAGAACATGATTTTTTAAAGAATAGTACTTTTGATAGAGTTTTCATAGACCAATTAAAACCAGCATGTGTGGGGGAGGGGGGATTAGAGGGGAATCCCAGATTTCAAAAGTAATAAGGACCTCCTTTGTGCACCTACGATAAATTCACCACCTGTGGAACTCTTTTGATAAATACAACCTCGCTACCGTGATACATGCTTTAATCACCAGCCGTGCGCCCCTAACTACTGTAATTCTCTGTTCAATGGCATTTCACCATACAATCTCAAATACAGCTGTCAGAATTTTTATAGAGGCCACATAAAACCAACCCTAAGTCAACTACCCTGGCTCCTGGTGGAAAACAGGATAACAGTTCCTTGTTTTACCTTCAAATGCGTGACCAACCTGGCCCTCCCGAGGCTCCTTCCCAGCCCCCATTCTCCTACAGTCCACTCCAACAGTGGAACTTTGATCTTCCCAAATGGCCCCTTCTTCCTACTCGGGTTTTCTGCCAGGCTAACCTGTGTGAGACTCCACAAATTCAGCAGCTGGGCCCCAAAACTGTGGAACAATACACCACTACCCCTGCATCTTGAGATGTTACCTTACTTTTCAGGAAGAACGTCAGCTGGGCCTTTGCCTAAATTCCTTGCCAAAACTTAGACAAAGACTGCAACATAGACTCTCCATCAGTTGCTACTTGCGACTGATCTCTCTTATTTCCCTTACACAGTCTTCCTCTATACTTGAATCTCATTTCTACTTTCTCAATCCCATTCTTTCTGACTTATTTATTTCTCTTCTTTCATGTTTGTTCCCTATAAGGCTTGTAAACTGTGATACTATTATAACTGGAATTTAATATCAATTTGATATTAATATCTGCCTTGAGACTGACTTGAAAAAAGGTGGAATATAAAATATTTATAAATAAATAGTTATGAGCCCTAAAGCTTAAATGAAAAAAAGACTTGGATAAAATTCACTATATACTAGTCAGTTAGTCACTAGAATGGGATAAAAGTTATTCATTTGCTTGCTTAATACACAGAGATTCCACGATTACGGAGAAAACATTTCACGGTAATCAGTGTCTATCTAAAGAGTTAGAGGATCTTCTGCTATATCATCTTTTCCACATGCCCTACATGCCATCAATCGAGCCAGCTGTAAACTGTGAATCTGTGACAACAAATCCACCAGGCATACAACCGCTTAGGGTGAAATCTTTTTCTTTCTAATAATTGAAGCAGGCTAACAAAAGAAGTCACATTGAATGCCTAGCCAACAAGTTCTTCCAGAAACCATGCAAGGAAAAACACACACACACACAATTGTAATAAGAAACAGCATGCTTTGTTTCAGTGCACTGCTCTGCAATAAAAAACAGCTTGGTAATTTAGAACTATGATCACACATAGAAACACTGCAGGTGACAAGAGAAGGGCAAGCCCTTAACGGAGCACCTTAAAACAGCCCCCACCATTTCTCAGGTACCTGCAAGTTTTATGAGTTCTTCAGGCAGATTGTTAAAGGAGCACTTGGCCCTTAAGGCAAACTTGTAAAACTCTATTGGCTACTTTTATCACCTTAAGTTCATAACACAATTCAACAAAAGCCCTCAGCTTACTGCCTAGAAGAAGAACAGGCCAAAACATCATGTCAAACTTAATCAGCTTTTTTTTTTTTTTAAATAAAGTTGCTTAAAATGTCATAACTCAAGGCATACATTTGGTTCATGTACTTAAAAGATTAATGTATGGGTTTACTGCACCTGTTAGCACCTTGTTGGATTTTTGTAAACCAATGTTAAGTTATTACTACGTAACATGACCTAATATGGTTAAACTCAAAATAATCCAGTTAAACATTCAGGTGCATAAAAATATGTGAGTGGCCATTACATTAAAAAAAAAATACATACATCAAACACATGCACAGAACTTGGAAACAGAGTGTGTAATAACAAATGAGACATAACAGATCAGTAGATTAACACAGAAACATAACAGATGATGCAGAAAAAGACTGACTGGCCCATGCAGTCTGCCCATGAATTCCTGTTCACACTGCAAGCATATATTCCAGCTGCCAGCTACAGAGCATGACTGCTTGTAAGATATCTAGCTTTATTCTAACTAATAAATATTCATTGTAAATCTCAAACATCCATTTTTGGAAATTCCTCATTCTACAGGTTTATACACTTTGTTAAAGTTTCTATCTTGTCTTCTTCTTGCTCCTAGTTGTACGTCTCCTTGTTTATTGTAACTGCATCTATATTATTTATAGTTCATATTATTTCGTTCTCTGTTCCGGTTATCACCCATTGTTTATTGTAAACCGGCTTGATGTGATATTATCACGAATGCCGGTATAGAAAAAATTAAAATAAATAAAATAAATAAGAAGAAGAATCTCTCATTTGCACTCTATCATCTTGGGCAGATAAGCAGATAAATTCCCTACTTGAGGCCCTATTTACTAAAGATTCCCCCCATTCTGTGTCTATGGGAAAAATGCTTAGTAAATGACCCCCTTAGTTCCTACTTAGTTCCTCTCCCTTCCTAAGTCTAACCACAAAGCTTTGTAATTATCTAAATAGTTATCAATAGTAGTGTGGCCATTACCCAAACATCCGGTCTCCTAAGTCTCCTGTGTAGCCTGGCAGACAGACTATTTCAGCTAGGACGTCTACTTATTATATGTACATCACTTAATCTAGCACTGCCCTCCCCAATGTCTCCGCACCAAGCTTAGTAACAATCTACACTAAAATAACTAAAAACTAGTCAGGCTGTTGCCCAAACATCTAGCCTCCTAGGTACCCATGACCTTGCTAGACAGTACCTTTCCCCTATACCAACCTGCTGGCATCAAAAGAGTTTGTTTCTGTGACATTGAAGCTAGCCTGTTGGTACCAACCCAGTTACTCCATGGCCTGCAGCATTGCTAAATTATATGTACTCTCTCATTATTTGTTTAAACCTCATCATCTCTCCCCTTGTTCCTGCTCTTGTGTGTGAGATTATCTGCAACCTCTCAACCCTGCTCCTCCCACCACCATAGAATACAACAGCAGATAAGGACCAAGAGAACTATCCACAGTGTGCCCGCCCTCCATCCTGGTGCAATGTCACAGACCTCACATGCTCAGACTCTCTTTCCACTTCTTCTAGGGATCCTCTGGGCTTATCCCATGCTTTTCGATTTCTGCTACTCTTTTAGACTCCACCATGAACGAGTGCAATTCCACATATCCATCCACTTCTCAATAAAGAGTCTCCTGATGAAGCTCTTGATTTTATCAACTTATAGCCTCATCCCATGACCTCTTGTTCTACAGCCTTCTATTCTCTGAAAGAGGGTTTGCTTCTTTTGCATGATTTATAACATATGCATCATTTAGTGTCCATTCAGGAACCAAAGATGGACACTAAATTTTAGTTTCACTTTACTGACACTGAATATATCTCAGCAGCCTCAAAAGACAAAGCATCCAACTTGAGAATATGTTACTAAGTTGACACACAACTATTGTTTACACTTAAAATCCCATTTTAAAAATCTTCTTATAGTATTTCTTCTAAAAAAAAAATATATATATATATATATTAAATTAATGCTTAGCCTACTTTTTAAAAATTATATTTGGAAAGATTGATATATTAGGAATGCATAGTTTCTACTGTGTTAAAAATGGTTTTTAATATCAATTAAGTTGAGCAATAAAAAAAAAAAAAAAAAGATATAAAAATTTACCAGGCCTCTTTACGGCATCCCTTCATCTTAAGGCTTCAATTTTTACCTTTTCTAGAAAGGAAATAGACAAACAACAGTCGACCCAATCATTACTTAACAGCCAGTTTAGCTGAATGCAAAATGCATCAGACCTTCTCTTCTAGGCTATCTTGTTTTCCTAGTGGCATCTGATCTCTGACTTTTGCTGAAACCAGAGATAACACCTCAACTGTTGCTGTTAACTGTAACTGTCCTCAGATTACCAAATTTAAAAATCTGGTGCCTGGTATTTTTGAAGCAGCCTGAAGACGACTTAGTTCTTAAAACTGCAGCCCCCATATTTCAAATCAATGGAAATCTATCCCAGTGTGACATCAACAATGGACTGCATTAAGAATAAAGCTTTTGAAACTTCAGTTATTAGCATTTCTCGCCACATGGAGCCTCACAAACGGCACGGAGGGAGACAGCACACGCAGTCCTGCCCCCTTCCCCACTCGCCAGTACTTTAAGGGCAAACCTCTGCCAGCCACCAACTTCCTACCCAAATGTTACCCTAAACCTTACAGTTTTCTTCAAAAGGGACTCTAAAGAAAATGATTCAGGATTCTTTTGTGCATGGATGAACAACAGGAAAGGCAAGGGCCCTGGGGCCTCTGGGGAGGATCCCGTCCCTAAAGGCCTGCTCTGATGTGCTGGGGAGATAAGGATCCATGGTGACACTTAGGGAAAGAGTTGGCTCACATCTGAATCTCTGCATTCCTGAAGAACAATTCCTGGCAATCACTAACTTTGCAGAGGGGCTACATGAAAGCTTTGGCCAATGAATGAGGGTCATCTGCTCTTTATCAGGAGGGTAAACCTCATCCTGGCCAGTTTCTAACCTTTTAACCCTGTGAATTCTTAATTTGCACATGAATAATGGAATTCTTGCCTGCAGTAGAACCTTCAGCTTCCAGTTCCTAACTTTAGAAACCAAAAGATCTGATCTCCTTGTGTGTTCAGGCCTTAAAACTATTCTGCAGATTAAAGTTTTAGGCTTGCAAATGCATTTCACTTCTTAAGCAAATGATAATCTTGCGGGTGAAAGTGCTGACCAAGAAAAAGAAAAGAACATCCTTGCGCCCTGCTGAAAGCACTGATTAATGGGACAGCATTTGCTGTTTTTGAAAGAAATAATGCCCATGTCATATCTTATTTGCTCTCTGTTTTACATGTATAATCAATTCTGGATCCTGGACCATGAGACAAAGTCAAAGCATCAAATTCACCCCAAAACTACATTTCTATCAGGTCCAAATGCAGTCAAATGAATCACATCAGAACACAAAGTTCTGGGGAAAATGGCTTTCAGATTGCTTCTGTAGCCACAGTTGGTAAACTTGAGGATTTAAAATGTTAATAACAGTGACTTACACTGCAGTTAAATAGAAATGCAGGAATACTGACTGCATTAGTAATGCACAGCTGTGTGTATGCTTCTCATCTCCTGGACAGAATTCAATAGAAACTTTGCAAGGCTCAGAATTAGCATATAACCCCCCCCCCCCCCCCCCCCCCCCAAAAAAAGGACACATGCTGACAAGGTAACCAAATCGATGGCCTCCTTTCTACCAGTTCTCTTCTCCACCACTGAAAAGTGCCCGTGTGACCTCTGACACTCATTTAAATCACTGTGTCCTTTTATTTACAAACTGGTCACAAAGCAGTCCAGAATCTTCTGCAGTTATTTCTGAGAGATTCTGTCAAGTTTATAAAGAGCTAAAGCAAGCTACATAACTTCAGCACAAGCACATAGGTTAAAAACATCTAATAGTCATGAAAACTGCAGTGCTACCACCAGGGCTTTATTCATTAAGTTTTAACAACTTTTCATTTTTGGAAATTATACTTGAATAGCGCCTATCACTAAACAATGTAAAATATCTTAACAAATCTCACTGGAACTGCCAGCTTCCCTGTAAAATCATTAGCACTATATAACTCAGTGATATTCAGTCACCGGAAGGGCCACAATATAGTTTTTACAGTCAAACAGAGGGGATACAGGATTGACATTTAAGACTAAAATAAAGAGAAATGCTAAATAAGGTTTTACACCCTTTGCATACCCTTTAAAATAAACAGAAATCTCTGTATTTTGTCCCATAATAACCAAGCACTAAAGGTTTGCATTACATTGTGTCCACAAAAAAAAAAAATCCTTGCTCCATAGGGTGCCTATAAATAAAAGCTGATTAACGCTGATCTCACCTGTTAGGAACATCAGCACCATTTTATAAGCAAGAACAGAAGGACTTCTAAAGAATGAATAGAAGCAGCAGACTGCACCTTGTTCAATACATCTGCTATGCATCAGGCTCTCTCCTGGCAAAGAGATAATGGTCTATCAGTCTACCGATAAAATGGGGGTGCTGAGCAGTTATGGGGGAGGAGGAGCAGGGCCAGAGTTGTTGCTACGTGTGCGCCCGAAGTTCTGGGGGCTTGCTTCTTTGCAGCGACAGGTTAGCATTTGAAACATCCATTTCAAATCCTATCACATGTTGATTTTTATTTCTTGTACGCATCTCTGACATAGTATATTGTAAAGCACTATTTTTCAACCAGGGTTCTGTGAGCATTCCTAAAGGGTTCATCACAGTTTTACACACCCCCTGTGGGTAAGGCCATCGCTACAGGCGGGCAGCAGACTGTGGCACAGGAAGATGGTGGAAAGCAAAAGTGATCCTCACATTGCTTGGCCTCCTTCTGAATACCTGGCCCCAGCTTGGACGGGCACACGTGCTCCCCGGGTTGGCCAATAGTGGTCCAGCCAGCCTCAATATGGGAGTGGCCATGGGAAACAAGCAGCCAGCTGGCAGAGGTGGGTAAGTACCCAATGATGGCAACCCTTGCTTGGGGGCGCCATGTTTCCTGCTGTCGATTCTGACAGTGAAAGGGGAGAACGGAGAGAGGGCTCATGTTATTATAGGGCTCCTTAACAAAAAATAGACTACTAAACATTGCTTGTGTTACTGTTAAGACTGCATCCCTGATATGATTAACATCTTTCCTGGGCCTTCTTTGGGGATGACTTTTATTCATTTTGTGCCTGCAGAATGTAGGAATAGAAGGTCAGAAAGTAAGTTGCAGGTGATTAATTTATGACTATCTTGTGAGAATTATGCTCACTTCATTAGGTAACTGCAGAATGAGCCGGGGAGGGGAAAGGAATTTATTGATAAGGCCCACTGATTTCTATGGGAAGCTGAATGTAAGCTCAACCAACCTGTTTCAGGCTAAAATATTTGAAACTGTGAAAATCCTTTTTGAAACCAATATGAATGTTTTAACAACACATTGTCTCCTTTGAATCCCACACTCAGATTCAAGACCCAAAGAGAAGTCCATTTGTATCAGGCATGGGCAATACTGCCAGTGCTGCAAAGTACTGAGGTCAGACCATCTCAACACAACTTGTGGACCAGTTAAGCACTTGATCGTGCAACTTGATCATGCTTAAGAACCCCCCCCCCCCCCACACACACACCTTGCAAATATTTATATGCCCCAAGAGAACCATGCAATAGGTTCAATAATTTAAGTTACATTTGAGAATGACCCCCAAACTTTAGCTGACCCACTTGAAAGTCATACAAATGCATGATGGTGTTCTTATATTATTGCCAGCACCAGGGTTTTTTCAAGCAAGAAGTTTAATCTTCCTGTTTTGACAATAATCATAATATAACTGTCTCCCCAATAGGGTCAGGTGGCAAAGTGTTAACTCCTCCACCCCCACCCCCTCATATTGTACAGGTGTCAAAAGGCCAAGAAGAGACCATCCCAGAGCTCAAAAGTCAGACCTCATTCTTGAATCATAGCCAACAGGCTGAGAAGCAACACCAGCATTAGTTCTATCCCAGTGGCTACTATAGCTGTAGAGATAGAAAGCAAGAAAGAAACCAAGCAGTTCTGGAACTTACTGGCTATTGTCAGGTGACCTTTCTGACTCAGGATTGCTCCATGTTTGTTCAGAGCCAAACACTGGTAAAATCCCTCATCAGTCTGTTCTCCTCTTTTGCCTTCCATCTCACTGATGTACAGAGAGCCGTTGGACAAGGTGTAGATCCGTTCACTCTCAGGAACCTTTGCTCCATTCTTCAGCCATGTGATAGTGATGGGAGCATCACCATGAGCCTGGCAATCTAAAACCACTGCATCTCTCCTTGCAACTGTTATGTCCTGGGGCTCTTTTACAAAAAACAGCTCAGTGAAGCACCTCACTCCTGAGGAAGAGAAAAGAAATGACTGGTTGTATGAGCAGATAAACAGGAAGCACAGCACTCAGCCATCAGAACTACCCATCACTGCACTGTGCAAAGTTTTGAAAACTTTGTAACCTGTGGTAACTTTTTAGTTGACCCAATAAAAGATGTTGCAGTAGATGAGCTTTTGAGACTACATAAGTCCTTTCTTCAGATGGCAATACTTGTAAAGTTTCAAAACTATTTAGGGAAAGAAGTAACATCCACTTTCTTTTTGTTAAGATGGAGGAGAGAATACACTGTGCACATGTGTGGAGAAATTCAGAGAAATTGCAAGGGAGCAAATTAAAGAACATGCAACAAATCAAACCACTGTTTTAATGGATGCAGGGTGGGTATTATATATCTTCTGTATTTCAGAACATTGCATATTTGGTACAGTTTCTATTTAACCAGTAATTTTATTAAACAGTCAATAACCACACAAATACCATGCAAATAGTTGAATGCTGTAGACTTCAATCATCAGTTGAGGTCACTTAGTTTTTAATACAGTTTTGAATAAGATAGCAAACATACAACCTTGGAAATGTTAGGGATTTTGTAAGAAAATTAAAATCCTAGTTTAAAATTTCCTAAACATCACCATCTCCCCCTAAAAACCTAAGGATTCTCTGATATCCATTTATAGAACTTTGAAAACAAACAAAACAAAACACTTTTGAAAAAAACGAATAGGGAGATGAATGAAGAATGTAGGTAACCTTCCAGCATCCGTGCAAGCTCTGCGCGCAAGCCTGTTTGCTAATTTTACAAGCTTGTCAAAAAGATCTTGAACAGAGTAAGTCGTAAAAGTCTGATTTTACAAGAAATCATTAGCAAAACCCCTTTGTTGTGAGCAAGGTTTATTTTCCTTGCCCGAAGCCTTCTGCAGCTCTCCCGCTTCAGAAAGCAAGGTTTTATCTCACACTACCAGCTATATTTGGGGGTCATTATACTCGGTCTTTTCTCTCCTGCAGCTCGATTTACTTAATTTCTGCAACTCAGCAGAGGTATTTTAACCACCAACAATGCAACGCCCCCAGGTTTGTAACTCTTGCCGCGGGCACACAGTGGGAGAGGGATTAGCGAACCTTTATTTCAATTTTTTTGTGTATTGCCAACTGTTCCAGAAATGCGTAACTAATTGGTTGCTTACAGTCTAAGAGGGCAAGAGTCGTTCAATTAACCAATACACATTTTGTTACCAGATCTGTAAAAACAAAAGCCCGGGTTTCCCCTTACCCCTCGCGCAGGACCGCACAGATGCAAGAAACAAAAAAAGATGGGTCCGAAAATCGCCCCCAGCTGCCCCTCGCCCTCCTCCCATCTTGGGGCCCGCACTCAGTGGTCGCAGCGCTTATTATCCATCGATCCCTCGGCTCTCCGCCCGTGCTGGGCTAGCAGTCTCCAGGGTAATGCGAGATAACTCGCCCGGGGCGGGGGGGTCTGCTGCGCTACCCTCCTTGCCAGCTTGTAACTTTCACGCATCTCGATGAGCAAAAAAATACCCAACCACCTCTGCAAGCCCGGCTTTTCCCTGCCGGCTGAGCCCGCTGCACCACATCCCTCTCATGTCTCGGCATTGCTCCGTTTTCCATGCCTTCCCCTGATTTAGCGAGGACCCAACTCGCTACCCTGGGGGGGAAGGGGCTATCTTAAAACGCAATACAAACGTTCACTCCACAGATTCCCAACACCATCAAACCGGCACCGGGCAATAACCCGAGCTTCCCTTTCTTCGCCGGGCACTTTTCAAAGGCATTTCCAGAATCCCGCTTTCTTTTTATTACAAGCGTCCAAAACACACAGCTCTCCAGAAACTGCCGAGAGAGAGAGAGAGATTCATCCCACGGCAACTTCAAAATGAAACCCATCCTTGCCCTCAACGACATCAGAATCGGAACTGCGTTCCCAATGCAAAAAAAATCAAGCTAAACTACTACGTGTTCATCGGAATAATAATAATAAAAGAAGGCAACCCGTGCACGGATTAAAGATTAAATCCAGTCCTGCACGTAAGCGCGACGCGTGCTGGAGTCCGGCCCCTGCCTCCGCAAAAATGTAAAAAACTATAAATAAAAGCACGTGCAGGCGCCGCTTCCCCGGAGCAGGCAGGCAGCAGGGCCGCGGACAATAGAGCGGCGAGGACAAGGATTACTGGACTCACTGCACACCGCGGCCATTAGCAGAGCCGGGCTCGCGGGAAAAAAAAACAAGACAACCAACCGTTGTGTCCACTCTAGAGGAACGAGCAGCTAGCGGCCGCCTCTCCCGGGCACGTTCAGAAGCAACCCTGCAAAGTATGCGGTAAAGGACACTGCCCGCTGGTCACTTCCACGCTGCCAAGATGGACATCTATTTACCTCTCTCCCCCCTCTACATAATACAGCAGTCATTTCAAAGTTTTTGCATAGAAACTTAAAGGCTAAAAAAAACCTGCGCTCACCTGAAATGCAGAGGAAAACTGCGCAGAGCAGCATCCGCTCCGAAATCTGTCGCGTTGAAGGCGCCATTGAGTTAGATTTTTCCTCGCATGCTCCCCCTCCTAGCCTCCACTCGCCTTGGCTCTAATCTGCCTTTGACTCGGCGCACCGGACCACTTCGGGGGACTCCTTTCTCTGCGCGCAGTGACAGGGCGGACGCAGCTCTTAGAGCTGACCAGCTACAATGGAGGGGGAGGGGAGGGCAGTGTCCAGCCGGCTGGACACGGACAAGCCTTGATGTGGCCGGGACTACTTAGCGTGTGCAGCCTGCTTTGGTCCTGTGGGAAGGGGGGGGGGGGGAGGGGTGACGTTAGGGCGGGGAGCTTGTGTGGAAGAGGGAGAGAGAAAAATGGACTTTAGGGACTCTGTTGTACATCTGGCGCGCTCTCTGAGCAATGGGCAATGCACCTGGGACCGCGCGCGCCCTCTCTGCCAGGCTCGCGTGAGACATCCAGCCAGCCCATGCAGCCCAGGGGACTCCGGCCCCTGGCACGATGGACCCCCGTCATGGCAGACTGCAAGGGAACCGAAATATCTGACCTACCAACCGGGAGCTCATGCCACTAAAACATTCTTATGCACCATCTTGTGACCGAACCAAAATAAATGTTGACACAGGCTGCGAAAAGATACAAACCCTTCTGCTTGCTTGCCCTTTAACTGTATCCTGTTTCTGTTGGTAACATTTTCACTTGGCCTGGTGAAAGGGAAAGAAGTGTGGTTTAAAATTTAAACTTAGTCATATAAAAAGTTTTATTTTGCAACTTTACTGTTTTTTTGGTTTGGTTTTTTTTTCCCAGATGATTTTCTCTCAAAGGGCACCAGCTCTGTGAGTGCTTGAGCACCCCCAGTATTTTTCCCTGCATTCTTGGTGGTTGGGAGCTAACAGCTTACCTGCAGTAGAGCTGTTGGGGAGGGAAGGCTTCTGTCTATACCTGCATATATTGCATGATCTCCAGCGAAACACTGGAAAGCTCCAAGCAATGAGGGATGAGCTCACCTTGACTTTTTTGGACAGTTCCTAATCTCAGGCAATAGAGAACAGCCCTCTTCCTTCGTGCTCCAGCCCTTCCCCTCCCCCCCAGACAGGGTGCAGAGAAATGGAAAAGAATGAGCTTGAGACAGAGCAGAGCAAATAAGAGCCCCTGTGCACCCTAACCTTCAGGCCACTACAGTAAAGTGCGGCCGCGGTTACCCTGCTTCTGACTCGCTTTCTACTCACAATTTGGCCGCGTTAGTCCTACCTGCGATTCACTGTCCCTTTTAACCCATCCTTACCGCCTCTTTAAATCTACGGGTAACCCTTTCCGCCCGCGGCATGTATATGAGATGAAAACGATCGGATTAGCTATTCCCTCCCATTCAGTAACGTGCGCCCCGACTATCACCTTTTTAACCTGCAGTTTAACCGCGTCTTTAACCTGCTAAATTACCGCCTACCCTTACTCCTGCGTTAGAGGCAGGGGTAAGGGTAGGCGACAAACTTGCCCCTAGCCCCCGCTCACCTGCCCTGGCCGCATCCATGGGTGCCAGTCTCCGGGGCAGCCCCAGTCCTCTCTCCCCTCCTCCCGAAGCAACTTTAACCAAAAGAAAATCTAAAATCCCCTCCTCCCGAAGCAAGGCGCAGGGCCAATAGTGACTCGACCTGTAAAGTATTGTGAATAAAGTGTAACCAAAGTTAACTTACTTTTTCTTTCGTCCCTCTCTGCCCTCCTCCGGAGGCGCGCACCGCAGCTCCCTGCCTCCCGGGGGCAGCCAGCGGCGAAAGCGGCTTCCAGCGGCCCCCGCTGGCGAAGATGGATGAACGCACGCCCATAGCGCACGGGCGCTCAAGCCAGCGAAAGCGCATGAACGGGCGTGCGTGACGTCACGGCGTACGTTCATACGCTTTCGCTGGCTTGAGCGCCCAAATTGACGGGCACCCAAGTCAGCAAAAGCGTATGAACGTATGCCGTGACGTCACGCACGCCCGTTCATGCGCTTTCGCTGGCTTGAGCGCCCAAATTGACCGGTGCCCGTCAGCGAAAGCGTATGAACGTATGCCGTGACATCATGCGCTTTTGCTGGCTTGAGCGCCCAAATTGACTGATGCCCGTCAGCGAAAGCGTATGAACGTACGCCGTGATGTCACGCACGTCCGTTCATGCGCTTTCGCTGGCTTGAGCGCCCAAATTGACCGGTGCCCGTCAGCGAAAGCGTATGAACGTATGCCGTGACGTCATGCGCTTTTGCTGGCTTGAGCGCCCAAATTGACTGGTGCCCATCAGCAAAAGAGTATGAACGTACGCCATGACAACACAGCGAACGTTCATGCGCTTTTGCTGGCTTGAGTGCCCGTGCACTACAGGCGTGCGTTCATCCATCTTTGCCGGCGGGGGCCGCTGGAAGCCACTTTCGCCGCTGGCTGCCCCCGGGAGGCAGGGAGCTGCGGTGCGCGCCTCCGGAGGAGGGCAGAGAGGGCTGAAAGAAAAAGTAAGTTAACTTTGGTTACACTTTATTCACAATACTTTACATGTTGAGTCGCTATTGGCCCTGCGCCTTGCTTCGGGAGGAGGGGATTTTAGGTTTTCTTTTGGTTAAAGTTGGGATCCACTTCCTGGTACCTGTCATTTCAAATGTCATTTCAAATGACAGGTACCAGTGCACCCAGGATACTGTATAGGCGCTGTATAGCACCTATACAGTAAAATGGATTGCGCTTCATGGACGCGCGTTGGATGCGGCTTGCATTTGCATGCCATTTAAATAGAGTATCGAGCGGTATGTGATCCAAACTGTGTGTGCGGCAAACGTGGGTGCGCCCGGCACTGCCGCACTCTTTCTACCCCGTCCATACTGTATCGGCCCGCTTGTTACTCTGGGAGAAGAGGGGAAGGGCTGAGGATGGAGCAGACACTGGAAAGAAAAGTCACTCTGCTCCAGCCTCTCCACTCTTGTCATTCAGAGACAGGGGGATGAGGATAGAACAGACAACTGGAGAGCTCCTCTCCATAATCTAACCTATCTCCTCCTGTAATTCAGGGACAGGAGGGGGGAGAGAGAATGGATCAGACACTACAGTGATGGATTTAGGATTTTGTCACCCATAAGAACATAAGAAATTGCCATACTGAGTCAGATCAAGGGTCCATCAAGCCCAGCATCCTGTTCCAACAGTGGCCAAACCAGGCCAGAGGAACCTGGCAAGTACCCAAACACTAAGAAGATCCCATGCTACTGCTGCCAGTAATAGCAGAGACCATTCCCTAAGTCATAAGAACATAAGAAAATGCCATACTGGGTCAGACCAAGGGTCCATCTAGCCCAGCATCCTGTTTCCAACAGTGGCCAATCCAGGCCATAAGAACCTGGCAAGTACCCAAAACTAAGTCTATTCCATGTTACCATTGCTAAGTCAACTTGATTAATAGCAGTTAATGGACTTCTCCAAGAACTTATCCAAACCTTTTTTAAACCCAGCTACATTAACTACACTAACCACATCCTCTAGCAGTACATTCCAGACCTTAATTGTATATTGAGTGAAATAATTTTCTCCAATTAGTTTTAAATGTGCTACTTGCTAACTTCATGGAATGCCCCCTAGTCCTTCTATTATCCGAAAGAGTAAATAACAGATTCACATCTACCCGTTCTAGACCTCTCATGATCTTAAAGACCTCTATCATATCCCCCCTCAGCTGTCTCTTCTCCAAGTTGAGCAGCCCTAACCTCTTTAGCCTTTACTCATAGGGGAGCCGTTCTTTGTACCTTCTCCAGTGCAACTGTATTTTTTTTGAGATGCGGTGACCAGAACCTTACTCAGTACTGAAGGTGCAGTCTCATCCTTGAGCAATACAGAGGCATTATAACATTTTCTGTTTTATTCACCATTCCCTTCCCAACCCTGGCACAGTTGGTGTTGTCACCCCACCTCACTGTCCCCGCCCCCCAAACAAGGGAGAACAGAGCAGAAGGTGTAAGGCCCCCTCAAGGGCTGCCTATTGTCAAAAGGAGGGGGGAAGGCTGGAGCACAAACAGCCCAAGTCATAAGTGTGACTCCTGTGAGTGCTTTGTAGGGAGTGAGAAGAGGGGGTTATTTTCTTGAGATGGTGTGAGAAGAAGTGAATCTTGAGGGAGTTAAAAAGAGAAATGATACCTGGGGGTATGAGGGGGTAAATGGGGAAGTGAGAAGAAATTTTAGTGTTTTAGGTAACAGAATATTAATAAAGCGAGACTGGATTGAAAAGGGGACCAGGCCTGGGAAAGAGGGAGAATACTAGGGTAGGACCTGAGGGGAGTGGTAGGAAGAGGGAGGGTGCTGGAGTCAGGTAAGGATGGGGATAGTACTGGAGTCATGCCCAGAGGGAAAGAGATAAAACTGACACGCACATCCTCCCTCCTCCCCCCCCCCCCCCAACATTCAATCCACTCCAATCAGTGTGACAGGAACTTAAACATTTCTAGGTAATGCTTCTGTTTCCCTGCTATTATTTCTGACTTCTGACTCCCTGCTCAGCCTTTGGGATGGCTAAGGAATGCCTGGGCAGTACAGAAAAGACAGATTTCCTGTCTGCATTAGTTCTGGGGAGGGGAAAAAGAGTGGATAAAAAGACTTAGACAAGATAAAATGGTCTGAGAAGAGCTGACATAGTTGCTGGGGGAGGAGGTCATAAAGAAACTAGTGGGAATGTGAGAGAAATTGAAAGGAGTTACTGCCTGGGAGAGAAAATACTGCTGTGAGGGGGCTTGAAGAGAAGGAGGAGAAATGTAAGGGAAAGATAGGAATGAAAAGTGGAAGAGGTATTGGATAACAGGGAGAGAGGGTGAAAATTATATTATATCACAATGATAGGGTGAATCAACTTGGTAGTGGGGGATGCTTTATGTTAGGAGTGGCATAGGTCCAACAAGATAAAGATCCTGCAGGAAACTAAATGCACAATAGAATCTTTATGGGTGGAAGTTTAATGTGTGATGGGGAAGAGTATAGTGGTGGGGATATACTACCTGACCAAAATGAAGAGACAGATGATGACATGCTAACAGAGGTTAGGAAAGCTAACAAATTTAGCAGCACAGAAATAATGGGAGATTTAAATTATCCCAGTATTGACTGGGTAAATGTAACATCAGGACATGCTCGGGAGGTAAAGTTTCTAGATGAAATAAATGACTGCTTCATGGAGCAGTTGGTCTGGGAACCAATGAGAAGGAGAGCCATTTTAGACCTAATTCTTAGTGGAATGCAGGATTTGGTGCATGAGGTAATGGGGGGGGGGGAAGGGGGGCACTCAGCAAAAGTGATCATAGTTCAATAAAATTTGACTTAATGACTGGAGGGAAAACATTAAGCAAATCTACAGCTCTAGCATTAAACTGACAAAGTAAGACTTTGATAAAATGAGGAAAATAGGAAAAAACTGAAAAGTGCAGCTACAAAAGTTAAGAGTTTACATCAGACAAAGACATTGTTTAAAAATATCATCATAGAAACCCAGTCCAGATGAATTCCACACATTAAAAAATGGAAGGAAGGCCAAATGACTACTGGCACATTTGAAAGGTGAAATGAAAGAGGTTATTTTAACTTCTTTAAAAATGTGTTAAAAGGATCCATCTAAAAGGAGCCATCGTGGAAAGACTGAATTAATTCTTTGTTTTAGTATTTACCGAAGAAGATGTTGGGAAGATGCTCATGCCAGAAGCTGTATCCAGCAGTGATGATTCAGAAGAATTGAAACAAATCACAGTGAAGCTAGAAGATGTAATAAACCAGATTGACAAACTAGAGTAGCAAATTGCCTGAACCAGATGGTATAGAGTACACCCCAGAGTTCTGAAAGAACTAAAAAAATGAAATTACAGATCTGTTACTGGTAATTTGGAACCTATTGTTGGAATTATTCATTGTGCTTGAAGATTGGATGGTGGCTACTGTAACCCCGATCTTTAAAAAGGGCTCCATGGGTGAACCAGGAAATTATAAACTGGCGAGTTTGACTTCAGTGCCAAGAAAAATCATGGAAACTGTTATTATTGAACATATAGAAAGACATGATTTAATGGGACATGGCCAACATGGATTTACACAAGAGAAATCTCAATACACAATTAAACTCTGGAAATTGTTGCCAGGGGATGAGGTTAGTGCAGTTAGTGTAGCTGTGTTTAAAAAAGGATTGGACAAGTTCTTGGAGGAGAAGTCCATTACCTGCTATTAATTAAGTTACGCACAGGGCGATACAGTAAAGTTCACGGGAGAGCCTGTTCTCCCGGCGCGCGCACAGGCCAGTGTCCTGTGTGCGCGATACAGTAAAACAAAATATTTAAATTAGGGCCCACGGTAAAAAGAGGCGCTAGGGACACTAGCGCATCCCTAGCGCCTCTTTTTGGACAGGAGCAGCGACTGTCAGTGGGTTTGACAGCCGATGCTCAATTTTGCCTGCGTCGGTTCTCAAGCCCGCTGACAGCCACGAGTTCAAAAACCGGACACCGGCAAAATTGAGCATCCGGTTTTCAACCCACGAGTCGCAGGCTGATTTTAAATTTTTTATTTTTTTTATTTTTAACTTTTTTTAACTTTTGGGACCTCCGACTTAATATCACCATGGTATTAAGTCGGAGGGTGCACAGAAATGCAATTTTTACTGCTTTTCTGTGCACTTCCCCGGCACCAGCAGAAATTAATGCCTACCTTTAGGTAGGCACTAATTTCTTAAAGTAAAATGTGCGGCTTGGCTGCACATTTTACTTACTGTATCACGCGGGAATGACTAATAGGGCGATCAACATGCATTTTCATGTTGCGGGCGCTATTAGTCTTGGGCGGGGGGGGGTTGGACGTGCGTTTTCGACACGCTATTACCCCTTACTGAATAAGGGGTAAAGCTAGCGCATCGAAAACACACATCCAAATGTGTGTTAAGGAGTGCACTGTACTTATCGGCCTGTTAGAAAATAGCCACTGCTATTACTAGCATTAGTAGCATGGGATCTTCTTAGTGTTTGGGTACTTGCTAGGTTCTTGTAGCCTGGATTGGCCACTGTTGGAAACAGGATGTTTCCAACAGTGGCCAATCCAGTGGGCCAACAGTGGCCAATCCAGTGGCCAACAGTGGGCTTGATAAACCCTTGGTCTGACCCAGTAAGGCAATTTCTTATGTTCTTATGGTTTTTCTCCCATTCTGTATCTATGGGAAAAATGCTTAGTAAATGAAGCCCTTAAGAACATAAGAACATAAGAAATTGCCATGCTGGGTCAGACCAAGGATCCATCAAGCCCAGCATCCTGTTTCCAACAGAGGCCAAAACCAGGCCACAAGAACCTGGCAATTACCCAAACACTAAGAAAATCCCATGCTACTGATGCAATTAATAGCAGTGGCTATTCCCTAAGTATAATTGATTAATAGCCATTAATGGACTTCTCCTCCAAGAACTTATCCAAACCTTTTTTGAACCCAGCTACACTAACTGCACTGACCACATCCTCTGGTAACAAATTCCAGAGCTTTATTGTGCGTTGAGTGAAAAAGAATTTTCTCCGATTAGTCTTAAATGTGCTACTTGCTAACTTCATGGAATGCCCCCTAGTCCTTCTATTATTCGAAAGTGAAAATAACCGAGTCACATCTACTCGTTCAAGACCTCTCATGATCTTAAAGACCTCTATCATATCCACCCTCAGCCGTCTCTTCTCCAAGCTGAACAGTCCTAACCTCTTCAGCCTTTCCTCATAGGGGAGCTGTTCCATCCCCTTTATCATTTTGGTTGCCCTTCTCTGTACCTTCTCCATCGCAACTATATCTTTTTTGAGATGCGGCGACCAGAATTGTACACAGTATTCAAGGTGCGGTCTCACCATGGAGCGATACAGAGGCATTATGACATTTTCCGTTCTATTAACCATTCCCTTCCTAATAATTCCTAACATTCTGTTTGCTTTTTTTAGATTCTAAGCCCTTGGGAGGCAGGGAAATACTGACCCTCTACCTGAATGTAATTAGGCATGAAGTTGGTGATCAGTCACAAAAGGCAGAATATAAGTAAAACAAATAAAATTCTCTCTCATGCCTTTTAAAGAGGGCAGTCAGAACAAAGAGACACTTGAAAGACCATCACCATGTCTTTTACAAATTTACAGACGTAACACTGAAAACAACACAACATTTTTCTGCTGTGAATATTTTTTCAAAATTCTTCTTACATTTGGCTTATTGTAGACTAGGCTGTAAACTTTCCTCCTCCTATCCTATAAACAGCATCATAGGCATTGGTCATCGTAATTTCCTATGTAAAATACCAACTTAGGTCAAGGATGGCCCTTTGTGAGCACAGGCCCTCTCACTGTCAGTAACAATCCTTAAATCATCTCCTCTAACTGACAGCAGTGGAGCAGGTGAGCCATCATGCATAGATGACTAAACAAAAAAATTAGGATTGATTTAATAAAGCTTTTCTCACATTCTGTGGCTATGAGAAAAATGCTTAATAAATGATGCCCTGTGCTTGATAATCCAGTAGCTTTGATGATACTTTCTTCAAGACAACTCACCACAAATTGTCAGGTAAGGTGAGTGTTGTCCTGCTTGTGTTTAGCAGAACAAAATAGGAGGACAGATCACTGACTCCAGCCATCCAATCACAACTGTAAAGCAAATGAGATAACTTTCTCCCAGGTATACCCAGTGGATGCAGAGTATTCTGCTTCTTGGTCAATCTTTTATTTCAATTTCATTAAGATTTTTTTTTCTAGTTAGTACTGACAGAAAATGCAGGACAGTATAAATGAAACCCAGCAGCTCTCAGAGGTCCTGAGATGGGCTCTCTGAGGGATTTTTCTATGGGTTGGGGAGAAGCTAGAGCTCCAAAACCTTACTGATGACATGTGCTTCAAAGCTCTGCATGCAAGTCAAGACACCAAAGCCGTATGTTGTGGAGTACTTCTTTACTCCAGAATAAACTCAATTATGTTGCAGTAGATACATGATGAGGTTGTAACATCCATACTTTTATCACTAGGTACATAGTCTTCAAACAAAATCTCTGTTCAGGTTGAACAGTTCCGATCAGTGTGGCTAGTTAAAAAAATGGAATGGCAGGATCACCATCAAAAATCTGAACCCTGAAGGGTGATTCTGACTTAAACATGCAACTGAAGGCTTTTGATGTAACTGACCCTACCACGGATTGTCAGCAACAATTTAATCTGACGGACAAAATACCTGCATGTAATCCCTGAAGTGCTCTTAGATCAGAATTTTGATTCCAATGTAGAACACCGGCTAAACTCTCTCAGCTTTTAGAATTATGTGGGAAATACTTCAAGGAACCATATGTTGGTGATCCCTTATAGCAAGACTATGAATTACCCATATGCTTGAGATGGGGAGTACCACATGAGAAATTATACTTACAAATATGATATATTTTCGGGTTTGTAGCCTGAGCGGGGGATGAGACAGGGTCCCGGTCACCCCAATACCACAATTCTGTGCCCTTCCCAAACAATTTCTCACTTGTGGCACCACAGACCAGATAAAATCATTGCACCAGAATAAAATAGTAATTAACCCTTTTACTAGTTTTGCCTTAAGTAGACAGTAAATCCAACCAGAACATTACATGGGAGAAGCACAGTAGTGAAGTATAATATAATCCTGCAGGTTTCTTATTTTATATCAAGCAGTGCAAAAATAACTCTGGGTATGGCCTGTTAGCCAAGGCAACCAACAAACTCATATGGATAGTAAATATATATATATAGGAAACGCTAACAGAGAAAAGTGGGGGAGGGAGAAAGGCAGTGAAGCACAGAGCTTTTAAAAATTGCCTTTACCCTGAGTACCCAAAAAAAGGGGGGGAGCTCAGATTCACCCCAATGTCACCAGTTTGTAAAGGGTGCACCCTGTCCCAAACACAAAATTGTGCAGAATAAAACAATCAGGAAAATGAAGAAGTCCCTCTTGGTGGTGGAGCTGGCTAGATGACAAACCAAATAGATAAGCACTGCAGTGTGTGGAAGGTCTCTCTGTCCTGGGGAGCTTCCCCAAATGGTTTACCCGGTACTAAACAGAAAGCTGGCCTGGTTTCAGTCTCCTACAGAAAGACCATGGTCCATCAGCTTCTCTGTTCCAGCCCTGTCTTGTGTGGCTGTGGCTAGGGTTTATGCTTGACTCTGGCTGAAAGCCTGAAGCTGTTAAGATGAGATACTGAATTTCAAGAAGCACATTTTAAGTTGGGGCTTGAAAGTAAAGAGAGGAGGACATGATGTACTAAATGTTTCCAGGTTTTAAAAGTATCTCAGTTAAAACCATGTTCAGGCCGTGTATTCCAGTAAACCACCCTCCACCTGCCCCGCACATAGATTGCTAGGAGTATTAGGTGATTCTTTCCACTGTAATCTGTATGTTGATCTTTAGTTATTAAAATTATGTCTTCATCCCCCTATACGTCCCCCTGAAGCTCATAATCAGATTCAAGACTGGCACATGATATAATACATTAATAGTATTGCTTTCACACTTGTAAAAAATAGATTCTCCTATACATCACATCAGAAGCATTCCCTCCCTTGTAGTGTATGCACCTCTTTCAAGTTGCAAAACTCCCTTGATGTTCTACACCTATAGTATTGTAAGAAGGTTATTAACATAGGCATAAAATAAAAAAAAGATTGCTCTACAGTCCCTCCCATCAGTGTGCTGCCAATTTCTTATCAACTGGCTCTTGTCAGCACTCCTCCACTTGGTACCCAAGTGCTTTGTTATTATTAAATGCTTTAACAAGGGACTCCCCCTTAAGCATATCAATGATCGCCCTCAGTTTCCACAAGAGACACCTGATAGTCCCCATCTTCTACCTCCCACCTACTCCCCTCTTTACAACAAATGGCCATGCTGCATCAGATCCTTGATCATCAAACTCCAAATGCATTTCCCCTTCAGACTCCACTTCCCTCTACTTGAGCCTTCATTTGGGACTCTGGCCTGCTCTTTGTGGCTACTGCAGTAATAAAAGATTTTCTCAGTGGCAACCCAGTACAAAATCTTAGCCCACCACCCTGTGCCCTCTCTTTTGGATCACGCATGTAATTATGCAACAGAGGAATGAAAAACAATAATAATTAAAAAAAAAACACCCACAGCACCTGAATGTAATCTGCTTTGAAGTGCTGAAAAGCAGAATATAAAATAGATAAGTAAATAATAATAAATAAACTCAAATTGACCTGCAATTGAAATTATTCATAACTCCAGCTGACGTGAGTTTCCTCTCCCTTTTGTTCAGCTGGGCCACTCAAGAGAATGAACACTGCTTATCTCAATAGACCAAGTGCTGTTTTTGTAAACTTTTTTTTATAAATATATACATTATACCTACAATTAAACACTTGTTATGGAAAAAAAAGACATCCATTAGGTAACTAATGCACTTCATAGCAATAACAGAAGAGATAAACATTTTCATCTAGCTAATTCCTGGAGTACTTAAGAGAACAATTTTCAAAGCTATTTATTCTGGGTAACTAGCCATTTATGCACGTAAATTAGTTGGCTGGAAACTGCCCTTCCTTGATACACAGAACAACATGCAGACATTGAACCACATTTAGGGGATGTGTCTCAGGGGGAGGGGGTGTTATGGGCAGGATCTGAAAACAGCAGGTGTAGATTGTAATTTCAAGTCTCCATGCATTATTTTGTGTAGAAAATGTACCTGCACAAAATTCAGGAGAGTACTTCCATGAGTACTCTACCTGTGTTAGGTTTGAAAGGAAAAGTACCTATGTGCTTTCTCTGTGAATACTGGTGCAGAGACCATGGATAAAAAGTTCATGATTCCAGCCCAAAGCAGACATGACAAATGACCGCGGATATAGACCAAATTTATTTAAAACATTTATATTCCACATGTATCCAATTGTTCTTGATGGATCACAAACATTCATAGTTAAAAACAGTGAAAACAAGGACAATAACTAAGTGCAACAAAAACAATATAAAACAGACAAATAATACATTAAAAAATCCAAAACCAAAAAACTATCATGCTGCTGGAAGACCATAAGTCATCTTCAAATGATAATAAAATATAAATAACAAGTACTGTTTTTAGAAACCTGTTTTTAAGACTCTAAAGAATGACTGGATGCCTCTGTGAGAACACAGTTTTAGAAACTCTTCCATAAATATCCATATGCCTCTGTGAGAGCATTGAGTGCTTTAAATTAATATCAATAAAACAGTAAGTAACAAAATGAAAAAATATAAAATAAAGTATAAGAAAAAATAAAACTAAAATAAGATCAAGATAAAGAATAAAACCATGGGCAACTGAACATGTAATGACATCAAATAAAATAAAATAAAACTGTTAGAAGACTAATCAAAAGATTAGTTGAAGGCATGAGATAAATTTGCACTATCTTTATTGTAGCAAATTTATCTCATGCATATTCATTCTAGATATCTTGAAAATCTGACTGGCTGTGTGTGTCCTGCAAACTGGGTTGAGAACCATTGCCTTAGAGGATACCCCAAAGACGACTGCTAGAATTTGCTAGGAATGGAATCCCATAGTACAGTGCAATTCACTCCCAGCCCTTGAGGACTGCAAACCGATCGGGTTTTCAGGATATCCCTAATGAATATGCAAGAGACAGATTTGCAGGCACACTGCCTTCATTGTATATAAATCAATCTCATGCATATTCATTAGGGATATCTTGAAAACCTGACCTGTTTGTGGTCCTTGAGGGCAAGGAATGAATAGTAGTTTTGCTTGTTTGGCACTGGAGCCAGAACACCTTGCAAGGAAATTCACACTAGATAAAAGGGGGGTACACAAAGTGAGTGGTACCGAGGAAAATAATATCGTGATGTGAACCAGTGGGGAGTTGAAAAAGACTAATCAGCTGCAGAATTTGAGTGAGGAAGAGGATTCTTGAGTGAGCTACTACAGAGCTGGCTTGAAAACAAGAGGTGGCCTCTTTAGTGGGGAGACATTGTAATCCCAACAAATCAGAGTAGATGCCAGCTAGGTCTTTGCAGGGCTGCCTGTGTATTTGAAGGCAAAACCAAAAATCTATCCTTCCTTTCCCCTATTGCAGCAGTTTCCTTCTGTTCCTCAATGCTTCCTGCTCCACTGGGATATGGCACCATGAGCCTTCATTTACAGCTACCTGGGAATTTTTAAATTTTATATCCCTCTCACAACTCACTAAACATAGACATTGTAGAAACAATTCTCAGATGGGAGCTACACCTCAAAATGCCTTCCAGAACCCTGCATTTGTGGACCCTAAGTTTGGCCATTAGGTGTCACTGTTGTGCAATGACTGGATCTTCCCCAGGTCTATGAGTGGTGCCTCCCCAGAGTACAGAAGATCTGATCTGGCAATCTAACCCAGATCTTCAGCATGTAAGTGCACAAGACTAGCTCAAAAGACCACAACCTAAAGTGAAACCAGTATTGGACAGGAAGTAGTCCGGTTATCCTGGATTTCTTTTCTTTGTTTATTGCTCGCCAGAATAAAGATTCTTTACTAAGAAGCAGAAATGACTCATTCTATTACATAAGCCTCATCTTGCAAATAATCTGTCCGAGTACAGCGGTTCTCAACTGGGTGTCGTGACACACCAGTGTGTCACCAAGCATGCGCAGGTGTTGCCACACTTCACGGTTCCCCACTAGCTCAGCTGCTCCCCCTGCCCCAGCGAAATGGGAACTCTTCCTCTACCTGGGCTTAAAATGCTGATAGCCTGGGCAGAACGCAGCAGGAGAGCTGGAGTCAGCGGCACCAGCATGGTCTCTTCTTCCTGTCCTCCGCGGCCCGGAAGAGGAAGTGGTGTGCAGTGGCCTCGCGTGCGGGAAAAAGAGATCTTGCTAGAAAAACTGCATGCAGCATTGGCCCAAAGAAGAGCAGCATGGCCCGAAGTGAAAAGAGGAGCAACAACAGCCCCCGCGGCTGATGGATCTCCTTTCTCGAGGCTTCAAGGGCTGGAAGAGGAGGAGGCTGTTGCTGCTGCTAGTGGTTCTTCGGTGGGGGGGGGGGAGAGAATGAGTGAGTGAGCATATGTGTTTGAGATCCTGTATGTGTGTGTGTGTGTGACTTTGTGAGAGACAGCATGTATATGAGTGATTGAGAGCCTATTTGTGTGAAAGCATGTGTGTGTGATTGAGAGCCTTTGTGTGTGACAGAGACATGTGAGAATGAGAACCTGTATGTATAAGTGAGAAAGAGCTTGTGTATGTATGGTTAAGAGTCTGTGTGTATTAGAGAGAAAGAGAGAGAGCATGTGTGTAATTGTGTGATTGAGAGCCTATGTAAGCGAGAGAGAGCATGTGTGTATGTGTGGGATTGAGAGTCTGTGTGAGAGAGAGAGGAGAAAGTTGCAAGCAACCCCCCCCCCCCCCCCTAATTCACAACAATCTCAGGGCATCGGAAATCGAACATTTCCAGGTATGGAGAGAAAGCATTTTTTTATCCTTATTATTTTTAATTATTGGGTCTTTGTTTCTGCTGTTTTGAAATATTTTATTGGTGTCTGGAAATTTTGTATATAAGTTTTAAATTATTGGATATGCCATTCATCAGCTGTTTTGAAATAATCTGTTCTTTTTATTAGTATGGTTTACTGTTATTGATTTTATATTTCTTGATTTGTTTTATGAGGACTGGTGATTTCTCTTTTTCCTTTGTTGCACTGCATACAGAGACTCTGGCTTGGTGCAGTTTCTAGTTCAGTTTTTGTCTGCATGTTTCTATTTATGCTTTATAGTCTCTTTATTCTTTGTTAGGTGAGGGTCTGCACATGTGATTCAGGTGAGGTATTTCTGCTGGGGTGTAGTTTCTGGGTAGGGCTTGTTCTGTTTTCCTAACAAAAGTATTGGAGTTTTAAGGCCTGGTGTAATATTTTCCGTGTTGCCTTTTCTTAGTTAAGGTGGTTACTGTTTGAGTGCTGGAAGTTGGTGCTGTTCTGGTATGGGAGGTTTGCTATTTTTATGATTTATGTTCAGAGAGAGTACTCTTATTTTTCCCTTGTGTCATTCTTTTTTTTTTTTTTAATTTGCGCCGTGGATTGTAATGAGCAGTGTGTCGCACGTGAGCATTGTTCGTCAGGTGAGTCATGATGGGAAAAAGGTTGAGAACCTCTGTCCTAGTGTATAGTATCTGCTTTAGGTGATTAGATACATTGCTTGTAAATATGTTTCTTGGGATATGAACCCTGCTTCCGAGTTTTTCTTTTCTGCTAGTCACATTAAGCCTGAAGAAAGCTATAATCTCTGCAAGCTGTGGCTTTTCAGTGCAGCCAACAGAAATGTAGTAGTATACGAGTTTATGAAACCACGTGGACTCCTTTTTCAAATGTACTCCTAGTGGTAATCACAACCTGCGAAGGCTCACGTTTTCTCAAACTAGAGGAGATCTCTAATCATTGCTAGCATTTCAGTTCACAAAACAAACAAACAAACAAACAAACATGAAACAGGTCTGTAAATGTCTATCCAATTTTTGCTCCAGTTCAAAAATTGCTCCAAGCTTATCAATGAAAACATTCAAATATTTTTAATGGGGAAACAATGTTTTCAGCTGATTAATGGGGGCTTGCTCTCCAAAGCTAGCCACAAATGCAGGATATTTAGTTCTATAAAAAGAGATCACCTACAACTTCTCTGTTGACCTTTCTATGTTTCAATGAAACTTCTATTTTAATGTGTTTTTGTGAAGTGATTCACACATATTATGATTTAGTTTGTTTTGATTTTATATTTACACTGCATTTATCATACATACTTTTTAAGTATCGTCTCTATATTTAAAAAATATTAGGAGCTGTAGGTAATCATTGCTTTGCATCTGCGCATGCACGACGTAATGATCTCATGCAGAGCAGTAGGCAGGGCTATAAGTAGCAAGGGAGGTGTGCCAACATTTGAATCATAAGGCCAGCCAGCGAGGCAGCAGCACCAAAAATGCAAAAGCTAGTAAGGATTTCCCAGGCCCCCACCAGCACAAAGAAACTGAAAAAAAAAAAATAAACAGAGGTACCGGCAACAGAAGGGCTAGTGAGATTTCCTGGGCTCCACCAGTGTACCAGCGAAAGAGGAGCAGTGGCATAGGCAGCAGAATTGCTGGTGGGGTTTTCCTGGGCCCCACCAGCACAAAAAAAACAAACCAAATAACTAATGGAGGCTCCAGCAGCAGAAAAAGCTGGTGGGGTTTACTGAGCCCCACCAGCATAGGAGAAAAAGAAGCTGTGGAAAGCAATAGGAGGGCTGGTGGGGGTACCAGGCCCACCAACTGCACAATGATGATATCAGAGCTCAAAGTGGGAAGGGACTAGGAAGGGGAGGAGAGTGAGAGGGAAGGGAAGGGAAGGGGAGGGCCAGAGTAGGTGGAGGAGGGTAAAGGTGGGGAGTAGTGGGAGACTGGGGAGGTGGAGAGCAATGGAAGAGAAGGCAGTATAGTGGGAGAATAAGGGGGAGAGGGTTGGAGGGGGAGCAGTGGGAGCAGGAGGAGAGTGGCAGGAGAAGAGTGGGCTTAAAATGCAGGGGCAAGGGGAGAGAGGGGGTCTGAGGGGATATAGAGAGCGAGGGGAAGAGGCTGTAGTGGAAAGTGAGGGGGCAGTGGGATAGTGAGGAAGGAGAGGGGCAGTAGGTGGGGGAGGAGAGTGACTAGGGGAAGGGGGAGAGGAGGGCAGGGGAAAAAGAGCTGAAGAGGGGAGAGTGCACATTTCCTCCATGAATACCCACACTCACCCACCCCCTCCATAGCCATGTGCAACCCCCATGCACCCTTCCCATGCATGCACCCCCCCAGCTGTGCACACCTCCCTACAAACCTACAGCCATGTGCAGGCATGCACGCCCCCTCAAATTTACACCAACACCGACACACACCCCAATACCCCCCACAACCACGCCCATTACAGCTTCTTCCCACATGCACGCAATCTTCCCCATATACACCAGCAACCCCAATCCTCCCCCTGCGCCCCCAACTCATCCCAACACACACCGTCTATTCCAACCTCACAACACAAAGGACAAGAAGAAGAGAAAAAGTGGCACATGCAACGGGGAGCTACACAGTTCTCACCCACACAGATCACATGATCTGCCACACATGCACACACACTATTCACACACCTCAACCCCATAATATATACACCCAACACCTTTCCCAAAGAGCCAGGCGGAGGAAAGGAGTGGTGGGACAAAGTAGAGCACCCCCAGCCATGCAGCCACACCTAATTCCTTCC
Source organism: Rhinatrema bivittatum (assembly GCF_901001135.1). Lineage (NCBI taxonomy): Eukaryota > Metazoa > Chordata > Amphibia > Gymnophiona > Rhinatrematidae > Rhinatrema > Rhinatrema bivittatum. Next base: position 49,045,538 of record NC_042627.1, on the reverse strand, counting down.
TAATACCACTCACACCAGCCCCCTAACAAACACACACAAACATAGGGAGGGAGGGAGGGGGAGACTGCAGAGATTGCAAGGTGAAAATAATTCATCCCCCCCCCCCTCACACACCCCCACACTCTCACCTTCCCACCCCACACTCACATGGGGGAGGAGGAGGGAAATGGGGAGTGCAGTGGGGGGGGGGGAGGGAGAAAGTGTGCACACACTCACACCCCCAGACTTGCACAAGTGAGGAGAGGCAGGGAGGATGGGTTGGAAAAAGGGGGGGTAGGTTCCCCCCAACGCACACGCACCCCAATGCCACTTACACACCATTGCCACACAGGTGGGGAGAAGAGGGATAGGGAGAGAATGTGGAAGGCACATGCCCCCCACCAACACATACCAGCTATATAACCACATGCATGCACTCCACTCATCACCAAATACACCTCTCCAACCTACACCCTCTCATCTCCACCTCTCACCTTCACACACCCTCTGAACGTCTTCTGACCTACAGCCCTCCCCACCTCACTCAGACATAGACACCTAGCCCCATTCCTCCACCTACAGCCCTCCCCACCTCAGTCAGACACAGATACCTAGCCCCATTCCTCCACCCCCCAACAGAGCAAGTCCAAGCCACTGATAATGTGCACAGCCAGCTGATGGAGTCAGAAAACCTGCTTTTTTCATGTTGCCATTCAATTATCACTTTTGCTTTTTTGGGGGTTCCCTTAACCTCCATGCACACTCAGTTAAGGGGAAAAAAAGCAGGGTGGGGTAGAGAAATCTTTCGCTCTCTCCCCCACCCTTCCTTTCATTAAAGTCAATTGCCCTACCCGGTCATTCCTTGCATTTTCCACCCAGGCACAAACATGGAATCTACAACGGAGAGCACACTGGCAGGGTTGGCGAGTGAAGCGAGCAGGGGGTGCGGACCCTAATCCAGGGGTAGGCAGCTCTGGTCCTCGAGTGCCACAAACAGGTCTGGATTTCAGGATATCCACAATCGATATACATGAGATAGATTTGCATATGCTGCCTCCATTGTATGCAAATGTCTCTCATGCATATTCATTGTGGATATCCTGAAAACCCGACTGGCTGGTGGGCCCCCAAGATAGGGTTGGAATGGGGACCACTGCTCTAGATCACATAGAGCCTGATTTAGCAAATGTCTTGAGCTGCATAAACAAGGGACCTATCTAGAGATTCAGGCAGTGGTAATTTGGTTTGTGCTGCAGAAGATGTTGAGGCTGACCCAGGTGTCCTGTGAACATTTACTCCTGTTGTGTGATGGACTACCGTAAACCCTTCATATACATACATGTACCATCCCCTTCTTCAGGTATCATCCTCAGCACATTCTGCCCCTGTTGGGCTATACTGCTAGGTCAAAGGTGACAATTAAAGCAAGAGATCCGCAGAACTCTATAATGCAAAGTATCTTTTTGTTTTAATCTACAATCAATAACTGGCAAGCACCAGCAGCACAGTGTTCCAGATGGCTCCCTGTCACCAGGGACAGACTGAGGTGCTCTTGGTCGTGTTCTGTTTTATCTGTGGAATTGTAGATCTAATTCCTGGAAGGAAAGCAGGAATACATATCAATAGATGCAGTGGGGGCTAAAAACAGGGCTGGCTCAGCCTGACTCATATGCTCTGCAGCGACCTGGTACCTTTATAATGCTTCATATCTTCAATAACTATGTTATTGACTTCTGAGACAGCAGTTCTCACAAAAAAAGAAAGCATTTGGTGGCTTTAGAGTGTGGTCACCAATTCCCCTCCACCATGTACTCACTGATTGCCCCCAGACAACTGAGCCCCTCCCAACGCTCTCAACCACTCTCCGGGCTCTCCTTCCCTGATCACAAACTCGCTCATCCCCCTGCACAACTGAGTCCATTCTGATGAACTCATCCACCCTCCAGATTTTCCTCCCTGATACACTACCCACCCCAGGATAATTTCCCTCATTGCATTCATTCCCAACCCTGCAAGCAGCAGAGCAGAGCAGGAGTGGGGTAGCTGCCTAATGGTTAGAACCAGGGAAGCCAGGGTTCAAATCCCACTGCCGCTCCTTGTGACCATGGGCAAGGCACTTCACCCTGCGTTGCCTCAGTTACAAGCTTACATTCAGGCTGATACAGAAAAGCGCGCAGGAGAGCCAGCGAGTGCCCACTCTCCCGACGCGCACACAGGCCAGTCTCCCAGGCGCGCGATTCAGGAGGGTGGCCTATGCAAATTAGGGCCCGCAGTAAAAGGAGGTGGTAGGGACACTAGCGCCTCCTTTTTGACAGGAGCGGCGGCTGTCAGCGGGTTTGACAGCCGACGCTCAATTTTTACGGTGTCTGTTCTCAAACCCGCTGACAGCCAGGGGTTCGGAAAACGGATGCCGGCAAAATTGAGCATCCATCTTCCGACCCGCGGGCCGATTTTAAATTTTTTTTTTTTAAATTTTAACTTTTTTTTTTTTTACTTTGGGGGCCTCCGACTTAATATCGATATGATATTAAGTCGGAGGCTTAATATCGATATGATATTAAGTTGGAGGGTGTACAGAAAAGCATTTTTTTCTGCTTTTCTGTACACGTCCCTGGTGTCGGCCGAAATTAACGCCAGCCTTTGGGCAGGCGTTAATTTCTGAAAGTAAAATGTGCGGCTTTGCTGCACATTTTACTTTCTGTATCGCGCGGGAATAACTAATAGGGCCATCAACATGCATTTGCAAATTGCAGGCGCTATTAGTTTCGGGGGGGGGGGGGGGGGGGGGGGTTGGACGCGCGTTTTCGACTCGCATGTCGAAAATGCGCGTCCAAACCTGGGGACTGTATCGGCCTGATTGTGAGCCCTCTGGGGACAGGGAAATACCCACAGTACTTGCATGCAATCCGTTTTGAAGTGCCGAAAAGTGGAATATAAATAAACATAACGTACCAATTGTAAGCCCTCTGAGGTTAGGCTATACCTGATTGTAAGTAACCTTGAGCACAAGTTTGGAAAAGTCAGTAAGTAAATCCAGATCCACCATATTCTACCTTCTGATGGCTGGCAGGAGAGAGGTATGCTGCCGTCTGAGGTGGGAAGTGCATCTTTGATCTCCTACTTTCTCCTCTTACTGTTGGGGCCTCACCAACCAAGCTGTCCAACTCTCCACCAGCTGGCTCCCTGTCCAACCACTGCTGCTTCTACAGCTCCTTGAAACTCTGTGAGTTTGAATCACATGGTGCCTGTACTCCTGTGATGGTCTTTTTCTCGCAAGAACCATGTGGGGAATATTGTGACTATGTGGCTCAAAGTCATGAGCCACATGGCATGAAGTCTGGGGTTGTCATTTCACCCAGGTCGACCGAACATTCTGATCCAGTCCTGGTTTTTGCCCTTGTGGAGCTGTAGTTCTGATTGTTCAGTTACTTTCCCTTAGATAATCAGAACTACACCTTCATGGATGCACTGGGGCACAACTAAGACTGGCTCAGCCTGTTCAGTTACCCTGGGGTGATTTGACAACCCTAATACAGCCACAGAAGCAGCAGAGGATAGGTAGGGTGCTAGCAGATTAGAGAGCCAAAAAGCACGGTTTGTAAGATCCCGATACAGAGAGGCCTGATTTATTTTTCTCCCCCCTTCCTTCCTCCCTGGGCCTGCAGAAGGAGTGCAGCGTGTTGACCTTTTCTTGCTAGCAGAGGCAAAGGAGAGTGCGCGGTGGGGGAGGGTTCAGGGTCTGACCGAGTATATCAGGGAGTGAAATCTGGGGTTGGTGAGCACAGAAGAGGATGGGGATTGAGTTGGTGGTAGCATTCTAAGGCCAAATCTTTACATGAGATTTGAATGCAATATGGGCCTATATATGGTGAGAAGTTGATAAGTGATTGGTGGCTTATATACTATTCAAAAGGGAGGTATAAGGAAAAGATCCCCCCCTCCTCCAAATTACTCCCACTTCGCAGCATCCTTTCTCCTCTTCCAGCAGGCGACTGGAAAAAAAACCCAAACAAGTTGGTTGGTTTGGAAAGAAAAACTGCTAAGGGAACTTAGGCCAACGTTGGTTAGTTGAAGGTTTGCATCAAAGAGATTTATTCTCTCCCTCTGCAGGGCATGCTCCTGACCCCTCCAGTCTAGGTCTGTCCCCTGTATCTGGTCAGAAACGGCTTCCAGGGCTGGTTGACCCTCCTACTCAAGATACACGGTCATCAGGACTGTGACCCCTGACCTTCTCCAACACTGTTGATCTTTTGTCATGCAGCTGGGCTAGAAAATCTGTTCTTATGCTTGTTAAAACAGCTTTGTCCAGAAATGAAGAAGGATCTGAAATGAGGATTTCCCACTTCTCGGAGGAGTGAAACCCTTCACAGATTTGGTGGAAATAAGTCATCCTTCTAATGTGCTTGCACTAATATTTTGAACACTTTGCTGAGGATCAGGGCTGGATTCGTGTAATAGGTATCCCTTGAAAATTGACTCCCACTGCCTTTCTCTTTTCTTATTGCTGTGGGGGGAGGGGGTGGCACTTCTTTTTGTTCTGCTACCTAGGGCCTAAGGCTTTGTCTAGGGGGGGGGGGGGGGGGGGGGGAAGGAAATCAGGTCCTTAGTCTCTTTCTAGTTCAAATCTCTTTTATTTGATTTAAAAGTAAAATTACAGAGATTTATAATGCATGGTAGTGAGTGGTCCCTTCACACCACCATGCAACAGTTGAGAAGCTTCTCAGTAAACAAATAATAACATTATAACTCCCCACTTCCCAGCTTCCCATCTCCAAGTTATATGCAAGACCTCACACTGAGGACTTTAATCACTTTTTTTGCTTTGGAGACATTCAGCGGCCTATCATATAAAATAAAACTGTTAGTAACAGCCTGAGATTATAAACTCTGTCTAGGGAAAAAAAATACATAGGCCATTGTATTTGTTGTGGTTATGTATTTGAAAGTCTTATGGGCAGGCCTGCATGCTGCCATGCGGAGGGTCACTGATTCCATTCCTGGAGTGGGCTGGGGATGATGCGGGGGGGAGGGAGTTATGGTCATTCATAAGGGTGACACCAGGTGGCCAGATTTAAAGTCAGGGATTAGGAAGGAGCACTGGTGCATGTCTCCCAGCGTTAGGATTGGGTGCTGTAATGATCAGACCGGGAACGGTGGACTGAAGAAAGCCTATTAAAATAGGAGTTGAGAATGAAGGCTCACAGCACCAGAATCCCAATACTGGTTCTGATTGTGCTGGAATTCAAAGGAGTTGGGAGAGCCTAAGAAAAAAAAAAAAGAAAACTTGGTTATGTTGTTACTGCGTGTATTTTTTTTTTTTTTGGACTGAATTCCATAAGAAAAATGTTAAATAAAAATCAAACAGTTTTGTCCATCAGCATCTTAAACATATAAACATCATTTTGGCAAACATGTTGTTAAAGAGAATCAAATGACCCACAACTTATTTAGTTCTTTAAATGGTGGATAATAACAGCTCTGTTCCTTGCGAATGTTTATCTTTAGGAAGAGCCTCTCGTGTTTTTTTTAATCCTTGTCCAGCCAATGGAAATCCAAAGCGGGTGTAGGAAAAGCAGGGCTTTAAGCAATATTTCTTAATCCTGGATGCTGCAGTGCCAAACCAGATGGAGCATGGAATCCAGGGGAGTTAGCAGCGAGGCCAATAGCGTGAGCATAATTCATAGACAGAGGAGGAAGTCTAGTGCTTCTCTGTGGTTATGAAGAACTCTGCCCCTAACTCAGTTATGCCTACATTTAAGGCTGGTGTAAGAAAAAGTAATATTTATTATGCATTAGAAAGATTTGCACTCCTTCCACTTCCACACACAGAAAAGAAATATGGTCTGCAAATAGTTCACAATTATTTTCAAATGCAGTAACGAAATAGCACAGGTTTTGCTTAAGGTTAAAATTTTGCATTAGGTATAAAATCTTGCCCCAAAATTGTGCCTATTAAAAAGATGTGCAAGCTATGGCTAGGAGAGGCTGTCAAATGCAAAACGAACCAAAGATGATTATTCCAAACAAACACAGTGCAGGGCTTTTGCCAAGTCCTTACATCTGGCCTTTTATGGTTAATACATGCATATTTCTCCCTGTTAGCTTCTAAAAATAAAGATAAAGAATAAAGTGAAACAAATTATGCAGCCATTAATTTCAGGTAACATAAGAAATTCATAAAAATATTTTCCATAAACTTTAGAAACATGACGGTATAATGCACCCTGCTCGGATTTTCTTCTGCTATTTTCTGAGTCAGATCAAGTAAGGTCTGCAGGACTGAAACAGGTAGAGATTATAGCCAAACATAGGTCACCAAATTAAACTTTAAAAGGAATAAAATAAAAATACCAGAGGAGGAGGGAATACACTCTTAACATTATATTTTTCTAGGTCATTTCATGAATGATCAGGATTCCAAAAGGAAACTTCAGAGCTACCCAGGAATGTAAATGATTGGAAATTAAAATGATCAGACACAAGGGGAATCAACAGTGGCACTTGTTTTCTCTCATTTTACCAGGAATGATTGTCATGTCACCACTAATTCTATTGTTTCTTCCCTTCTAACTTTCCCTTACCTTGAGGTCAATTTTCAAAGGCATTTATGTGGCTAAATAGTTATTTACTTATTGTTACAGGCTGAATGCACTGTTTAACACTTGTTGGACGCGCATTTTGGACGCATGTCCACAACCCCTATGCAATAAGGAGTTCAGCGTGTGCATACCCCACCAAAACTAAGAGCGCTCAGCACATACAAATGAATGTTGATGACGCTATTAGTAATTCGCCCCAGATACCATAAAAAAATGTGCACCTGATCCACACATTAAAGTATACAGAAAAGCAGAAAATACTGCTTTTTTTGTGCATCCTCTGACTTAATATCCTAGCAATATTTGGAATAGTTGGAAGAACCAAAAAGGTTTTAAAAATAATGTAAAAAATTTAAAAAATGTGCAGGCAGGTCAGGAAAACGGATGCTCGTAAAATTGAGTGTTGGTTTTCTGAACCCGCTGACAGCCACCTCTCCTGGGTTTCTGCTGCTAAGGAGGTGCTAGGGATGCGCTATTGTCCCTAGCACCTCCTTTATAGCGCGACCCCCCATTTAAATACAGGATCGCACGCCTAGGAGAGGTGGCTGGGCGCACGTTGAGAAAGTAGGCGTTCAACACTGAGCGCCCGTTTTCCTGCGCTCCTTACAGTATCGACCTGCTAGATCGCCCCCCCCCCCCCCCCATGTGGCGGAAAGCCTGCGTGCTGTGCCAAGGCACGTGGAGGTTAAGCCACATGTACAAGGGGCAATCCTGGGGGCATGTTTAGGTTATGGGAGGGGGGATGATAAAGTGCATAGATTGCATTTTCAGCTTTCCATGGAAATGGTACCCGCATAAAAAGGGGGTGCAGAAGCACTCGTGTACTTCCTCTGAATCCTGCTGTAAAATCCGGAGATGAAACGTATCTGTGGATTTTGTCCCAGAGTGACCGCCGAAAGCACATATGTAAACCTTAACGGATGAATGACTGGAGGGGGCACCCTGGCGCAGTGTAAAACAAACACTGTTCTACTCCAACCACCAGCACTGAGCTTATGGGCATGGAGCTGATAAAGGGGGTTCAGTTCCGAACACTGGTCCCCGCTGTGTTGTGGAAGTCCAATAACATGGCTCCTTTACTTCTAGCTGACACAGTGGGCACTGTTTGATTCTACAGATACACAGCACTGAGACTGACAAGCATGTACTGCCGAGATCCCGTCAGCATCCTGCAACAGTTAAGCTCATGTTTTGGAGGGGCCGCGCAGGATGATCCTCATTTGAACTGAAGATTTTTCAGGGGAACCGTGCAAGACAAGCAAGGTAAAGAGCAAGCCCATTTATTATGTAAGCACCTCTTTCCTCCTCTTATTTTTATTTATTTATTTAAAATAATTTATATACCGGAGGTTCCTGTATAATATACATATCACCCCGGTTCACAAAGAACAGTAACTATCGCTACAAATAGCGGTTTACATAGAACAGAATAAAAGAAGTTTTACATTGAACAAAAAACTAAGTAAACAAGTTTTTACATTGAAGTCAGCATGTGTAAATTTCTGATTAACAAAGGAAGAAAAAAAAAAAAAAAGATCTGAATAACTCGTTGTGGGCTTGAAAAGACTTTTCTTCGTGTTCTTGGCTCTAGGGGAAAGCTTGTTTGAAAAGCCAAGTCTTAAGTTTCCCTTTAAATGTAGAGTGGCATGGTTCCAAACGAAGGTCTGGAGGGAGCGAGTTCCAAAGTGAAGGGCCCGCTGTGGATAATGCACGTTTCCTCAGAACGGATTTCGCAGGTTGTGTGATTAGTCTGTTCTGATAGGCGCTTCTGGTTGGTTTCACAGATGTGTGTAATTGAATTTGGAATGTTAGGTTGAGAGGTGCGATGTTGTGTAAGGCCTTATGTATCATCATTAAAGACTTGAACTGGATCCTGTATTTAATTGGAAGCCAGTGGAGATGGTGGAGAATTGGGGTGATATGATCTCTCTTTTTGGCATTTGATAGAATTCTTGCAGAGGCGTTTAGGACCATCTGAAGTGGTTTGATGGTGCATGCTGGAAGGCCTAGGAGGAGAGAGTTACAGTAATCCAGCTTTGGGAGTATGATGGCTTGTAAAACCATGCGGAAGTCTCTGTATAGGAGGAGAGGTTTGAGTTTCTTTAATGTTTGAAGTTTAAAGAAACATTCTTTTGTTGTGTTGTTGACGAATTTGTTGAGACTGAGTCTGTTGTCTATGATGACTCCCAGGTCTCTAACTTGTTGCGTGGTGGAGAGCCCTGCGGTGACCGGATGTTGATTAGTGTTAGAATGTGAGGAAGGGGTATAGTTTTCAGGAGTTATAATGAGGATTTCAGTTTTGTTTTTGTTTAGAACCAAGTTGAGGCTGGTGAGTAGATTGTTGATAGCTGACAGACATTTATTCCAGAATGATATGGCTTTGTGTATGGAATCTTCTATAGGGATGAGGATTTGAATATCATCCGCGTATAGGTAATGTCTTAGCTTAAGGTTAGTGAGAAGTTGACAAAGTGGGAGTAGATAAATATTGAAAAGAGTCGGGGAGAGGGATGATCCTTGTGGTACCCCCCTTTTGGATTCGATGGTGTGGGACTCTTTGTTATTTATCTTGACCTTGTATGTTCTGTTCTCCAAAAACGATTTGAACCAGTTAAAAGCTACTCCTGCAATGCCGATGTCTATTAGGCGTTGCAGGAGGCATGAGTGGTTAACGGTATCAACGCTGATGAAAGATCCAGGAGAGCGAGGAGGCAAGGTTGGCCCTTTTCTAGGTTGAAAATGATAGTGTCTGATAATGATGTTAATAATGATTCGGTATTCATAGACTTACGAAAGCCAAATTGGTTTGAGGTGAGGATGTTGTTTTCGTCAAGATATTCTGTAAGTTGTTTGTTTACAACTTTCTCCATAACTCTGGCAATCAACGGGAGGTTTGCTATGGGTCTAAAGTTTGCTGGGTCTGAGGTGGGTAAGTTGGGTTTTTTGAGGAGCGGCTTGAGCATGGCTAACTTGAGTTGGTTCGGGACATGTCCTTGAGAGAAGGAGCAGTTAATAATGTCTGCTAAAGGTTTGGCTATGGTGTTGGAGATCAGACACAGTTTGTTGTATGGAATATGGTCTGATGGATGGGAGGATGGTTTTATCTTCTTGAGAATATTCTCTATTTCTAGAGTGGATGTGAGCTCAAAAGTGTTGAGCACTGTTAGTGAAGTGTTAGGTTGTTTGACATTTGGGTGTGATGGTTGTTGACCTGTTGGGAGTGGTGGTTGAGCGGTTGAATGAGGTGTTTGTTGAGTGGGTGATTGCGAAGATTGGGGGGTAAGGTTGATTACGTGTTTTGGATGTGTAGATGGTCCCTTGAGGGGGGCTAGAAGTGAAGTGATTTTGTTGTCGAAGTAGTCTGCCAGTTCGTTCGCTTTATTGAGTGCTTGATCGTCTGGAATGGTAGGTGCCGGGGGTTTTGTGAGGGTTGATACATAGGAGAATAGAGCTCTTGAATCAAAAATGAGGTGGTGTATTTTTTTGGAGAAGAATATTCTCTTTGTTGTGTTGATGTTGTTTCTGTATGAGTTAAGGCATGATTTGTAGATGAGGAGGGTGGTTGTAGATGGGTTTTTTCGCCAATTTTGTTCCTTGCATCTCAACTCGTGTTTATGGTTTTTTAGCTCCGGTGTGAACCAGGGTCTCCTGTTGTCTTTGTTTGGATTGATAGATTTAGTTGTCATGGGGCAAATTTGATCTGCAACCTTTTTAGTGATGTTGGTCCATGATGAAGTTGCTGAGTTTACGTCGGATAGGTCTAGGTGCTCAAGTTCCTTGGCTAGGTGTTCACCGAGTTGGTCTCCTGAGCACTGTTTCCTAAGCGATATAGTTATAAGTTGTGTGGATTGTGGTGGAAGTTCTTTTATTTTTAAAACCGATGATATAATTCGATGGTCTGACCAAGGTATTGGAGTGCAAGTTGGAGTGGTGTGGGTTGTGATACCTTCGTTTATAAAGATAAGGTCCAGCGTATGGCCTGCTTTGTGGGTTGGTTCAGTCACTATTTGTCTGAAACCCATATTGTTGAGAGAGGAGAGAAAAGTTTTACAGTTGGTAGAATGAGGTTGGATATCTACGTGCAGATTAAAATCTCCCATGAGGATGGTAGGTTTCGTGGAATTTAGATGTTTTGCTGTAAGTTCTATGATTGAGGATGGGTCAGCTTCCAGTATTCCGGGGGAAGCATAGATTAGGCCGATAGTCAGATGTTTTGAGTTGAATAGGGCAAATTCAATCTTTGATATGTTATTGGAAGTCTGCAAAGTCAGACCCAGTGTTTTTTTGGCTGCGAGGAGAAGTCCACCTCCTCTTTTTTTAGGTCTGGGAATAGAGAGAACATCGTAATCGTGTATGGGTAACTGATTTATTAGTGCAGTGTCGGAGGGTTTTAACCAGGTTTCTGTAATAGCACAGATGTCAGGTTTTGTATCGGATAGGTAGTCGTTGAATATATGACTTTTCTTAGCGATCGATTGCGCATTAATCAATGTGAGTGAGAAGAGAGTTAGTCCAAGGAATTGAGTGAGTGGTGTCAGCAAGATGGGCCTGAGCCTCTGTTGACGATTGTGTTGGGGGGGGGAAGGGGGCTTTGGTATTCTCCATTTGGGATTGTGGATGATGGGAATTGTGAGGGGGTGCATGTTGGGATGTAAGTGGCTTCTGTCCAAAACTGATCCCTCTCAAATGTTTCTCTGGGGGTTTTGACCTGACAGTTTACTCCTGCTCCGTATGGGTTTTCTTTTCCCCCCCCCTAGTTTAGTTCAGTCCTTCCACAACCCTGTAATCAATGGCCTTAAATCTGGACACTATGAGGTGCATATTCAGTCACAGTCCAGATAGCAATGTTAGCCGGATAACTTTACAGGTATATTCAACAGTGCAGCCACACTATTGAATATAGATGGCTATCTTAAAGTTAGATGGCTAACTATAGTTGGCTAACTTTAGGATAGCTCTTTGGCCCAACCAGCAGGTTAAGTCATCTGGCTAACGCTGGATATCCAGCTAACTCAACTTCTCTCAGTTATGCCTCCGAAACCCCCTTAACTTATTCAACTAAATTCTAGCTTCCTAGCTGGCTAGAATTTAACTTTATCTGTGCCCACATATTCATTTAGCTAGCTTAACTTCTGAGTGAGTTGGCTAAATGCTTTTGAATATGGACCTCTAAGTGTTGTCTATAGGGCCACTCAGGGGTGGTTCTATAAAGAGGCAGGGTGAAGCAGCCGCTTCAGGAGCGGCAAAAACTGCCCCCCCCCCAAAAAAAAACTCCTCTAGCGGCCGCCTCACTCTACCGCCAAAACAAAGAAGTTCCATTCGGGTGTAGTGGGTATTTCTCTGTCCCCAGAGGGCTCACAGTCTGAGTGAAGGGACTTGCCCAAGGTGAGATACGAATCCTGGCTTCCCTTTTTCTCGTGGCTCTTCCTATGTGTGCATGTGTGTGAGACAGAGAGCATGGGTGTGGTAGTATGAGACAGGGAGTATGGAAATGTGTATGTGTGTGTGAGAGAGAGCATTGTGTGTGTGTGTGTGTGTGTGTGAGACAGGGAGTATGGAAATGAGTATGCATGTGTGAGAGAGAACATGGGTGTGTGTGTGTGTGTGAGACAGGGAGTATGGAAATGAGTATGTGTGTGTGAGAGAGAGCATGGGGGTGTGTGTGTGAGACAGGGAGTATGAAAATGAGTATGTGTGTGTGAGAGAGAGCATGTGTGTGTGTGTGTGTGAGACAGGGAGTATGGAAATGAGTATGTGTGTGTGAGAGAGCGCATGGGCATGTGTGTGTGTGAGACAGGGAGTATGGAAATGAGTATGCGTATGTGAGAGAGAGCATGGGTGTGTGTGCATGAGACAGGGAGTATGGAAATGTATGTGTGTGTGTGAGAGAGGATAACGTTTGTGCTGCCTCCCTCCTTCAATCCAGGAATAACTCCAGGAATAACTCAGGGTGCCATGCATTGGGGGAGTTGCCATCTTGCCTCAGGCAGCAGATTGCCTTGAGCTGCCCCGTGATAAATATATGCTTTATGTGTGTGTGTATATATATATATATACACACAAAATAAAGTTTAATATTGAAAAGTATGATGTCCAATGATCTGTTTTTATAGGATTGCTCTGGAAGCTGTGGTGGTAGGTCATAATGATTTAACTCAACAATTATCAAAATCTCAGAAAGAGGAAAGGGCACAAGCCTGAAGGTACATCTAGGGCAGTTGTTCCCAAACCTGTCCTGGGGACACACAGTCAGTCAGGTTTTCAGAATATCTGTAATGAATATGCATGAGATAAATCTGCATGCAATCGAGGTAGTGCATGCAAATATTTCTCATGCACATTCAATGTGTATATTCTGAAAATCTGACTGGCAGGGTGTCTTCCAGTACAGGTTTGAAAACCTTTGACCCAAGTGCCTAATATCCTGGCACTGGCCTTGCCTATAAAGCAAGGGCCCTGTAACACCACATCACAAGCCGGAAGGAGGAAGAAGCCTCATGCTATATTGCGTGGGCCAGAAGAAAGTAGATGTGTGCTTGCAAAGACTTGCATTGCTCAGAAGGAGGCAGTGACCAGTGGCTGCCACCCCCCTCCCCAACAGCCAGCAAAGAGAAGGAAAGCTGCAGCCCCAGGCCAGCAGTATCAGATTAATGGAAGAGGGGAGCAAAGGAGGAGTGTTGGAGTTGGGAAGGCAAGGTAGGGAGGCACTCAATGGCCTAGTGCTTAGAGCAGTGGAGTGATAACCAGGGAAGACAGGATTCAAACCCCACCTCTCTGACATTTCTTGTGACCTTGGGCAATACTTTATTTATTTATTTACTTACTTACAGGCCGATACAGTAAGGAGCGGTAGGAGGAGGTTTGTTAGTGCCGGGCGCACCTGCGTTTGCTGCACGCACAGTCCAGATCACCTACCGCTCTATACTGTATTAAAATTGCATGCAAATACTAGCCGCGTCCAACGCGCGTCCATGAAGCACAATCCATTTTACTGTATAGGCGCTTATACAGCGCCTATACAGTATCCTGGGTGCGCTGGTACCTGTCATTTCAAATGACATTTGAAATGACAGGTACCAGGAAGTGGATACAGAAGGGCTGACTGACCCCCTAACTGACCCCCTAACTCTTCCCCTTCCAGGACTCCTTCCTCTCAACAGGCCAGACCATCCTCCCCCTGAGCCCCAGCCACCCCCTGACTCCCCCCCTAACTCCCCCCAAACTTTCCGCCAGCCCCCGCTCACCTGCCCTGGCCGCGTGCATCTCCCGCGCTGACAGCTCCGGAGCAGCCCCAGTCCTCTCTCCCCTCCTCCCGGGGGCAGCCGGCGGCGGCGAGAGCGGCTTCGGCAGCCCGGGGCGGATCGGGCGCTCCCCATGGCTCCCTATTCTCTAAAAGGTAATGCGTGCACGCCGTGACCTTGGACGTCACACGCTGTGACCTGAGCGCCCGGCTGGAGAGAGGACTGGGGCTGCTCCCGAGCTGTCAGCGCGGGAGATGGACACGGCCAGGGCAGGTGAGCGGGGGCTGCCGGAAAGTTTGGGGAGTTAGGGGGGTGTCAGGGGGTGGCTGGGGCTCAGGGGAGGATGGCCTGGCCTGTTGAGAGGAAGGAGTCCTGGAGGGGGAGGAGTTAGGGGGTCAGTCAGCCCCTGGGGCTGCTCAGGAGCTGTCAGCGTGGGAGATCGGCATCCATGGACGCGGCCAGGGCAGGTGAGCGGGGGCTGGCGGAAAGTTTGCTTGGTCTTGTCCCGGGAAGTTAGGGGGTCAGGCAGTGAAGCGGGGCTGGCTGGGGCTGCTCCGGAGCTGTCAGCGCGGGAGATGGACGCGGCCAGGGCAGGTGAGCGGGGGCTGGCAGAAAGTTTGCTCGGTCTTGTCCCGGGGAGTTAGGGGGTCAGGCAGTGAAGCGGGGCTGGCTGGGGCTGCTCCGTGGCCCATGAAATTTCATCTCGGCTTGCCTGACGCTCCACACTAACGCAGGGGTAGGGGTAGGCGGTAAATTAGCAGGTTAAACGCGCGGCAAAACTGCAGGTTTAAAAAGCGATAATCGGGCTGCGCGTTACTGTATGGGACGGAATAGCTAATCCGATCGTTTACATCTCATATACATGCCGCGGGCAGAAAGGGTTACCCGTTGATTTAAAGAGGCGGTAAGGATGGGTTAAAGATGATAGTGAATCGCGGGTTGGACTAACGCAGCCAAATTGTGAGTAGAAAGTGGGTTAGAAGCAGGGTAACTGTGGCCGCACTTTACTGTATTGGCCTGTTTACTTACTTATTTATTACCTCTGATGCAAACTTGGGGCTTTATTTCCAAAGGCTTTTTTCCCCATTTTCTGTCTATGGGGTTTAGCAAGGCAAGTTCTGGTGATGCAGCGGGGGTGACCGGATGCAGGGGTTTGTCATTCCCGCAGAATTCCACAAATTCTATACAATAAAAAGCAGCAAACCCAACTAAAGGAAAAATAAATAAAGGTGTGAGAAAGAGCACATTCTGAACCACATCCGCAAGATAAGAAGCTGGAGTAATTGTGAGCCATGAGCTCTAAAATCCCGAGAGGTACTGGGGACAAACTGAAAGTGGCAGCTCAGAAAATGGCCGAGAATGGAGAAGAAGCTTGTGGTGGTTCTCTCGGAGGATATGTTACAGCAAAATTTCCAAAAGTGTGTCAGCAGCATTGGACGAGCAGCTAAATAAATTGCAGCCCACAATGGAGGAGCTAAGAGAAAGCTTTGAATCACATACGGCTAAGGCTGGAAGAGGTAGGGCAGAGAGCTGTGACGCAGGAATCTGAAATGGAACAAGCGAATCACATAGTTCAGGATTTACAACGGATTGCTCACTCCCTTGAAGAAAAGGTAGAGGACTTGGAAAACAAAAGTAGGTGAAATTAATATCCGAATTCTAGGAGTGCCTGAAAAGGTGAATGATGAAGGCCTCGATGCCCTGCTTGAAAAATGCAGACGCAGAATGGCTCTATGCATTGCGAATGAGTACAGAGGATTGGTGTTCGATGGGAAGATAGCGACAGACCTAGATTGGTAATTGCTAGCATCCTCAATTGGGCACATAAGGTTGATCTTTTAAGGGCATATTGCAATGCGAAGATGGTGGAATATCAAGGGGGAACGTTAGTGATTTTTAATGATTACTCCCCGCATGTTGTGGCCCACAGGAAAAATATGGTGCCAGTGTGCTCTGAAATGTACAAAAAAGAGGATAAGGTTTGCATTTCTTTTTCCTGCAAAGGTAAATGTATTCTGTCAGGGTTGCGCCTTCTTTTTCACTTCTCTGGATGAAGCAAGAACTTTCATAGCAAATCTTAATGGGGATGAATGAGCTGGAGGACGGTGATTTTATTTTTCCTGTCGACAGGTTGTGATATTCGGCACTGTTTCAGCCATGAATGGCTTGCTGATTTTTTTTATCACAAATAGTTATGAGAGATATGATGTATAAACATTCATGGGCCAGTGCTTATTTCTGGAATCAATTTGATTTACTTTGTTTTTGGATGTTACAAATGAGCAATAAGCAACCTGAGCCACATTTTATTTCCCATGGAACTGAGTAAGGAAACGGATGTGGATAGCGCGTGGACTTCTCTATGCGGGCTGAAGAGTCACCACATACAATTCATTAGGGATATCTGACCCAAGCCGCTTATTTTATTATTATTTGTTAGACCTGGAATATAAGCCATGCTTATTGTTTTTGAAGAGGTCCCATGCTTCATTTTGGCTACTTTTATATAAACTGGTGTGCGGGACTATTGTGAGAAATGGGGCATTTAACATTATAGGCACTATTTTTTTTCCAGAGTGATGAAATAGAATGGGGCATTTAACATTATAGGCACTATTTTTTTTTCCAGAGTGATGAAATAGGTTTTTTTCTCATTTTGTGTGTGTTTTTCTTTTTCTCTTCCAGCAAGCTCTTTTTGCTTAATGACTGGACAAGATTTGGGTTTCTCTATTTTTCTTTTGATTATGTCTACTGGCATGCTAGCTAAGATATATCTCTCCACCAGGGTTCTTATAGTTTTTGAGTGTAAACAGTAACGAGCTAGTTTTTAAACCCCGGCGCTCGCTAATACCAGGAGCTATGCATGTGGCCAGACTGCGCACATTTTCAAAGCGGCCCAGCCACACGTGTATCTCCCGGTATGCGCAGAAGAGCCGGGTTTAAAAAAAGAGGTGGGCCAGGGGAGGAGTCTGGGTGGAGAAGCACGCACTAGCAGCCAGCTGGTGCACAGAGTTTACTGCTTCTCGGGAGAGCAGGTAAGTTAAAAAAAAAAAAAAAAAAAGGTTAGTTGAGGTAGGTTAGGAGTTAGGGTGGAGAGGGGAAAAGGGAGGAAGGTTAGCTAGGGGGTTAAGGGAGTAAAGGAGCGAGCTGGGAGGGAACTGGGGAAGGCCCAATCACATCACCGCGCGCTTCTAACTAAAATCCTCCCCCCCTTGGGTGCGCGAGTCAGCACTCACCCGCACATGTTATAAAATCGGCACGTCCATGTGTGTGCGCCAGGAACCGTCTGCATGTGGACACCCACATGCCCCTTTTAAAATTTACCCTTAAGAGCATTAGAGAAAAGGAGGAGAAGTTGTGAAGAACAATGAAAGGAGGCAGTTTCAATTTACGTGATATTGGCACTCCTAGGTTACATATTCAAGGTCAGCTGAAAAGATCTAAGTTTCTTTATCTTGGGTGTTTCCATATACTAATACCAAAGTTGTTTTGCAGTATAATGTTGAGATTACTTACCTGATAATCTCCTTTTCCTTAGTGTAGACAGATGGACTCAGAACAAGTGGTATAGTGTGCTCGTGCTAGCAGTTGGAGACGGATCTGACGTCAGCACGGGTACATATACCCCCACAGGAAGTGAAGCAACTCAGTAATCTTCCTTGCAAAAGCTGTTATGGATATATGTGTACTGACCGATCAATGAATTAGTGAAACAGGATTCCCCTGACTGATTGATAGTAGCTGGAGACCGCTAGCGTTTCCAACCGGAAGGCGTCGACACCTGGTAGAGTGGACGCTCTTATGTAAGAAAATGACATGGCTTACCTTGAATTGGTGAAACCCATGTACACCGGCAGCCGGGCGGGATGCTGAGTCCATCTGTCTACACTAAGGAAAAGGAGATTATCAGGTAAGTAATCTCAACATTTCCTAGCATGTAGCCAGATGGACTCAGAACAAGTGGGATGTACAAAAGCTTTACTCCCGGACTGGGCGGGAGGCTGCCTGAGGACCGCGTAGGACTGCCCTCGCAAATGCTGTGTCCTCCCTGGCCTGGACATCCAGACGGTAAAATCTGGAAAAGGAATGGAGGGAGGACCATGTAGCCGCCTTACATATTTCTGCGGGCGACAGCATCCTAGATTCTGCCCAAGATGCTGCTTGCGCTCTGGTAGAATGAGCCTTGATCTGTAGAGGTGGTGACTTTCCGGCCTCTACATAGGCCGCTCTGATAACTTCTTTGATCCAGCGGGCTATGGTGGACCGAGAGGCCGCTTCTCCTTGCTTCTTCCCGCTGTGAAGGACGAACAGATGGTCCCGTCTTTCGTACTGCTTCTGTCTTTTCCAGGTATCTGGGCAACAATCTGCCGATGTCGAGATGGCGTAGCAAACGCCCTTCTTCTGATTTCTTCAAACCCACCATGGTTGGCAAAGATATGGTTTGATTGAGGTGAAATTGTGAGACTACTTTAGGTAAGAAAGAGGGAACCGTGCGAAGATGGATAGCCTCTGGAGTGATTCTGAGAAAGGGATCACGGCAGGACAGCGCTTGTAGCTCTGAGATGCGGCGTGCGGAACACACTGCCAGCAAGAACACCATCTTCAAAGTTAGCGAACGGAGAGACAGGCCCCGAAGGGGTCTGAAGGTGGCTCCTGCGAGGAAATCCAAAACTATGTTGAGGTTCCACAGGGGCACTGGCCACTTCAGTGGCGGACGAATGTGCTTGACTCCTTTCAGGAAGCGGGAAACATCTGGGTGCGTGGCAATGGTCTTGACATCCCTCCTGGGACCGTAGCAAGACAGCGCAGCCACCTGAACCTTGATGGATCTTAGGGAGAGACCCTTCTGAAGCCCATCCTGCAGGAAATCCAGAACAATAGGGATTGTGGTCGCATGTGGATTGGTGCCATGAGTGTCGCACCAGGCTTCAAATACTCTCCAGATCCTTATGTAGGTGAGGGATGTGGAAAACTTGCGAGCTCGGAGGAGTGTATCTATCACCGGCTCCGAGTAACCTCTTTTCTTCAGTCTAGCCCTCTCAATGGCCAGACCGTAAGAGAGAATTGAGCCGGATCCTCGTGGAGGATGGGACCTTGACGTAGCAGGTCCCTGAGAGGAGGCAGGGGAAGAGGCTCCCCTGTCAGTAGTCTTCTCATGTCCGCGTACCAGGGTCTTCTTGGCCAGTCTGGTGCCACTAGAAGAACTAGGCCTCTGTGCCTCTGAATCTTGTGTATAAGGGCGCCCAGCAGGGGCCACAGAGGAAAGGCATATAGCAGGGTCCCTGGCTGAACCAGGGCGTTGATCCCGTGAGAGAACGGATCTCGCTTGCGGCTGAAGTATCTGGGTACTTGAGCATTGGACCTGTCCGCCAGTAAGTCCATGTCCGGAGTTCCCCACTGATCCACAATCATCTGGAAGGCTGTGGGGGACAGCTGCCACTCTCCCGGATTTAGGTTTTCCCTGCTGAGGAAGTCTGCCGCGGTGTTGTCCCTTCCGGCAATGTGGACGGCGGAGATGTCCTGGAGATTCGCCTCTGCCCAAGCCATCAGCGGGGCTATCTCTAGGGACACCTGTTGGCTTCTGGTTCCGCCCTGTCAGTTGATGTATGCCACCCTGGTGGCGTTGTCGGACATCACTCTGACTGCTCTGTTCCTCAGTCTGTGGGCAAATCGCAGGCATGCTAATTGGACTGCCCGTGCCTCTAGATGGTTGATGTTCCACCCCGACTCTTCTCTGTTCCACCGTCCTTGGGTGGTGAGCTCTTCGCAGTGTGCTCCTCATCTGCTCAGGCTGGCATCTGTGGTGAGCAGAGTCCACGTGGGGGAGGACATCTTCGACCCCCTGCTCGTGTGGTCGGATTGCAACCACCACCGTAGCTGGGTCCGCAGTCTGGCTGGTAGAGGTAGATGCACGGAGTAATTCCGGAAGCGAGGGCTCCATCGAGAGAGGAGGGAGCGTTGTAGCGGTCTCATATGGGCCCGCGCTCAGGGTACCACTTCCAGGGTGGATGCCATGAGACCGAGAACCTGCAGATAGTCCCAAGCTATGGGCCGGCTGGCTCCCATCAAGGACCGTAGACGCGTCTGGAGTTTTAACCTCCTCTTGGTAGTGAGGCTGACTTTGTCTGCCTGGGTGTCGAACTGGACTCCCAGGTATTCCAGTGATTGGGAAGGCTATAGGCAACTCTTGCTTAGGTTGACTACCCATCCCAGGCTTTCCAGAAGGGCGATCACTCTGTTGGTTGCCCGATGGCTCTCCTCTCGTGATTTCGCTCTGATCAGCCAATCGTCTAGGTAGGGATGGACAAGGATTCCTTCCCGTCTGAGCACCGCTGCTACTGCTACAATCACCTTGGTGAAGGTCTGCGGCGCCGTGGCCAACCGGAAGGGCAAAGCCCGGAATTGGAAGTGTTGCCCCAGAACCTTGAAGCGTAGGTAGCGCTGATGGTCCTGATGGATCGGGATATGCAGGTAGGCTTCTGACAAGTCTAAGGCCGTGAGGAATTCCCCTGGCTGTACTGCGGTCTTGACTGAGCGCAGAGTTTCCATGCAAAACCTCGGGACCCTTAAGTATCGGTTGACTGACTTGAGGTCCAATACGGGCCAGAAAGTGCCCTCTTTCTTGGGTACCATGAAATAAATGGAATAGTGCCCAGAATCCATTTCCCATGCAGGTACTGGGATTATGGCTTTCAAGGACAGGAGCCTCGCCAGGGTAGCTTCCAGTGCTGCTTTCTTGTGGATTGGACAAGGAGATTCCACGAACCTGTCCGGAGGGATGTGATGGAAGTCCAGATAATACCCCTCTCGGGTGATGGCGAGGATCCACTGGTCCAACGTAATCTCGACCCATCTGGGGTAGAAGAGGGTTAACCTGCCCCCTATGGCTTCGACCCCTGGATGGATCGGCTGATTCTCATTGGGGGGTGCGGCCGGGACCCGAACCCGAGCCGGCTCCCCTCTTGTGCTGCTTGGTCCGAAAGGTCTGGTTCCTGGCCTGAGGACGAGGCGCCTGGTAGCGACTCCTTTAGGGAGTGAAGCGTTGAGAGCTTCTACCTCTGGAGGGCCTCGGAAAGGTGCATTGGTTCCTCGTGGACCTGTCTTCCGGCAGTCGAGGTACTGGAGAGGCACCCCATGTGCTGGCCAGTTTATCTAGGTCGCTGCCAAACAGAAGAGACCCCTTGAACGGCATTCTAGTGAGACGTGTCTTAGAAGGGGCGTCGGCTGACCAGTTTTGTATCCAGAGCTGCCTACTGGCTGCTACTGAGGATGAGACCCCCTTGGCTGTCGTACGGATTAGGTCAGAGGCGGCATCCGTAAGGAACGAGAGAGCTGACTCCATGTCAGCTGCCGGAGCATTGTTCCTGACCTGTGACAAACAGGAACGTGTTACCACGGTGCAGCAGGTTGCGATTCGCAAAGACAGAGCTGCTACCTCAAAGGTGTGTTTCAGGATGGCGTCCAGGCGTCGGTCATGAGCGTCCTTGAGGGCCGCCCCCCCTCCACTGGAATGGTAGTGCGCTTGACCACAGCGCTAACCAAGGCGTCCACCTGAGGGCACGCCAGCATATCCTTGATTGCCGGGTCCAGGGGGTACATGCCGGACAAGGCCCGACCCCCTTTGAATGAGGCCTCTGGCGCATTCCACTCCAGATCGATCAGCTGTTGCACCGCTTGCAGGAAGGGAAAATGGCGGGCTATGGGACGAAGACCCTCCAGCAGGGGGTTCTGCGTAGATGCCTCCATGGTGCTGGGGCCTGGAATAGCCAACTCCATCAGGCACTGAGAGACCAGGTCGGAGAGATCCTCCTTGTGAAAGAACCGCCTCATAGTTCGATATGGCTCTATCCCCGAGGGAAGTTCCCCCTCCTCGGAGGGTTCGGACTCGTCCTCCGAGACATCAGGGTCCACAGGAGCCGGACTGCCCGGAGGCGGGCGCCCGTGGTAAGGGCGAGAGGGTCCAGGGACAGGGTCAGCCGGGGCAGCAGGGCCTGGACGAGTAGCCGACTGCATCTGTACAAAGGCGTGAATCCCCTTAAATAAGTCCACCCATGAAATGGAAGCGGTCTCTAGCCGTCGGGGTACCAAATCCCCCGGAATTCCTGGCTGTTCAGGACGCCCCTCCAAATCCGGGGTGGCCCCTGGGGAACTGTCGGTAAACCTCGGTTGAGACTGGTCCTGGTCCTGGCCCGAGGCTCCCACGGCCTCCTCACATTGGGCACAAAGGGAGTCTGGCTCCTTGCTCTGCGTGACTCTAAGCTGGCACGCTGAGCACAGGCCAAGAGCTTTCACGCTGGAGTCAGGAGGTGCCGCCTCTGGAAACGCCGGGGCGTTCGAGTGTTCCATCGCGTCTTGCGAATGCAGGGCGCCGGCTTATACCAATAATATGCGCTTAATAATATACAATATGCGCTTAATAATATACAATATGCGCTCAAGAATATGCGTTCAGCACTATGCGTTGAATAATATCCAATATGCGCTCAAATATAACATATGCGCTCAAGAATATGCGTGCAGCACTATGCGTTCAAGAACATACAATATACGCTCAAGAATATGATATACAGCATGTGCTTAAAATATGCGTTCAGCTATATGCGCTCAATAACATACATATGCGCTCAAAATATGCGTACAGCACTATGTGCTCAATAATATACAATATGCGCACAAGAACATACGCTTAGTAATGTATATGCTGCGTTGTGCGCCCCTCCACAGGCGCCTATCCATGGGCGCACAATACCTTAACAAGGCTGACAAAATGGCGACCTCCACGGCGTGTCGTCAACCGGCAACGCCGCCGATCCTCGTACCTCGGAGACCAAAAGTAAGAGATGTACGCCTTACCTGATCCTCGGCGCTTCCCGGCTGTAACCCGGGCGGTCTCCGGCTGCGGGGGGAGAGGGGAAATACCTTCACCACCGCGCTCGAGGAATGCACCCACTGCCTCTAAGCCGCCGAACTCGTCACGCTTGGGGCGAAGTCCACGCCGGGACCGAGGCGCCTCTCAGCCAGGCCTGAGCCCTTCTCGCTCGGAGGCTAGATCCCTGCCGCGATTCGGCTACCGGACCGAGGCCTAAACCTCCGAGGGATCGCGGAAATCACCTCGGGAAACTCAACTGGGGGAGGAACCCGAGGGTATCACCGCAGGAGTGCGGGGCTCGTCTGTATCTTCGTAGAATTTTAGTAAGTCAAAAGTAGAAAGTAGAAAGTAGATTTGGAAAACATGCTCAGCGAGCGTGCAGGAGCTCCAAACTGCTTTGGAGATGGAAATTACTGAGTTGCTTCACTTCCTGTGGGGGTATATGTACCCGTGCTGACGTCAGATCCGTCTCCAACTGCTAGCACGACCACACTATACCACTTGTTCTGAGTCCATCTGGCTACACGCTAGGAAATATGCCTTAAAATGTTATTGGTGGAATGCTGTACGGGCACACCTCAGCAAGGGGATGGTGATGCTGGGGAATGTGTTCCCTTGGGGCACGGAATGGCCGGATGAGGATTGGATGTATGTAGGGCTGGCAGAAGCACTAGACAAGCTAGGTCTGGGCCTAGGGCGCCGACCATTAGGGGGCACCACTGCTGCTTGTGAGAGCAGTGACCGAGGGTGGGGGGTTAGGCCCAAGGCAGAAGGTATGTGTGAATGTGAGGGAATAAGGGGGAGAATACATATATGTCTGCAGAGGAAAGGTGGAAGGGTCTAAAAAGCGAAATGGTATTAATTAGGAATATTGCTAAGCTCAAGTGTGAAGTCATGGTCTGGGGGTAGCCACCCCACATAGAACTAAACTTTAAAGTTTGAAGATGAGTGAAGTAAACATTGTTACACTTAGGGGTAGATTAAAAAAAAAAAAAATATGCGCGCCGGGTAGCACGCACCAGTGTGTGTATGTTATAAAATCGGGGGCGACGTGCTCAAGGAGGAGTAGAATTTGGCAAGTTTTGCGCAGCGACAAATCGCAGCCTTCCACAGTTCCCTCCCACCTA
The DNA here is from genome assembly GCF_901001135.1 of Rhinatrema bivittatum. Lineage (NCBI taxonomy): Eukaryota > Metazoa > Chordata > Amphibia > Gymnophiona > Rhinatrematidae > Rhinatrema > Rhinatrema bivittatum. Next base: position 49,021,723 of record NC_042627.1, on the reverse strand, counting down.
CCCTAACCTCCCTTCCCCTTCCCCTCTCCTCCCCACCCCCTAAAAAAATCTTAGGGGTTTTTTTTGTTTTTTTTAAGTTGCTGCTCCTTGGGAGAAGAAGCAACTTGCACGTGCTGGCTGAATGCCAGAGCGTGCGTCCCTGGCACAGCGGCAGATGGCACTGACCAATTCACTCTCTCTTCAATTTAGCATGTTCTAAGTCATTAAAGTGTGTCTCTTGCATAAACACACCCTGAGCTTTCAATCTATGAAATAATGTAAAAAGCTTTCTCCTCTTTATCAGAGAGTGAATACTGTCCACAATAACGGCCCGATTTTAAATTTATTTATTTATTTTTATTTAGAAAGCTTTTATATACCGCTATTTGGATATAACTATCATAACGGTTTACAATATTTGTCAGTATCTAACAAGTAACAAACAACAGTACAAAATTAAAAAATGTCATTCTTACATTCTTAAAATTAAAGAAAATTACAATTTAAAAACAAATATGACTCATTCATCTAATCATTCATATCATTAGCAGTCTCAATAAAACTAGTGCTGAGTAGTGAATTCATGTTGATACTGAAAATACTTATTCCGTCTCGGTTTCATCTGTACCAAAAGCTTGCTTATATAACCAAGTTTTAATTTTTTTCTTAAATTGGATCACATTCGTTTCTAATCCTAACTCTATCGGAAGTTTGTTCCAAATTGTTGGTCCAGCCAGTGACAGAGCTCTTTCCTTTACAGATGTTAACTTTGCTGATACCAATGATTGACTCAAAAGAAGTCCTTTGTTGGCGGATCTTAAATGTCTCTGTGGTGTATGTAATCTTATTACCGCATGTAAAAAACAGGGCCGGGCCCCTTTTAAAATATGCATGGCACGCACAAGGCCATTTAAAATCGGGCCATTATTGTGGACAGTATTCACTCTATGATAAAGAGGAGAAAGCTTTTTACACTATTCCAAAGATTGAAAGCTCAGGGTGTGTTTATGCAAGAGACACACCTTAATGACTTAGAACATGCTAAATTGAAGAGAAAGTGGATTGGTCAGTGTTTTTTCTCTTCCAGTAGGCAGCGAGGAGTGGCTGTACTTTTTCAGAAACAACTTCCATTTGTTTTGGATAAAAGTATACAAGATGAGGAAGGGTGTTTCATTATAGTGGCAGGCACTTTATTTGGGCAGAAGCTAGCATTTCGCAATCTATATGCCCCTAATGTATACTCTAATGGCTGAATTTTAAGAGGCCTGCACGCGCAAATTTATTTATTATTTTTTTATTTAACATTTTTTGTATACCGTGTATTCGGTTTTGCCATCATAACGGTTTATAATAGGATAAAATAACTAGGGTTTTAACATGGAGAATTTCATATATAACCATTTGGAACATTGGAGAAGGAAATAGCAAGGTTGGATTAAATAGAAAAGAAAAAGTTCTTGTCAGTCTATTGTGGGATTCGTGGTTTTGATGAGTCTTCAAGGGTTGACAGGGTGGTGTCTCTGATTTGTTGGTGTCTGGTTGTGGGTCTGGAGGTGTTAGTGATTAAGTGCATCTGAGAATGCTTGGGTGAATAGCCAGGTTTTTAATTCTTTTTTGAAAGTTTTGGTGTCAAATTGAAGTCTTGGATTGAGGGGTAAAGAGTTCCATAGAGATGGGCTGGCGAAGGATATGGCTCTCTCTCGGGTTGATTTTTGCAGGAGGAATTTTGAAAATGCCTTAGTTCATTGAGCGAAGGTTCTTATTTGGAGCATGTACTTGGATATGTTCCGTTAACCAGTAGTTTTGTTGTCCTGTAATAATTTTGTGAAGGATTGATAGAACTTTGTAGTCTATTCTGTATTTAATTGGAAGCCAGTGTAAGGAGATTAGAGTTGGTGTGATGTGTTCTTGTTTCTTAGCTCCTGTGAGAATCCCGGCAGCTGCGTTCTGCAGTATTTGAAGTGGACGGATTGTGGTAAAAGGAAGGCCAAGGAGAAGAGAATTACAGTAGTCTAGGTTTGCAAAATGTAGTAGTTGCAGGACTGTTCTAAAATAATTTTGTGAGAGGAAGGGTTTGAGGCTTCTGAGTGTCAGTAACTTGTGATAACCTTCTTTTATTTTATTTGTTATATGGGATTTGAAGGATAATTCTTTATCAATTGTTCTTCCAAGGTTTCTGGCGTGGTCAACAGGAGAGATTATTGTTTCAGGGTTTTCTGTTTTAAGAGGTTGTTTGGTTGACATTGTTTTTTTATGATTAATTCAGTTTTCTCGATGTTAATTATGAGTTTTAGGTTTGATAGACATTGTTTGATTTTTGAGAGATAAAGTTTATTTTCTTGTAGGTTTCTTCGAGGGTATTTTGAATTGGGACTAATATTTGAATATCATCAGCATAAAGGAAGTGAGTCAAACCCAGATGATCCAGTGTGTGACAGATGGGTATGAGATAGATGTTAAATAGTGTTGCTGACAGTGCAGATCCTTGTGGGACTCCTGTATTTAAGTTCACTTTATTTGAAAGGTTTTTGTTGAATATCACTTGGAAGCTTCTTTTAGATAAATAGAAGGTAAACCATTTTAGGGTAGTGCCTGATAACCCTATTTCAGAAAGTCTGTCGAGAAGAATGGAGTGGTTTACTGTGTCAAAGGCAGCTGACAAATCTAGAAGTAATAGAATGTAACTTTGTCCTTTGTCGAATCCTCGAAGAACTGTGTCATTAAGAGAAAGGAGTAATGTTTCCGTGCTTAGGTTTTATGTGCGTGGCCAGGCTTTGCACGCGCTACGTGCATTTTATGACGATCCCGGTCATACGTGTAAACTCCAGTATGCGCCGAAGTGCCAGGCCGGGGTTGGAGTATGGGCGGGGAGGAGGGATGAGTCGGGACAGTGCCATTTGACACAGTCCCGGGGAAGCACGTGCTAGAGTAGTAAGTACTAAAATAAATAATATAAAAAATCTGTGTGATAGATAGGTTTGGTTTAAGGGGTGGGGAGGAGAGGGGAAGAGGGAGGAAGGTTAGGTATGGGGGTAGGGAAGTTCCCTCCCAGTCCACTCCTTAATTGGAACGGACTGGGAGGGAACTGGGGGAGGCCCATTTGCGTCGCCGTGCGTATTTAGCAAAAATTCCCCTCGCACGCGGCCATTGGATTTTATAACATGTGCACGCCGGGGTGCGTTTTATAAAATTGGCGCATCCATGTGCTGCTTTGAAAATCGACCTCCAATGTCACCTGGGAGAAAGATTTTACTTTCTATTGGCACCCACAAAGTGTTATTCTAGATTGGAATATCTGTTAATACCCGAAAATATATTTCCTTCAGTAAAGGCAGCTAAAATAGGAATTTTCTCAATATCAGATCATGCCCCTGCTGTGCTGGCTTTGGAATTGGTCGCTGCTTCTCACATTAGCAGGGGGTGGAGAATGAACCCGAATTTAGTACATGATGATCATTTCAGAGACTATCCATGTGCCCAGTGGAGGGAATATGTGGAACATAATCAACAACCACAAATCTCTGTCCTTGCTTTGGGAGGAAAGCAAGACAGTCATGAGAGGTGCGATAATAGCTTATGTCAGCAAAAAAAAAATTAAATTTGCAATAAAGTGATATTAAGATTAACAAAACTTGTTCAAGAAGTGAAGTTAGCATATCAAAAAGGGCTTTCGGAGGAACAAAAAACAAATTTAGCTGAAGCTAGGGCTACTTTGGAAAGTCTACTTTTTTCAAAGAGCTGCAAAATCACCATGCTACCATAAATATAAATTCTACAGGAAATGTTGGCCAACTTGGTTAAAGTGTCGGCCCTATATTACAGGAATGAGAGATAAGAGCGGAAGTATTTCTCATGCTTTGGAGGATATTACACACAGACTCATGGAGTTCTTCCAGGAACTGTTCGGTCAGAAAGAGGAGACCATGCACTGTAGATCCGCCTTTTTTAAGGATTTAAAAATTCCACACTTAGATTCTCAGGTGGAAATGCAGAATCATCCGGTCACAGATTCTGAAGTTTATGGAGTGATTCAGAGATTAAAACTTGAAAAGGCATCAGGCTTGGATGGCCTAGGCCCGGAATGCTATAAAATTGTAAAATTCCCCTTATCAGCTGCATTGCCACACTTTTATGATGATGTATTAATGCAAAAACATGTGTCTCTTGAACTGAACCAGTCACTGATTATAGATTTACATAAAAAGGGGGAGATTCATTGAATGTAGACTCTTATAGGCCAATATCATTAATAAATATAGATATTAAGCTCCTCGCGAGTATCCTTGCAGCATGTATCAGTACAGTGGTGCCATACTTGGTAGAACCTGACCAAACAGGTTTTGTGCAGGGCCACCATGGTGTTAGAAATGTGAAAAAGGCCTTTAATGGCTATGCAGGCAACCCCTCCAGATGATCGTATGGTATTACGTCTAGATGCGGAAAAGGAATGTGACTCGCTGATTTGGAGCTACATGTTCTGAATATTAGCACAATTTGGTTTTCAGGGGCCCTGTCTGAATTGGTTGCACAGACTGGACAGCAATCTGGCAGCGAGGGTGTTGATGAATGGCCAACCCTCCTCACCCTTTCGGTCGCATGGAGAAATGAGGCAGGGTTGCCCCCTTTCTCCCATTTTAATATAAATATAATATATAATATAATATAATATATTATATATATTATATTATATATTATATATAAATATAATATATAATATAACATAACAAATATAATATTAATATAAATATAAATTAATACATTTTATTTGTATTGGCAATTGAACCACTAGCAACTAAGTTAAGTCTTACAGAACTTGCAGGGATAAAAGTGGGGGAGCAAGTTTTAAAAATATCATTGTTTGCAGATGACATTTTACTTTTGTGGGCAAAGCGCATTCGGAAGTGGGAGGGTTTTTTTTTTATTATTTAAAGTTTATTGAATTTCATAACATTTACAATGAAAAGAAATTAGGAATTTGAGGGTTACATATCAATTTGCCAAAGAAAAAATACAAAAGTAAACATTATTTGTTATCCCTAATATTTTTAGTCCACTTTATCTGGGAAGCAACATAAGTAATTAATAAAGGAAATATGTCTAATCATAGGACATATGAGTGAGATCCTTATTTGACCAATTAATTAATTAACCCATCATGTAGGCTGTTCATGAACCCCAAATCCCTCCTTATCTAAAAGAAATACCTCCAGGTGATCGGGTTGCTGAAAAACAAATTTGTTTTTTTGATGAAAAATAATACACTTGCATGGGAATTTGAGGAAAAATGTAGCCCCAATGGCTAAAACTCTTCCTCGCATTGCCAAAAATTGCTTCCTCCTCACCTGGGTAGGTCTAGAGACATCAGGGAACACCTGGACAGTTTTACCACAGAATAAGAAATTTTTATTCCTAAAATATTTCTGAAGAACAAGATTTTTTTCAACTTCTAATCCAAAAGCTACTATTAAAGTTGCTCTGGTTGTTATATCATCCCCAGATGCTTCTAGAAAGGATGTCAAATTAGGGCTTTTATCATTTATTTCATCCAACTCACCCTCTTTTACTTTCACATCTCTCTTATAACTAGATATATAATAAATATTCGATATCAATAAATCACTACTTATACCCAACACTTCCTTAGTATACTTTTTGAATAGCTCTTGTGGAGACAACAATCTGGTATAAGGAAAGTTTAAGAACCTTAAATTCTTATTTCGAATATTATTTTCCAGCATTTCAAGATTTCTATATATCATTAAAGAGTCTTTAATAAATGCATTCCCACTCGCTTGTAAAGAGGTAATTTGATTATTCATCGTTTTGTCTGCAGATTCCAAACACTCTATCCTCTTCCCGTGGTCGTCCACCTTCCCCCTTAATCTCAGCTGCAAAAACAGTGGATTGAGTCATGGATTGAGAAAGTTTCTTTTCCATTTTCACTACAGCCTTCCATATATCTGCCAAGGAGATATTCTCAGGGTCTGCCAATTCAGCTTCCCCTTCCATTATTCCAGCACATGGTATAGGCTCCAAATCTCTGGTGCCTCCCTCTGCTGAAATTGGCATTTCAGTAACAGCGGTGGTATTAAGATTACTTACCACCCCATTACTTTGGTCCTTGATGGGTCTTTGGTCCTGGACGGGACTAGCGCTCATCCCAGAAGAGAAAGATAATTCCTGAACAGTCTCTCCAGTTTGCTGACTCCCTCTACGGATAATGTGACTATCCATAGGGCCTTTCATCTCCTTGGAGGCTGGGGTAGACGTTATTGGCTTTATCTTCCTTTTCTTCCCCATGTGGAGCTCTCCTCAAATTTTCCTCCAGGGGTGCGCCCCTTTGGTGCGTGGCTTCGGCGCGCCGGCGGCTGCGCGCCGCTGTGCTGATCTTTTTGTAGCACAGCCTCATCAGCTGTTGATGACGCCGGAGTTGGGAGGCGGGTTCAGCGACCCTCCGGTACGGTCCCTCTCGTCCTCACACGGGTCTCTTTCTCCAGGAAGGCTTCCGGTTCTCCGCGGCTGTGCTGATCTTTTTGTAGCACAGCCTCGTCAGCTGTTGATGACGCCGGAGTTGGGAGGCGGGTTCAGCGACTCTCTGGTACGGTCCCTCTCGTCCTCACACGGGTCTCTTTCTCCAGGAAGGCTTCCCGGAAGTGGGAGTTTTAACAAAGGTTTTTTCAAACTTTCAAACATTTGCGGGTTTAAAAATAAATTTTGAAAAATTGGAAGTTCTGCCCATAGATAGTTCTCTTCAGTGGGTGGAGTTCTTTAAGCTCTTTATTATCATTTTGTTTCATTGTAAGCTGCCCAAGAGGCGTCAGTTTTAGTTCCCTGTAAACCGGTGCGATATGTATATTATACAGGAACATCGGTATATAAAAATAAAAAATAAATAAATAAATAAATAACAAGCTTAAGTACTTGGGAGTATGGATCCCGAAGGATCTTGAGCAATCAGCTACGGTCCATCTTTAGTGAACATCAAACTGAAGTACTTGTTTAATATTTCTGCCATTTCTTTGATTCTCTCCATACATTGCTCCGTGTCACCTTTCAATTTCATTATACCACTTCTGGCCTCCCTTCTTTCTAAGATATAAACTCAGGTCGTCATGTGATTTCTCTGTATCCTATTTGCGATATCGAACCCTACTGTCTGATGATCACTGGTGCTCATGTGAGCCCTTACCAGCATTAGTGAGCATAGATCAAGTATCACACTCTCCCTCATGGGTTTCAAAACTATTTGTTTGAGTAGAGCCCCTTGAAGGGCATCCACTATCTCTCTGCTTCTTGTAGATTCCACAGAAGGGATATTCCAATTAAAGGAGATGCATTAAAAAGAAGTAATTTGCACCCATATCAAGCTCTATAATGCACAGAGGTGTTGGTTTTTAGTGTTTGCTACATGCAAAAATTTCAGTTATAATCTCTTCTAATTTATATGCGGTGGAAACTAAAATGAATTAATGGTTCCCTCTACTGGTAGACCTCATGTATTACACCATCCTCTAGGAAGCTGCCTTCACACTTAAAGCTGTAGTGTAAAATTATTTATATATAGTAATTCAGTTCACAACTAAAATAAAGACCCTTCTTTTTTAAATTTTTGTTTTAATCCTGATAAGTTTTGAAAAGCTTGGCATACTATTTTTATTTATTTTTTATTTATTTTTTAAAATGTATAGACCGCCCATCTACTTAAGCAGTGTAACTCCCATCAATTATCAATCTAAGCCAATCAGGAGGCTGCTGTTCTGATCCTTCCTAGAGCAGCAGGCAGAGGATGCTCTGATGTGTGCAAAGCATGAATATATAATGATCAATGGAAGAGGGGACTGAGGGGACTGAGGGCTCCATTCACTTTCCCCCACCGCTCTTTGTCATTTTGGGCTCTAGAGGGTGAATATCTTATTTATTTATTTATTTATTTTTAATTTTTATATACCGATGTTCCTGTAAAGAATACATATCGCACCGGTTTACAAGGAACTGAACAGTCGCCTCCAGGGCGGAAATACATTAAAACAGTCGCCTCAAGGCAGAATACATTAACACAAGTATACAGGAAAACTATTAAAAGAGAAACTTTCATAAACTCAATTAAATGTAACTGTGAACCATAAATCAGGAACCATAAATCAGGAACATATGTATAGAGGTAGGTATATCGTCTGTCGCTTCACCAGATTTTAGCTCTCAGGGAAAGCTTGAGTGAATAGCCAAGTCTTTAGCTTCTTTTTGAATGTCGGAAGGCATGGTTCTTGGTGGAGGTCCGGTGGGAGCAGGTTCCAAAGATGGGGACCTGCAGTGGACAGAGCTCGTTTCCTCAATGAGGTTTTTGTTGGCTGGGTGTGAAGCATGTTCTGGTATGCACTTCTGATCGGTCTATTGGAGACGTGTTGCTGTAGTTGGAAGGATAGGCTGAGGGGGGAGATGTTGTGAAGAGCCTTGTGAATCATCATGAGGGATTTAAATTGTATCCTAAATTTTATGGGCAGCCAGTGAAGATTTTGGAGGATAGGGGTGATGTGATCCCATTTTTTGGTGTTAGTGAGAATTCTGGCTGTCGCGTTCTGGACCATCTGAAGTGGTTTGATGGTGTTGGCTGGCAAGCCCAGGAGGAGTGAGTTGCAATAGTCCAGTTTAGGGAGGATGATAGATTGTAGTACCAAGCGGAAGTCTTGGAAGTGTAGAAGAGGTTTTAATTTTTTTAAGACTTGCAATTGGGTTTCACAGAATAGCAAATATCATAAAGGAGATGTTCAAGGTGTCAAAAGATATTGGTTGTGACTTGAGAAAGCAAATGTTGCTTACCTGTGACAGGTGTTCTCACAGCACAGCAGGATGTTAGTCCTCACATAAGGGTGACATCACAGGATGGAGCCCAATCACGGAACACTTTTGTCAAAGTTTCCAGAACTTTGTCTGACCCCTACTGGGCATGCCCAGCATGGCACTAACCCTGCAGCCAGCAGGGGTCCCCCTTCAGTCTTGTTTAAAAGCTACAGGCAGTGCCAAAAATTAAAATAAGAAAACGTTACGAACCCAACACCGGGGGGTGGCAGACGGGTTTCATGAGGACTAACATCCTGCTGTCCTGTGAGAACACCTGTTACAGGTAAGCAACATTTGCTTTCTCACAGGACAAGCAGGATGGTAGTCCTCACATATGGGTCAGTACCGAGCTGAGGATGTCCGAGAATGCACCAAATATCCCCAGGTGTGCAAGGCACTAGGACTGGGGTGGAATTTGGTCGAGGGCATCCTGAACCCTAACGGGCAGGTGGAAGGGTGTTGGTACGTCACATTGGAAATAGGTTACGAAGGACAGACTGGCCGAAGATGGAATCTTGTCTTCCGGCCTTGTCCAAGCAATAGTGGGCTGCAAAGGTGTGGAGCAAACTCCAGGTGGCAGCCCTGCAAATGTCAGGAAGCGGCACCGATCGTAGGTGTGCTACTGAAGTCGCCATGGCCCTCACAGAGTGTGCTTTAACACAGTCTTGAAATGGAATGCCCGCTTGCTGATAGCAAAAGGATATGCAGTCCGCCAACCAGGAGGAGAGAGTCTGCTTACCCACAGGCTGCCCCAACTTGTTAGGATGGAAAGAGACAAAGAGTTGAGTACTTTCCCTGTGGGCAGCTGTACGGTCTAGGTAGAATGCTAGAGCCTGTTTACAGTCAAGGGTATGCAGAGCCTGTTCTCCTGGATTGGAATGGGGCCTGGGAAAAATGGTAGGTAGTATAATGGATTGATTGAGATGAAAGTCTGAAACTACCTTAGGCAAGAATTTAGGGTGAGTGCGGAGTACTGCCCAGTCCTGCAGAAGTTTAGTGTAAGGCGGATAGGTAACTAGAGCCTGTAATTCACTAACTCTGCGAGCCAAAGTGATTCCCAGAAGGAAAATCACTTTCCATGTGAGATAGCGAAGATCACAGGATTGAAGAGGCTCGAATGGTGATTTCATGAGCTGACCCAAAACCAGGTTGAGGTCCCAAGAAGGGGGCCAGAGGACGCAGTGGAGGCTTGAGGTGAAGCAAGGCCTTCAGAAAACGTGTTACAAGGGGTTGTACTGATATGGGTACATCCCAGATACCTTTATGGAAGGCGGCTACTGCACTGACATGCATTCTGATGGAAGAAGTTTTTAGACCTGACTCTGATAAGTTCCAGAGATAGTCCAAAAACTTTGTGATAGGACAGGTTAAGGGGTCGAGGGACTGAGAAGAGCACCATGACGTAAGAACATAAGAACATAAGAAATTGCCATGCTGGGTCAGACCAAGGGTCCATCAAGCCCAGCATCCTGTTTCCAACAGAGGCCAAACCAGGCCACAAGAACCTGGCAATTATCCAAACCAGGCCACAAGAACCTGGCAATTATCCAAACACTAAGAAGATCCCATGCTACTGATGCAATTAATAGTAGTGGCTATTCCCTAAGTAAACTTGATTAATAGCCGTTAATGGACTTCTCCTTCAAGAACTTATCCAAACCTTTTTTGAATCCAGCTACTCTAACTGCACTAACCACATCCTCTGGCAACAAATTCCAGAGCTTTATTGTGCATTGAGTGAAAAAGAATTTTCTCCGATTAATCTTAAATATGCTACTTGCTAACTTCATGGAATGCCCCCTAGTCCTTCTATTATTCGAAAGTGAGAATAACCGAGTCACATCTACTCGTTCAAAACCTCTCATGATCTTAAAGACCTCTATCATATCCCCCCCTCAGCCGTCTCTTCTCCAAGCTGAACAGCCCTAACCTCTTCAGCCTTTCCTCATAGGGGAGCTGTTCCATTCCCTTTATCATTTTGGTTGCCCTTCTCTGTACCTTCTCCATCGCAACTATATCTTTTTTGAGATGTGGCGATCAGAATTGTACACAGTATTCAAGGTGTGATCTCACCATGGAGCGATATAGAGGCATTATGACCTTTTCTGTTTTATTAACCATTCCCTTCTTAATAATTCCTTACATTCTGTTTGCTTTTTTGACTGCTGCAGCACACTGAGCCGACGACTTTAAAGTATTATCCACTATGATGCCTAGATCTTTTTCCTGGGTGGTAGCTCCTAATATGGAACCTAACATCGTGTAACTACAGCAAGAGTTATTTTTCCCTATATGCAACACCTTGCACTTGTCCACATTAAATTTCATCTGCCATTTGGATGCCCAATCTTCCAGTCTTGCAAGATCCTCCTGTAATGTATCACAGTCTGCTTGTGATTTAACTACTCTGAATAATTTTGTATCATCCGCAAATTTGATAACGTCACTCGTCGTATTCCTTTCCAGATCATTTATATATATATTGAAAAGCACCGGTCCAAGTACAGATCGCTGAGGCACTCCACTGTTTACCCTTTTCCACTGAGAAAATTGACCATTTAGTCCTACTCTCTGTTTCCTGTCTTTTAACCAGTTTGTAATCCACAAAAGGACATCGCCTCCTATCCCATGACTTTTTAGTTTTCGTAGAAGCCTCTCATGAGGGACTTTGTCAAATGCCTTCTGAAAATCCAAATACACTACATCTACTGGTTCACCTTTATCCACATGTTTATTAACTAGGGATGTGAATCGTTTTTTGACGATTTAAAATATCGTCCGATATATTTTAAATCGTCAAAAATCATTAGGGCCACGATACAATACCAATTCCCCCGATTTATCGTCAAAAAATCGTAAATCGGGGGAAGGGGGAGGGCAGGAAAACCGGCACACTAAAACCCCCTAAAACCCACCCCCGACCCTTTAAATTAAATCCCCCACCCTCCCGAACCCCCCCAAATGCTTTAAATTACCTGGGGATCCAGCGGCGGTCCGGAACGGCGGCGGTCCGGAACTGCCCCCTCAATTGAATCGTGTTGTCTTCAGCCGGCGCCATTTTCCAAAATGGCGGCGCAAAATGGCGGCGGCCATAGACCAACACGATTCGACTGCAGGAGGTCGTTCCGGACCCCCGCTGGACTTTTGGCAAGTCTTGTGGTGGTCAGGAGGCCCCCCCAAGCTGGCCGAAAGTTCCTGGGGGTCCAGCCGGGGTCCGGGAGCGATTTCCTGCCGCGAATCGTTTTCCATATGGAAAATGGCGCCGGCAGGAGATCGACTGCAGGAGGTCGTTCAGCGGCGGTCCGGAACCCCCGCTGAACGACCTCCTGCAGTCGATCTCCTGCCGGCGCCATTTTCCGTACGGAAAACGATTCGCGGCAGGAAATCGCTCCCGGACCCCCAGCAACTTTTGGCCAGCTTGGGGGGGCCTCCTGACCCTCACATGACTTGCCAAAAGTCCAGCGGGGGTCCAGAACGACCTCCTGCAGTCGAATCGTGTTGGTCTATGGCCGCCGCCATTTTGCGCCGCCATTTTGGAAAATGGCGCCGGCTGAAGACAACACGATTCAATTGCAGGAGGCTGTTCTGGACCGCCGCCGTTCCGGACCGTCGCTGGATCCCCAGGTAATTTAAAGCACAGATGCAGCTTTGATTTCCTTAAGAGAAGTGGGACACGGGAGTTGGATAAACCTGTCTTACACAAACAGTGCAGTTAGCCACCTTTGGGCAAACTCAGCTGGAGCTAAGCTAATGAAATATATTAGGGAAAAAATTAAGTAGAGCAAGAAATAAGACCGCCGCCGTTCCGGACCGCCGCTGGATCCCCAGGTAATTTAAAGCATTTGGGGGGGGGGGGGTTCGGGGGGGGGGGGGATTTAATTTAAAGGGTCGGGGGTGGGTTTTAGGGGGTTTTAGTGTGCCGGCTCACGATTTTAACGATTTTCACGATACTTTACACACCCAAACGGCAACAATACGATTCCCTCCCCCTCCCAGCCGAAATCGATCGTTAAGACGATCGAGGACACGATTCACATCTCTATTATTAACCCTTTCAAAAAAATGAAGCAGATTTGTTAGGCAAGATTTCCCTTGGGTAAATCCGTGTTGACTGTGTTCCATTAAATCATGTCTCTCTATATGCTCTACGATTTTGATCTTGAGAATAGTTTCCACTATTTTTCCCGGCACTGAAGTTAGGCTCACTGGTCTATAGTTACCCGGATCGCCCCTGGAGCCTTTTTTAAATATTGGGGTTACATTGGCCACCCTCCAGTCTTCAGGTACAATGGATGATTTTAATGATAGGTTACAAATTGTAACTAATAGATCAGAAATTTCATTTTTTAGTTCTTTTAGTACCCTAGGATGCATACCATCTGGTCCAGGTGATTTGCAGCTCTTTAGTTTGTCAATCTGGCCTACTACATCTTCCAGGTTCACAGTGATTTCATTCAGTTCGTCTGACTCATCACCCCTGAAAACCATTTCCGGAACTGGTATCTCCCCAACATCCTCATTAGTAAACACAGAAGCAAAGAATTCATTTAGTCTTTCTGCAATGGCCTTATCTTCCCTAAGAGCCCCTTTAACCCCTTGGTAATCTAATGGTCCAACCGACTCCCTCACAGGTTTCTTGCTTTGGATATATTTAAAAAAGTTTTTATTATGAGTTTTGCCTCTATGGCCAACTTCATTTCAAATTCTCTCTTCGCCTGTCTTATCAATGTTTTACACTTAACTTGACAATGCTTATGTTTTATCCTATTTTCTTCAGATGGATCCTTCTTCCAATTTTTGAAGGATGATTTTTTGGCTAAAATAGCCTCTTTCACCTCACCTTTTAACCATGATGGTAATCGTTTTGCCTTCCTTTCACCTTTCTTAATGCGTGGAATAATGCGTGGAATAATGCGTGCCTCTAGGATTGTATTTTTAAACAATGTCCAAGCCTGTTGAACACTTTTAACCTTTGCAGCTGCACCTTTCAGTTTTTTTCTATTTTCCTCATTTTATCAAAGTTTCCCTTTTGAAAGTTTAGTGTTAGAGCTGCAGATTTACTTATTGTCCCCCTTCCAGTTATTAGTTTAAATTTGATCATGTTATGATCACTGTTGCCAAGGGGCCCCACCACCGTTACCTCTCTAACCAAATCCTGTGTTCCACTAAGAATTAAATCTAAAATAGCTCCCTCTCTTGTTGGTTCCTGAACCAATTGCTCCATGAAGCAATCATTTATTACATCCAGGAACTTTATGTCTCTAGCAAGTCCTGATGTTACATTTACCCAGTCAATATTGGGGTAATTGGAATCTAGCAAGTCAATAGTGCAAGTAAAGAGATCAAAGTCCCATTCACTAAGTATAAGAAATTTATTAAACATAAGTCAAGTTCATCAATCATTTAATGCGGCAACTCCATATAAGTAATAGCAAACGTATGTGTTATAAGTCCCCCGACACGGTCCCGTGTTTCGCGGAGGCTGCATCGGGAGGGACCCAAAGGAATTATTCATATCTGTAATATAATATAGAATAAAATAGTGAGGAGAGGAGCAAACACTGCCAAACAAGTGATATAATTAAAGGTACACATACCCATTCAAGTCTTCTCAGGAGCGCACTCGCCCTCTGATCTGCACAAACATTTAAAGAGCAGAAAAAGGCGCGAAGGGCAACTCTCGCGAGGTATTGCAATCAGCGGACAGACATCTGTAGACGGCCACTTCTAAATATTGTTAATAAAACAGATACCATTCAATATCTTTGTTGAGCCCAGAAGGGGCTACTGTGTTAAGGGTATAGATCCATCGTTGCTCCCTCCTACGAAGCATACCGGAGAAGTCACCCCCCCGCGAAGGGGGCGGGACCACCTCCAATACCGAGAAGGAGAGAGAATCAATGGAATGTTCAGTCTGGAGCCAGTGGGACACTAAAGGTTCATCAATCCTGGAGGATCTTATATTAGAACAATGTTCTATAATCCGTGTCTTTATCATTCGAGATGTTTTCCCCACGTACAGCAGTGGACAGGGGCATCGTATGACATAAATGACTCCTTTTCACGACAGCCTCGCCAGCGAGCGGCTCCTCCAGCGCTACAGACCAGTCAACAACAACGACCGGTCCGCCCACCTCGGACTCAGGCCGAATTGTGGCAATAAAGGACACAGTTTTTAACTTATCATCCCGCCACTTAACCACTACTGAATTAAATGTATTACATCAGGGACTTTCGTTTGTCCCTACCCAGAAGGGGGATGCGTTTGACATCCTGGTTCATTTACATCGGTTCTTTCGATCTCTGAAACTCAAACTCTTTTTTGAGAATTCTCCTCCATCCCTTGATTCCTCTGTGGTACATGTGAAATCAAAATGGACCCCCCCGGGGGTGGGGGATGTCATGATAGGGGCGTTTGAACGCCTTGTATGCCACGATGTATCATTGATTTGTTCACAAAATCAATATATCAGACATAACCTAACAAAAGAGGAGGCTAGCGCTCTTACGGCCCTTGCTCGAGATCCCTCGATTGTTATCAAACCAGCGGACAAGGGAGGGGGGATAGTGGTACTTAATAAAACAGATTATATGGCAGAAGTTCTCAGACAACTGAGTGACACTGCCTTTTATGTACCTTTAACTACTGATCCCACAAATTCATTACGTCACCACATTCATTCAATAGTCCAGTCAGCCCTAGAGGCACACATTATCACCGCCAAGGAGGCCAAGTTTTTGACTCCATCATACCCGGTAATGCCTCTATTTTACGTCCTCCCAAAAGTACACAAGTCCCTTGAAAAACCGCCGGGACGCCCGATTGTATCCGGGATTGGGTCCTTACTGGAGCCTTTATCACAGTTCGTTGATATTTTTCTGAAACCTATGGTACCCCAGATATGCTCCTATGTGAGGGATTCCTCTCACTTTATGACCATATTATCAGCACTACAGGTCCCTCAAT
Organism: Rhinatrema bivittatum; assembly: GCF_901001135.1. Classification (NCBI taxonomy): domain Eukaryota; kingdom Metazoa; phylum Chordata; class Amphibia; order Gymnophiona; family Rhinatrematidae; genus Rhinatrema; species Rhinatrema bivittatum. Next base: position 49,005,939 of record NC_042627.1, on the reverse strand, counting down.
CTACGATCTTTCTCATTACACTTGATGTGGTATCCCTGTACTCTAATATCCCTCAAAGTGAGGCCCTGACAGTGATTGAGAAATATTTGAACACACGTCCGCCACCACAGCGGATTACCACTTCTTTTCTAGTGCAACTTGCTGAACTAGCATTAACCAAAAATTTTTTCCGGTTTGAGGACACGTTTTATCAGCAAGTAAAGGGGACTGCAATGGGGGCCACTATGGCTCCGAGCTTAGCGTGCCTGTACATGGCTGAATATGAAACGTCAAATATATACTCGTCTACATGGTATCATTTCATCCATGTATGGCTACGCTACATCGATGATATTTTCATTATCTGGACAGGCACGGATATCCAGTTTTTTATGTTTCTGGATTGGATCAATACAGTTAATGCTCACATCCAATTTAATTACAGTATTCACCCTTCCTGCATATCGTTTTTAGACATCAATGTCTTATGGGTGGTGGACCACTTTGAAACAACCCTTTTTCGTAAACATACAGACTGCAATACCTTGCTGGCCTATAAAAGTTGCCATCCAAGGGCACTGTGGGATAATATCCCCACGGGGCAATTTTTGAGACTTCGCCGGCTATGTTCAACACGTCAGGAATTCCTTTCTCAATCCAATGGGCTGGTTGACCGCTTCACTGAAAGGGGCTACCCGATGCGTGTGATTAAAAGGGCTTTTAAGCGTGCGTTGTATACACAACGAGACTGGCTGTTTACACCTTCCACGTCATCGGATGAAGTCTCTTACAACTGCATTCTTCCTTTTTCCATTGTGGGGAGGGCTGTAGCTAAGATGGTGAAGCGTCATTGGTTATCTTTGTCCCTGAACAGTTTAATGCATGGTCCCCCACGATTTACCTTCAAACGTGCCACCAATCTTAGAGATCGCCTGGTGCACACAGCCCCAGTGGCACAATTTCCAGTGAAATCGAGCGGTCAGCATATTCCTTGCGGTCACTGTACAATGTGCAGTCACACGCAACCGGCCACCACATTCGCACACCCTTTGACTGGACGTGTGTTCAAACTTTACTCTCAATCGAACTGTTGCACAAAAGGAGTCATTTATGTCATACGATGCCCCTGTCCACTGCTGTACGTGGGGAAAACATCTCGAATGATAAAGACACGGATTATAGAACATTGTTCTAATATAAGATCCTCCAGGATTGATGAACCTTTAGTGTCCCACTGGCTCCAGACTGAACATTCCATTGATTCTCTCTCCTTCTCGGTATTGGAGGTGGTCCCGCCCCCTTCGCGGGGGGGTGACTTCTCCGGTATGCTTCGTAGGAGGGAGCAACGATGGATCTATACCCTTAACACAGTAGCCCCTTCTGGGCTCAACAAAGATATTGAATGGTATCTGTTTTATTAACAATATTTAGAAGTGGCCGTCTACAGGTGTCTGTCCGCTGATTGCAATACCTCGCGAGAGTTGCCCTTCGCGCCTTTTTCTGCTCTTTAAATGTTTGTGCAGATCAGAGGGCGAGTGCGCTCCTGAGAAGACTTGAATGGGTATGTGTACCTTTAATTATATCACTTGTTTGGCAGTGTTTGCTCCTCTCCTCACTATTTTATTCTATATTATATTACAGATATGAATAATTCCTTTGGGTCCCTCCCGATGCAGCCTCCGCGAAACACGGGTCCGTGTCGGGGGACTTATAACACATACGTTTGCTATTACTTATATGGAGTTGCCGCATTAAATGATTGATGAACTTGACTTATGTTTAATAAATTTCTTATACTTAGTGAATGGGACTTTGATCTCTTTACTTGCACTATTGACTTGCTGGATTTACTTATGTGCAAGGTGCTTCTGCAACATTTCCGGTAATTGGAATCTCCCATTATTATTGCACTGCCAAATTGGTTTGCCTTCCCTGATTTCTCTTAGCATTTCATCATCTGTCTGATCATTTTGTCCAGGTGGATGGTAGTATACTCCTATCACTATACTCTTACCCAACACACATAGGATTTCTACCCATATAGATTCTACTGAGCATTTAGCCTCTTGTATGATCTTTATCCTGTTGGACTCTATACACTCCCGGACATAAAGTGTCACACCCCCGCCAAGTTGATCCTCCCTATCATTGCGATATAATTTGTACCCTGATAATAGTACTGTCCCATTGGTTATCCTCCTTCCACCAAGTTTCTGTGATGCCAATTATGTCAATATCATCATTTGCTGCTATACACACTAACTCTCCCATCTTACTTCTTAGACTTCTGGCATTGGCATACAGACATTTCAAAGTGTGTTTTTTTGTTTGTTTTAACAACCTGCTTTTCAGTTTTTTGGGATAATTCAGAAATCATTAGCTTTGGTGATTTTTTACATATAGGCATATGGACTATGTTTGCTTTTAATGGAACCTCTCTGTTGGGATGCCCTAACTCTCCTGTTTCATTAGTATCCTTCAAGGATACATTTCTCCGAACCATGCACTGCTGAGTGACTGTCGGCTTTCCCCCTTGTTCTAGTTTAAAAGCTGCTCTATCTCCTTTTTGAAAGTTAGTGCCAGCAGCTTGGTTCCACTCTGGTTAAGGTGGAGCCCATCCTTTTGGAAAAGTCTTCCCTTTCCCCAAAAGTTTCCCCAGTTCCTTACAAAGCTGAATCCCTCTTCCCTGCACCATCGTCTCATCCACGCATTGAAACTCTGGAGCTCTGCCTGCCTCTGGGGACCTGCACGTGGAACAGGAAGCATTTCAGAGAATGCCATCCTGGAGGTTCTGGATTTAAGCTTCCTACCTAAAATCCTAAATTTGGCTTCCAGAACCTCTCTCCCACATTTTCCTATGTCGTTGGTGCCCAAATGTACCACGACAGCCGGCTCCTCTCCAGCACTGTCTATAATCCTATCTAGGTGACGCGTGAGGTCTGCCACCTTCGCACCAGGCAGGCAAGTTACCAGGAGGTCCTCACGTCCACCAGCCACCCTGCTATCTACATTTCTAATAATCGAATCACCAACTATGATGGCTGGCCTAACCCTTCCCTCCTGGGCAGTAGCCCTGGGAGCCTTTTCCTTAGTGTGAGAGGACAATACATCACCTGGAGAACAGGTCCTTGCTACAGGATCACTTCCTGCTACACCAGGGTGATGTTCTCCTACTGGGAGACATAAACCTGTTCTATTTGTAAGAGTAAGATTTTCTCGTGGAAGGCTTCCATGAAGCAATCAGGACACGGGAAACTGGGTCAGAAAGGTTAAGTGGCTGAAGGATTAACCTTTCAACATCCATGCCATCAGGGACAAGACTTGAAGATTGGGGTGGCGCAGGCACCTGTCGTTTTGAGTGATCAGAAGCGGGTCCTTTCCTAAGGGAATGTGCCTGCGAATGGAGAGATCCTGAAGTATTGGAAATCACACTTGGCGTGGCCAGTGAGGTGCTATCAGGATCATGGTTCCCTTGTCTTGACGTAACTTTACGAGAGTCTTCGAGAGAAGAGGAAATGGAGGAAATGCATAAAGTAGACCGGTTGCCCACAAGAGGGAGAATCCGTCTCTGGGCTGAGAGTGTTTGCTGCGAATGAGAGAGCAGAAGTTCTCTACTTTGCGGTTTTGAGGAGATGCAAAGAGTTCTATCTGAGGACATCCACATTGTTGGAAGATGGAGTTCGCTACTGAGGGGTTGAGAGACCACTCGTGCGGTTGAAAGATGCGACTCAGCTTGTCTGCCAACACATTGTCCACTCCCGGCAAGTAGGTGGCCCTGAGGTACATCGAATGGGAGAGAGCTTCTGCCCATATCTGTGCAGCTTCCTGACACAGAAGGAAGGAGCCCATGCCACATGGCCACATGGTTGTCTGTATGGATCAGGATAACTTGATTTGAGAGGTGATCCTGAAATGCCCTGAGAGCATATCTGATTGCTTGAAGCTCCAGGAAATTTATTTGGTGTTTGGCTTCCTCTGGAGACCAAGATCCTTGTGTCTGCAGATTGGCCACATGGGCTCCCCAGCTGAGGTTGGAAGCATCGGTGGTGAGAGTTAATTGAGGGTCTGGAGCCTGAAAGGGCAAGCCTTGGAGGAGATTGACCTGATTTTTCCTCCAAGCGAGAAACTGACGGAGTGAGTCAGTTATGTGGACAATGGTCGACAGGTGCTGAATGCTTTGCGTCCATTGAGACCTTAGAGTCCACTGCATGACTCTCATGGCCAAATGGGCCATTGGTGTGACCTGAACTGAAGACGCCATGTGTCCCAGGAGGATCAGAAAGTGGCGTGCAGTTGCGGAGTGCTGAGACTGCAGCTGGTGCGCAAGAGACACAAGGGTGAGAGCTCGCTGTCAAGGCAGAAAAGCCTTTGCCTGCAAGGTGTCCGCCCCAATGAACGACAAGGTTTGAGATGGGACTAAGTAGGATTTGTCATAGTTGACGAGAAATCCTAATGAGATTAGAGTGTGTAAGGTTAGATTGAGGGATGACAGAGCAACTTGCTGAGTCGGAGCCCTGATTAACCAATCGTCTAGATAAGGGTAGATGTAAACACCTTGAGTCCTGAGGAAGGCTGCAACTACTACGTGCCCCTTACTCACGGCGCATCGCTTCCAAATCGGCTGTGGGCACCACTGCTCGCCCTGCCATCACCCACCACCGCCATCGACTCCAGGCTCACCGTAAATATCACCAAAACCGTGAGAGAGAAAAGAAAAAAAGAGACCAACCTGAAAAAAAAATTAAAGAACTCAGCCGCCGAATCCACCGTAAAGCAGCGAAAGGAAAGGCAAAAGTAAGACCCGCCCCACCATTGACGCCCCCACGCCGTCCACATCTCCTCCCTGAGTTCCAGAGCCCCAATCAAGGGCTAGGAACTGCGTCCACGTGGCGCCTGGGAGGACGGTCTTGCTCCCTTTAAACTTGGGCGCGCTACCGCAGCACGTCCCTTACTCGCAGCACATCGCTCCCAAAACGGCTGTGGGCACCACTGCTCGCCCTGCCATCACCCACTGCCGCCATCGACTCCAGGCTCACTGTAAATATCACCAAAACCGTGAGAGAGAAAAGAAAAAAAGAGACCAACCTGAAAAAAATTAAAGAACTCAGCCGCCGAATCCACCGTAAAGCAGCGAAAGGAAAGGCAAAAGTAAGACCCGCCCCACCATCGACGCCCCCACGCCACCCATATCTCCTCCCTGAGTTCCAGAGCCCCAATCAAGGGCTAGGAACTGCGTCCATGTGGCGCCTGGGAGGACGGTCTTGCTCCCTTTAAACTTGGGTGCACTTCAGCGGCGCCGCTCGCCGGGTGTCGCGCGCACGAAGGAGCGTGACCCGAGGGGCCTGCCCCTTAGTGCGCCCCTTTGTGCGTCCCTGTGCAAGATCCAGTACTCAGACGTATTTTCTGGTCAAACCCTTCACCAGTAATCATCAAACAGTCTGAGATTAGAGCGACAGAGGCTAATCATCCCTCTTCCACACCAGCTACTCCAGGATCTTCACTACCCTCCACCCTCGGCAACTCTCTTAGAGCGACAGAGGCTAATCATCCCTCTTCCACACCAGCTACTCCAGGATCTTCATTACCCTCCACCCTCGGCAACTCTCTAGTACATATTCATTCAAATCTTACTCCTCATGACTCAAGGATACCCTATACCTATCTTATCCTACAGCCCCCTTACCAGGGTGAGCTTACTGACGCAGCACCAAACCCGACCCATTAGAAATCTCATTCCCATCATGATCTCTCCTACCACCCAACTCCTAAGTTCACTTAGAGAATAGCCACTGCCATTAGCAATGGTTACATGGAATAGACTTAGTTTTTGGGTACTTGCCAGGTTCTTATGGCCTGGATTGGCCACTGTTGGAAACAGGATGCTGGGCTTGATGGACCCTTGGTCTGACCCGGTATGGCATTTTCTTATGTTCTTATGTTCTTGGACTAGTCCTATTCACCCTTATGCTATTCAACGTTCAATCGATTACCAAGAAAACCCACATCCTCCACGACTACCTTCTTGACGCTAAACCAGACATCTGTGCCATCACTGAGACCTGGCTCAAAACGACAGATACAGCACTGATAAATCAGCTCCCTATTCACCTATACGATGTCTTCTCAATCCCCAGACAAAGGAAAAGAGGGGGAGGCCTCCTCTTAGCAGCCAAAAAAGAATTTTGTCTCACCCTACAACCTATCCACACGAAATCTAAACTAGAGGTAGGCTTCTTCAAATCCAAATCACTCCAAATCCTTCTCACTTACGCTCCACCTGGACTTCTAGATTCAGACGCCTCACCTCTAGTAGAAATCATAGCCAAATATCTAACCCTGGATTCCCCAGCTATTATTTTAGGGGACTTTAATCTACACATAGACTCAAACCCTCACTCACCCAACTGCGAAGCTTTCTTAACCTCCCTCACAGCCATGGGCTTTAAACAACTCGTCAATGTCCCCACGCATAAAGCCGGACATACACTCGACCTCATCTTCATAACGACAACTTCACTCAGCATTCACCCCCTTCAAGTCTTCCAGTCCCATGGTCTGACCATTCCATTATCACCTCTACACTCAAGATGAGAAAACGATCTTCAGCCCTCTCCCCCTCTACCATTCTACAATACAGAAAATCCTGCACCTCAGAAGTCCTCAGAAATTCATTGGTCAATGAACTCCCCAACCTTGATCTATCCACTCCCAATTTGGCCCTACTCTCTTGGCAAAACATTACGGAAGCAATAGCCAATAACTTATGCCCCCGCACAACAAAGAATATTAACCCGGCTCAGAATAATAAACAACCGTGGTTCTCAAAGGCGCTCCGTTCAATAAAACAAGACCTCAGACAGAAAGAAAAGAAATGGCGGAAGACCCCGAACCCCAACTCTCTCGCTGCATATAAAACAGCCTTCCATTATTACAGAATTGCAACACTACGAACAAAAAGGGATTTTTACGCTCTCAGAATCCATGTTCTGATATTCGACGCGAAGGCCCTCTTCTCTTACGTTTTGGAACTCACCAAAACCACCTCCTCCCCCATCCCCAATGACCAAGCTCAATCAAAAGCCAATGACCTGGCACTCTTCTTTCAGAATAAAATATACAACACTCTAACAAAACTGCCAGCCAGCCCTAACACGCCGCCCTTCGCCTCATCCCCCCTCCTAAACTCGGAAGCTACCTTGGAGTCTTTCGAACCCACTTATGCTATAGAGATAGAAACCATCCTAAAGAGAATGAAACCTTCCACACACCCAACTTGACCAAATTCCTTCCAAACTACTACTTCTAGTACCAGATGTGATTTCCAAATTTCTAGCAGAAATTATTAACTGCTCACTTTCACAAGGAATATCCCCAGATGCTCTCAAACTGGCTTTGCTCAAACCTATACTCAAGAAACCGAATCTGGACCTTGACGACCCTAATAATTTCCGCCCGATTTCCAATCTGCCATTTGTAGCAAAGATTATGGAAAAAGTGGTTAACAATCAACTATCAAACTATCTGGAAGAAAATAAAATCCTCCATCACTCACAATATGGATTCCGCAAATCACGGAGTACTGAAACCCTCCTCATCTCCCTTTCAGATCACATTAACATGGGCCTTGATAAGGGACATTCCTGCCTGTTAGCACTCCTTGATATCTCCGCAGCGTTTGATACAATGAACCACTCCATTTTATTAAATCAATTAGCAGACATAGGAATCGCAGGATCAGTTCTTAGGTGGTTTGACTCATTCCTCAGCAACAGAGGATATAAAGTTAAAATCAATAATAAGGAATCGTCACGCACCAACGCCCCACACGGAGTCCCCCAGAGCTCCTCTCTATCCCCCACCCTATTCAATATCTACCTCCTCCCGCTCTGCCAACTACTCACGACTCTAAAACTGAAATTTTATATATACGCGGACAACGTACAAATTTTGATCCCTGTAATGGACTCCTTGGCAAAATCACTCAAGCAATGGGACTCCTACCTGCAAATGATTAAGCTTCACCTTACAAGCCTTAACTTGGTATTTAATATAGCCAAGATGGAACTCCTTCTCATTACATCAGAAGACAGTGACCATCAACAGCAGTCGCACGCTAACACTCAAGTCACCCAAGCTAGAGACTTGGGAGTTATAATCGATAGACATCTGAGTTTCAAGAAGTTCATAAATCTTACTACCAAACATTGCTTCTACAAACTACAGGTGCTCAAAAGACTCAAGCCTCTACTATACCATCACGACTTCATATCTGTCCTACAGGCTATTTTGTTTTCCAAGGTAGATTACTGTAATTCGATTCTCCTAGGTCTCCCAGCATCTACCATAAAACCCCTCCAGATGCTCCAAAATGCGGCAGCGAGAATCCTGACGAATACCAATAGGAGAGATCACATTACGCCCATACTCAAGGACCTGCATTGGCTCCTAGTTAATTTTAGAAACCTTCACAAATCTCTCACTATTATTCATAAAAGCATCCACCATCAAGTCCCCCTCGATCTGCATTTCCCGCTCAAAATCACATCATGGCCAGACCTATTAGAGAAGCTTATAAGGGATCCCTTCACGCCCCCCCCAAACAAAGCTGTGCACCGATCAACTATTAGAGAATGAGCATTTTCGACAGCTGGTTCTTCTATCTGGAATGCCATCCCTCCGGACCTACAACAGGAATCTTGCCTCCTGACTTTTTTAAAAAAAACTCAAGACGTGGTTGTTTGGTCAAGTTTTCCCTTGATCCTATACTTTCACGGCTAAAGCATAGCAAGATACAGGCTATATGTAAGCCTCCCAAGGTTCTACCACTTATATTACTGTAATTAGTTATCTAATTCCTCCCCCCTGATTTTCCAGTTCCCAGTTGTATTCCCCTGTTTTATTGTAACTTTTTTCTCCTTCTAGTTATTGTTCAATGTAGACTGTTATTGTTAAGATCTTTGTTCCATGTAAACTGATTTGATTTGTATCACGAAAGTTGGTATAAAAAAAGCTTTAAATAAATAAATAAATTTTATGAAGACTTGTGGCACAGACGCTAGGCCGAATGGAAGCACTCGATACCGATAGTGCTTGGGGTCTACTAGAAACCTCAGGTATTTGCAATGAGATGAAGTTATCGCAATATGAGTGTATGCGTCCTGGAGGTCCAGAGAGCAGAGCCAGTCTCCTCTTTATAGAAGAGGAAGAAGCGAGCCTAAGGTTACCATTTTGAATTTCTCTCGCTGGAGGTACTTGTTAAGGGCCCGTAGGTCCAGAATAGGATGAACGCCTCCCGATTTTTTGGGGAATAGAAAGTACCGGGAATAGAATCCTAGGCCATGCTGAGAGTAGGGTACGGGTTCTATTGCCTTGGACTGGAGAAGGAGGGAGACCTCCTGATCCAGAAGGATGGAGTGATCGGATGTTCTCCACGTCTGTAGAGGTGGGGAGTCCGGTGGCATGGAGAGAAAGTTCAGATGGTAACCCTGAGCAATTATTGCCAGTACCCATTGGTCTCAGGTGATTGAGTGCCTTATGTTGTTGAAGTGGCACAGTCGACCTCCCACTGGAATGTGAGGTAATGGAAGCTGGCTGCTGCTTTCTAGGTAGAAGTCAAAAATGAAGCAGGACCTGGTTGAGGAGGTGCTTGCGATTTTTGTTTCCGTGTCTGACGAGACTGGGCTTTTTGAAAAGGTCTCGTGGAACGGGATCTGGTTGGTGGCGGGTAGGACTTCTTCGAGCGGAAGAACGACTTCGAGTCCTTCCGGAAGGGCTGTTTTGAAGAGTAGTCAGAAGGCATCAGAGAGAGCTGTCTTAGGGTCTCATGATGGTCCTTAAGTTCCGCCACCGTCCGTTGAATCTGTTCGCCAAACAGATTATCTCCTACACATGATAGGTCGGATAACCTGTCTTGTACCTGAGGGCGAAGATCGGAAGATTTGAGCCAGGCCCATCTCCTTGCCGAAATAGCGGCTGCAGATACCCTAGTAGCAGTATCAAATATATCGTAAGATGATCTGATCTCATGCTTGCCTGCCTCAAAACCCTTGTTTACTAGGATTTGAAGCTGATCTTGAAATTGCTGAGGCAGGGAGTCTGTGAAATCTTGTATCTGCTTAAAAATGACCCTATTATATTGGGTCATATAGAGCTGATAAACAGGAATTTGGGAGATGAGCATTGATCCTTGGAAGACACGGCGACCAATGGCATCTAGAAACTTCTGTTCCTTGCCAGTGGGAAAAGAAGTATGAGGCTTGATCTCTTTGCTCTTTTCTGTGCAGATTCTACCACTACAGATTGGTGGTCCAATTGAGTTTTCTGAAAACCCAAAGCTGACTGCACCAAATAGGTAGTGCCAGCTTTTCTGTGGACTGGAGCCAGGATGTTCCCAGTTCTTCTTGAAGAGATCCAGAAGAACCTGGTGAATAGGGATGGAGGTTATTTCCTTGGGAGCATCCTGGAATTGTAGTAACTCCAGCATCTGATGTCTATCACATCCTGTTCAGTCTGTAATTGGAAGGGAACCAATTCAGACATTTCCTTCACAAAATTTATAAAGGAAACGTCCTCTGGGGGAGAACGCTTTCTTCTTTCAGTGGGTGAAGGTGTTGAAGGCAAATCATCGGTTTGGGGGAGGAATCATCAGTCCAGGTATCATAGGGATCAGCACCTGCTCCTCTGGGAACTAGAGGAGGATGGGGTGGTGGGTTACATGAGGGTCCTGGTCTAGGCTCCGAAGGAATCGAAGGAATAATTGGAGGCACCAATGAAGGCATCGATGGATGGCTCAGTGGCGCTGAAGGGCGTATTGGCACCGATGGTTGGACCGGTGGCGATGGATGTATCGGCATCGATGGCTGAGATAGAACTGCAAGTTACTCCCGGCGCCGCCCCGACCTGGGACTCAGCCCCGCCGATCGCCGCTTGCAGCCCCAGCCGTCCTGCACACTTCCCCGCAGGCCACGTGGGATCCTTGCCTGCTCTCCAAGCACAGCTACCTTCGCCTGCCCGGCCTGTTCGGCGCCGCCCGGGGCTGGCTCCCGGCGCCGCCCGGGAGCCAGCCCCACCGACCGCCGCTCTCAACCCCGGACCACGGCCACGTGGGACCCGCAGCCTGCCCACCTTAAGCCCAGGACTGACCTTTTACTGTGCTGCACTTCGACACAGATCCGCCCACACGGCTGACCTCACATCCGGATGGACTAACCCTATATAGCTACTAAGTTCTATCTTGGCGTCTCGCGCCAGGCGTCTCGCATCTAAGGAGCGCGACAAAGGGGCCTGCCCCTTGTCGTGCCCCTTTGCGTTGCCCCACTGTGCTTCCCGCTTACCCTTCCTCCTCTCCCCAGACCTCCTATCCCCCTCCCCTAATATACTCCTCTGCTGCACCCCCATACTATAGCCAGTCCATCTTACTTGCAATTAATCATGGTACTCCCAATGTATCCCAAGATGAATGGCAATCCCATCCACATACTCAAACACAAATACCAACCCTTCACGCACACACACCACAAACTTCATAATCTAAACAGGCACCTCATCCCAATCATGCTCACACCTTTCACGCAATTCCTAGGCCTCACGACCTTATCTATTTTATTGTTTAATGCTCAATCTATCACAAAAAAAACAGACTTATTATATGATCTACTACTGGACGAGAAACCTGACATATGTGCCATAACCGAATCTTGGCTGAAAGATACCGACTCAATCCTCCTTAACCAACTGCCCAGCAATACATATGACATTTATTCCATCCCAAGACCCAAAAAAAGGGAGGAGGCCTTCTACTCGCTGCCAGAAAAGAACTAAAATTAGTCTCATACCCAGTCCAAATCAACTCAAAATTTGAAATCAGTCTGTTTAAATCACCCAATCTTCAAATCTGTCTTGCTTACATACCTCCAGGCATACTTGAAAAAAACCCTTCTCCCCTTATTGAATATATTGCTCAAAATATCAAATTTGACACACCAGCCATTATTCTAGGTGACTTCAACATCCATGTTGATGCCCTACCACTCTCACCTGCTTCTGAAACTTTCATAACAGCATTAAAGGCTATGGGATTTACTCAAATCGTATCTAGCCCTACCCATCAAGCAGGCCATACACTAGACCTGATTTTCACTAACGACTCCATCAGCGCCACCGTTCCTACCTGCACCCCAATACCCTGGTCAGACCACCACCTTATTCACACCACACTTACACTGCAATATAACACATCTCAAAAAACCCCAGAATGTAAAACTATTCAGGTACGTAAGCTATGCTCAAAGGATGAACTTACCAATGCTCTCAATAATGAACTGCACAATCTTAACCTTTCTGACGCTAACACTGCTCTCACATCATGGCACTCTCTCACCAACACTGTCGCAACCGAAATTTGCCCTCTACGCACAAAGAAAATCAAATCCCCTAATACAACTAAAAAACCTTGGTACACCCCCGAAGTAAAAATCCTCAAATGCACACTTAGAAAACTAGAGAGAGACTGGCGTAATGACCCCTCTCTCACAAGACGCAATGCTTACAGAACATCCTTAAATAAATACCGAGAACAAACCCACAAGGCAAAAAAGGACTACTATGCCAAAAGAATTCATGATTTGCAATTTAACTCAAACGCACTCTTTACATACGTCACCGAACTGACAAAACCCAATACTACCCCCTGCCATGACAAAAATGCTGAAAAGAGAAGTGAAGAACTTGCCAAATTCTTTCATGAGAAAATTGCTAAAATCATGACTCATTTTCCTAATAATACTCTCCCAACCAAACCTATCCCCAATATGCCTCTTGCTACCTTCAACTCCTTTGACCTCACCGGCTCCTTAGAAATTGAAAACACTATAAAAAAAATGAAACCAGCCACACACCCAAGTGATACCATACCTACAAAACTCCTCATATCTATCCCAGAAATAATTGCTCCACACGTTGCCAACATCATCAATTGCTCCCTTACCCATGGTGAAGTTCCTACCGCAATGAAGCAAGCCATCATCAAACCCATACTAAAAAAACCCAAAGCTGAGCCCTCTGACCTCTCTAACTACCGTCCAATTTCCAATCTACCTTTCTTAGCAAAAATTATTGAAAAAATTGTCAACACACAACTCACTGATTACCTAGAAAAGCATAAATTTCTCGCACCTACACAATTTGGTTTTCGTAAGCATCTTAGCACCGAAACCCTTCTCATCTCACTCACCAATGCCATCCTCACTGGGTTCGACAAAGGGCACTCCTACCTCTTCGCCATGCTAGACATATCGGCAGCCTTTGACACCATAAACCACAATATCCTCATCACACGTCTCAGTGAAATAGGTATAGCTGATACCCCCCTGCGCTGGTTTGAATCCTACCTACGAGATAGACAATACAGAGTCAAGTTTGGGGACAAAGAATCGCAATTATACCACATAAACCACGGAGTTCCCCAAGGATCTGCCCTATCCTCCACCCTCTTTAATATATACATCCTCCCCCTCTGTCACCTCCTATCTGAACTGGGTATTTTGTACTTCATCTATGCTGATGATGTACAAATCATCATCCCTATTACTGACTCGCTGAATAATGCCCTCAAAAAATGGGAAACTGCCCTTACTGACATCAGCGCACTCCTTACCAGCATTAACTTAGCCATCAACCCTGACAAAACCGAAATTATGATACTCTCCCACAACAAAAATAACAACAAAGTCTCTGCTACACTCTCCCCCCTCCCCGCGGCTATCTCTACTGAATATGTCAAAAACCTAGGTATTACAATAGACAACCAACTTAATTTTAAAAAATATATCAACAATATTATAAAAGACGGATACTTCAAGCTACACACTCTAAAGAAGCTCAAACCCCTCTTATACCAATGTGATTTCCGTACTGTGCTTCAGGCTCTATTATTTGCTAAAATTGACTACTGCAACGCCCTTTTGTTAGGCCTTCCCAATTCTACCATCCCACCGTTACAAATGTTACAAAATGCTGCGGCCCGCATCCTCACTAATACACGAAGGTCAGATCATATCACTCCCATACTTAAAGAATTGCATTGGCTTCCTGTTGCTCAAAGAGTCACCTTCAAAGTCCTATCACTAATACATAAGACCCTATACACGGAGAATATGACCTGGCTTAGTAATGCCATTCAGTTCCGCAAACACTCCAGAATCCCCAGACCTCAACATGCAGCCACACTTCAATTACCCCCTCACAGAACTACCAGACTAGATGCAACCAGAAAACGCTCTTTCGCTATAGCTGGCCCCTCCTGCTGGAACACTATGCCACCTGAACTGCGGCAGGAATCATGCCCAAAAAAATTCAAGCAGAAACTCAAAACATGGTTATTCTTAAAAGCATTCACATAAAGTTCCATTCTCCTCCTCCAGCAATCCCCCCTTTGCTTTTCCTGAGTCTAAGTTTCGTAAATATGTATTATCCCTCTATGCTACCTAAGTTCCCCTCCTGCTACCCCACTACCCTACTACCCTTTTACCCTATACCCTACTACCCTCACCCTCCTACTTTTTCAACTTTTTCCCCTGTATAATTATTGTACTACTGGTACCATTTGTATATAATTCATGCATCTACCTATTGTAATTATTTTATTACTATTACGCCTGTTTTATATTGCCATATATCTTACTTCAGTTGCTCTAGTTAAGCATTGTTAAAATTTTCTAATGGTCTTTCTTTAATTGAACGTTAATTGTAAAGCACTGCTGCTATTTTCTATCTGTTCTAGCACTGCTGCTGAAACTTTGTTTATATGTGAACCGTCATGATGTTACTAAACGAATGGCGGTATATAAAGAACCTCAAATAAATAAATAAATAAAATAAATAAACTCCTGATGGAGGGATGCGGAATGGTGTTTCTCCTCCCGATGACAGAGTAAGCGGGGAGGGCACCGGAGCCATCAGCGACCCGGGGTCCATCGGTGGAAAAGCGGCAATGAGCACTTCCATCCTGGACAGCAGCGGTGCCAATGCTGCCGGAATTGGGTCAGTGGGCGGTTCCACAATCGGTACCGGTGTCAGAGGAACCTGGAGTCGTTGCATCGCCTTGTCGATGGCCTCCTAAACCATCCGGTCCAGTTCTTCTCAGAGACCTGGAGCAAGCAGCCCCGGCTCCAGAACAGAAGAAGGAGGCAGAGGCATAGCCGGAGGGACCACTGTTAAAGATGGAGTCGCAGCTCCCAATACCCTGTCGGGTGAGGGTTGCCTCGGTGACCCAGTCGCCGAAAAGGTCTGTGCCTTTTCTGGACGGGGTTTCTTTGACGGCAGCTTGGATGATGGCGAGGTTGATGATTTTGTGCCGTCGATTGTCTGAGACTTTCGATGTCGATGGAGTTGTTTGTCTCTATGATCCCCTCAGTCCTGAGGGGGGAGTAGAGGGTATCGAAGGCTGAGATGTCGTCGATGTCGGACGGTCACCGGCCGGTGGTCAATGCTGGCACGAAGTTGACGGAGCAGATTCTGACGACGTCGATGCAATGGATGGAGTCGGGGTTTGAGCACGGAAGAGAAGTTCCATCTTCTCCATTCTGGCCTTGTGACCTTTTGGTGTCATTAGGGCACATTTGGTGCAGGTCAAGATATCGTGCTCTCGTCCAAGACACATTACACAGACTTTTTGGGGGTCTGTGATGGACATGGTGCGATTACAGTCCGGGCACCGACGGAACCCCGACACCATGGCCATGGAAAAAATTGAGCCGTGGTACGGTCGACGGCCAGTGGGCCGCGAGGGCCAAACTCGACGGTAATCAACGGAAAACGGGTAAAAAAACTTACCGGAGTACCGCGGCTTGAAAAAGTTAAAGAAGGGACCCCTGTGGGGCAAATTAACTTTTAGTAATTCCGTAAGGAAAATTCCTGTCAGGAATCTCTGCAGAGCTCCTTAACCGCGAGGCTACTGCTGTGCGGAAAAAAGAAGACTGAAGGTGGACCCCTGCTGGCTGCAGGGTTAGTGCCATGCTGGGCATGCCCAGTAGGGGCCAGTCAAAGTTCTGGAAACTTTGACAAAATTGTTCCGTGATTGGGCTCCAACCTGTGATGTCACCCTTATGTGAGGACTAACATCCCTGCTTGTCCTGTGAGAAAAATATATTCAGGACTTGCAGAAGGTGGTGACACTAAAGATGCTCCATTAATACCCTCTGCTTTACCTAAAAATCAGCCTCCAAAAAAAAGACTACTCACCCACACATTTATGCAGTCTTTGCAGTGCAGACATTATAAATTTTTTTTTTTAAAAAGTACTGGGTCAGGGCCAACAGCAGCCTCTGCTTTTCACTCGTTACAATGTGGAAAAAGAAGAAATTTTCAGCAGCCTGGCAGATAATCAGCACTGAGTGTTTCTTCATCTCCCAGAGACTTCATCCCTGACTATATGTGCTCCTGCCCACAGCTGGAACATCTCATGAAGGTTCCTTGCTGCAGTCACATTGCTCCCAGTTATAATGTATTTGAGTGGTTTTGTAATTTTTCTTTTTTACCTTTTCATTGCAACATGGGAAACATTGCTCTAAAAACTCATACTATTTTACTCTTTCATATGCCATGAGACAATCATATGAATAAACCTCATTTTGGTATAAACTAGTGGCTATACATTTTTATGGCAAGCCTTTTTTTAAAGACCCAGTGCTGTTTTTTTGTTTAAAAAAAAATAGATTCTGACCCTCAACTTTTAAACAACTGCTTGGCCAGATCTTTATCCTACCTAACACTGTCTTCTGCATTATATTATACTTCTTTTCTAGTGTTGCCAACTTTTAACAGTCAAATTTCTGAAATTTAGGAGATGCTCTTTAATATCTTCACTAGGGCCGGTTTTTGGGGTGGGTGAGCCGGACAGTTGCCCAGGGTGCCATCAGCTGACGGGTGCCCTGAACCCCATGGGGACAGAGGAGGAGAGGCCCAGCGTAGTCACAGTGGATCCCATCCTGCTATGGTCAAAGAGAGGAATTGCATGGCCATGGTGGATCCCATTCCGCTATGGCCAAAGACATATCCAGCCTGGCTGAAGACAGGCCCAACCTGGCCATGACTGAAGACAGAAATCGTACAGCTGCGGCAGATCTCATCCCACAGGGGACTGGGGGGGAGCGCCATCACTTGAGAGGGGCTGCTTTTTGCTCACAGTGCCATTTGACTTAAATCTGGCTCTGATCTTCACTGATGGGGTTTATTACCACTCTTCACCATTACAAAACAACAGAAACCTATAATTTGATAGCAGATAAGGACCAATCGAGTTTGCTCAATTACTTTCTGCTACAGTGTCTTAGACCCCAGTTGATCTCTAGCTTTTCCCTCACTTCTTTGCAATTAATGATCCTGTGCTTTCTTTAATTATTGTTTTTGCTTCTATCACCTCCACTGGGAGGTTTCCCATGCATCCACCATCCTTTCTGTGAAAACATATTTTCCTTTGTTATTCCTGAGTCTCACAGGCACACCAACATTCCCAAAACACACACAAGCACACAGGCTCTCACCGACATTCAAGGGCAAGCTCTCACAAGACACACACACACATAGGCTCTCACACACACATGTGCTCTCATTGACACATTGGCTCTCACACAGACACATATACACATGCTCTCACAGACACACACATATACAGGGACTCTTATTGTCATTGAGCCATGGAGGGATGAGCTCCACCTTGGCCCAACAGCTTTTCTGCTTGGAGGGGAGTGGAAGTTATGCATAGGCACACAAAAACATGAGCCTCTCCTTTAGCCACTGGTTGCCTCTCTTCTTCAGCCGCCGGTAGGTTGAGCTCTGCCAGTGGCCTCTTCTCCTTCTGCTGCTGCTGGTGGCCTTTTTCATCCGCCAGCAGGTTGAGCTCCACTGGCAGCCTCTCTCCTTCTTCAGCCGCTGGCAGCCTGTGGGTTCTCTCCTTCCTCACCACCGGTGCTACATATACACACACATACAAACACACACACACACACACATGCTCTCTCTCACATTGACACACACAATCTCTCATTGACACACACACATACATGCTCTCACAGACACACAGAGATGTTCTTACAGACATGCTGCAACACCTAAACTCAAACACACAGGCATACTCTCAGAGACACACACACACACACGCGTGCTCAGTCACTTCCTGCCCATCCCCATCGGAAGCACAGTGGCAGCTTCCTCCTTCAGCCTTCTTCACAGTTAAGACTCTTTCTCTTAAGTGAGGCCTTGGGGGCTGCTGCTGCTCGGCTTCCTGTGCCAGAGGGGGCTGCTGTTCCTCCTTCTATGCTCAAATACCGCGTGGGCAGAGCCAATGCTGTCGTTGCCTGCAATGGCCCGGCGAGGTGTGCATCACTCTTTCGGCTGCTTCTGACCCGCTCGGACCCAGCATTTCTGACCGCACGGGTGAAAAGGAGGAGTGGCCATGCTGCTGCTGCCCCTCTAGGCAGCTGCTACTGCTTCCACTGGCTCCAGACCCGCCAGCAGTGAGGAAGGAGAGAGGCCGCAGGGCGCCGAAGGCTGAAGAAGGAGAAAGGCTGCCGGCAGAGCTTATCCTGCCAGAGGCCTCTCTCCTTCTTTAGCTGCCAATGAGTTGAACTCTGCTGGTAGCCCCGCAGCCTCTCCTGCTGCTGTCGGCCCACCGCCCACCCCCCCTGGTGTGCCACCCCGTGCAAATACACAGTATGCACACCCGGTCATGCTGGGCCTGGCAATGACCCTCTTGGTCCCAGTCCGTCCCTCCCAGTATGCTGGGCCAGGACCTGGGAGAGGGGCAGCAGTGAGCCAGATATAGACATGGGGGAGATGGTGGGGTGATAGGGAAAGGAGAGAGACACAGAGGGGACAGAGAAGAAAGGGAAGACAGACACATGGTGGGGAGCATGGGATGGTTGAGATACAGGGGGCATGGAGGGAGGGAATAGGTCATAGGATCTCACAGTCCAGCCAACAGCATAAGGTACTGCAGTAAACTCATCTTCTCTGCCCATGCCTGTACCCACTTCCAGGCCTTTTCCCTTCCCTAAACCCAGTTGTCTCCCCCCCCCCCCCCCCCACCCAACTATAATCTCTCTGCTCCACTCAGGTCTGTTGCTGGGCTGCCCAATGCCCCAGGCAGTGCGGGTAGCATGGCTGGCCATGGGGTGGAGGGGGCAGCACCTCCTTGGATGACATGACTGGCCAGCTGAGTCAGCAGCCACACAGGGGCTAAGGAGTGCTTGTTCCACTACAATTGTTGCATGCAGCATTGGCACCCTGCCTTCTGATGAGATGCTTTAGTGCCCTCTGGGCTTGGCACCTTGGGTAGTTGCCTGCCCCTTCCGGCAGTCCTGACTCCCCTCTATTTTCCTTCCTCCCTACCCAGCATGTTTCTTACCCTCTGAGATCAAGTGTAAGGTAGAGAGGGAGCATGTGTGAGTGAGTGTGTTTGTGTGCAAGAGAGAATGCATGTGTATAAGATAAGGAGAGAGGAGAAAGTTTGTGCCCCCATCCCTTAATAATCCACAAGATAAGAAATGGGGAGCAGCTGAGTGGCAGGGGCCCCCTTCTTTGCCCTGAGAGGCTGGAAGAGAAACTGTTGCCTGTGTGCAGCCTGTCAGCCAATTATTGCCTGGTTTAGGTAGTTCACTGGCAGGATCTAAAATTATCATCTCTTCCCTGGCCCTCCCCCCCCTCCCCCTTTTCTGGTCAAGTAGCCTGGAAAAGTTGGTAACCCTATGCTGGTCCCAAAGGGCCTGCACAGAGAAGTTCTGATTTTCTGCTGGGAGTGCCTTTTCATGCCACTGCAGGACTTTCTTTACTTCCTACCTACAAGCATCTAGTAGTGCCCCATCCTCCGCAACATCCTGTCCCCCTCCCTGGTAACCTAGTAGCACCATTCCCTTTCCCTCTTGTGCACGCAGCCGCCTCTGGCTCCTGGGTTGGCTGCAGCATACGGTTGTTCTCTGACAGGCTAAAGCAATAAAGTGCATTCAGCTGAATGGCAGCAGGAGATGATGTCATTCAAATGCTGCTGCTGCTGGCGCAGCCCTCTGTCCAAAATTTCAGTTCAACATGAGGATGGGGAAGAAGAAAAAAGGGAACTCTGTTTAAAGTTCCAGCTCCTCCAGATGGTTCCACTTTGGCTCTCCAAACTAGGTTAGAAGTTTTTTTCTTTTTACCCCTGCTACTTCAATGTCCCTGAACTTTGGAGACTGAGATCACCCACGCCTCTGCCCACTTTTATCAGGACTGGGGAGAGAGCTTTTCACTCTTAATTAGTGTCACCAGCTGGTCCACATTTATTATCTAGAGATTCCCTAAGCTGTCTTTCAGGTCATGAAGTTTCTTCTTCCTTGTTGTCAGTGTATATAGATCTGGGCAATAATGAGTCTCCACTGCTATTTGTCTTCTTCCAGGAATTGGTGGAGTGGATGCAGTTGGGCCCTTGCCTGAACCTGCAGATACAGTATAACACTTAAAGACATTTGGAAAGTGGTCATGTGCACAAAGCCACACTTGCTAGTACTGGAAGATTCATCTGCATAGATTACCCAGTAGTCCCCGGGAGAGGACACCAGAGGTCACTGCGAGTGCTCTAGACTTCAGGCTCCTCAGCCCCAGCTTCCAGAGGCCCCGCAGCCCTTGCAGCAGAAGAGGACTAGAAGCGCACCATGCCTCAAAGCTCCTTACTATAAATTTACTACAGATTTTATACAGAAGGAATATAATTCAAATAAGTGTCAATATGGTGAGTAACTAGGTAGTTATAAGTAGATTACATTTTAATTGATTTGAAGATACTTGTTATTTGTAACTTTTCCAATTTTGGTTAGATGTAAACCGGTGTGATATGAATCTTCGTCTTGAACGTCTGTATAGTAAAAAGATGTAAATAAAATAAATAAATAAATAAATAAACAAACAAACAAACAGCGAGCTTTGAACTAGGGAGACCAGGGTTCAAATCCCACTGCCGTTCCTTGTGACCTTGGGCAAGTCGCTTTACCCTCCATTGCCTTGGGTACAAACAGATTGTGAGCCCTCTAGGGATAGAAAAATAACTACAGTATCTGAACGTAATCCGCTTTAAAGTGCCAAAAAGTGGGATATAAATCAGATAAATAAAATATGCTCACTCCTATTGCGAGTCCTGATCTTTTAACCTTTTTGCAAGACTCTCAAGCTGTGATTACCACTACAGCTGCTTTATTGGTTATGTTTTCTTTTGAATCAGAGAGGGATATGGTGCTTAAGCACGATTTTAAGTATATGAATGCGATCCAGGTATTCCCAGACATTGACAAAGAAACTCAAATGAGAAAGAAGCTTTTTTTGACAGCTAAAATAACATGTGATTGACTTGGATACTTCCTTCTTTTTGAAGTTTCCATGCAAATGTATAATTGTCCATCAAGGGAATAAGTTCATTTTTGTCGATCCTACTCATTTAGAGACATTTATCCTTGATAAGACTGGGTGAATACTGCCAGGTGCAGGTGGGATCATATTGGAATATGTTTTTCTTCCTTTTTACATTTTCCTTATTGTTCCTCCCTTTAATGGGGACTATTGGGGTTTTTGTAAGTGATTATTATTGGTTATGTTTATGATTCACCATTCTTTGCTTTAGCCTTAACTTTGGAAATTGGATTAAATGCTAATAAACATATTATTAAAAAAAAAGGTTAAAAACATTATTTGGGCCTCAATTCTGCACAATTCAAAGGTGTGCAAGCAAAACCCAAACAAACCAAAACCAGAGATTATTAGGTATTTGGTCTTTCTATAAATAATTCCCTTTCATACCGATGCATGGGCACACACTGACGTGCACCCAGGGACATTGCCATTTTGTAACTTGCATGTGTATATGTGCGCATGATATAAACCAGCCTGGACGCATGCACGCAGGTGCATGTCTAGGCGCAAATCCTGCTTCTACCGTGGAATTTGGAAAGGGGCAAACATCCATGCCATTGCCAGTTCATCCAGTTAACAGCTAGGTCCTCTGAACCCCCTGTTTGAATAACTTACATTCCTCCCAGTTCCCCCAGACCCTTAAAACCTCTCAGGTATGGCTCGTTTATTTCTTTAAGAACATAAGAACATAAGAAAATGCCATACTGGGTCAGACCAAGGGTCCATCAAGCCCAGCATCCTGTTTCCAACAGTGGCCAATCCAGGCCATAAGAACCTGGCAAGTACCCAAAAACTAAGTCTATTCCATGTAACCATTGCTAATGGCAGTGGCTATTCTCTAAGTGAACTTAATAGCAGGTAATGGACTTCTCCTCCAAGAACTTATCCAATCCTTTTTTAAACACAGCTATACTAACTGCACGAACCACATTCTCTGGCAACAAATTCCAGAGTTTAATTGTGCGTTGAGTAAAAAAGAACTTTCTCCGATTAGTTTTAAATGTGCCCCATGCTAACTTCATGGAGTGTCCCCTAGTCCTTCTACTATCCGAAAGAGTAAATAACCGATTCACATCTACCCGTTCTAGACCTCTCATGATTTTAAACACCTCTATCATATCCCCCCTCAGTCGTCTCTTCTCCAAGCTGAAAAGTCCTAACCTCTTTAGTCTTTCCTCATAGGGGAGTTGTTCCATTCCCCTTATCATTTTGGTAGCCCTTCTCTGTACCTTCTCCATCGCAATTATATCTTTTTTGAGATGCGGCGACCAGAATTGTACACAGTATTCAAGGTGCGGTCTCACCATGGAGCGATACAGAGGCATTATGACATTTTCCGTTTTATTCATCATTCCTTTTCTAATAATTCCCAACATTCTGTTTGCTTTTTGACTGCTGCAGCACACTGAACCGACGATTTCAATGTGTTATCCACTATGACACCTAGATCTCTTTCTTGGGTTGTAGCACCTAATATGGAACCCAACATCGTGTAATTATAGCATGGGTTATTTTTCCCTATATGCATCACCTTGCACTTATCCACATTAAATTTCATCTGCCATTTGGATGCCCAATTTTCCAGTCTCACAAGGTCTTCCTGCAATTTATCACAATCTGCTTGTGATTTAACTACTCTGCACAATTTTGTGTCATCTGCAAATTTGATTATCTCACTCGTCGTATTTCTTTCCAGATCATTTATAAATATATTGAACAGTAAGGGTCCCAATACAGATCCCTGAGGCACTCCACTGTCCACTCCCTTTCACTGAGAAAATTGCCCATTTAATCCTACTCTCTGTTTCCTGTCTTTTAGCCAGTTTGCAATCCACGAAAGGACATCGCCACCTATCCCATGACTTTTTACTTTTCCTAGAAGCCTCTCATGAGGAACTTTGTCAAACGCCTTCTGAAAATCCAAGTATACTATATCTACCGGTTCACCTTTATCCACATATTTATTAACTCCTTCAAAAAAGTGAAGCAGATTTGTGAGGCAAGACTTGCCTTTGGTAAAGCCATGCTGACTTTGTTCCATTAAACCATGTCTTTCTATATGTTCTGTGATTTTGATGTTTAGAACACTTTCCACTATTTTTCCTGGCACTGAAGTCAGGCTAACCGGTCTGTAGTTTCCCGGATCGCCCCTGGAGCCCTTTTTAAATATTGGGGTTACATTTGCTATCCTCCAGTCTTCAGGTACAATGGATGATTTTAATGATAAGTTACAAATTTTTACTAATAGGTCTGAAATTTCATTTTTTAGTTCCTTCAGAACTCTGGGGTGTATGCCATCCGGTCCAGGTGATTTACTACTCTTCAGTTTGTCAATCAGGCCTACCACATCTTCTAGGTTCACCGTGATTTGATTCAGTCCATCTGAATCATTACCCATGAAAACCTTCTCCATTACGTGTACCTCCCCAACATCCTCTTCAGTAAACACCGAAGCAAAGAAATCATTTAATCTTTCCGCGATGGCCTTATCTTCTCTAAGTGCCCCTTTAACCCCTCGATCATCTAACGGTCCAACTGACTCCCTCACAGGCTTTCTGCTTCGGATATATTTAAAAAAGTTTTTACTGTGAGTTTTTGCCTCTACAGCCCACTTCTTTTCAAATTCTCTCTTAGCCTGTCTTATCAATGTCTTACATTTAACTTGCCAATGTTTATGCTTTATCCTATTTTCTTCTGTTGGATCCTTCTTCCAATTTTTGAATGAAGATCTTTTGGCTAAAATAGCTTCTTTCACCTCCCCTTTTAACCATGCCGGTAATCGTTTTGCCTTCTTTCCACCTTTCTTAATGTGTGGAATACATCTGGACTGTGCTTCTAGAATGGTATTTTTTAACAATGACCACGCCTCTTGGACATTTTTTACTTTTGTAGCTGCTCCTTTCAGTTTTTTTCTAACAATTTTTCTCATGTTATCAAAGTTTCCCTTTTGAAAGTTTAGCACGAGAGCCTTGGATTTGCACACTGTTCCTTTTCCAGTCATTAAATCAAATTTGATCATATTATGATCACTATTGCCAAGCGGCCCCACCACTGTTACCTCTCTCACCAAGTCCTGTGCTCCACTGAGAATTAGATCTAAACTTGCTCCCTCTCTTGTCGGTTCCTGAACCAATTGCTCCATAAAGCTATCATTTATTCCATCCAGGAACGTTATCTCTCTAGCGTGACCCGATGATACATTTACCCAGTCTATATTGGGGTAATTGAAGTCTCCCATTATTACTGCACTACCAATTTTAAATTTACACCTCAGCCCCTAGCAGAAGCAAACTTATGCTGCAGGGGATCTGGGTGCGCACCCAGCTGTATGCGCTCATTTCTTGGCCATGCCCTGAAAAGCTCATGCCCCGCCCCTTTTTGAAAACGTTTGAGATGTGCGCGCAGCGGGAGATACACATGCATCTGAATGGCTTTTAAATTTCGGTTGGCACGCGCAAGCTCAACTTGTATGCACTGGGCTTTTAAAATTCACCTTTAAGAGTTCACAGACAGCTCTGTTTTGATATTGTGTATCTTGGGTTTGTGACCTGAATGTATAATTTTCCTCATTTAAGTGTCTCCTCTTCTCATTATACCTTTAGGATATGCATTCTTCCAATATCATGCAAGTCTGAAAATGAGTGTGTGTGGGGGTGGGGGGAAGGGGGGAATACATGTCCCAAATAGCAACTTCAGCACACAGCAAGAGCATAAGGACAAAAGGTAAAAATATAAGGTTGCCCATGCATCTGTGCAAAACTCAGA
The DNA here is from genome assembly GCF_901001135.1 of Rhinatrema bivittatum. Lineage (NCBI taxonomy): Eukaryota > Metazoa > Chordata > Amphibia > Gymnophiona > Rhinatrematidae > Rhinatrema > Rhinatrema bivittatum. The sequence continues at coordinate 48,980,769 of NC_042627.1, read as the reverse complement.
GGATAACCATGGAATTAAAAGCACTGCAGCTCATCATGCAGACCACAGTTATTTAAAAGGTCAAATACCCCCTGCAGCTTCTATAAATGCTACAATCACTAAGAATGTGTTTTCATTTTCAAATGGCATGAAAGAACCAATGAAATAAGCAGTTTCATTTTGTGTCATTTGAAAACAAAATAAAAAGAACTGCTAATGAAATTTCATTTTGTTTTCAAATTTGCAAATTGTGAACACTAAATCAATAACAAAACCACCCTCCCCACCCCTCTAAACCAACATGAAATCTTTTGGGCTGAATACCCCTACCAACTTCTCAAAAAGATTTCAAGGTTTTGAGATAGGACAAAAACTTGTATCAGTGGGCAGGCAAGTGCTTACATTGTTAAACTGGTCTCTGCTGTCTCTTGGGTCTTTGCAGTGCTTTTCTTAGAACACAGTGTGACAAGAGTGTACACATTATTCTAGTGGGGTCTCACCAATGCCTTACATAGAACATTTCCCAGCAGAAACTGGAAGGCAGCCATCCAGCAGGATCTTCTGACTTCTGGGAGGCAGGCAGCAAATAACTCACAGGGACCTGATCCTTGCATGCACAGGGAAATACTCCTAAAATGGACAATTGCACACCGTTATTTAATGATGTGATTTTTATAGTCAGCTTGCATGGCAACTGACCTTACCCCTCCCCCAAAAGTTACAACATTTAACATGCCAATGTAATAACATATTGAAATATGGCAATCCTGAATATTTTATACCTACTTGGAGATAGAGCAGACCAGAAGAGGAGAGGCTGGCATGTTTGAATTTCTTTTATTAAATTTTCAAAACAGTGCACAGAAAAAGAAATATCAACCTACAGTGGTGAGCTGGCTCCACACCCCACCAAATTAACAATACACATCAGTTGAAGTTTCATTGTACAATGTAAGCATGACCAACAGGAACTACAAACACCCCATTTCCATCCCCCCAACAGTGCTTAAAACATATACTCTAAAAGAGAGTAGCAGACCTTCATTTATACTGCACTTTATCAGGCACTAAATATGGATTAAGATATATTAATCAGTATTGAGCTTCATACTCTGTGGGACAGATATTGTAAAGAAGAATCCCACATTTTCAGAAATCCGCCTTTTCCATGAGACATCCAGTACATAAAGTACTGTTTCTATTGTTATTGTTTGTAAGGTTTTAGGTGGACCCTTGGACACTGTGGCAGATGACCACGCCCACAGGGGGAAGTCCCGTGAGAGGCTACAGGTCAGGCTCAGCTTTATCTTTTATACAGAATTATCTTTTATTAAACAGAGTTGAGAAGCCACCAGAGGTGGCAGTAGTGAGTAGAGATGAAGCCCGGCTGGCTTGTAGTCCCTCAGGACACTGGAACAGTGATCCCTCAATAGCTGTGCTGTAGTGGAGAGAAAATGAGATAGTGAGTACAGTGGAGCATACACAGGGTTCTGGTATAGAACCTCGTTGGTTGATTACTCACACAGCGGTTTCTCTCGGAAGGTAACACAGAAGTTGGAATAGAGGCAGGCCCTCGAGAAGCGAGTACCTGGTTCCAGGGAACAGCTCTGAGAGAATATAGATGGTAACTCACTGATAATGTAGGCAGAGGGTTCTTCCAAGCAGAAGTGAGCTCAGGCAGCGAGTCCGGGAACATGGGCCCTCGAGGAGCGAGTACCGGTTCCAGACAGCGACCTGAAAGAAAAGAGAGAGGCCCCCGAGGAGCGGGTACCCCGATAGAGTAAGTCCAATTAAGGAGAGGCAGAGTAGCTAGGTACGGAGAGCGAATCCCATCCGTAAGGAGTCCCTTGGCAACTCGAATAGCTAGCAAACAGAGTAGGCTTTTGTATCCGGGATGCATGACGGCATCACAGGGGGATGCCCCTGAGGTTCGCGCCAAAGAAGGAATAAGAAGCAGGGCCGCGCGGCACGCGCGCCCCATGGCAGCTGAACAACATGGCGGGATGCAGCGCCCAAGCCGGACCGGGGACGCCGGAGAGGACGGCAGGCAGACGCCACGGCAGCCAGACATCTATCAACCGTGGGAGGAGTCGCCAAAGAGGTAAGGAGGGTGGAGTGGAGACGTCAGGCAGCGACAGTTGTAACATCTATAAAATCACTTTTTTTTTTTTTGCCAAAACCAAAACTTTCTGCCCCAATAATTTGTTATATTTATCCTTGAAGGTTATGCCTCGCAAGTCATCCAAAAGAAAGGTAAAATGACTAAAGTTATCCTTGTGTGACTGAGAATATATTGCTGCACAGCCCTCCAAAAGACTTGGCTGATTGAACATAAAACTGGTGACCTAAGGTGCCCACCATAATTTGAGATATAACAAGAGATTAGATTGGATAATTTTCAAAATATGGTGCATGGGTTTGAGAGAGGAAAAACCTCATGACAAATCTATGATGGGTTTTCCGCAAAGTAATACTGGGCATGAATGAATGAATCTGGAAAAACCTTTAAGATACTGAGAGGACGTCAGCTCTATCCCTAATTCTTCTTGCCAACCTTCAAGAATGGTAGTAAATCCAAGGGGGCACCCTTCCATGAAAAAGCCTGGTGCGCGCGCCAAAACCAGGAGATATGTACACAAGTCAGGCAGGTGCGTGCCCAGCAAAGTTTAAAAGGCTCCCGCTATGTGCATAAATTTAAAAAAAGGGGGCAGGGTGTGGGTGTGGTCTGGGTGGGTCATGGGCGTCCCTGGATTTCTCTGTGAAACCAGTGTGTAAACAATTACACGCATAAGCACACGCTGGGGTCCCCCTGCCACATAAGTCATAAAATGAAAAAATCTAGGCATGTCAGCAGGGTTTTAATGGTTGGGGCTAACGGGGGGGAAAGAGAGGCTATTAAACCTGGAGATTTGGAAGTCTTATCCCTTTGTCTGGGCGAACTGGGAAAACTGCTAATTGCATCGGCACACGTGTCTACTAAAATGCCCCCACTTACACAGAAGATGCAGCATATTATATTCTCATTGAGAGTGCAACTATGCGAGAGATGCAGTATAAGTTCTTACATAACATGTACATCTCCATAGAGATCTTAGAAAGCATGCACAATAAAATCTGGTAAATGTCCTAAAGGTGATTGTACTGAGGGAAGTTATATGCATTGTTTGTGTCTTCAAATTACCATATTCTGGGAATCTGTTTTTTTACACACATCTCTTACTCCTGAGGGAATTCTGCACAAAAACTTAAAATTCTAAAGAAATTCTGTATATTTTATATGGGGTCAAAATAACACAGGGGTAGATTTTAAAAGCCCTGCGTTGCACGCTGACGCGCCTATTTTGCATAGGCCACCGGCGCGAGCAAAGACCCAGGACGCGCGTAAGTCCCAGGGCTTCGTAAAAGGGGCGTGTCCGGGGTCAGGGGCAGTTCAGGGCGGGTCCAGGGGTGTGGCGATGGTTCGGGGGCGGGCCGGGGGGGTGGTCCTGAGTCCTCTGGCACTGCGGCCTGTGCCGGGGGATGGCGAGCTGGCAGGCATAACTTGTACAACAAAGGGAGGGGGGGGGGATTTAGGTAGGGCTGAGGGGTGGGTTAGATAGGGGAAGGGAGGGGAAGGTGAGGGGAGGTGGAGGGAACTGAGGCAGGCTGCGCGGCCCATTCATAAGAACCTGCCATACTGGGACAGACCAAGGGTCCACCAAGCCCAGCATCCTGTTTCCAACAGTGGCCAATCCAGGCTGCAAATACCTGGCAAAAACCCAAAAACTAAGTATATCCCATGGTACTGATGCTAGTAATAGCAGTTTTTGCGCAGAATTCCCTCAAGAATAAGACGTGTGTAAAAACAGATTCCCAGAATATAGTAATTTGAAGACAGCTCCAAAAACAATGCATATAACTTCCCTCAGTAGAATCATCTTTAGGACATATACCAGTCTCCCTTTCTCTCTTGCTTACTCACCCACACAGGTTCCCTTTCTCATGCATACACCGTCACACAGGATACTTATGTCTCTCTCTCTCACACTTCTGCACACTGGCTCCCTCTCCCTCATCCCCCTACCCATAGGCGCCTTCTCTTTCACACACACACACATCCCTTCACACAGGCTCTCTTACACATACACACAGCCTCCCTCTCACAAACTTGCAGCCTCAAATACACACAATCCCTTTTTCACACACACCAACTCCCAATATCTCACATATATATATACACTCCTTCACAATCTGCTCACATAGGCTCCCTCTCTCTGACACCCACACCCTCACACATGCTCTCTCACCCCCTAGGCTCACAGTCTCACACACACACATTCACTCTCACCGAAGCCTGTTCCATCTTCATTGCGAGTGGGACATCCTCCACGTGCAGCACGCCAGGGCCTGCTCCTTCGCCATGAGTGGAGGTCGTCCCGCTCGCAGCATGACGGGGCCTGCCAAATTCTACGCTAATGCGCAGGAGGGGAATTCTGCAGTAGCACAGAATTCCCACAGGACTAATTGCTGCCTGGATTGGGAGACCTTAAAATTAAACACACTTTTTTGTCTTTTAGATGATGATTTTGATATATCTGATGAGAAATAGTTATTCTTGCAGAAACCTTGTATGGTGGTCTTGTTCAATGGTGGAAGTCTGAACCACACCACATAATGATGTAGAGAAACCAGATGCACGCCCTCATGGTTATAGAGAAAATGTCAGCAATCCACACTTCTGTGGTATGGTGGAAACCGTTCATCCAGACATGGAATGTGTTTCTAGATACTCTGTTGTCATCAATTCAGAGGGTCATCCTAAATTTACTCTCTCTGTGATTGGTAGTCTCTTTTGGATTGGGTAGGGGGATTATGGGTTTTCAGGAAGAAAGGATGAAGATTTTATTAGAATATATTTGATTTGAGCTGGTTTGGTACTAATTATATTTAAACTGTTCTAGTGAGATGTTGTGTATAATAAGCTTTTTCCATAAATAGGACAGAATCTTACGGGAAGACCTCAATTTTTCATCTCTTTTAATTCAGTCAAGCAAGGTTTTCAATTACAAGAAGTCGTCTGTCAATTTGGAGCTCATATTACTTTTTTTTTATATTCAATCACGTTAACACCTTCAAAGTAAAGTAAAAGCTTATCAAGTCAGGGCTATGACAGCCTCTTTAGCCCAGCTTCACTTTGCATCTATAGAAGATATATCAAAAGCTGCCACCTCGTCTTCCATTCATACCTTTACTGCTCATCACTACCCAGAAATGCTTTATGTCAAGACAACAATCTTGGCCTGGCAGTTCTAAGAAGCCTCTAAGTAACCTATTTAATTGATTCCTTCAACGCTTCCCTCTAGCTTCTCACTTAAATATGGGTTGCATGTTTCACTGATAAAGCAATGTTGCTTATGTGTAACAGGTTCTCCAAGACAACAGGACAAATCAGCCGTACAAGTCTGTGACGAAGTCCAATGGCACCAAGACAGAAAATGTAGAGATTACTTACCTGATAATCTCGTTTTCCTTAGTGTATGCAGATGGACTCAAAACAAGTGGGTATAGCGTGCTCGTGCTAGCAGTTGGAGACTGATCTGACATCAGCACGGGTACATATACCCCCACAGGAAGTGAAGCAATTCAGTAATCTTCCTTGCAAAGCTGTCATAGCTATATGAGTACTGACCGATCGATTAATTAAACAGGATTACCCTGACCGGTTGATAGTAGCTGGAGACCGCCAAGATTCTCAACCGGAAGGCATCGACACCCAGCAGGGTGGATGCCCTATGTAATAAAACATGGCTTACCTTGAGCCTGTGAAATCCCATGAATATTGGCAGCCGGGCGGGATGCTGAGTCCATCTGCATACACTAAGGAAAACGAGATTATCAGGTAAGTAATCTCTACATTTCCTAGCGTGTAGCAGATGGACTCAAAACAAGTGGGATGTACAAAAGCTACTCCTGGACTGGGCGGGAGGCTGCCCGCGGTCCGTGCAGGATTGCCCTCGCGAATGCGGTGTCCTCCCTGGCCTGGACATCCAGATGGTAGAATCTGGAGAAGATATGGAGGGAGGACCACGTCGCCGCCTTACAGATCTCAGCAGGCGACAGCATCCGAGTTTCTGCCCAAGAGGCAGCTTGCGCTCTGGTAGAGTGAGCCTTGACCTGTAGAGGCGGTGATTTTCCCGCGTCTACGTAGGCTGCCTTGATAACTTCTTTGACCCAGCGGGCGATAGTTGCCCGTGAGGCCGCCTCCCCTTGCTTCTTCCCGCTGTGTAGAACGAACAGATGGTCCGTCTTTCGTATTGCTTCGGACACTTCCAGGTATTTGGACAGTAGCCTGCCGATGTCGAGATGGCGTAGAATTCGACCTTCTTCTGACTTCTCCAAACCTTCTGTGGTAGGTAAAGAGATGGTTTTGGTTGAGGTGGAAGTGCGAGACTACTTTGGGTAAGAAGGAAGGGACTGTGCAAAGATGGATGGCTTCTGGCGTGATCCGGAGAAACGGATCACGGCAAGACAGTGCTTGTAGCTCTGAGACGCGTCGTGCGGAGCAAACAGCCAGCAGGAACACCATCTTCAAGGTTAACAAACGGAGGGACAGGCCTCGAAGTGGACGGAAGGCGTGTCCCGCTAGAAAGTCCAAAACGATGTTGAGGTTCCACAGAGGTATAGGCCACTTCAGTGGTGGACGAATGTATTTGACTCCTTTCAGGAAGCGTGAAACGTCTGGGTGTGTGGCGATGCTATTGCCGTCACTCCGGGGACCGTAGCAGGAAAGTGCTGCCACTTGGACCTTGATGGAACTGAGGGACAGACCCTTCTGAAGACCATCTTGTAGGAAGTCCAAATGATAGGAATCTTAGCGGCATGTGGATTGGTGCTATGAGCTTCGCACCAAGCCTCAAATACTCTCCAGATCCTTATATAAGTTAGTGATGTGGAGAACTTGCGTGCTCGGAGGAGTGTATCTATTACTGGACCTGAATATCCTCGTGACTTCAGTCTAGCCCTCTCAATGGCCAAACTGTAAGAGAGAATTGAGCCAGATCCTCGTGGAATATGGGACCTTGTCGCAGCAGGTCCCGGTGCGGTGGCAGGGGTAGTGGATTTCCTGCCAGTAGTCTTCTCATGTCTGCGTACCAGGGTCTTCTTGGCCAGTCCGGGGCCACACGAAGAATTAGGCCTCTGTGCCGCTGAATCCTGTGTATTATGGCGCCCAGCAGGGGCCATGGCAGAAAGGCGTACAGTAGGATCTCCTGGGGCCATGGTTGTACCAGTGCATCGATCCCCTGAGACAGAGGATCCCGCCTGCGGCTGAAATATCTGGGTACTTGAGCGTTGGACCTGTCTGCTAGTAGGTCCATGCCCGGGGTCCCCCACCGATTCACAATCATCTGGAACGCTGTGGGTGACAGTTGCCAATCCCCGGGATGTAGACTTTCTCTGCTGAGGAAGTCTGCCGCGGTGTTGTCCTTCCTGGCGATGTGGACGGCAGAGATGTCCTGGAGATTTGCTTCCGCCCAAGTCATCAGAGGAGCTATTTCTAGTGATACCTGTTGGCTTCTGGTTCCTGTCAGTTGATGTATGCCACCGTGGTGGCGTTGTCTGACATCACTCTGACTGCTCTGTGTCGCAATCTGTGGGCAAGTCGCAGGCACGCTAGCCTGACTGCCCGTGCCTCTAGTCGGTTGATGTTCCATCCCGACTCTTCTCTGCTCCATCGCCCTTGGGCGGTGAGACCTTCGCAATGTGTGCCCCAGCCGCTCAGGCTGGCGTCTGTTGTGAGCAGGGTCCAGGTCGGAGAGGACATCCTGGACCCCCGGCTCCTGTGGCTTTGCTGCAGCCACCATTGCAGCTGATTCCGTACCCTGGCTGGTAGAGGTAGGTGTACGGTGTAAGTTTGTGATCGCGGACTCCACCGGGATAGGAGGGCGCGTTGTAACGGCCTCATATGCGCCCATGCCCATGGTATCACCTCCAGAGTGGATGCCATCAGGCCGAGGACTTGTAGGTAATCCCAAGCCGTGGGGCGGACGGCGCGCAGCAGGGCCTGCAGACGATTCTTGAGCTTTTCTCTTCTTTTGGGAGGCAAGCTGACTCTGTCTGCCTGAGTGTCGAATAGGACTCCTAGGTATTCCCTCGACTGAGACGGCTGTAGGGAACTCTTGTTTAAATTTACTACCCAGCCTAGGCTCTCTAGAAGGGCAATCACTCGGCTGGTTGCCCGATGGCTCTCTTCTGGCAATTTTGCCCTGATCAACCAATCGTCTAGTAAATTTAGTAGTTAGAATTTGGAAGAACGCTCAGCGAGCGTGAAGGAGCTCCAAACTGCTTTGGAGATGGAAATTACTGAATTGCTTCACTTCCTGTGGGGGTATATGTACCCGTGCTGACGTCAGATCCATCTCCAACTGCTAGCACGAGCACGCTATACCCACTTGTTTTGAGTCCATCTGCTACACGCTAGGAAATCTAAATTTTTTGAGCATGCATGGGGGTTTCTGTGCAGCTGTCATCACATAAGTCTCAGCAGTCTTTATAGCTAGCTAACTTTCTACTGTACAAGCAAGAAGTGTGGTTTTGTGTGGCTGATTTGTCCTGCTGTCTACAGAGAACACCCATTACAGGTAAGCAACTTTGCTTTCTCTGTGGACAAGCAGGTCAGTAATCAGCCACACAAGTTGAGGGCTGCATGTATTTGTTATGTTTTTAAATCAGCAGTGGAAATTGCAACCCATATTTTGAAAGGGTCTTGGAGAAATAAAGAAAAGATTTTGAGAACTGTTTGGACAAAACCACTATCTTGACATGAAGCATTTTGTAGGCAATAATGAACAGTGAAGACATGGATAGAAGACCAGGTGGCAGCTTGCAGCTTTTTTCTAGAGATGCAGCATGAAGATTGGCAAAGCAAGCTGTCATAGCCCTGACCTGATGGACTTTTACCTTACTTTTAAGTTGTCATCATGACTGACTATAACAATAAGAAATGCAATCAGAAATACACATGGAAAGAGTTTATTTTGTAACTAAGGCTAAGGCTAACGGACTAAGGCTTATGTATTATGGTAATGACATAAAAAAACATGAGATTGAGGTTCTATAAGTGTTTTAAGATGTTTAAATTCTTTTAATTCTAATTTTTATTGTATTTGTTATAATTTTATATGATTATATGACTGTTTTTATGTTGTGAACCGTTACGATTGAATACAGAGTGACGGCATAGAAATTTAATAAAGTGAAAACCCTTGTTTGATTGGGTTGAATGGGTTAATAAAGTGAAAACCCTTGTTTGATTGGGTTGAATGAGATTTTCTGAAAGACTTCTCTCCAATAAAGCTTTTCTGCAGTTCAAGCTATGAGGAGACTTTGTCTTTATTGGTGTGTGATCTCAGGAAAAATGTTGGTAATATAATAGATTGATTTAAGTGAAATTGAGAGACCATTTTGGTAGAAATTTAGTATGAGTTTAAGACTATTCTGTTGAAAAGAGAGTATGAGACTAGCACTTGTAACTCACTCTGCTAGCAGAAATTACAGCTATCAAGAACAAAACCTTCCATTAATTTTAGTTCTCCTGAGCTAGAGGATCAAAGATTTCATGATTTAGATCCCAGGAAGCAGGAGAATCTCTAACTGGAGGATGAACATAATTTAGACCTTTCATGCATCTGGCAATTGTATGTTTTTGAGAAATGGAATCCCTCCTGCATTCTGGTAGCCAAGGTGAACTCTGAATTAGTTTTCAATCCCAATTCAGAAAGGCTTAAAAGGTAATGAAGCAGGGAGGAATAAGACAATGAAAGGAGTCCTGATTAACATGTGTCTACCAGATAGAAAATCTTTTCCATTTACAGTTGCATTACTGTCTACTGGAACATTTTCAATGCCAATTACTCCCTTGCAGAGATAACCGAAATGAAGAGACTATCTGACATTCAACATCCAGGCACTCAGAACCAAAGACTGAAGCAACATTTCATATTACATCAGTTGCATTTCCCTACATGAAACAAGGTTAGTGGCATTTAAAGCTCCAGTAGAACCAGCATCATTGAAACATTGAGAGCCATTGAACTTGTCTCATGTAGACATGTGCAAATGGAGTAACAAATTATTGCTGCCATATGGCCTAGCATTTTCATGAAAAAAAAAAGGGCCAAAACTTTCTTTTGGAAAGTGTTAGAAGTATTTTGGTTAGAATGTGTACTTTGCTGAGGGAGAATCGCTTTTCCATTGTACACTGGATTTTGGAAAATTGACAATGAATCCAATGGCTTGAAGGATGTTCATTTCAAAATGAATTTAGAAAGAGTCTAGCATTTTGAACTGCCAGTACTTGCTTAAGGGCCTGGATATGCTTTAGGACCCAAATATATATCTTTTTAAGGTCCTGTTTCCTCTTGTAGAGTAAAAGGAATGGAATCTTTTGGAGAAAAGCTGGATATGTCCTCTGGTGGAGATGTACTCCAGAGAGGTTGAAGAGAGGTGTCTGATGGAAGGCTGGTGGAATGCTCATCGTCAGAACAGTATGAGAAAATCATGATTGTGATCACTCCTGAGAATCTGATAGTATTCGCATTCGAAGCGCTATCTCTCCCCTCTTACCACCTCTAATTTAGAACTCCATCTCCTCCTAACCCTTTCCCTCAGCCTTTACCTATTCCCCTTGAACCCTTTTACTCTCTAGTACTTTTTAATTCAGCTCTGTTAAGTTACAACTAAATGATAGCTCTGTTTCTTAAAAGATTCTAATTGTTTTATGCTCAAATATTTATATACTTACCTTTGTTAATTGTATAAACGCTTATATAACTCTGTTAAATGTATAACGCTCCGGCGTAAGTTCCTGTTCACTGTACACCGACGTGATATCTTTGATGAGCGGCGGTATATAAAAATTTATAATAAATAAATAAATAAATTAATTATAAGGTAGTTTGTCTGCTGATGTTCTATTGTTGGAAGAGAGTGAACTTTGAGACAAAATGTGGCTCAGGGAGAATGACATCTTGTTTGGCTTGATATGGTAGAAAAATAGATTGAGTTTTATATTTTTGGCCAATAGATTCCGAAATCTCTGGATGTCCCAATTGCACCTATAAAGTGGTATAGAATGGTGGGTTTTTTTTGTTTTTTTTTAAATAGAGGACTCCAATTGAGATGGAGGAAATGCAGATCAGTAATGTTAGTGAAATAACTTTTGACAAATTCCAGCCACATTTTCCTCACAAAGGGGTGGTGTTCCACTGTAGTAAGATGAATCTTTGTAGAAAAGATATCTATAACTAAAATTGGCATATAGCAAACGTTGCTTACCTATACAGGTGTTCTCACAGGTCAGCAGGATGTTAGTCCTCACATATGGGTGACATCATCAGGATGGAGCCCAATCACGGAAAACTTCTGTCAAAGTTTCCAGAACTTTGACTGGCCCCTACTGGGCATACCCAGCATGGCACTAACTCTGCAGCCAGCAGGGGTCCCCCTTCAGTCTTATTTGAAAGCTACAGGCAGTGCCGAAAAATAAAATAACAAACGTTATGAACCCAACACTGCGGAGTGGCAGGTGGGTTTCGTGAGGACTAACATCCTGCTGTCCTATGAGAACACCTGTTACAGGTAAGCAACATTTGCTTTCTCACAGGACAAGCAGGATGGTAGTCCTCACATATGGGTGAGTACCGAGCTGAGGATGTCCGAACATGCACCAGATGTACCCAAAGGTGTGCAACAGGCACAACAACTGGGGCGGAATTTGGTAGAGGGCATCCTGAACCCCACCGGGCAGGCAGAAGGGTGTTGGTACGTCACATTGTAAACAGGTTACGAAGGACAGACTAGCCGAAGATGGAATTTTGTCTTCCGGCTTTGTCCAAGCAATAGTGGGCTGCAAAGGTGTGGAGAGAACTCCAGGTAGCAGCCCTGCAAATGTCAGGAAGCGGCACCGATCATAGGTGTGCTACTGAAGTTGCCATGACCCTCACAGAGTATGCTTTAACACGGTCTTGGAATGGAATGCCCGCTTGCTGATAGCAGAAGGATATGCAGTCTGCCAACCAGGAGGAGAGAGTCTGCTTACCCACAGGCTTCCCTAACTTGTTAGGGTGGAAAGAGATGAACAACTGAGTGCTTTCCCTGTGGGCAGCTGTACGGTCTAGGTAAAACGCTAGAGCCCGTTTACAGTCAAGGGTATGCAAAGCCTGTTCTCCTGGGTTGGCATGGGGCCTGGGAAAAAAGGTAGGTAGTATAATGGATTGATTAATGTGAAACTCCGATACTACCTTAGGCAAGAACTTAGGGTGAGTACGGAGTACCGCCCAGTCCTGCAGAAGTTTAGTGTAAGGTGGATAGGTAACTAGAGCCTGCAATTCACTAACTCTGCGAGCTGAAGTGATAGCCAAAAGGAAAATCACTTTCCATGTGAGATATTGAAGGTCACAGGTGTGAAGAGGCTCGAACAGTGGTTTTATGAGCCGTCCCAAAACCAGATTAAGGTCCCAAGAAGGGGCCGGAAGACGTAGTGGAGGCTTCATATGGAGCAAGCCCTTCAAAAAGCGTGTTACTAGGGGTTGTACTGATATAGGACGTCCCCGACACCTTTATGGAAGGCGGCTACCGCACTGACATGCATTCTGATGGAAGAAGTCTTTAGACCTGACTCAGATAGATGCCAGAGATGGTCCAGAAACTTCGGGATTGGACAGGAAAAGGGGTCAAGGGACTGAGAAGAGCACCATGACGTGAACCTTTTCCATTTGTAAGAGTAAGATTTTCTCGTGGAAGGCTTCCATGAAGAAATCAAGACACGGGAAACTGATTCAGAAAGGTTAAGTGGTTGAAGGATTAACCTTTCAACATCCATGCCGTCAGGGATAAGGCTTGAAGATTGGGATGGCATAGGCTCCCGAGGTTCTGAGTGATCAGAAGCAGGTCCTTTCCCAAGGGAATGTGCCTGCGGATGGAGAGATCCTGAAGTATTGGAAACCACACTTGGTGTGGCCAGTGAGGTGCTATCAGGATCATGGTTCCCTTGTCCTGACGTAACTTCACGAGAGTCTTTGGGAGAAGCGGAAGTGGAGGGAATGCATAGAGCAGACCGGTTGCCCACAAGAGGGAGAATGTGTCTCTGGGTCGAGAGAGTTTGCTGCGAATGAGAGAGCAGTAGTTTTCCACTTTGCGGTTTTGTGGGGACACAAAGAGGTCTATTCGAGGATACCCCCATTGTTGAAAAATGGAGTTCGCTACCGAGGGGTTGAGAGACCACTCGTATGGTTGAAAGACGCGACTCAGCTTGTCTGCCAACACTTTGTCCACTCCCGGTAAGGAGGTGGCCCTGAGGTACATCGAATGGGAGAGAGCTTCTGCCCAGATCTGTGCAGCTTCCTGAACCAGAAGGAAGGAGCCCGTACCTCCCTGCTTGTTGATGTACCACATGGCCACCTGGTTGTCTGTCTGAATCAGGATGACCTGATTTGAGATGCGATCCTGAAAAGCCCTGAGAGCATATCTGATTGCTCGAAGTTCCAGGAAATTTATTTGGTGTTTGGCTTCCTCTGGAGACCAAGAGCCTTGTGTCTGCAGATCTGCTACGTGGGCTCCCCACCTGAGGTTGGAAGCGTCGGTGGTGAGAATGATTTGAGGATTTGGAACCTGGAAGTGCAATACTTGGAGGAGATTGGTCTGATTTTTCCACCAGGTGAGAGACAGATGGAGTGAGTCGATGACATGGACAATGGTCAACAGAGGCTGAATAGCTTGAGTCCATTGAGACCTCAGAGTCCAGTGCATGAGTCTCATGGCCAAGTGGGCCATTGGTGTGACATGGACTGAGGACACCATGTGTCCTAGGAAGACGAGAAATTGGCGTGCAGTCGCAGAGTGCTGAGACTGCAGCTGGTGAGCAAGAGATACAAGAGTCAGTGCTCGTTGTTGAGGCAGGAAAGCCTTTCCCTGTAAGGTGTCCAAATCTGCCCCAATGAACGACAAGGTTTGAGATGGGACTAAATAGGATTTGTCATAATTGACGAGCAATCCTAACGAAATTAGAGTGTGTAAGGTTAATTTGAGGGATGACAGAGCAGTTTATGAGTGGGAGCCCTGATTAACCAGTTGTCCAGATAGGAATAGACGTGAACACCTTGTGTCCTGAGGAAGGCTGCGACGACTACGAGGCATTTTGTAAAGACTCGTGGTGCAGACGCTAGGCCGAATGGAAGCACTCGGTATTGATAGTGCTTGGGGCCTACTAGGAACCTCGGGTACTTGCGATGAGCTGGATTTATCACAATATGGGTGTATGCGTCCTGGAGGTCCAGAGAGCAGAGCCAGTCTCCTCTTTGTAGAAGAGGTAGAAGCGATCCCAAGGTGACCATTTTGAACTTTTCTCGCTGGAGGTACTTGTTGAGGGCCCATACGTCCAGAATAGGATGGACGCCTCCCGATTTTTTGGGGATTAGGAAGTACCAGGAATAGAACCCTAGGCCTTGCTGAGAGTATGGAACAGGTTCTATTGCTCTTGACTGGAGAAGGAGGGAAACCTCGATCCAGAAGAATGGAGTGTTCGGATGTTCTCCACATTTGTAGAGGTGGGGAGTCCGATGGCAGGGCGAGAAAGTTCAGATGGTAACCCTGAGCAATTATTGCTAATACCCATTGGTAGGATGTGATTGAATGCCACATGCTGTGGAAGTGGCACAATCGACCTCCCACTGGTATGTGCGACAGAGGAATCTGGCTGCTGCTCTCTAAGTGGAAGTCAAAAACTTGAAGCAGGTCCTGGTTGAGGAGCTGCTTGTGGTTTTTGCTTACGGGCTTGACGAGACTGCGGTTTTTGATAAGGTCTTGTGGCACAGGATCTGGTTGGTGGCGGGTAAGACTTCTTTGGGCGGAAGGAATGACTTCTTAGAGTCCTTTCTGAAGGGATGTTTTGAGGAGTTGTCAGAAGGCATCAAAGAGAGCTGTCTTAGGGTCTCATGATGGTCCTTTAATTCTGCCACTGTCCGTTGAATCTGTTCGCCAAACAGACTACCTCCGACACAAGGCAGGTCGGATAACCAGTCTTGTACTTCTGGGCGAAGGTCAGAAGACTTGAGCCAGGCCCACTGTCTCGCCGAAATAGCAGCTGCAGACTCTCTGGTAGATGTGTAAAAAATGTCACAAGATGTTCTAATCTCATGCTTGCCTGCCTCAAAACCCTTGTTTACTAGGGTTTGTAATTGTTCTTGAAATTGCTGAGGCAGGGAATCTGAGAAGTCCTGTATCTGCTTAAAAATGACCCTGTTATATTGGGTCATATAAAGCTGATAGGTGGCAATTCGGGAGATGAGCATGGCCCCTTGGAATACTCGGCAACCAATGTTATCTAGGAACTTCTGTTCCTTTCCAGGAGGAACAGACGAGTGAGGCTTCAACCTCTTTGCTCTCTTTTGTGCAGACTCTACCACAACTGAGTGGTGATCAAGCTGTGAATTTTGAAAACCTGGGGCTGACTGCACCAAATAGGTAGTGTCAGCTTTCCTGTGTACTGGAGCAATTGATCCAGGATGTTCCCAGTTCTTCTTGAGGAGATCGAGAAGGACCTGATGGATGGGAATAGAGGTGATTACCTTGGGGGCATCCAGGAATTGGAGCAACTCCATCATCTGGTGCCTATCATCTTGTTCCATCTGTAATTGGAAGGGAACCAATTCAGACATTTCCTTCACAAAATTTATAAAGGAAAGGTCCTCTGGGGGAGAACGCTTTCTACTCTCAGTGGGTGAAGGTGGTGAAGGTAAATCATCGGTGTCTGTTGAGGTATCATCACCCCAGGTATCATAAGGATACGCACCCGTCCCTCTAGGAACTAGAGGGGGACAGGGTGGTTGGATACCTGAAGGACCCGGTCTAGGCTCCGAAGGAATCGGATGAATTATCAGAGGCACCGATGATGGCATCGAAGGCACCGGTGCAGGCATCGATGGACTCGGTGGTGCCGGACGTATCGGCACCGATGGATGGGTCGGTGGCGAGGGATGTATTGGCATCGATGGCTGAGGCAGAACTCCCGATGGAGGGATGCGGAACGGTGTTTCTCCTCCCGATGATGCTGTCAGTGGGGAGGGCATCGCAGTCATCAGAGACCCAGGATCCATCGGTGGAAAAGCGGCCATAAGCACTTCCATCCTGGATAGCAGCAGTGCCAGTGCTGCCGGAATCGGGTCGATGATCAGTTCCACAGGCGGTGCCAGTATCGGAGGAACCTGAAGATGTTGCATCGCCTTGTTGATGGCCTCCTGAACCATCCGGTCCAGTTCTTCTCGGAGACCTGGAGCAAGCAGCCCCGGCTCCGGAACAGAAGGAGGCAAAGGCATAGCCGGAGGGACCACCATTAAAGGTGGCGTCGCGGCTCCCGATCCCCGAACGGGTGAGGGTTGCCTCGGTGACCCGGTCGCAGGAATGGTCAGTGGCTTTCCTGGACAGGGTTTCTTTGACAGTGGCTTGGACGATGGCGGGGTCGATGATTTTGCTCCCTCAATGGTCCAAGTCTTACGGTGTTGATGGTGATGTTTCTCCCTGCGATCCCCTCGATCCTGAGGTGGAGTATAGGATGTTGATGGCCGAGAAGTCGTTAATGCCGGTCAGTCACCGGTCGGCGGTCGATGCTGGCGCGAAGTTGACGGTGCCAGTTCTGACGACATCGATGCAATGGACAGAGTTGGGCTTTGAGCACGGAAGAGAAGCTCCATCTTCTCCATTCTGGCATTGCGACCCTTCGGTGTCATTAGGGCACACTTGGTGCAGGTCAAGACATCGTGCTCGCGTCCTAGACACATTACACAGACTTTATGGGGGTCTGTGATAGAAATGGTGCGGGTACAGTCCGGGCACTGACTGTACCCGAAACAGTCCGAAACCACGACGCCATGGCCATGGAAAAAAATCGAGCCACGGTACGGTCGACGGCCAGTAGGCCGCGAGGGCCAAACTCGATGGTAATCGACGGAAAACGGGTAAAAACTTACCGGAGTACCGAAGACTGAGAAAAGTTAGAGGAGGGACCCCACTGGGGCAATTTAACTTTTAGTAATTCTGTGAGGAAAATTCCTGTCAGGAATCTCTTCAGAGCTCCTTTACCGCAAGGCTACTGCTGCTCAGAAAAAAGAAGACTGAAGGGGGACCCCTGCTGGCTGCAGGGTTAGTGCCATGCTTGGCATGCCCAGTAGGGGCCAGTCAAAGTTCTGGAAAATTTGACAGAAGTTTTCCGTGATTGGGCTCCATCCTGATGATGTCACCCATATGTGAGGACTACCATCCTGCTTGTCCTGTGAGAATTTTATTTAGATTTCAAAAGAATTACGTTTTTGATTGGTTGACGCTTACATCTGTCTTGGTGCTGAAAAGTTGATGGCACCAGTTATATTGTTCCTTTGCTTGCAGATGGCACTGGTGGGATTTCAGTGCTGAGGAACAATGGCATCTTGATCTTGTGCACTGTGGCATCAATGTAAAGAAAGCCTGTCTTAGCACCCACGTGGTTTGGCACTGAAGCATGCAGCTTCTCTTCCTCATTGATAGAGGGGGAATGATGCCTGCACAGAGACTTCAAGTCATGGTGTTTAGCAATGACATGATTCCTTTCTTTTTACTTAAAGCACTGGTCCCTCAGCTGATTTCCTCTTCGCTGCCTCAGATGGTTGAAGAAAACTCAAATATTCTTTCATTCTTTCCTGCAGCCCCTGAGGAAAGCCCACTCTCTCTGCTCGACTGACTCTGCAAATTCTCTTCCAGGATCCTTCCTTATCTCGTCTGACTGTTAGTCAGTGAATTATTCCTCCTGAGTCCACCCCGACCTCCACAGGCTACTTCCCGCCCTCCTGCCTACTATTACAACTACAATCCAGCTCCTGCTGTTATATCCCCTCAGTCTCTCTGCTCAAACTCTAATCAAGGGGACCTTGCAAGTTCCACGTCCTATTATACTTCGCCACAGAACAAGATACACTCTTGCAACATCCATTGTTCGTTCGGATCCCCTTTCAAAGAGATGGGTCTTTACCCACTCCATCAAGATGTGCCTACTCCCCATACCTACAATTCCTTACACCCCCAAGCCCAACAAACCCAGAATTCTAGGTATACTTCAGCAAAGATTGATCCCGATCATGATCTCCCCAATCTCCCAAACGCTCGGTCTCACTCTCTTTACCCTAACCTTATTCAATGCCCAATCCATCACAAAAAAAATCCACCTCCTCAATGACCACCTGACTGACATCAACCCAGACCTGTGCGCCATTACTGAAACATGGCTAAAACCCAGCGACACAGTTCTACTAAACCACCTCCCCATCCATCTTTATGATATCCACTCAATCCCTAGAGTCAAAAAAAGGGGAGGAGGCCTACTACTTGCTGCAAAAAAGGGCCTTGGACTCTCCCTACAATTATCCACTAAAATAAGTAACCTAGAACTAGCCTTATTCAACTCAGAACATCTCCAAATTGCTCTGGTCTATGCTCCCCCAGGAACCCTAGACTCCGATCCCTCTCCACTAATAGAATTCACAGCTAAACATCTCAAGAGGGATAAACCAGCCATTCTTTTTTTTTGTAATTTGTATTTTTATTAGTACCAAATTGTTTACATAAGTGGAAACAGCTTTCCCAAATACAGAGGATAGCAGTGGACATGATAACATACATTACTCAACGCCACTAGTACAGCACAATATGTGTCTTCAAAGACTGTCACAGAAGCCGAAAGCCTAAGTGTTATACATTTGGAAAGGGAATGGCGGCCTCCGGTCAGTGTCTCACCGCCGTAGCGCTGGGTAGCACAATATGAGCATGTTACAACAACAGCATATTCCCTCTCAACACTATAATGTACAAACTAAGTGGTAACAAATTGACAATAAAAACTATGAGAACACTAAATGGATGCTTCTTGGTTATTTCCCCTCAGAACCACAGCCCCCCCTTCCCTCCCCCCCTCCCACCCCGCCTAAAATCCTATCCAAGCCTTGCACCAGGAAGAAGGTAAGCCTAGAAGGGAAACATGGTTGAGTATGTAAATTGTCAGAGATAGAGGAGAGTAAGTCTCCCCGAAAATGATGTCAGTGGTATCGAAAACCGCTATAACAATATTAATAAGGCTTCCGGAGTGTCACTCCTTGAGGATCCCCTTTACGTATGGAGCCCACACTTTCTGGAATTTAGGGAGCTGATCATGCCTAGTAGCGGTCAGATGACACATAAGATACACTTTATCTAATCTGTTCAGGACATCACGTAATGCAGGGGTCTCAACCTTTTTCCACCAGAGCGCTATTTCACATCTAGTAGCTAAAGCCACCTGCGTCACCAAAGCTCTCTCCCAGATGCTGCCCTCTCCGGAGTCCACCTGTAATAAACAAAGCTGGGGAGTTAGAGGAATTTTGAGATTTAAGGTATGCTGAATATAATCCTGGATGTGAGCCCAAGTCTGTGCCACGCTAGGACATTCCCACCACATATGAAAAAAGGTGCCTATATTGCCGCACAACCGCCAGCAGTTAGCATTCGGGTGCAAGGACATCCTGTGTAATCTATCCGGCGTGCGGTACCATCTATAGAGAAGTTTATAGCCATTTTCTTTCAAAGTGGCTGAAATAGAACACCTAGATATGCGCTGGTAACACGTTTCCCAGATCTTCTCAGTCATAATACCACCCAGATCAGAGTTCCAGTGGACTAGATGCGTGTCAGCCACCCCCGTGCCCCTATTCAATAGAGCGTAAACCCGAGAGACATGTCTCTTAACCTGATCGGCGTTCCTACAGAATGTCAGAAAAAGTGGCTGCTCCTGAGAGAACAGCTGAGATAGCCTGTAAGTGGAAAAAAGATGTGAAAGCTGCAGGTAGGTATAATGGTCTGACTGATCTAAATGGAACTGAGCCTGTAAATCGGGGAAAGGTACGAGTTTGCCACCCTTCCAAAGTTGCCCCAAAGTAGTGAGACCCTTGTGCTGCCAACGTCTAATGAACGCTGCGTCCAACCCCGGGGGGAACAATGGATTATGCAAGAACGATGTGTGTTGGTACATCACCAGGTCACCTACAAGCTGCCTTTTCCAAGACTTCCAAGTGTCCAGCACCACCCAGGGAGAAAGTTGTTAGTCCGTCTCCTGTTGGAGAGTGTGGGGCCCAAACCCTGGTAGTCAAGGGAGGAGGCCTAGCAATCGCCTTCTCTATTACTATCCAGGGCTTGATCTGACTGTGACAATGCCAATTGATAATCACAGCTAATAAATTAGCTACGTAGTACCATAACAGATTAGGGAAATTAAGACCCCCCTGTAATTTAGACTTATATAGAACTGACCTAGCCACCCGTGGAGGCCTTCTCTTCCAGACAAATCGAAAGAGCTTTCGTTGCCAAAGAGTCAGAGCTTTAAGAGGGACTTTAGCGGGCAAGGTCCGGAATAAATAGCAAAATTTAGGGAGAATCGTCATTTTGACCGCCGCAATGCGCCCCACCCAGGAGAGATTCATTCTGTCCCATCTATCCAGGATAGACTGAATGGAAGTGACAAGCGGGGTGTAATTTAAGTCAAATAATTGCCGCAAATCCGGGCTAAGCTTGACCCCCAAGTATTTTATCCACTTTTTTGCTGACTTAAAGGGTAAATGTGCAGCCATCTTTGAGTACACTAAATCGGGCATAGAAATATTAAGCAACTCAGATTTGTCCTCATTCATCTTGAAGCCGGACACCCTCCCGAACAATCTAATTTCCTGTGCCAAAGCGGATAATGAGGAGTCAGGGTTGGTGACCGTGAAAAGGAGATCATCCGCAAACAAGGAGACTTTGTATTCAGCCCCCTCCACGGAGATGCCAGTAATGGTCTGCGAACCGCGAACAGTCTCCGCCAGAGGTTCCAATGTCAAGGCAAACAACAGGGGGGACAGGGGGCAACCCTGCCTAGTGCCCCGCCTGACCTCAAAAGGAGAGGAGTACGCTCCATTGATCTTAATGCGGGCATGGGGGTGATCATACAGTTTATGAACCCATGACTGAAAGTTCGTTCCCAGCCCCATTTTGGTCATTGCTTGAAATAAAAAAGGCCAGTGTACTCTATCGAAGGCCTTCTCAGCATCCACGGATAAAAGAGTGGCAGGGATATCATGGTTCTGTACATGTTCAATCAGTTCAACAACCCGCCGTACATTATCGGAAGCCAACCTCCCTGGTATGAACCCTGACTGATCTGGAGCTACCAGCAGATGGGCCACACTCCCTAGCCGTCTGGCCATAATTTTTGCCAGTATCTTGAGATCTAGATTAATGAGAGATATCGGCCTATAAGATCCGCACAGGGTGTGATCCCTCCCGGGTTTAGCCAGGAGAGTAATTCCGCAGTGTTGGCTTGTTGGGAGATTCTGCCAGTATCCTTCAAGTCATTAAACATGTTTATAAGGGGTGGCGCTAATAGGGCCTCGAATACCTTGTAGAACTTCCCAGAGTACCCATCCAATCCCGGGGACTTGCCCAGTTTGAGCTCTTTAATAATCTGAAGCGCTTCCATTTGTGACACCTCCTTGTCTAGCCTCTGTCTGTCAGCCTCTTCCAGGGCGGGCAGGTGAACACTCTCCAGGTAATTAGCTATCTCAGGATCTGTGATAGTGGGGTCAGAGTCATACAGTTCTTGATAAAACGCATTAAATCTCTTGCCTATTTCCCCTTGCGAGTGAATGTATCGCCCATCCGAGTTTCGGATTTTTGTAATATGAGTGGCTGCCTCCTTTTCCCTTAATTTCCGTGAAAGTTGCTTGCTCGCCTTATTTCCATATTCAAAATGTTGTTGTTTGAGAAGCTCTAACTGGTGCGCTACCCTTCCCATCTCTAATTCATGAAGAGCCCTACGTTCCTCCTGTAGCTGTTGTGCAATTTGGGTCTCCATAGTCCGTTTATGACGGAGCTCTAAGTGTGCGATAGATTCTAGAAGCTGTAGGCGTTTCTTAGCACTGTCCCTTTTAACATAGACCGCCCTAGAAATAAATAAGCCTCGTAGGAAGACCTTCAGGCTCTCCCAGAGTGTACCAGGGGCCACCTCCCCATCATCATTAGTAGCCAGAAAGTCCCGTAAGGCCTCATTAATCTTTTCAACAAAGGCCTTATCATCCAGTAAACGTTTGTTGAGCCGCCAGAATCGCGTCCCCTGATCCCCCCCACACCGCCGCAGCGAGATCCACACCGGGGCATGGTCAGACCAGGTGATACTACCAATATCAGCGTCCATGACTTGGCTGACCAATGCTTTGTCAAGGAGGAAATAATCAATCCTTGAGTATGAATGGTGCGGGTTTGAGAAAAAGGAGTAATTTCTAGCCGTGGGATTTAATAATCGCCAGATATCTGTAAGGCCCCTATCATCAATCAGATGGTTTGAGGGCTTGTCTCTCCTTACGTCTCCCTCCCGGACTAGAGCCCGTGTTGTCAAGGTAAGGGTTTCTAGTGAGATTGAAGTCCCCACCAACAATTAAGTGCCCCTCCGCCCAGTCTCCCAATAACTTGGATAATTTCCCAAAGAAAGCTCCCTGGTCGCCTGTGGGTGCGTAAACATTAACCAGCGTGTATTGTGTGTTGTATAGCTTTCACCTTCAGCATAATATAGTGGCCCTCTACGTCCCTTAAGATCGTGCCCCCCTCTGGGGTAACATGCTAGGAGAACAGGATACCAGTCCCACAATATTTATCCCCTTTAGTTGCCGCTGAGTGATAGAAATGAGGGTAATCCCTAGCAGCCAACAGCTTTTCATACCGTTTGAGCAGGTGCGTTTCCTGACAAAACACGATATCAGCATGTAACCGTTTCATATCCTGAATAAAGGTTTTCCTTTTCATAGGCGAATTCAAACCTTTCGTGTTCACAGAGATTAATTTTAGACTATCCATCTAAATAATACATAATAGAAAAAATCTCTTCCACCTCCCTACAGATAAACACTGACACCCACCTCCCAACCATACCCATCCAAGGATCTTTATTCTACCCCCCTCCCCCGAATGCAATGCCAGTAAGAAAACATCTAAGGCTAGAGCAGTTCCCCCCCCCCCCACCCTCCCTCATGCGCCCACTCATTACGTGGGCTTTGAGCATGGAGAGCGATGCCATCACCGAGCAAGCTCAGTCCCCCCGTCCACTCGCTCATGAATAAACACAGAGAGACAACGGTCGCCCCATCAACCTATAACGTAGAAAACAATTGAACCTGGCAGTAGACCTCAGCCTTTGTGGATCCAGGCGTGACACAGGCCCCGCACAAACTAGAGTCCGCGAGGAGGTGCCCCTCCTCATAATTCCCGCCCCTCAGCCTGGGCCCTTGGAGGCATTAGAGTCCTCAGAGTTCCTTCGAAGCCTTTTACCACCCTTGGGCACTCGTTGCCACTTTGGAAAGTCTCTCCTGTGTGGCGTCTCCAATGTACCAGTCCTCGCCGGTCTCCGGGCATCCGTCAGGAGGCCTGCCGCGCGCAGAATATCCTCGGCCTCTGCCACCTTTTGGACCCTGGAGGAGATACCATTAATAGAAAAGCTCAGTCCAAAGGGAAACAGCCATCGATATCGAAGGTTCTGATCACGCAGGACTTGCACCACAGCTCGGAACTCTCTCCTCTTTTGAATGGTGGCGAAAGACAAATCTTGAAAAATTTCAATCCGTTGCCCCTGCCATTGCAGGGAGCCATGAGCCCTGGCAGCAGTCATCACCTGCTCCTTCACCTTGAAATTGTGAAAGCAAGCAATGACATCCCTGGCCTGGTTATTTCTTGGAGTCCCCAGGGATCTGTGTGCTCTATCTAAAGCAATAGGTGTCTCCTCAGCTGGAGCTGTCTCGGGATGAAGCAAAATCTTACAAATGTCCTGAACCACCTTTATACAGTCACTATTATCAGGGGTCTCTGGAATGCCCCTAAATCGTAGATTGGATCTTCTCAATCTATTTTCCAAGTCTTCCACTTGCCTGGATAATACGTCCTGGGCATCGATGAGCTTCTGCTGTTCCTCTCCAAGAGTGTGGCTGTAAGTCTGTTGCTCCTCTAGGCCCTCCTCCAAGGTCTCCACTCGGTGTCCGATCTCTGCTACCTCCGTTTTTAGGCCAGACACTATCGCCTCCATGTCCTTCTTGTTCTGTGCCATATCCGATCGCAGAGCCCCAAACCACGCCGAGAACTCGGCTCGGGAGGGCACTTCATTATCCCCCTGCTCAGGGGATCCTGGGATCGCCTCCCCCTCCGCCTCGGAAGATGTTGCAGGCCCGTCCGCCATTTTGGCCGCGTTTCCCGGTTCCAGCTCGGCCGCACCCGCGGCGAAAGAAAATTTTTTTAAATCAATTTTTTTCTTGCCGGCTGCCATAGCAGCACTTGCTGAGGCAGATCCTCGTTTTGGGGCGAAAACCGAGGCCTCCGGGCGCCGATGAAGGCTGATGTTAGGAGCGATCGGGGAGCAGCTCGGGATTAGCCGTCCGACCCGCGCGGTGACGTCATCTGCTCTCTAAACCAGCCATTCTGATGGGAGACCTTAACATACATGTGGACATTTCCCCACCTTCCCACAACTGCGATATCTTAATCACGGCACTTAACCAATTGGGCTTCAGCCAGATCGTCAAAGGTCCCACGCACAAAGCGGGACATTCATTAGACCTGATTTTCCTTAATGATGGTCTGTCATCTGCTACCGCCCCATCTTGCGTTCCAATCCTGTGGTCAGATCATCACATTATCTCTGCCGAACTTCAAATTAAAGACCACCCTCGGCCTGTCTTCCCTTTAACCACGATACAATATAGGAAACCCTGCTCCACAGATCACCTTAGCAAACTGCTTTCAAAAGAGCTTGTTCGACTTGATCTCACAGACGCTCCCTCGGCCATCAACTCTTGGATCAAGATAACAAGTGAGGTTGCAGATCAATCCTGCCCAACCACTATTAAATCCTTAAAGCCACCCCAAGCTAACAGGAACCCGTGGTACAACCAGGATCTCAAAAGCATCAAACAAAAACTTCGTAACATAGAACTCAAATGGCGTAAGTCCCCCTCCACTGACACATTTTTAAACTACAAAGCCCACCTCAATGCATACAGGTCTGCCATCCTCAAAGCTAAAAAAGACTTTTTTGCCAAAAAAATCCATAACTTCTCATTCGACCCCAAAGCCTTATTCTCCTTTGTATCAGCTCTTACAAAACCATCGCCCCCCACCATCCCTGACGAACAAGCATCCAACAAAGCCACAGAACTCGCCATCTACTTTGACAAGAAGATAACCAACCTCCTCAAGCCTATCTCTTCATCTCTACCGACAACCTTTCATTCCAGCACTTCATTTTCTACAAGGAGTTATAACATTTCATCCTTCGAGACCCCATCCTCTATTGAGATCGAGATCATCCTCAAAAAACTAAAACCTTCTACGCACCCATTGGATGCAATACCCTCCAATCTTCTCCTCTCCATTCCTAATACTATTTCCAAAACGTTAGCAGACATCATCAACTGCTCGTTATCTCAAGGAAAGGTTCCAGAACAATTAAAACTAGCCATTCTAAAACCCTTACTAAAAAAACCCAACCTTCCGACGTCCGACCCAGCCAACTTCCGTCCAATAGCCAATCTTCCCCTGATCTCCAGAGTAATGGAAAGAATAGTAAACAAACAACTGTCAGATTACCTTGAGGAGAACAACATACTCTCCCCCTTCCAGTTCGGATTCAGAAAATCTCAAAATACGGAAGCTTTACTCTCTTCTCTATCAGACACCATCCTACTCAACCTGGAAAGAAAACCACCTTTCATTCTTGCCCTTCTTGACCTATCTGCTGCATTCGATACGGTCAATCATGCCATTTTACTTGAGCGCCTATCAGAGATCGGCATCCAAGGTGAAGCACATGGTTGGTTTAAATCATTCCTTGAGAACAGATTCTACAAGGTTAGAATCAATAATAAAGAATCACTCCCAATTAAATCCAACCTGGGAGTCCCACAAGGTTCATCTCTCTCCCCCACGCTTTTCAACATTTATCTGCTACCTCTCTGCCATCTTCTTTCCAACCTCAAATTAAAATTTTACATCTTCGCTGACGACGATCAAATTCTTCTTCCAATCACCAAATCCCTGCAAAAAACATGGGAACATTGGAACTGCTGTCTACAATCCATTAATAGCCTGCTTACCAGCCTGAACCTAATCCTCAATTCTAATAAGACCGAAATCCTCATCATCTCCCCAGATGACAACCACAATCTCCTCAACTCACAAAGTGCATCCCAATTCGCTAAAACTTTCATCAACCACTCCTCATCCGTCCGAGATCTAGGGGTTCGGCTCAATAACCTCTTTAACCTTAAATTGTTCGTCCACAACACAACGAAAGAATATATCTTTAAACTTCAAGTTCTCAAAAATCTTAAACCGCTCCTGCATTTCAGCGACTTCCGGCTAGTAGTCCAGTCTATCATCCTCACAAAATTAGACTACTGTAATGCTCTTCTCCTAGGCCTCCCTGCGATAACTACGAAACCCTTACAGATGGTCCAGAATGCCGCGGCCAGGTTACTTACTAATTCAAACAAAAGAGCTCACATCACACCCATACTACAAGACCTTCACTGGCTTCCTATAAAATCCAGGATCACTTTCAAAATATTGATGATGATTCACAAGGATATCCACGGCATCGCCCATCTCAATCTAAGCTCTCAACTCCGCACATACACTACTAACAGACCAATCAGATACGCTTATAAAGGTTCCCTTTACGCACCGCCGGTCAAAACCTCATTAAGAAAACGCGCTATTTCCACAGCTGGGCCCATCCTATGGAACTCCCTACCCCCGGAGCTCCGCCAAGAACCCTGTCTCCAAACATTCAAGAAACACCTCAAAACATGGCTTTTCAGACAAGCCTTCCCGGAGAATCAAGACCACTCGGACACTGGTCAAAGGACTTAACCGGACATCAGGGAGACATCTTATCGTCCTTATGGTCAAAGGACTTAACTGGACATCAGGGAGACATCTTATCGTCCTCAAACACCTTTGAATGCTCATTTTAACTTGAGTTAATGCCATCTATCCTTCCTCCTCCCACTACTCCCCATCATCCTTAGACGCCTTAATTATGCATTGCCTATTACCACTACTTTGCTGCCCTATTTATATTCGCCATTTTTTTTCTTATCAATATTTGCTATTTGTTTGTCTCTTTGAAGACCTATTTATATTTGCTATTTGTTTGTCTTTTTGAAGACATTTGCCATTTGTTTGTTTTTTTGAAGACTGTTCTACTTACAATGTTATTCGTTATCTGTCAAATTGTTCTAATGTAACGCCTTAACACACTATTTGTTATCTGACGACTTGTTTTCAATGTAACGCCTTAGCCGCGATTGTTCAGTTAATATGGAAACTGACATGATTTGATATTTTTTGTCAAGAATGTCGGTATATAAAAATTCTAAATAAATAAATAAATACATTTTGAGACTTTTGATATCATGTACTAGTCTCAAACACTGAAGACAGCAGGCGAGGAGATCCACTAGAGACATTTTGTAGGAGTATCTGGGACACATTTTGAAGCCTGTTTTTTTTTATCCACCATTACAAAAAGTGTCTAAGCTAAGTCAAGGAGAAAATACTACTTACCTGATAATTTCCTTTCCTTTAGTGAAGGGTAGGTCTATCCCAACAGGTGGGTTATGCACCTCTGCCAGCAGATGGAGACAGAGCAAAAGCTGATGTCATTACTATATAGTCCTGCTCCGACATCAGCCCACCAGTATTCTCTGGAAAAGCCAAACTGTGGACAAACCTAATTAAACTTCAACATTTCTATCAACAGGCAACTATTTGTGTTTCTCAACCAACAGGAGCACTGAGCTCAGCTAAAAGAAGGAAAATATTTAGCAAACTAAGGGCTACAGAAGCCACAACATTCTCTTCTCTACATCACTTGCCCTAAGGAGGCTAATCACAAAATCCAAATCTGGCAGCCGAGGGTGAGTCTTGGATTGACTTACCCTTCACTAAAGGAAAGGAAATTATCAGTTAAGTAGTAATTTCTCCTTCCTTAGCATTTGGGTAGGTCAATCCAAATGAGTGGGATGTACAAAAGCTAATTTCGATGCTGCTCCACCCGTACCATGAGCGCATCTATCTCCAACGACACCTGTTGACTCTTGGTTCCACCCTAATGATTGATGTAAGCCACTGTTGTCGCACTGTTGGACATTATCTGGCTGCCAGAGCCTCTAGCCACTCGGCGAACTGCAGGCATGCCAACCAAACTGCTCATGCCTCCATTCTGTTGATGTTCCACTGCTGCTCCACTGCATTCCAGCCCCCTACGCCACCAACTCCTGACAGTGAACCCCCAGCCCTGGAGGCTCGCATCGTTCATGAGTACCAACCAATCCAGTGTCATCAGGGAAATTCCTTTCCTGAGATGGTCCATGTGTAACTACAAGTTCAACTGGGATTTCACCTCTAACGGAAGGAGCAGCCTCACTGCATAATTCTGCGACTACAGACTCCATCGAGAGAGCAAGGCACACTGAAGAGGGTGCATATATGCCCTCGCCCAGGGAACCACTTCTAATGTGGCAGCCATCAACCCCAGAACCTGTAGATAAGACCAAATGGTTGGATGAACTTCAGGGTTCAGAATCTCAGATTCGAGTGGATCCGAGACTCCGGCAGAAACACTCTGCCCTGGCTTTGTATCGAATCAAACCTTGAGATACTCCAGGGTCTGAGACGGCTGCAAATTGCTCTTGGCCAGATTCACCACCCAGTCTAGCTCTTATAGCAAGGAAAACACCCTGTGGGAAATACAAAGTCTCTCTTCCAATGTGTTGGCTTGAATCAACCAGTCATAAGAACATAAGAACATAAGAAATTGCCATGCTGGGTCAGACCAAGGGTCCATGAAGCCCAGCATCCTGTTTCCAACAGAGGCCAAAACCAGGCCACAAGAACCTGGCAATTACCCAAACACTAAGAAGATCCCATGCTACTGATGCAATTAATAGCAGTGGCTATTCCCTAAGTAAAATTGATTAATAGCCATTAATGGACTTCTCCTCCAAGAACTTATCCAAACCTTTTTTGAACCCAGCTACACTAACTGCACCAACCACATCCTCTGGCAACAAATTCCAGAGCTTTATTGTGCGTTGAGTGAAAAAGAATTTTCTCCGATTAATCTTAAATGTGCCACTTGCTAACTTCATGGAATGCCCCCTAGTCCTTCTATTATTCGAAAGTGAAAACAACAGAGTCACATCTATTTGTTCAAGACCTCTCATGATCTTAAAGACCTCTATCATATCCCCCCTCAGCCGTCTCTTCTCCAAGCTGAACAGCCCTAATCTCTTCAGCCTTTCCTCATAGGGAAGCTGTTCCATCCCCTTTATCATTTTGGTTGCCGTTCTCTGTACCTTCTCCATCGCAACTATATCTTTTTTGAGATGCGGCGACCAGAATTGTACACAGTATTCAAGGTGTGGTCTCACCATGGAGCGATATAGAGGCATTATGACACTTTCCGTTCTATTAACCATTCCCTTCCTAATAATTCCTAACATTCTATTTGCTTTTTTGACTACTGCAGCACACTGAGCTGACGATTTTAAAGTATTATCCACTATGATGCCTAGATTTTTTTCCTGGGTGGTAGCTCCTAATATGGAACCTAACATCGTGTAACTACAGCAACGGTTATTTTTCCCTATATGCAACACCTTGCACTTGTCCACATTAAATTTCATCTGCCATTTGGATGCCCAATCTTCAAGTCTTGCAAGGTCCTCCTGCAATGTATCACAGTCTGCTTGTGATTTAACTACTCTGAATAATTTTGTATCATCTGCAAATTTGATAACCTCACTCGTCGTATTCCTTTCCAGATCATTTATATATATATTGAAAAGCACCGGTCCAAGTATAGATCCCTGAGGCACTCCACTGTTTACCCTTTTCCACTGAGAAAATTGACCATTTAATCCTACTCTCTGTTTCCTGTCTTTTAACCAGCTTGTAATCCATGAAAGGACATCGCCTCCTATCCCATGACTTTTTAGTTTTCGTAGAAGCCTCTCATGAGGGGCTTTGTCAAATGCCTTCTGAAAATCCAAATACACTATATCTACCGGTTCACCTTTATCCACATGTTTATTAACCCCTTCAAAAAAATGAAGCAGATTTGTTAGGCAAGACTTCCCTTGGGTAAATCCATGTTGACTATGTTCCATTAAATCATGTCTTTCTATATGCTTTACAATTTTGTTCTTGAGAATAGTTTCCACTATTTTTCCCGGCACTGAAGTCAGGCTCACTGGTCTATAGTTACCTGGATCGCCCCTGGAGCCTTTTTTAAATATTGGGGTTACACTGGCCACCCTCCAGTCTTCAGGTACAATGGATGATTTTAATGATAGGTTACAAATTTTAACTAATAGATCAGAAATTTCATTTTTGAGTTCCTTCAGAACCCTAGGATGCATACCATCCGGTCCAGGTGATTTTCTACTCTTTAGTTTGTCAATCTGGCCTACTACATCTTCCAGGTTCACAGTGATTTCGTTCAGTTCGTCTGACTCATCACCCCTGAAAACCATCTCCAGAACTGGTATCTCCCCAACATCCTCATTTGTAAACATGGAGGCAAATAATTCATTTAGTCTTTCTGCAATGGCCTTATCTTCCCTAAGAGCCCCTTTAACCCCTCTGTCATCTAATGGTCCAACCGACTCCCTCACAGGTTTCTTGCTTTGGATATATTTAAAAAAGTTTTTATTATGAGTTTTTGCCTCTATGGCCAATTTCATTTCAAATTCTCTCTTCGCCTGTCTTATCAATGTTTTACACTTAGCTTGACAATGCTTATGTTTTATCCTATTTTCTTCAGATGGATCCTTCTTCCAGTTTTTGAAGGATTTTTTTTGGCTAAAATAGCCTCTTTCACCTCACCTTTTAACCATGACGGTAATCGTTTTTCCTTCCTTCCACCTTTCTTAATGCGCAGAATACATATGGACTGCACCTCTAGGATTGTATTTTTAAACAATGTCCATGCCTGTTGAACACTTTTAACCTTTGTAGCTGCACCTTTCAGTTTTTTTCTAACTATTTTTCTCATTTTATCAAAGTTTCCCTTTTTAAAATTTAGTGTTAGAGCTGCAGATTTACTTATTGTCCCCCCTTCCAGTTATTAGTTTAATAACTGGAAGGGGGACAGTCATCCAGATGAGGGGTGAACTAGAATGCCCTCCTTGCTAAAGGCCACTGATACCACTACCATGACATCCTGGATGTTGTGGCTAATCTGAAAGGTAAGGCCTGAAACTAGTAAAGACGATCCAGGATGGCAAATTGGAGGAACCGTTGATATTCCTGCAGATATGCCTCTGTCAGTTCCAGAGATGTGAGGTACTCCCCTGCTTGAACCGCCATTATGACAGAGCGCACTGTTTCCATCTTGAAATGTGTGACTCATAGATGTTGGTTGATTCCCTTGAGATCCAGTATGGGCCAAAAGGACCCATCCTTCTTAGGCACGACAAAATGAATAGAATAGCAGCCCGTATTTTGCTGTGATTCAGGAACAGAAATTACCAGTTTCAGAATCAACAGCCATTGTAATGTCACTTCCACTTCTACCCTCTTCTGACATGAGTTGCATGGAGAAATTATGAAGGCATCCAGAGGAATGCAAAGAAATTCTAGAACACAGAAGTAGTCTATGGGTACACGATCAATCAAACTGATTGACAGGTGAGTTAAGGATGACAGCAGCCAATCAGTGTTCACTTCCGGTCTAAGCCCCGCCCCCATAGAAGTCAATGGAGGCATAGCTATGCCCTCTCCCACCCTTGACCACGCCCCTCCCACCCCAGACCCCACCCATGCTCCTCCCCCCAATAGAAGTGAATGGGGAGCCCCAAAACATCCCCCTATGATGTCATGGGTGGCCCCACCCACACCCCATGACATCACAGCTATGACATCACCAGAAGTCCACCCCCTCAACACCCCCCCTCAACACCCCCCCTCAACACCCCCCCTAAAACAGGGGTCAGGAACCTTTTTGGCTGAGAGAGCCATAAACGCCACATATTTTAAAATGTAATTCCATGAGAGCCATACAATATGATTAAAACTAAATACAAGTAAATGTGTGCATTTTATGTAAGATCATACTTTTAAAGTACAATAAGTCTCTGAAAATATTACACCAGGCCTTAAGACACCAATACATCTCCTATTAGGAAAACGGACCAAGTCAGGCTGCTATAGAGTCCTACACAGAAACTACATGCCAGCAGAAAACCTCACCTGAATCACGTGCTGTCCCTCAGCTAACATAGAATAAAGAGACCAAAACGCATAACAAGAAGCATGCAGAAAAAACTGAATTGGAAACTGCAACAAGCCAGAGTCTCTGTATGCAGTGTAACAAAGGAAAAAAGAAACATCACCCATCCTTATAAAACAAATCAAGAAATATAAAATCATCAGCAGTAAAACTGTACTAACAAAAAGAACATATTTCGAAACAGCTGATGAGTGGAATATCCAACAATTAAAAACTCATATAAAACATTTCCAGATACCAACAAAATATTTCAAAATAGCAGACACAAAGACCCAGTAATGAAAAATAATAAGGATACAAAATTTTTTTTGCTCTGCATACCTGGGAACGTTTGATATCCAGGTGTCCTGAGATTGTTCTGAATTAGCAGGAGGCGGGGTGGTTTGCTTGGAACTTTCTCCTCTCTCAGTCACATACCAGCGCTCTCTCTCACACTGGCTCTCAATGACACACCTATACACACATGCTCTCAGTACTCACATATACACGTTTTTTCTCTCTCACTTATATAGGCTCTTAATTACACATTTACACACATGCTGTCTATCTTTTCACGCTTACACACACACACACAGGCTTTCAATCACATAAATACATGCTGTCTTTTTCTCTCACACACAGACTCTCATTCACATGCTTACAAACATGTCCTGTCTTTCTCTCATTTACACACAGGCTCTCAATCACATACTCACATGCTCCCTCATCTAAATCAGCTCTCAATCACACACAGTCTCTCTCTCTCATTTAAACACAGGCTCTCAATCACATACTCACATGCTCCATCACCTAAACCAGCTCTCAATCACACACACATGATCTCTCTCTTACTTATACACACAGGCCATTAATAATACATACACATGATTTCTCTCACACACAAAGTATCTCAATCATACACACATACTCTTTCACACAAACAGGCTATCAATCACAAACTTACACATACAGGTTCCCAATGGTAAACTTACATTCATGCTCTCTCTCTCACAGGCAGGCTCTCAATCACAGACATAATCTCTTTCACATATACAGGCTCTCAATCATTCACATACATGCAATCTCTCACTCACACACACAGGATCTCAAACACACATGCTTGCTCGCTCATTCACTCTCTCTCTCCCCCACCCCGGGAACTCGCGGCAGCAGCAGCCTCATCCCAACGCTAACCTCCTTCATTTTCAGCCCTCGCGGAGGTGGAGTCCCATCGGCCGCGGTTGAAGCTCTTCATTTTCCTCCGAGCCGCGCTGCAGTCTTCTTTTCGTCGCGCACGCACCCGATGCTCTCCACTTCCTCTTCCGGGCCGCGGGGGGGGGGGGGGGCGGGAAGAAGAGACCACACTAGCGTGGTCTCTGCTTCCCGCACAGGCACCCGATGCTCACCACTTCCTCTTCCAGGCCGCGGGGGGGAGGGGGGGCGGGAAGAAGAGAGCACGCCGGTGCCGCTGACTCCAGCTGTCCTGCCGCGTTCCGCCCGGGCTGACAGCATTTTAAGCTCGGGCGGAGGAGGACCGGGGAGCAGCTGGGTCAGTGGGGGACTGGAAAGTGTGGCGACACTTGTCTGCGAGCCAGATGCAGCCCTCAAAAGAGCCATATCTGGCTCGCGAGCCATGGGTTCCCGACCCCTGCCCTAAAACATCATCAGAAAGAGTCCTATCACTTTTTTAATGACGCCAGAATTAATGGACTGTCTGTTTTTGATGATCTCACCGGAAGTACAATACAAAATCTCCAAAATATGCGCTCCTAGAACATCCTGAAGCCTTTTAATGATGACAGAGCCGGAAGTATGCTTTTAAAATGTGCCCCAGAACATCCTGACGTCTTTTAATGATGACAGAACAGGAAGTATGCTTTTTTCTAGCCTCCTCTGTTTTAAAAAAATTACAAGCGGTTAGGTGGCAGGAAAACTGTGGCTCATTCTATTGACAAGGATTTGGTTTTTAAACAAGTGATTGCTTGGAACTACATGTGGTGAATTGCATGAACTGCAGGCAATGATCATGATCAAACTTGCAAGACAGGTTTTTGCAAGCCCGGGTAGTATAATGGGTACACTGTCACTCAAACCCCCAAGCCAAACCCCCAATGATGTTACCAGAAGTCCACCCCTCCCCTCCAACCGCTCAATAAAAGTTACCAGTGAGGTGGAAGGAAGCTGTGACTCATTCTGTACACAGAGACAGGGAGAATATTCCCCACACCCCTTCCCTCCTCCTCTCACTGAAGATACACATGCCTCAACCCTCCCAGCCCAGCCCTAAACCTGAGCAGAGGATAATTGACAGCAGTGGAGGGTGTTGGGTGTGGGTCTGCAAAAGTTAAAACACAAGGCTTTAGCTTTGTTTAAAAACAAAACAAAAAAACAGACCTCTTATATTTACAGCCATATAAAAAACAAGAATGCACCAGCGGATCTTAAAGAAAATTTATTATGACCCAGGCTCTATAGTTAGCTTTGCCTGCATAACACCTCTTTTTCAGACGGCTAAAACATGTATGCCGGCTGTGACCAAGAAACAGGTGATTGATTTGCTTACAGAGCAAGATGCTTATTCTTTACACAAGCCTGCTAGGGTATGATTTAAAAGAAATAAAACAATAGTGTCTGATGTGGATGCGCAATGGCAAGCAGATCTGGTTGACCTGATCGCCTTGTCTGGTTATAACAGAGGCTACAAATACATTTTGACGGTGATAGATGTTTTGTCAAAATACGCATGGGCTGTGAGCCTAAAAACAAAAACAGGTCGTGAAGTGGCCGAGGCCTTTGAAAATATATTTAAGGGTGGCCGTGTTCCCAACAAAATACAAACAGACAGAGGTAAAGAGTTTTTAAATAGCTCTGTGAAGAGTTTGTTAAAATACAAAGGTGTTCATCATTTTGTGACCAACAACGATGTTAAGGCAGCGGTTGTGGAGAGATTTAACAGGACTTTAAAATCCAAAATGTGGCGATACTTTACAGCGCGCAACACTTTTCATAATGAAGATGTACTTCAGGCTTTTGTGAACAGTTATAACCACAGTTTTCACAGAACAATACAGGCCCGCCCCATTAATGTAACAGCCTCAAACTCTCTGTGGTTCTGGAAAGTAATCTACGGCAATAACAACAAACATGAACCTGCTAAGCCTTTTTTAAAAACTAAAGGGAAATTTGAAAAAGGTTATGAACAAACATGGACAGATGAGATATTTATAATAACTGACGTCTTAAACAGGGGACAGAAAACAGTGTACAAGATACAAGATTATTGTGAGGAAGCCATTCAAGGTTCTTTTTATCCTGAAGAATTACAGAAAGTCAGCCCTCAACAGGACAGAATATACCACGTTGAAAAGGTTCTAAAGGTAAGAACAAGCAGTGCTTTGTGAAATGGCGAGGGTGGCCCGAAAAATTTAACAGCTGGATAAAAGCATCAGAGATTCCAGACATTTGATTTGAAAAGGCCTTGTGTCATAAAAAGAAAAAATGAATGAAGGGGGGTTTTACATGACGCTGCCTAGTAATGCATCTGTGAGAATATTTCCACAAAACACCAGCTCTAATTTTACCACACAATTAGCTAGACCTTTGGACCTACAGGGTCCGTGGGAAGTGGGTCTGGTGGAAATAAAGTACCCGAACACATGGGATAATATTAAAGAAGACCATAAGTATGCTGTCACCACGGGTGAAGGAAGCATGGAGCATCACTTTGTTGTACGAAGAGGGTATTATGCAACCGTTCAAAACCTGACGGACCAAATGAACCACGACATGAACAGTCTCCTGAAACCCATGCCACCATGAATCATCTATGACCCCAATATCCAAAGAATCAAATTAAAGTCAGAGGACATGCAGTAATTTCCACAGGGGGTGACTTAGCGACCATTTTGGGGCTAGAAGCTAAATCAAATATGAAGCGCTCACTATTTCCAACGGATATCACAGGGGGGTTTAATACCCTATACCTGTACACAGAAATCATAGAGCACCAGCTGGTGGGAGACCATTTTGTGCAGCTACTTCGCTATGTTCCCGTTAAAGCGGGTAAGGACGAGTTTATCACCTTCACTTATGATAAACCGCATTATGTTCCTGTGAACAAGCAGCACATAAGCACCACAACATTTAAAATAAAGACAGACCAGAACCAACCAAAGACAGACAGACCAGAATCATTTCGCTATGGGAAAGTGATCCTTAAGCTACACCTGCGACCTTGGAAAACTATTTTTTAAAATGGTTGTGGTTAAAGACTACGGGGACCCTGGCGCATACGGAAATTACTATGCAGCACAGGCCGGTGAAGGCCTTTCGGGGTATTACGGCGCTCCGGTCATGTACGGGGCTGGGATAGGCGTATTTTTCATAGTCTCTTTAGAAAAGCAATACCTCTTTTGAGAAGGGGTTTTTAGATTGTTAAACCTCATATGAAAAGTGCAGCAAAAAACATCGCCAAAGATGTTATGGGACCCTTTCTGATGATGTTTTAGGGGGCGTGTTTTTGGGGGGTGTTGAGGGGGTGGCCTTCGGGTGATGTCATACCCGTGACATCACAGGGCGTGTGGCTTGGGGGCGGGTTGTGGGAGGGGCTCCCCATTTACTTCTATTGGGGGGGAGAATGGGCAGGATCGAGGGTGGGAGGAGGGGTTAGGGGGCATGGCTATGTCCCCATTCACTTCTATGGGGAGTGGGTGGGGCTTAGACTGGAAGTGAACGCTGATTGGCTGCTGTCATCCTTATCTCACCTGTCAGTTTGATTGATCGTGTACCCATAGACTACTCACAGATGTTCCGAACCACTTTGAAAACCCATTGATCTGAAGTAATCTGGGTCCACTTGTGGTAAAACCGGGATAGATGACCACCTAGTTCCCACACCATCAGGTCAGCCCGCAAACCTTCATTGGGAAGACTGAGGGGCTTCCTTCAAAGCTCGTATCCTTTCAAGGACCTTAAGGGCGAAAGGACTGTAGAAGGGACGGGGTCTCTGGGAAGAACCCCCACTATAAGGCCGAAAACACCGGTAGTCACGAAAGTGGCCATTTGCCCGAGAAGTTCAGGAAACTGGCTTCTTATCCTCCGGCAAATGTGAGACCTGGGTCTCTAACTTGCCATTTTTCCCCATTCACTGCCAAACAAAGATGAGCCTTTGAAAGGCAGCTTAGTCAGATTGGCCTTTGAAATAGTTTCTGCAGACCTGTAGCGAACCACAGCTGTTGCCTGGCTGCAATAACTGTAGCAGCTCCTCTGGTGGCCGTGTGTATCAGCCCGCATCAGCTAAAACGGTGGCCCCTGTTCTACCATAGGTCCTAAATCAGACCCAATGCTGCCAGACTCTTGACAAAGCCACAAGGTAGCCCAAGCTACCAAGACGCAACAAGAAATATTGTCACTGCCTCAACAAGAAGCATTGGCACTGCCTCAAATTCTTGCTTCAGGAAAGCCTCAATCCTTCTATCATGAGCATCCTTCAGAGCTGCACCTCCCTCTACTGGGATGGTGGTACAGAACACACCAAGGCATCCACCTTAGGGAAATGCAACTGCTCTCTGGCATGCAGATCCAAGGGGTATAAACCAGCTAAGATGCGTCCTCCTTTAAAGGACGCTTCTGGGGCAATCTATTCCAGATTAATCTACTCCTGGATTGCATACAAAAAGGGAAAAAAGTAGCCTTGTGCAGTGTGACCAAAATAGGATCCTTCTTCCATGGCCCAGCCACTCAGAGGGTCTTCAGGGTCTAAGATAGCAGAGCCGGCAACTCATCTCTCTGAAAGAAATGTAGTCAAGTTCTATATGGCTCCAAATCTGAGGGAAAATCCCCTTCCTCACCAGTGCCCTCACCATCGATTCACCTGCATTCAAGCTCTGTCAGACTGCATTGCGCTACAGTGCTTGACCGTGGAGTCAGGTGGAGGAACACTCAAAGCACCTGGACCTACCTTAGTAGGAACTGCCGCTTCAGTAGACCAGCCCTGTAGAAATGTCTGCAATCCCTGGAAGAATTCCATCCAGGAAAATACCAGGTCCATTCCAGGCCCCATGGCCAAAACCTGATGTCCTGAGAGCCCGTGTCCTCTGAGGGCTCCACCTGTGGACCAATCAGGGGAAGGGACACCTCTGTGTCTCCCTTGGTCCTACTCCCGTCAGGATCGAGGAGATGGACCATCATCAGCAAAATCGAGAGGAGGCAAATCTTCCTAAGTAGCCAGGCAGCACTAACACAGGCTTAAAGAAACCTTTGACTGAATGGCTGTGATGTGGCAGGCAGCTCAGAAAGATAGGCGCTTAGGGGTCTATTTTAAGACCCGCTCGTGCGTACATGGACATGCCGATTTTATAGCATGCGCACTCATGTTATAAAATCCGTTGGCCATGTGCATATGTGCGGGTGGGGGGAGGGGGGGATTTTACAAAGCCATGTGCGGCAACGCGAATAGGGCTTCCCCAGTTCCCTCACAGTCCACTCCAATTAAGGAGCGGACTGGGAGGGAACTTCTCTATACCTCATCTAACCTTCCTACCTTTTCCCCTCTCCTCCTTGACCCCTACCCCCTATTCAATTTTTTTTTTGTTTTTCTACTTACTTCAACTTTGGAGTTGAAGTAACCTCCGTGCGCTGCCTTGGGACAGTGGTTAATGGTGCAAGTTGCTTCTGCTCCAGAGGAGCAGAAACTTAAAAAACAACCCCCCCCCCAAAGGTAGGTAACATTTAGGGGGTGGGGAGAAGAGGGGAAGGGAAAGGGTGGTTAGGGTAGGTGTTAGGAAAGTTCCCTCCCAGTCCGCTCCTTAACTGGAGTGGACTAGGGAAGGCTGCAATGTGTCACCGCGCGAAACTTGTCAGATTCTATCCCCCCTTTTCGCACACCACCCCCGATTTTATAACATGTACGCACTGGCGTGCGCATGTTATAAAATTGTGCATCCATGTGTGCATGCACATATTTTTTTTTTTTTTTTTAAATATACTCCTAAGAAAACAATTTTGAGAAAAAAATATTCCCTTGCATGGCAGCTGCATGGAAAAGTCAACTTCTCAGTTTTTCTGAGCTCTGAGAGCTTTTCTATCTCAATTCCACTGGATGATGTCACCCACTTATTTGGCTGCTCTGTCCTGAGGTCTATGGAGAACACCTGTAACAGGTGAGCAATTTAGCTTTTTAGATATTTAAGGAATTATTTATAAATTAAAGCAGCAATTGCCATAGGTTTGTGGAATACAATTATATG
The DNA here is from genome assembly GCF_901001135.1 of Rhinatrema bivittatum. Lineage (NCBI taxonomy): Eukaryota > Metazoa > Chordata > Amphibia > Gymnophiona > Rhinatrematidae > Rhinatrema > Rhinatrema bivittatum. The sequence continues at coordinate 48,941,166 of NC_042627.1, read as the reverse complement.
GTGCTTTGGAGAAAAACAAAGTCTCCAATATATCACTAATTTTCTCTCTTTTTTTGCAGAGTTCTATTTTCGCTGTTTGCAGTTGACATCTAACTTTACATATGTCCACATTTCTCTATTTGGGCAAAAGTATCAGATGGCTTCAGCACTTTGTGTTAAGTTTCTGTTGGCTAGTACTACACAATTAGAAGAGCATTTTAAACTTTTTTTTTTTAATTTATATTTTATTCATTTTACACAAATTTAAACATTTGCTAAAATAAAGCAATTTTTTCCTGTGTACAAAGTAAACTCCATAAAGACAAGTTATCACATTATAAGTACACATAAAAAAAGTAGTCCTCATAATTGGGAGGATTCACAAAAGAAAAAAAGAAAACAGACATACATTTTGTGCTAACAAATTAATTGAGAGCATCATTCATTTCTTTTGTGCAGATAAATACCTCAACTAGCTTCTTTATCTGTCAGAAAAGTCTCTAAATGTACTGGGTCTTGAAAGATAAATTTGTTCTTCTGATAAATCACAGAACATTTACAAGGAAATCTAAGAAAATAACTTGCTCCAATAGCTACTACCCTTGATTTCAAAGTTAGGAATTGTTTCCTTCTGAGTTGAGTGGTTTGAGAGACAACCAGAAAGATTTGAATCTTTTGGCGGCAGAATGCAAGATCTTTGTTTTTAAAATATTTCTGTAGTGTCAAGTTTTTATCCTTTTCACTACAAAAAGAGACCAAAAGAGTCGCTCTTTCCGGTATGTCATCTATTGATGCCTTTTTTTTTTTTTTAATTTTATTTTTAATTGCATTTCATTATTTGCAAACAAAAAGTATAAATAGGGTGGAAAATCCATCCTATAAAAGGGAATTAAAAGAAAAACTAGAGAACATTTACAGCCAATACAGATTCGGAGCCTATCACAAGAATATACAAAAAAGAAAAACAGTGTTGTCTTCCCACACCATCTAAACAGTTCCCCCCTTTAACAGATAAATTAGAGATCAGGAATGTGTATCTAGATACAACCTGAGTTGATCTGGGAAATTAAAGACATATCTAGCTTCCCTATGTTTAATAAAACATTTACAAGAATACTTTAAACTGAATTGCGCTCCTTTCTGCAAAACCTCATTCCGCATTTCTATAAATTTTTTCCTACGCATCTGAGTTGTACGGACAACATCTGGGAATATTCTTATGGGATATCCATAAAAGTCACACTTTTGATATTTAAAGTGTAATCTTAACACTGTGTCTCTCTCTATAGGAAAAGAAAATTGAACCAGCAGCGTTGCCCTAGTGTCAATTTTTGACTCAAATGAACTTTCAAGAAACTCTGTCAGGTTTAACTCCGCTTTATCTTCCTCTTTTTTTCCTTCTGATGGCTGTTGTAAATAATAACTTTTTAATATAACAGGTAAAGAGTTTTCTGAATATTTAAGAATATTTTTCAAATAGCTATTAACTAAATCTATTGACGTTACAAGATGAATTTTTGGGAAATTCAAAAACCTGAGATTCAGTCTTCTATTTTGATTTTCCAGCATTTCAATTTTCCCTTCATACTCCTCCACTGATTTTATTAAATTTACTTGGACTTTATGAATATCCCCCAATTTTTTTAGCAAATGTGTCTAAATTTTTCTCCAATTTTTCAATTTTTTCTTGCATATTTATATCTTTTTTCAAAGCATCCTGGACTGTTAACATATGATTGTTAATAGACTTTTGCATATTGATCATCATAATGCCTAATTCTTCAATAGTAAACTTTTGAGGAACAATAACTGAAATGTCTTTAATACCCAATACTTTCCCCCTCTCTCTATTCTGTTCAAAGGTCCCTAAATTCCCTTCTGCTAGTTCGGAGGAATTAACTCTTAGATTATCTTGACTCTGTAATTCTATTTCAGAAATCTTAGACACATTCACAATGTCACCAGAGATATCAACAGAGTCTGTTAATAAAGATTGGATTTCATCCGCTTTCGGAGAGGGTGGGTCTGGTTTCTCTGGGGCCCCAGGAGTTAAAGATGCCTCTATGGCCAAATGGTTCAGATCCCGCTCCTGTTCTGATCCATTAGCGGTCCTCTCTGGGGTTAAGTGCAGTGACAGTCTGGAAGCAATCCACAATTTTGGGCTGTATCAGTTTGTTAGGGGTGGATGAAGACATTTTCTCTTAACTTCGCCTTCCTCTTGGTGTGAGGCATGGCGAATTAATTACCCAAACAGGATTGTAACAGACTCGACAACAACAAAATAGTACTTAGCTGAGTTGCTCTCTAGGGCCGCTCTGGTCGTTAATCTCGTTCAAATCCGTTCAAAGCCGGGACATGCCGCGCGGCTTAGGCGTCGCGCCGGCGTAGGCTTGATTTTAAAGCCTACCCGGCTCTTCCTCCTGACGTCACCGTCCAAAGCCCGGATCCAGGAAGTCGCCGCGGACTGCGGGTTATCAAAGTCGAAATTCCAGCAATAAAAGGAATGTAGATGGGCCGCTCCTGCAGACCCTCAGGAAACTGGCAACAGGCAGAACGGCGGCGTCGTGCCGGCGTACGCTCGATTTTAAAGCCTACCCGGCTCCTCCTCCTGACGTCACCGTCCAAAGCCCGGATCCAGGAAGTCGCCGCGGACCGCGGGTTATCAAAGTCAAAATTCCAGCAATAAAAGGAATGTAGATGGGCCGCTCCTGCAGACCCTCAGGAAACTGGCAACAGGCAGAACGGCCATCTATTGATGCCTTTAGGAAAGATGTTAAGTTAGGTGACTCTCTTTGTATTACATCCATCTCTTCCAAATCATTTTGAGGCCTAACCTTTGTTTTAGGAACATAATATATTTTGGAAATATTCTTTTCCTCTATTGAGGTAATAAACAATATTTCTAATAAGTATTTCTTGAATATTTCTGTAGCGGACAATAATCTATATACTGGAAAATTTAACAGTCTAAGATTTTTCTTTCTATTCTCATTCTCAATATTTTCCAATTGTCTATGTATTATTAAGCTCTCTTTAATAAAGGCAGTATTTGATGCCTGTATTGCGGGTATTTGCACATTTACCATCTTAGACGTTTCTTCTAACTGATTCAAGCGTACTTCAAGTTTATCCACAACTTTTTTAATTTCCAAAGTTACGTTGTTAAACTGAGTAGTGGAATTTATAAGAAATGTTTGCATATTCAGTAAAACTTTCCAGACATCCCCCAAGGTAACTTTTTGAGGGTCAATACCTTCTAAATTTAAATTGGTATCTTGAGGGAGTTCCGATGTTGCCTGAGAACCAGGTTCAATCTGTTCCCCCTCAGTAACCATATTACCAGGCAAGTTAATTACAGGTAGCATTCCTTCAGAATTAATATCGTGAGGAACTACTTCTAACGATTTCATCTGTAGTTGGGGTATCTGCACTGGGCCTGGACTCTCGGGGGAACCAAGAGGAAAATGAGATTTCAGGAATATTCCTAGGAAAATAGCTTACCCTACGATCCACATTGAAGGTCCATAGGTCCTCTAACCATAGAGGCCCCCGGTGACGAAGTAAACTGCTTAGATTTCCTTTTCCTACCCATATATGGGTGTATAAGGAAACAAAAGAAATTTTTCAGAAGGGGTGCACGGCTTCGCCTGCTCCAAATTTATCGGGTAGTCTGGGCCCCAGTAGATGACGTCACTGGGGTCACGTGTTGAGAGGATGTTCCCATGACCTCCTGGGCGCAGCAAAAAGCCCCATCACAGTCCTGTGGCCTTTCCCTCTCTCCCGAGGGGTAGCTCTCACTGACTCCTCCGGTTTTCTGCCGCAGTCCCTTCGAATTTATCAGGCAGTCCGGGCCCCAGTAGATGACGTCACTGGGGTCACGTGTTGAGAGGATGTTCCCACGACCTTCTGGGCGCAGCGAAAAGCCCCGTCACAGTCCTGTGGCCTTTCCCTCTCTCCCGAGGGGTAGCTCTCACCGACTCCTCCCAGCATTTTAAACTTTAATCCTAGAAGCAGCCAGTGTTAGCTTTATGTTTGACTTCTGACTCTGCTGCATTTATTTTACATTTGTATTCTGCTTGTCCTAAAAAGGTAGCTCAAAATGGATCACAATTTATAAATCATGTATTATATAAAAATATAATATTAAGTAGCAAACATAACTATATTAAATAAACAATGCTTATCTAAAATAAATAATCCATAAAACCTTACTATTATCTCTGCATCTAAATAAGTAATGAGGTAGGGCAGGAACCAAAGGTCCACTGGCCTTTTTCATACATTTCATTATTTTTAACCCCCCAATTCATCACATCTTTAAAAAAGTGCAACTTTTGAACAAGCTGTTACCACGGTTCTTTTCCTTTACTCTATGAACTACAGTTTTCAATGCACAGAATTTTTATTTAGTTTTTTTTAAACTTTGCCTTGAGTAGGAGACACTGCTGTTTTGAACTGACATCTTGAAAGAAGATAATAAAATATTAATTTTATAACTAAGTCAAAGCAAACATGTAATTTAACCTGTACAATTTACAACCAAGCTATGTCTATAACGAATAAGATAACTATGTTAACAAGCATATGAATTTTTGAACACTCTGTTAAACATCGAAACTTTGTAAACCGTTGTGATGGCGAAACCGAACGACGGTATATAAAACTTGATAAATAAATAAACAAACAAACAAACAAACAAACAAACATGCACGTTGACGTGCCCTGAAATACCACTTCTCAGAACTGGCAGCTAGTGCTAATTTCTGATCAACCTACCACCAGGAATTTGCAGTACATGCCCCTTTTAGAACCACCGAAAGCACTGAATAAATCTGGGCTTTTATATTAAGAGGAATACTACATCCTAGAAACCAGTTAGGTACTGCCACCTAATGGAGTATTATGCATTTTCCTTCACTTGTAAATGGCATTTGATCCAACATACTAGATATTGGGCCCTCTTCCCCCAAATTGTTTCTACACATGCAGAAGAGGAGAGCGAATTTTGAAAACAAAGACATGATTAATTGCTGTTATAGATATCTATATTTTTCTTTAAAAAAAATTTTTTTTTAAACTTTACATTTTCAATGTACCATATTTATAATCCCCTAAATATCTAATTTCAACTGTATGCCCAGACATTTTGGTTGTATGTCTAAACTCTTAGCTGTATTTTTCAGAATTCAATTAATGCTGCTCAAAAGTTTTTAAGCAGTAAGTGTAAAAGAATAAGTTAAGATCCATATCTCTTTAAAGTGATTTCAAATGTGCAAACCTCAACAAGAAAATACTGGTGTTAGTAATCAGAATATAACATTTGTGCAGGCAGATTAATTCAGGTATTAGAAATCATAAGTGTTATAAGCTCGTTTCAAACAAGTCCAAATAAGCACTTACCCATACAGCAAAATCACCTTTATGTGATTTTGAGTTAATGACTGATCTAGCAGGAGTACTAAAAGCAAAATATGCTGAATGCTAGTAGAACTGTGGGGGAGGCTTGGACACAGTTTGTCCATACTTTATTTTTTCTGGGAATTTCAATGTTGAAGAAAAATGACTCTTCCACTTTTTCTCCTGTTTGTTATAATAAAAAAATCTGTGAAAAAATGATTTCTTTTTATTATAACTTTGAAATTCCCAGGAAAAATATAAGAAAAAATTAAAATGAAGGTCCCTATCCATATCATGCCTGATTATTACTATCATTCGTTTCCTTACATAAGAATTTAAAATTATGCCCTGCTGATTAGATGTGACCAAATTGAAAATACTATAGTCCAATAGAAATTGGGGTGAGAGAATAGGGGAGATTTCCACTGACATCACTTTCGATATTGTCCATAATGACATATAAAAGACAGTATTATACTCCACAAGTAGAAAGTGTGGCAGTTTACAGAGCCGCGATTAAACCCTCCCTCCATTCATTTCTTTTCAAAAGGTGCCAACTTTGCCCCCCCCCCGCTTCCCCTTTTTTTGAGCCCTTTCTTCATCCTACCTGGACATCTGCCTCCCCGTGCTCTCGGCACAAGACCCGCCGGGGTCCGGGAGAGCCCTTTCCAAGCCAGGCCACGCGGTTTGCCGACGCCCTTGGCCCGCCCTCGATCCCGCCCACATCGACGACGTCAGCAACGGGGCAGGAAGCTTAAAATTGACCTGCAGACCGCAGGTACTTCCTTTTGAGCCCTTTCTTCATCCTACCTGGACATCTGCCTCCCCGTGCTCTCAGCACAAGACCCGCTGGGGTCCGGGAGAGCCCTTTCCAAGCCAGGCCAAGCAGTTTGCCGACGCCCTTGGCCTGCCCTCGATCCTGCCCACATCGACGACGTCAGCAACGGGGCAGGAAGCTTAAAATTGATCTGCAGACAGCAGGCGTCGTGCGCCTTTTGGCGCGCGACTAGTGCGTCCCTTTGTGCCCTCCCCCCCTATCTCACCTACCTCCCGCTATGAAGTATCTGTCCTGCTACCTTATTACCTCCATTATCTGTGCTGGGAAATCTTTTTTGGTTTGTCATAACTCACTGGGCTTATTCACATTTACCCTTAATGCATATCTTCCCTTACCTAACTTTCTTTTCCCCACCTCCTCCCAACCTCCCCTTTTGCACTACATCTGCTTACAATTTTTACTATCCCTCGCATTCATCACCCTCTCTCCAGACTTTGTTCCCCCCACCTCCACAAGCCACCCCCATTGCGCAAATCCCTAATCCCCATCCTCACCTCCCCCTTGACGCAATTTTTAGGCCTCACCACTCTCTTCGTAATATTATTCAATGCGCAATCCCTTTCTAAAAAAATTCCCATCCTCGACGACATTTTATTTGACTGCAAGCCAGACATCTGTGCGGTCACTGAAACCTGGTTAAAAGACTCCAATGTCGTCCTCATTAACCAACTCCCCACGTCTGCCTATGAGATATTCTCCATCCCAAGACCTAAGAAAAGAGGAGGTGGACTCCTCCTTGCAGCCAAGAAATCCCTAAATCTCAAACGCGTCCACTTAGACACACCATCTAAACTTGAAATCGGCTTTTTCAAATCCCCTGACTTACAAGTCTGCCTAGTCTACGCTCCACCTACCTTTCTTGAATCCAACCCCTCACTCCTCATTGAACTTATTGCTGACAACATTGATATTGATACCCCCTCTATCGTCCTTGGAGATTTCAATCTTCATGTAGACTCCCTACCCCTTACCTCGTCCTGTGAAACCTTCCTCAACTCCCTCCACGCAATAGGATTCCAACAAATCATCTCCTCCGCAACCCACAAAGCTGAGCATACACTAGACATGATTTTCATTAACTCCAGTATCCACTCTACGAGCACCCCCACCTGCACTCCAGTCCCCTGGTCTGACCACTTTCTCATTGAATCCCACCTCTCTCTCACTCCCTCGTCCTGCAGTAATTCCACACAAAGCTCTACCATCATCTCCAGAAAGACCTGTGCCAGCGATGAGCTCATCTCAGCTCTCTCCACCTCCCTGCCTAAACTAAATTGCTCTGACCCTGAAACTGCCCTTGCCTCTCGGACCGACATTACTTTGGACATTGCCAACAAACTTTGTCCCACTTCCAAGCGAGTGCTAGCTCTGGATTCTAAACATACTAACCCTTGGTACACGTCTGAGCTAAAATCAATGAAAAACAAACTCAGACAGAAGGAGCGGATATGGCGCAAGGATCCATCCCCACAACACATGTCCAGCTTCATATCAGCCCTTCATTGCTACAGGATCACTACCCTTAAACACAAACGGGATTTCTACGCCTCCAAAATTCATGAATATATGTATAATCCCAAGGCACTCTTCTCATATGTTGCAAGTCTCACCAAATCCACCCCACCCTCTACTCCTGACTCTGAAGCCTCTACCAAATGTGAAGAAATAGCCCTCTACTTCCATAGCAAAGTAGAGAAACTACTCTCCAGATTCCCTAACAATCCGCTCCCTCCACCACGGTCTATCCCACCCCCTACCACCCTTGCTTCCCTTGACCTCACATCCTCTAAGGAAATCGAGTCCATTCTAAAAAAACTTAAACCGGCCTCCCACCCTTCAGATACCATCCCCACCAAAGCACTCCTAGCTATCCCGAACTCCATAGCCAAAGCGATCGCTGACATCATTAACTGCTCACTCTCCACAGGTATAGTCCCCGACACCCTCAAGCAGGCAGTGGTTAAACCCCTCCTCAAGAAGCCTTCACTAGACCCGAAAGACCCTGCTAATTTCCGTCCCATCTCTAACCTCCCATTCTTGGCCAAGATAATGGAAAGAGTAGTCAACACACAACTTATGGACTACCTCGAAAACCACAAGATCCTTCACTCTTCACAATTTGGCTTCCGTAAACACCTTAACACGGAAACCCTCTTACTCACCCTGTCTGACCACCTCCTCAGAGCAATGGACCAAGGGCAATGCTACCTCCTTGCCCTCCTTGATATACCCGCTGCATTTGACACCATAAGCCACAATCACCTCCTTTCCCGCCTAACTGACATAGGCATCTCTGGCCTAGCCCTCCTATGGTTCAGATCCTATCTGTCGAACAGAAAATTTTCTGTCAAAATAGGTAACACCATGTCCACCCCCCACTCACTCTCTCAAGGAGTCCCACAAGGCTCCTCTCTCTCTTCCACCCTCTTCAACATTTACCTTACACCACTCTGCCACTAACTTTCTGACCTTGGTCTAAAGTTCTATCTATATGCTGATGATGTCCAAATCATCATACCTATTCACAACACTCTCTCTGACGCCTTAAAACACTGGGAAACCTGCCTCTCAGCCATAAACTCTCTCCTCACTAACCTTCACCTCGCCCTCAATACTAACAAAACGGAACTGCTCTTCATTTCCCATCATGCTACACCGAAAACCTCCCTGGCAAATGACCCCTCATTTAAATCCATCACAGTGCAACACTCTGTAAGAGACCTTGGAGTCATCCTAGACCAACAACTTAATCTGAAGAAATATGTCAGCTCCATCCTCAAAGAGGGTTTCTTTAAACTAAATGTTCTAAAAAAACTAAAACCCTTATTACGCTCCCACGACTTCCGCACTGTCATCCAGGCCACCCTCTTCTCCAAACTGGACTACTGCAACTCTCTCCTACTAGGGCTCCCTAACTCGACCATTAAACCACTCCAAATGCTCCAAAATGCCATTGCCAGAATCATCACAAATACCCGTAAAGCCGACCACATCACCCCCATCCTTAAAGATTTACACTGGCTACCCATCCCTTCTCGTATCCTCTACAAAACCCTCACCATTATCCACAAAGCCATATATTCCCATGACTCAAATTGGCTTGAGCTCCCCTTCAGCCTTTCACACCCCAATCGACCTACCAGAACAATCCATAAGGGAACCCTTCACGTGCCTCCCCTCAAAATAGCACAACTCTCCTCCACTAAGGATCGTGCCCTCTCCATCGCTGGCCCCTCACGCTGGAACTCTTTGCCCACAGCTCTCCGCCTTGAACCATGCCCCTTTAAATTCAAAAAGAAATTAAAAACCTGGCTATTTAAACAGGCCTACCCGGACTAACTCCACTGCTCGCCTCTATCTGAATCCAGTCATTGAACCCGTATTGAACTTCTGTACATAATCTCTGTTACCCTCTGCGGCCATACTCTGTCATATTACTGTTTTTATTTTTACTTTTTGATGTTAATGATAGTACATTATCTGTCACTCTACGCGTTTTTATTATTATTACCTAACGTTAATGACTATTCTGCAGTTTTAATCCTTCCTTCTCCTCTCTATCTTTTCATTCCCTTTTACCCCTCGCCCCTGTTTGATGTATTTCTTTTCCTTTCTCCAGTTACAATGTGAACCGGCATGATGTACCCACTAATGCCGGTATAAAAAAAGTTATAAATAAAAAAAAAAATCATCTTTGGAAAGTGGAAAAGTCTGATGTCCTTCCAAGGACTCGCCTCCATACAAACTTTAGGAGAGCTAGATCCCCCTGTTTCCAATTTAAAAAGTGTGTGGCTCACACACAAATCACATGCATTTCTTATGAGAAAACTGCCAGCATTCTCCAAATTTTTAATTGAAAAGCAGAAAAGTTAGATGTTCCCCCCCCCCCAGAACACAAACAGGGTCATTTATTAAACTGCAATGTGCTGCTATCGCGGCGGTACTATTTAAATCAGGGGAAGAGGGGAGTGAGGGTGGGGTTTGGGCGGGGTTATGGCCCAGCAGCGCTGCGGACGATAAGGTTTTACATATTATCGCCGGCAGCACCATGGGAAATAACACCACCTTTTCCCATGGTGCTATGGGGGCAATAGTGTGCAGTGCGGCCGCACCGCCGTGATGCAGCTGACTGCACACTATTGCTCCCCGTCTGCCATCATTCTACTATTTATAGTAGAATGATGAATCCCGGGGAAAGTCTGGTACTGCTAGGTACAGCCATTCCAAAGTAGCAAACTATTGGAAGTGGAGCGTGAACCCTGCTGGTGAGCATTAAATGGAAACAAAAACTGAAAAAAAAAAGTACATATAATAAACAATATGACGTTTATGCAATCTGCATTAATAATGAAACAATTTCCTTATTAGAATAAATCTTTATTTACAGCTTCAGGTAAACTTTACTTGTGAATATTTTAGACTTCTTCAAAGTATATAACAAATACAATTAACATTCAAATCTTTACAAATTTAATACCATAATTCCCATACTCTTATAAAACGTCAGACTCTTAGCAATTTTGTATAAATTACCTTTAAGTTTATTTACATTATAACACTTTCAACATTAGAGATGCATTCAAAGAAAAATAAAACTAAGGCTATTTTAAATCCCATTTTAAGACCTATTACATTTGCCATGTAATTTCATTGTCCTTAAGGTGCTAAAATTTATCCTTGCATATTTCTAAAGTAACCCATGGCTAGCAACTACATAGGAATTTCTTGGCCAAATAAGATCGTAATTTCCTTGTAGAATGATCACAATCAGCTCTATACTGTAAAACCGCGGGAGAGCGGACGAACGCCCGCTCTCCTGGCGCACGCACCGGCCCTTCGCCGGTGCGAGCTATCCAGTATGCTCCAGCATGCAAATTAGGCGACGCGGTGCAAACGAGGGAAAGGAGGCGCTAGGGACACTAGCGCGTCCCTAGCGCCTCCTTTTGGCCTGGAGCGGCGGCTGTCAGCAGGTTTGACAGCCGACGCTCAATTTTGCCGGCGTCGGTTCTCGAGCCCGCTGACAGCCACGGGCTCGGAAACCGGACGCCGGCAAAATTGAGCGTCCGGTTTTCGGCCCGACAGCTGCGGGCCGAATTCAAATTTTTTTTTTTACTTTTTTTTACTTTTTTTTACTTTTGGGGACCTCCGACTTAATATCGCTATGATATTAAGTCGGAGGGTGCACAGAAAAGCAGTTTTTACTGCTTTTCTGTGCACTTTCCTGGCGCCGGAAGAAATTAGCGCCGACCTTTGGGTCGGCGCTAATTTCTTAGAGTAAAATGTGCGGCTTGGCTGCACATTTTACTTACTGGATCCCGCGCGCATACCTAATAGGGCCATCAACATGCATTTGCATGTTGAGGGCGCTATTAGGTGCCGCGGGTGGGCCGCGTGTTTTCCTCCCCTTACTGAATAAGGGGTAAGGGAAAACACGCGTCCAGAGCAGGCTGACAGTGCGCTCCGACGGAGCACACTTTACTGTATCGACCTGATAGTTAATAGCAAGCCCAATTCAACCATTTTCCTTGGCACACATCACTACAGAGGATGTACTTTATGTGCAAGAATTTTTCACATAAATCAGATTCAAATTTGTTGGTGCAGTAAGCCTCTCTAGAGGGCTGTCAAAGCACTAAAGGATACGCAGCCAATCAAACTGCTCATCTGGCTGATAAGCCCCAATGCTGGCATTTTTGGTACATTGTTTATGCAGTGGAACCAGACTGCAGGAGTATTTTTCCTCTGACACTTTATAATAAAAAGCTAAACAAATAAAGAATAAAGTACGTACAAATACGAAAAATTGTAGCTCCTTTATACAAAGAAAATATGACAGTCAAAGTCTTATTATATTTAAGTGTCAAATTGCATATATATTTGGTTGCCAGTCACTTGTCTTTCAGTCAAACACACATGTAGTAATACTTTTACATAAGAGATGACTATGTATTAATTTATAATATATACCTGGGAAAAATGTGTGTGTCTGACTGAGAATGTTTAAATTTAATTCAATCAAGTATAAGTTTCTACATAATTCTCAGTCTTCATATAACTTTTATGAATTTAACTACCTACCCAAATACAAACAGTTCTTGCATTGATACACAAAAATATCCAGATATGTCCTTACAGGAAAACAATTGTATTTATTTATTTATTTTTTAACAAACCCACTAGCTACGTTCACTAAACAAAACTAAAATAAACTGCACATTATAAAGCGAGAGCTTTGGTTATACTGTAACAACTTATTTGGTTTCTAGACTAATAAAAGTGAAGAATTTAACAATATAAAAATGTATTTATAGAAACCTGCGGTATCCTGTAAGTGTATAAAATGCTGTAAACAAGTCCCTACTGCATCACTGTGCAATGCTGCAAGAAAAGATAAGAACTGTGTATGCAAAATCTTGGCTAAAGTTTCCATGGTATTGAAGCTCCATTTATTCTAAGATTATTTGTGTAACACTTTGTTTAAATATATTTGTCAATGTTGAAGACATTCAACTAACCATCTTCCAAATAAAACAAAATATCAACAAAAATATGAGAGAGACTGAATCATTTTTAGCCATTATAAAGTTCAGAATTAATACTTCTGGTATAAAATATTCTATTTTAACAAAAGTTAGAAATAGAGTGTTAGGAAAACAATAACCATTTTGTGATGAAAAACCTAGGTGCTGTATACAAACAATTCTAGTGCAGATTGTGAAATGCAATGGATGTGCTCCAATGCCTTCTCCATTTGCTGATTACTAAGGTACTCTGGGTATGTTTTCTGACAGCCTGAAGCAGCACATATGCCAATATTTTTCAGGATATAAAGCATTCCTTGAAGCAGGCTCTGTCAGATTTCCCCCTTCAGGAGAGAAGCAGCACATTCCTTTTATCCATGATACTGCTAACAAAAACGTTTCACAGCAAAGTTTTCAGTAGTTGAGTGAAAAAGTATGCAATAAATATTTGTAAGAGGTAATTATTGAAAACAACATTTTTGTTTTCAGGCTAGGGAATTGTTAATTATTCTAGCCCCATGTGGCTGGATTGTAGCCATTATATGCATAAATGTGAATGTGGTAAAACCAACTACAGTCTGCTATAAGTCCTTGCACATGTATTAAGTTTCAACTGAAAATGGTTTGTGAATACAAGAGAAGTTCCCTGGAAATTGGATTCAGATTTTCATTTGTAAACTCTCTGGAAACATCACAGCAGTGACGTGAAGGAGCTACATGCCATTATCTGTGGCCTCCTAATCAACGCCATCAAAGCCCTGAGCATTTTCTATTGCAACATGAAGTTTGTCCCATAAATCTTCAAACGACTCATATGGTGGCAAATCCAAGCGATTAAAACTACAAATCAAAGAGGAAAATAGGTATAAATAAAGTGCTGGGCCTGGTTATGACTTTTAAACAAAGATTAATAAATCCGAACATTATAGGCTTACCATGTATGTGCTCTTGGCAGCTTCTCAGAGGTACCCCACTGTTCAACTGTAAACAATTGGGGTCCATTTGACCCTAAAAAACAAGATATGAGAATGTCATGCTGCACCAAGTTAGGTCATTGATACGGCATGATAAATGTTCAATTAAAACAGAACTGTTGGTATTTGGGTTTGGAAAGGCAAGTAATCAATCTAAAATCCAAATCCTATTCTGATTTATATATTTTATAATAAATATATTTTTTAAATAGCTGCTTGTCTGATTAGATAAAGACAGAAAAGAGAAATTGAGGAATGAGCTGAAAAGATCCATTCAGAGATATGTACGGGAGAAGTGAAGATGAGAGAGAAGAGATGGCAAATGCACAGGAGATCCAGGGAAAAAAAGGAGAAGACAGGAACAGAGAAGAGAGAACCATCACAATTACAAATTTATTTATTTATAGATTTTATATACCGTCATTTGGGGGTACCATCACAACGGTTTACATAGTTGTAATATAATATGGCTTAGAATAGAAATACAATTAAATTAAATTAATAAAAATATAATATAAAATTGAACAGACAGTACAAATATTAAATGTAGGGTTAAATAATAAATACCCAGCCATCAAAAATAGATAAAAATGTTTTATTTTTTGTATAGCGATTGGAATATGTCAGCTTTGGGAATGTGCACCTTTATATTTTTGCATTTTGCTCTGTATAAGAAGAAATTTATTTCTGTTTCTTTAAGAAGGGCCCCAGGGGTTATCTGGGAAACTATAGACAACTGAACCTGATATCAGTGCTGGGAAAAATCATAGAAGCTATTCTGAACAACAAAATATATAGTAAGCCATGGTTTAACGGGACACAGTAAACATGGATTTATTCCAAGGAAGTCTTTTCTCATTAATCTGCTATATTTTTTTAAGGGGTTAATAAATATGTGGATAATGCTGATCAGATAGATATAGTGTATTTTGATTTTCAGAAGGGATTTGACAAAAGTACTTGATAAGAAACTCTTCAGGAAATTAAAATTCATGGGATAGGAGGCAATGTCCTACTGTGGATAGAAAAAGTTAAAAGATAGAAAACAGTTTGATTCAATGGTTAGGGTTCTCAATGGAAAAAGGTAAACAATGAAATGCCGCAGGGATATGTTTTGGGACTGGTGCTTTTTAACATATTTATAAATGATCAGGAAAAAGGAACAAGTGAGGTGATCAAATTTGCAGATTGTGAGAAATTACTGGAGGCTCTAGTGAGACTGAGCATCCAAACTGCAGAGGGATTTTAATATGGAAAGTGCAAAGTGATCTATATAGGGAGAAATAATTCAAACTGTTGTAAAGTGATGAAAGGTTTCACATTAGGAATCACAACCCAGGAAAGAGATATAGGTGTCATCATGGACAATACAACTGAAATCCTTGGCTCAATGTGTGGTGGCAAAAAAAAAAAAAAAATCAAAAAGAATGTTAGGAATTAAGGAAGGAATGGAGAATAAAATGGAGAATACCAGAATACTTCTATATTGCTCCATGGTACGACTGCACCTAGAATACTGTATGCAATTCTGGTCACACCTAAAAAAAGATATAGCGGAGCTAGAAAAGGAATAGAAAAGGGTGACCAAAATGATAAAGGTGATGGAATGGCTCCCCTATGAGGAAAGGCTAAAGAAGTTTGGGCTCTTCAGCTTGAAGAAGACCGATCTGAGGGGAAATATGATAGAAGTCTAAAAATCATGAGTAGAGTAAAATAGGAAAATGCAAATCAGTTGTTTACACTTTCAAAAAAATGAAAAGACAAGAGGACACTCCATGTTACTAAGTAGCATATTTAAAACAAATCAGATAATTGGCGGGTAGGGGATGGGAGGTAATAAAATGGTGTTGCCCTCTAAACAGTTAATGAGTGTATATCTTTTAATGTTGTATCTTTCTCTTGTATATGTTTGGGCCATTAGGGGTCAATGTGTATCATATTGTTGTAGAATTGGTGTAAAATCCAATAAACATAGACAAAAAAAAAAATCAGAGAAAAGACTGATGTGATTAGAAAGAAGAAGGTCTTCTTACTTATTTGGGATTGGTATATACAGTCGTCTCTCATAGGGTGAGAATTATGATTTTTAATGATTAGTGACTGGGTACCTCAAGGTCATAAGTGAAGGCCACTATAATGGAGGGGTACCTATGTAGGTTGGAGTTCACTGCACTGCGATGAAGTGAAAGGGGTGGATAGGAAGGAGGGGGCTCATGAGACTAATTTATATTACACCAAGTTACCAGATACTGGGAAGAGTTAACCATGTGTCAAACACTGTAGGTGAATTTATTCACTGTATTTATGTTTGGTGTTAACTAATAAAAAAAATGATTGAAACAAAAAACAAAAAAAAATCTGAGAAAATATTTTTTTCAACACATAATTAAGCTCTGGAATTCATTACTGGAGGATATGGTAAAGTTAGTGTAGATGGGTTTAAAAAAGGTTTGGACAAGTTTCTAGAGGAAAAATCCATAAACTATTAGCCAGGTAGACCTGGGGAGTCACCACTTATCCTGGATCCTTAGCATTAGTAGCATGAAATCTATCTACTATTTGGGATCCTGCCAGGTACTTATGAACTGGATTGGCCACTGTTAGAAACATGATACTGGGCTTGATGGATTCCAGATTTGCACTGCATGGAAAGTCTAGCATCTTAAGGTTTCCAGTTTTTGCATATTTCTATTTCTAATTTGTGGTCATTCATTCTGTATTTGGTTAGATTTGGTCTGTGTATGTGTGTGACCATGGTGTGGTACACTGCTAGCATGTAGTTTCTGTGACGGAATCTGTAGTAGTACGAGGTGTATTGGTGTTCTAGGTCCCAATGTAATATTTACAGAGTTATCTTTTCACATTAGGGTTTCTGTTTGAGTCCAGTCAGTACTATAACAGCATGGCAGGTAAGTTCTGAGTGTGGGTTTTTTTTTGCAGGATTTTGTATTACTTCATAATGTACCTGGTACTGGAGGGATGCTGTGTTACTGTAAGATGACGCTAGCATAAGAATATTTATTTAAAAGTGAAATATTTACGAGCGTGGGGAGGGGGATAGTTTTCTAACTGCCCACATTGGTGTAAAGTCTGCAAATATTTTTCACCTGCAGACTTTACATTGATTTTCAAAGGGAAGGTATATGTATACTTACCCTTTAAAAATGATCCCACAAACAAAAATCACACACATTTACACCTGCTAATGTATGTGCATAGTTTATTTGTGGAAAAATACAGGCATACTTTTGAAAATGTAGACTCCAAATCTGCCCCAGGGATACCTTTGCTTACTGCAGGTAAGCTTGAAAGCATACAGGCTCTGTGCATATAAGTTTACCTGTATATAGGGCAGGCAATTTTGCAAAAGTCCATAATTACAATTAAAGAACTGCTTTACCCTCTGTAACAGCTTTAAAAAAAAAATTAGTGAGGTCCATATTCAGAGGAATTTAGCTGGATAACTCAGATGTTATCCGACTAAACAAATATTTGGGAACTTATCAACCAATATCTTATTATCTGGCTAAAAGTTAGCTGGACAACTTTGATGCATTCCAGGGACAAGTTAGGTTAGCCGGATAAATTATCTTGTTAACTCAGATATTCAGAATTAGCTGGATAACTTATCCAGCTACGTTTGGACTTGCCATAGAGATGTCCTAAAGTTAGCCAGATAAAGTTATCTGGCTAACTTTAAGATAGCAGGCTATAATCAATATAGTCCGAATTTTCAGAAGCCCGCGCAAAAACCAGGAGATACGTGTGTGGGTGGGCCATGTGCACGCCGAGCGCATTTTACAAATGGCCCGGCCATGTGCATATCCTCCGATACGCGCCAAAGTACTGGGCTATGTGAAAGGAGCGGGACGGGGGCGGGACAGGGCAAAGGCCAGATGGGTCAGTGGCCATTATGCTCTGTCCTGGTGAAGCGTGCGCCGGCATCCAGCTGGTGCACGGTTCTTACTTCTCCGAAGACGAAGTATTAAAACAAAATATTGGGGATAGATAGGGTTAGTTTAGGGGTCGGGGAGGAGAAGGGAAAAGGGAGGAAGGTTAGATAGGGGTATAGGAAAGTTCCCTCCCAGTCTGCTCCTTAATTGGAGCGGAGTGGGAGGGAACTGGGCAAAGGGCCCAATCGCGTCACTGTGCATACTTTATAAAATTCCCCCCCCCCCATGCGTGCAGAGGAGGCCACCTGCCCACAAATACGCATGCAGACATTAAAATCCGACGTGCATGTGCGCACGGGAATTGCATTATAAAATAGCCGTTTCCATGTGCGGAAGCTGGGAACAACGCGCATATTATTTATTTTATTTATTTATTTATTTAAGGTTTTTATATACCGGCAATCATGAGGACATATCTTGCTGGTTTACATGAAACGGGGTGCATTAAATACATCAAACTAAAACTGTGGTGATCGAAGGAAACAGTTACAATTAACAAGGGTCACAGAACTTGGAGAAGAAGGAAGAGATAGCAAATGTTGCTTACCTGATGTAACAGGTGTTCTCACAGGACAGCAGGATGTTAGTCCTCACAAATGGGTGACATCGAGGATGGAGCCCACCACGGAAAACTTCTGTCAAAGTTTAAACAGAACTTTGACTGGCCCCTACTGGGCATGCCCAGCAAGGCACTGACCCTGCAGCCAGCAGGGGTCTCCCTTCAGTCTGATGTTCAAAGCTACAGGCAGTGCCTAGAAAGTAAAAACAAAACAAACCCAACACCGCGGGGTGGCGGGCGGGTTTCGTGAGGACTAACATCCTGCTGTCCTGTGAGAACACCTGTTACATCAGGTAAGCAACATTTGCTTTCTCACAGGACAAGCAGGATGGTTGTCCTCACAAATGGGTGAGTACCGAGCTGAGGATGTCCTGACTTGCACCAAATGCACCCAACGACGTGCAACAGGCACTACAACTGGGGTGGAATTTGGTAAAGGGCATCCGCACCCTACCGGGAAGGTGGAAGGGTGTTGGTACATCACGTTGGAAAAAGGTTACGCAAGACAGATTGGCCGAAGATGGAGTCCTGTCTTCCAGCTTTGTCCAAACAATAGTGGGCTGCAAAGGTATGGAGAGAACTCCAGGTTGCAGCCTTGCAGATGTCAGGAAGCGGCACCGATCGAAGGTGTGCCACTGACGTAGCCATGGCCCTCACAGAGTGTGCTTTGACACGGTCTTGAAAAGGGATGCCCGCTTGCTCATAGCAGAAAGCAATGCAGTCCGCCAACCAGGAGGAAAGAGCCTGCTTACCCACAGGTTGTCCTAACTTGTTAGGATGGAAAGAGACGAATAATTGAGTGCTCTTCCTGTGAGAAACTGTACGGTCTAGGTAAAAGGCTAGAGCCCGTTTACAGTCTAGGGTATGCAGGGTCTGTTCTCCAGAGTTGGAGTGGGGCCTGGGAAAAAAGATAGGTAGTATGATGGATTGATTAATATGAAACTCAGAAACTACCTTAGGTAAAAATTTAGGGTGAGTGCGGAGTACCGCCCGGTCCTGCAGGAGCTTAGTGTAAGGCGGATAGGTAACTAGGGCCTGTAATTCACTAACCCTGCGAGCTGAAGTGATAGCCAAAAGGAATAACACTTTCCATGTGAGATACTTTAACTCACAGGAGTGCAGAGGTTCGAAAGGAGGTTTCATTAGACGACCAAGAACCAGATTAAGGTCCCAGGATGGGGCCGGAGGCCGTAAGGGTGGCTTCAGATGGAGCAAGCCTTTAAGAAAACGTGTTACTAGGGGTTGTACTGAAATAGGGACACCCTGTACACCTTTATGGAAGGCGGCTACCGCACTGACATGCATCCTAATGGAAGAGGTTTTAAGACCTGATTCAGAGAGATGCCATAAATAGTCCAAGAATTTGGAGATTGGACAGGAAAGGGGATCAAGGGACTGAGAAGTGCACCATGATGTGTACCTTTTCCATTTGTATGAGTAAGACTTTCTTGTGGAAGGCTTTCGTGAAGCTATCAGGACTCGAGAAACGGAATCTGAAAGGTTGAAAGGCTGAAGGACTAACCTTTCAACATCCATGCCGTCAGGGACAAGGCTTGGAGGTTGGGATGGAGGAGGCATCCGTCGTTTTGAGTGAGCAGATGCGGGTCCTTTCCCAGAGGAATGTGCCTGCGGATGGAGAGATCCTGGAGTATTGGAAACCATACTTGGCGTGGCCAGTAAGGTGCTATCAGGATCATGGTTCCTCCGTCCTGGCGTAGCTTCACGAGAGTCTTTGACACAAGAGGAAGTGGAGGGAATGCGTAGAGCAGACCGGTTGTCCACTTGAGGGAGAATGCATCCCTCGGCCGAGAGTGCTGGCTCCGAATGAGAGAGCAGTAATCGTCCACTTTGTGGTTCTGAGGGGACGCAAAGAGGTCTATGCGGGGAGAACCCCACTTGTGAAACAGAGAGGTCGCTATCAGAGGATCGAGTGAGCACTCGTGCGGTCGGAAGACACGGCTCAGCCGGTCTGCCAATACATTGTCTACTCCCGGCAGGTAAGTGGCCCTGAGGTACATGGAGTGGGAGAGGGCTTCCGCCCAGATCTGCGCAGCTTCCTGACACAGAAGGAAGGAGCCTGTGCCTCCCTGCTTGTTTATGTACCACATGGCCACTTGGTTGTCCGTCTGGATTAAGATTATCTGATGAAAGAGATGATCTTTGAAAGTGCGGAGCGCATAGCGGATTGCTCGAAGTTCCAGGAAATTGATCTGGTGTTCGGCTTCCTCGTTGGACCATAACCCTTGGGTTTGAAAGTTGTCCACATGGGCTCCCCAACCGATGTGAGAAGCGTCGGTGGTTAGGAGTACTTGCGGATCCGGTGGAAGAAAGGGTAAGCCCTGAAGGAGGTTGACCTGAGTCGTCCACCAGGTTAAGGATAGGCGCAGTGCTTGTGTGACTGTGACTATGGAGGACAGAGGCTGAAAAGCTTGAATCCATTGGTGTCGTAGAGTCCATTGTGTTACTCTCATGGCTAGTCGGGTCATGGGAGTGACTTGAACCGAGGATGCCATGTGTCCTAGGAGAATGAGGAATTGGCGAGCCGTGGCAGTGTTTTGAGACTGGAGCTGGCGAGCTAGGGACATGAGAGTTTGGACCCGTTGAAGCGGAAGGTAGGCCTTTGCCTGTAAGGTGTCCAAGTCTGCCCCAATGAAAGATAAGGTTTGAGATGGGACGAAGCAAGATTTCTCGTAATTGACAAGAAACCCTAAGGAAAGGAGTGTGTTGATTGTCAATTGTAGGGAGGACCGGGCAATCTGAGGGGTGGAGGCCCTGATTAGCCAATCGTCCAGATAGGGGTATACGTGGACACCTTCCTTCCTGAGAATGCTGCTACAACTACGAGGCATTTGGTGAAGACTCGTGGAGCAGATGCCAGACCGAAAGGTAGTACTCGGTATTGATAATGGTCGCGGCCTACTAGAAACCGCAGATATTTGCGATGGGATTGTGTTATCGCAATATGGGTATAAGCTTCCTTGAGGTCGAGGGAGCATAGCCAATCCCCTCTTTGCAGCAGAGGGAGTAACGTGCCCAGGGTTACCATCTTGAACTTTTCTTTTTGAAGGTACTTGTTGAGGGCCCGAAGGTCCAAAATTGGACGTAGCCCTCCTGACTTTTTTGGAATTAGGAAGTACCTGGAGTAAAATCCCTTGCCTCGTTGAGAGGGAGGGACAGGTTCTATAGCATTTGATTGCAAAAGAAGGGATACTTCCTGTTGTAATTGAGTCAAGTGGCTGGATAGACTCCATGCTTGAAGAGGCGGGGAGTCTGTCGGAAGAGTTATGAAATTGAGGTGGTAACCCTGTGCGATAATTGCCAGCACCCACTGGTCTGAGGTAATCCGTATCCAATGCTGCAAAAAGTGGCACAGACGACCCCCTACAGGGATGTGGGGGAGTGGGATATGGCATGTGCTCCGTATCGGGAAGTCAAAGGCCTGCCGCAGGCCCGGGAGGTGGGGCTACAGCAGGTCTTTGTTTCCGAGGTTGGCGTAGCTGAGGTCTGGTGGAGGATCGAGCCGGACGAGGCCTAGTCGACGGAGGGTAATAACGACGTGGCCGAAAGAACGACTTTTTAGAGTCCTTCTTAGGTGGTGGTTTGGAGGATACCTCAGATGGAACAGACGAAAGTTGTTTCAACGTCTCGTGGTGATCCTTCAATTCCGCCACAATCTGTTGAATCTGTTCTCCGAACAGATTGTCCCCCAAGCAGGGTAAATCGGCTAGACGATCCTGGACCTCTGGGCGAAGGTTGGATGATTTTAACCAAGCCCAACGTCTGTCTGAGATGGCAGTAGCTGAGACTTTCGTGGAAGCATCGAAGATATCGTAGGCCGTTCTGATCTCGTGCTTCCCAGCTTCAAATCCTTTGTGAAGGAGGGCCTGAAGCTGTGGCTGGTATTGGTCCGGTAATGTGTCAGCGTAGTCCTGCATCTGTTTAAGGATAGCTCTGTTGTATTGAGTCATATAAAGTTGGTATGAAGCTATGCGAGATATCAACATAGCCCCATGATACACTTTCCTGCCCACACTATCAAGGAATTTGTTGTCCTTGATAGGGGGAGTGGAAGAGTGTGGTTTTAGGCGCTTGGCCTTCTTTTGCGCAGACTCAACTACAACAGAGCGATGATCCAGTTGAGACTTCTGAAATCCTGGTGCTGACTGAACGAGGTATGTTGAGTCAGCTTTTTTATTAACTGGTGACACAGATGAAGGTGATTCCCAGTTTTTCTTTAAAAGATCCAGAAATACCTGGTGAATGGGGATGGAAGCGATGATTTTTGGGGCATCCAGAAATTGGAGCAGCTCCATCATTTGGTGCCTGTCATCGGTCTCAGATTGCAGCTGAAAAGGCACAATTTCTGACATCTCCTTTACAAAATTTATAAAGGAGAGATCTTCAGGAGGAGATCGTTTTCTACTCTCTGTAGGAGATGGTGGGGATGGTAAATCTGTATCTGAAGATGTATCATCACCCCAGGTATCATAAGGATCATGTAGGGCTTGCAGTCCTGAAGGACCTGGTAGAGGATCCAAAGGCATCGATGGAATCGGTGCTGCAAGCGGAACTGTGAACGGCATCGAGGGCTTCGGGGGTACCGATGGAATCGGTGCCGATCTTGGAATCGATGGAGCCGAAGGATAAATCGGTGGAAAGGTATGTGAAGGCACCGATGGAACGACACCGGACGGGGGAATCCGGAACGGTGTTTCTCCTGTCGATGAATGTCCTTCCGGAGATGATGGTGTAGTCGGTGCTACTGGAATCACCGATGGAAGGGCGCGCATGAGTGCCTCCATACGATTTAGTATCGGTGCCAACGCTTCCACTAGAGGCTCGGTGGTCGGTTCCCTCCTCGGTGGCAGAGTCGGTGCTGAGGTCGGTGCCTGAGGCGGTGCCGGAATCGGTGCCGGAGGCGGTGCCGGTGGAGGCTGAAATCTTCGCATCGCATTCTCGATGGCCTCCTGGACCAGCCGGTCCAGTTCTGCCCGGAGACCAGGGGTAACCATACCCGGCTCGACGGGAGAGGGAGGCTGAGGCAGGGCCGGAAGTACCACCGTAACCGGTGGGATCACGGCCCCCGCACCCCGGGAGGGTGAGGGTTTCCTCGGTGCCTGCGAACGAGACGTGGACGGTGCCAGGTCTGACCGAGGCTTTTTCGTCGGTGGCTCGGCCTGTTCAGAGGTCGATGGTTGTGGATCCTCGACGGGCCGAGACTTGTGCCGTCGATGGCGATGCTTATCCTTCCGATCTCCTCGCCCATCCGGGGAGGGGGCAGGAGTCGACGGCCGAGAAGTCATCGGTGGAGGACGGTCACCGGAGGGTTGACGATGGTGGTGCAACTTCGACGGTGCCGGTTCCGATGACGTCGATGCTATCGATGGCGTTGGGGTGGGTGCATGGAAGAGGAGCCCCATCTTCTCCATCCTGGCTTTACGACCCTTAGGTGTCATTAGGGCACATTTAGTGCAAGTCAGGACATCATGCTCACTTCCCAAACATAGAACACAGACCCGATGGGGATCTGTGATTGACATAGTCCGGGCGCAATCCGGACAACGACGGAACCCCGTCGCCATGGCCTAGGGCCAAATTTAGCCGCGGGATTGGTAAGTGCCAACAGGCCTCTAGGGCCAAAATCGACGGCAGTCGATGAAAATCGGCAAAAAACTTACCGGCTTTCGCGGAGGTGACAAAAATTTGTCGAAGGGAGACCCCTGAGGGGCAAATTTTCTTCGGAAAGAAAAAAACCGAATTCCTGTCAGGAACGTGGTAAGAGAGCTCCTTTCACCGCGTGGCAACTGCTGCGCGGAAAAAAGAAGACTGAAGGGAGACCCCTGCTGGCTGCAGGGTCAGTGCCTTGCTGGGCATGCCCAGTAGGGGCCAGTCAAAGTTCTGTTTAAACTTTGACAGAAGTTTTCCGTGGTGGGCTCCATCCTCGATGTCACCCATTTGTGAGGACAACCATCCTGCTTGTCCTGTGAGAAAGGAAAGAATAACTGGTTAGACAAAATACAAATTAAATTAATTAAATACTATGTACAAATGGTATTGTTAATGGTTGAATGTTTTGGGGAGTCCTTGGATTGAGTCCTTGTTATTGTTATATTGTTATATTGTTTTATGTTTTATGTATTTTATGTTTTATGTATTTAATGTTATGTTGTTTTACTGTATCTCCCACCTGAGTTCTGTGTAAACCGGCATGATGTGCTTCACGAATGTCGGTAAATAAAAGTTAATAAATAAATAAATAAATAAAATATGGACGCACGTGTGCGTTTTTTTTTTTAAATCGACCCCTAGACCTCTAAAGTTAGCCCGATAAGTTTATCGGGCTAACTTTGATCAATATTCAGTCACTATCTGGATGGCAGTCTAATTATGTGTTTTTACAAGAGCATTCTTGTGAGAGGGGATTGTGATCACTCTTTTAGTTATCAAAATCTTGGATAGGAGCCCTATGGTTTTGAGCCCTGATTCTTTTAAGTACATATCAACACCTCTGCCCACCACTCATAAGTATAATCTGTTGCTTCTCTTTCCTATCTCTGCAATTCTCAGCTGATAGCTGGAGAGGGGCGTTTGCGGTACGGCAGGCACGGTGCTTTTTAACCTGCTCTTCCTGCTGCCAGTGCCTTTCCTGTCCTGAGTAGCCTAGTGGTTAGAGCAGCAAGCTGCGAAC
Organism: Rhinatrema bivittatum; assembly: GCF_901001135.1. Classification (NCBI taxonomy): domain Eukaryota; kingdom Metazoa; phylum Chordata; class Amphibia; order Gymnophiona; family Rhinatrematidae; genus Rhinatrema; species Rhinatrema bivittatum. The sequence goes on along the minus strand of NC_042627.1, from coordinate 48,916,257 downwards.
CAGGGAAATCAGGGTCCAAATTCCACTGCCGCTCCTTGTGACCTTCATTGCCTTAGATACAAACTTACAGGCCGGGGGGGTTGGACGCGCGTTTGATGCGCTAGCTTTACCTCTTATTCAGTAAGGGGTAATAGCGCGTCGAAAACGCGTGTCCAACCCCCTCCGAAACTAATAGCGCCCGCAACATGCAAATGCATGTTGATGGCCCTATTAGTTATTCCCACGTGATTCAGAAAGTAAAATGTGCAGCCAAGCCGCACATTTTACTTTCAGAAATTAGCGCCAATTTCTCTCGGCCCTGGGAAAATGTACAGAAAAGCAGTAAAAACTGCTTTTCTGTACACCCTCTCACTTAATATTATGGCGATATTAAGTCGGAGGTCCCAAAAGTAAAAAATAATTAAAAATAAAAAAATTTAAAGTCAGCCCGCGGCTTGAAAACCGGACGCTCAATTTTGCCAGTGTCCGGTTTCTGAAACCGTGGCTGTCAGCGGGTCAGAGGACAGACGCCGGCAAAATTGAGCATTGGCTGTCAAACCCGCTGACAGCCGCCGTTCCTGTCAAAAAGGAGGCACTAGGGATGCGCTAGTGTCCCTAGTGCCTCCTTTTACCGCGGGCCCTAATTAGCATATTTTTATTTACTGTATCGCGCGCACAGGACACTGGCCTGGGCGCTCGCCCGCTCTCCTGTGTTTCTTTCTGTATCGGCCTATTAGATTGTGAGTCCTCTGGGTACAGGGAAATATCTACAGTACCTGAATGTAATTTGCTTTGAAGTGCATGAAAGGTGGAATATAAATAAATATTTGAACCACATAGTGTGGTATAGAAATCTGTGGTGAACCAAGGATTTAAACAGCTGATATGAGAGGTGCGGACGGATGGAAAAGCTGATTAGAGAGCACTGAGCCTGCCATGTCACCCTGGATGTGTTCTCCTGCAGGTAGCTGGGATTGAGCAGGTGAGGGAGGCTCAAAATGCAAGCTTGCACCAGGGCACAAGTGATCATTGCTCTGCCACTGGGTGGGAGTGTAACAAAATCACAAATTGCTGCACTGTAAGTTTACCTAAAGATTTTAGTGAAAGGTACTGGAAATACTTACCATAGAGCTCACCAAAGCCATTCATGGGCACACGGGATGTGCCGGTAACAAACTGGAGTAATCGTATTCTTTTCTCAGAATCCATCATTAACACTGCCTGAAGAGAAGGTAAACAATTTTCAAAAATGTAATGGAAAGGCTCAAATAGTATAGGCAAACACTTTATCAAAAGCAGCATTTCATGTTGAGCTAACCTGCTGTAAACGAGTAGCTTTATACACTAACTTTTCATATAAATGTTATTACTTCTGTCATTCTGTTTATGTGTCCAAGGTCTTCTCCAACTCTAGCTCAGAAAAACATTTTCTTTCTGATCTGTTTACCCAGAACACCAATTTAAAACAAATGCCTTGATTTAACAGAGTCCCAGAACCACAGAGAAAGAAACTGATCAGACAATGCTCAATCTATTCCAACAATCTTCTGCCTCATGGAGGGCAGGTACTCCGACTCAGAGGCCAGAAGACTGCGATCTCTAGAGAGTGTACAGTACAATGGTGTATGTTGGTTTTTTTTTCATTTTCTTTTGGGGGTGGGGTGGGGTGGGGTTGTGGGCTCAGCAGTTTCATCTTGCAACTTTGTGCTTCCAGCTTAGTTGGAACCAGGACTGGGATCTGATGTTATGATCCTTCATTTGCAACTACCTGAGTGTTTTTCCTCTATTGTATATGCTCTCTCTACTTACTTAGTCCAGTTATCACAGTGATGGCCCTCGCTAGGGGCCCATGCACCAGGTCTCCTGCCACAATTCTGTAAGCATAAGCCTTAAATTTAGCCACTAGATGTCACTGTTGCACAATGGTTGGGACTACTTCTAAGTCATCCCTAGCCTTTGGCTGGCATGGAGAGCAAAAGACTTGACTTGGGAATCAAACCTGGGTCCCTCCACATGACAGTGCACAGAACTGCCATTGGGTTGGTCTTATTTAAATTTGTTATTTTCAGGAGGAGGATACAGTCATGTTTTTGCAAATTCAATCAATGTGGTAAAAATTGGAGAAATTACTTACCTGATAATTTCGTTTTCCTTAGTGTAGACAGATGGACTCAGGACCAATGGGTATAGTGCACTCCTGATAGCAGTTGGAGACGGATCAGATTTCAATCTGACTTCAGCCCTAGTACATATACCCCTGCAGGAAGTGCAGCTCTTCAGTATTCTCCTCAAAAAGCTTGGGGATATATGTATGACTGAATAGTTTGAATAACTTGATTAACTTTATAACTTGGTTAACTTGATTAATTAGAACCGGTTGAATTGGTTATAGCTGGAGACCACCAGTGCCCTCAACTGAGAAACGTCGACACCCGGTAGGATGGGTGTCCTAGCTGAAGGAAAGCATGGCTTATCCGTGAATCACTCGCTCCCGGGGATGTCACCCGAGAATTCCATGAGTAACGGCAGTTGTGGGTGGAATGCTGAGTCCATCTGTCTACACTAAGGAAAACAAAATTATCAGGTAAGTAATTTCTTCATTTCCTAGAGTGTAGCAGATGGACTCAGGACCAATGGGATGTATAAAAGCTACTCCCGAACCGGGTGGGAGGCTGCACTTAGTACTGCCCTTGCAAGTGCCGTGTCCTCCCAAGCCTGAACATCCAGGCGGTAGAATCTGGAGAAGGTATGGATGGAGGACCATGTCGCCGCCCTGCAGATCTCGGCAGGTGACAGCATTCTAGTTTCTGCCCAGGATACTGCCTGGGCTCTGGTAGAGTGGGCATTGACTTGTAGAGGTGGTGGTTTGCCTGCTTCTACGAAGGCTGCCTTGATAACTTCCTTGATCCAGCGGGCTATGGTTGCCCGCGAGGCCGCTTCCCCTTGTCTCTTTCCACTGTGAAGGATGAAAAGGTGGTCCGTTTTTCGTACGGGTTCAGACATTTCCAGGTATCTGGATAAGAGTCTGTCGATGTTGAGGTGGCGTAGACTATTGGCTTCTTCCGAATTCTTCAAGTTATCTGCCGAAGGTAGCGAGATGGTCTGGTTAAGATGGAAGTGTGAGACCACTTTGGGGAGGAACGAGGGAACCGTGCGTAAGTGGATGGATCTCGGGGTGAGCCTGAGGAACAGCTCACGGCAGGACAGTGCTTGTAGCTCCGAGATGTGGCAGGCTGAACAAACTGCCAGCAAAAACACCGTCTTTAAGGTTAACAGGCGGAGGGACAGGCCTCGGAGGGGTCTGAAGGCGGTTCCCGCTAGGAAATCCAAAACAAGATTGAGATTCCACAGAGGGACCGGCCACTTTAGTGGTGGGCCAATGTGTTTGACTCCTCTTGAAGTGGTCGTGGCAGGGGGACTCCACAAACTTGTCCGGAGGGGTTCACAGAAAATCCAGGTAGTACCCCTCCCGAATGATGGCTAAGATTCACTTGTCCGAAGTTATCTCGACCCATCTGCGGTAGAATAGGGCTAGTCTGCTCCCTATGGCTTCTTCTCTTGGACGGGTCGGCTGAATCTCATTGTGGGGTGCGGCTGGGGCCTGTACCCGAGCTTGTTCCCCTCTTGTTGTGCTTGTTCCGAAAGGACTGGCTCCTGTCCGTAGGGCGTGGCGCTTGATAGTTGCTCCTGTAAGGATTGAAGCTGTGAACTTCTGCTCCTGGAGGACCTGGGGAAGGGTCGCTGGTTTCTCTTTGTCTTATCCTCCGGCAGGCGCGGCAATGGGGACTCGCCCCATTTGTCGGCCAGTTTCTCTAGTTCGCTGCCGAACAGGAGGGATCCTTTGAAGGGCATCCTTGTGAGGCGCGTTTTGGAAGATGCGTCGGCCGACCAGCTTCGAAGCCAGAGTTGCCTCCTGGCCGCTACCGCAGATGACACTCCTTTGGCCGCTGTGTGCACTAGGTTGGAGGCAGCGTCCGCGAGGAATGATACTGCTGGTTCCATGTCTTCTCCCAGGGTGTTGTTCCTGGCTTGTGATAAGCAAGCGCGTGTCACCATGGTGCAGCAGGCCGCAATTTGTAGAGACATAGCGGCTATGTCAAATAACTGTTTGAGGATGAACTCCAGACGCCGGTCATGTGCATCCTTGAGCGCTGCTCCTCCCTCCACTGAGATAGTGGTGCGCTTAGAGACCGCGCAGACCATGGCATCAACTCTTGGGCATGCAAGAAGATCTTTGGTTGCCGTGTCCAGGGGGCACATGGCTGCCAAAGCTCGTCCCCCTTTGAATGTGGACTCCGGAGCATTCCATTCCAGGTCAATCAGCTGTTGTGCCACTTGTAACAGAGGGAAATGGCGAGAAGGCTAGTGAAGACCCTCCAGCAGGGGGTTCGATTTAGGTTCCCCCGAAGTACCTGGGCCCGGGATGGCGAGCTCCGTCAGACATTGGGTGACCAGGTCTGGGAGCTCGTCCTTTGTGAAGAAGCGTCTCATGGTTCGGTGAGGCTCTGTCCCCGGGGGGAGCTCCCCCTCTTCTAGGGGCTCAGCTTCCTCTTCAGAGATGTCCGTGTCCCCATAGGTGGGGCTTCTGGGTAGTGGAAGCCTGTGCCTAAGCCTTGAAGGGCCTGGGGCATGAGGGTCCTCCGGTGGAGCATGTGGCTAATCAGCCAGAGGTTCAGTTTGCATTTGAACAAAGGCGTGAATCCCCTTGAAGAACTCCACCCATGATATCGACACTGGGTCCAAGCTGAGGGGCGCTGGTTCCCTGGGGGTCCCTGTCTGTGGGGAGGTCCCACTGGGATCTGCGAGGTCCGGGGTACCACCTGAGGAGCTAGTACTCGGCCCTGAGTGGGAGTGGCCCTGAACTGGATCTCCCAGGGCCTCCTCGCTTTGTGCGGCTCTGATGTAGCATGCTGGGCAGAGGCCTTGAACCTTTATCCCTGTTTCTGGTGGTGCCATGGCTGTCGGCACGTAAACTCTTATGTGCACTGGTGCGCTTAAGATGAGCGTATGAGTTGTGCACGCAGTTGTGCGTCCAGCCGTAGATATGCGCCCGGCTCTTTGCATGCAACTTATGCGCACAAGGATTTCTGTGCGTGTAAGTCTAGGCGCACAAGTGCTTTGTGCGCCTAACTCGGTTTTGTGCGCTCAGGCTGAACGGCGGACGGCGCGGCGAATAGGTCCAAGATGGCGACGGCGAGCACGCGGGCACTCGAATGGTTTCCACGTGGGTAGACCCTTGGAAATAGCCAGGGCCTAGCCCTGCTAGGGCAGATCAACCCGTGGCACTGGTCCCGGCCGGTGACCTGTGCTCCTCCTCGATCCTCGGAGACAGGATTCAAGCAGAAGATTTCTACCTTACCTTGTCTTCGGCGCTTTCCGGTTTCGTCCCAGGCGGTCTCTGGCTGCGGGGGGAGAGGGCAAATACCTTCACCGCCGCACTCGAGGATGCAACCGCTGCCTCTCAGCCGCTCCCCGAGGATCGGGGGCTAGGTCCTCGCCGCGATTCGGTCGCCAGACCAGGGCTTACCTCCGAAGGACCACGGAAATCACCTCTGGAAACTCAAATGGGGGAGGGACCCGAGGGTATCACCGCAGGAGAGCGGGGCTCGTCTTCAGGTAGGTTTCTCCTTAAAATTTGGATTTTCTTCTTTGAATTTGGTTCTAACGCTGTAGAGCGTGCAGATAGTCCCGAACTGCTATGGAGACAGAAAATACGGAAGAGCTCCACTTCCTGCAGGGGTATATGTACTAGGGGCTGACGTCAGATTGAAATCTGATCCATCTCTAACTGCTAACAGGAGTACACTATACCCATTGGTCCTGAGTCCATCTGCTACACACTAGGAAAGTGCATATTGTACATATTTGTATAGCAAATGTTGCTTACCTGATGTAACAGGTGTTCTCACAGGACAGCAGGATGTTAGTCCTCACAAATGGGTGACATCGAGGATGGAGCCCAAACATGGAAAACTTCTGTCAAAGTTTCTGGAACTTTGACTGGCCCCTACTGGGCATGCCCAGCACGGTACCAACCCTGCAGCCAGCAGGGGTCCCCCTTCAGTCTTGTTTCAAAGCTACAGGCAGTGCCGAAAAATAAAATAAGAAAAACGAACCCAACACCGCGGGGTGGCAGGCGGGTTTCGTGAGGACTAACATCCTGCTGTCCTGTGAGAACACTTGTTACATCAGGTAAGCAACATTTGCTTTCTTACAGGACAAGCAGGATGGTTGTCCTCACAAATGCGTGAGTACCGAGCTGAGGATGTCCGAACGTGCACCAAAAGTACCCAACGGCGTGCAACAGGCACAACAACTGGGGTGAAGTTTGGTAGAGGACATCCGCACCCCACCGGGAAGGCGGAAGGGTGTTGGTACGTCATGTTGGAAAAAGGTTACGCAAGACAGATTGGCCGAAGATGGAATCCTGTCTTCCAGCTTTGTCCAAACAGTAGTGGGCTGCAAATGTATGGAGAGAACTCCAGGTAGCAGCCCTGCAGATGTCAGGAAGCGGCACCGATCGAAGGTGTGCTACTGAAGTCGCCATGGCCCTCACAGAGTGTGCCTTAACACGGTCTTGAAAGGGAATGCCAGCTTGCTGATAGCAGAAAGATGCAGTCCGCCAACCAGGAGGAAAGAGCCTGCTTACCCACAGGTTGCCCTAACTTGTTAGGATGGAAAGAGACGAATAATTGAGTGCTCTTCCTGTGGGCAACTGTACGGTCTAGATAGAAAGCTAGAGCTCGTTTGCAGTCGAGGGTATGCAGAGTCTGTTCCCCGGAGTTGGAGTGGGGCCTGGGAAAGAAAATAGGTAGTATGATGGATTGATTAATATGAAACTCCAAAACTACCTTAGGTAAGAATTTAGGGTGAGTGCGGAGTACCGCCCGGTCCTGCAGGAGTTTAGTGTAAGGCGGATAGGTAACTAGGGCCTGTAACTCACTAACCCTGCGAGCTGAAGTGATAGCCAAACGGAAAATCACTTTCCATGTGAGATTTTTAAGGTCAGAGGAGTGAAGAGGTTCGAAGGGTGGTTTCATAAGGCGACCAAGAACCAGATTAAGGTCCCAAGATGGGGCCGGAGGACGTAAAGGTGGCTTCAAATGCAGCAAGCCTTTAAGAAAGCGTGTTACAAGGGGTTGTACTGAAATAGGGACACCCCCGATACTAGGGATGTGAATCGTTTTTCGACGATTAAAATTATCGTCCGATAATTTTAATATCGTCTTAAACCGTTATGGAACACAATACAATAGAGATTCTAACGATTTATCGTTATAAATCGCTAGAATCGTGAGCCGGCACATTAAAACCTCCTAAAACCCACCCCCGACCCTTTAAATTAAATCTCCCACCCTCCCGAACCCCCCCCAAATGACTTAAATAACCTGGGTGTCCAGCGGCGGTCCGGAACGGCAGCGGCCCGGAACGGGCTCCTGCTATTGAATCTTGTTGTCTTCAGCCGGCGCCATTTTCCAAAATGGCGCCGAAAAATGGCGGCGGCCATAGAACAACACGATTCCACGGCAGGAGGTCCTTCCGGACCCCCGCTGGACTTTTGGCAAGTCTTGTGGGGGTCAGGAGGCCCCCCCCAAGCTGGCCAAAAGTTCCTGGAGGTCCAGCGGGGGTCAGGGAGCGATTTCCCGCCGCGAATCGTTTTCCGTACGGAAAATGGCGCCGGCAGGAGATCGACTGCAGGAGGTCGTTCAGCGAGGCGCCGGAACCCTCGCTGAACGACCTCCTGCAGTCGATCTCCTGCCGGCGCCATTTTCCGTACGCTTTTTTTCACGATATTTTACCCCCCAAACGGCAACAATACGATTCCCTCCCCCTCCCAGCCGAAATCGATCGTTAAGACGATCGAGGACACGATTCACATCTCTACCCGATACCTTTATGGAAGGCGGCTACCGCACTGACATGCATTCTAAAAGAAGAGGTCTTTAGACCTGATTCTGACAAATGCCAAAGATAGTCCAAGAATTTAGGAATTGGACAGGAAAGGGGATCAAGGGACTGAGAAGTGCACCATGATGTGTACCTTTTCCATTTATAGGAGTAAGATTTTCTTGTGGAAGGCTTTCGTGAAGCGATGAGGACACGAGAAACTGAATCCGATAGGTTAAGTGGTTGAAGGACTAACCTTTCAACATCCATGCCGTCAGGGACAAGGCTTGGAGATTGGGATGGAGGAGGCATCCGTCGTTTTGAGTGATCAGATGCGGGTCCTTTCCCAAGGGAATGTGTCTGCGGATGGAGAGATCCTGGAGTATAGGAAACCACACTTGGTGTGGCCAGTGAGGTGCTATCAGGATCATGGTTCCCTTGTCCTGACGTAGCTTCACAAGAGCCTTCGACAGAAGAGGAAGTGGAGGGAATGCATAAAGCAGACCGGTTGTCCACGGGAGGGAGAATGCATCCCTGGGCCGAGAGTGCTGAGTCCGAATGAGAGAGCAGTAATTGGCCACTTTGTGGTTCTGAGGGGACGCAAAGAGGTCTATGTGGGGATAACCCCATTTCTGGAAAAGAGAGGTCGCTACCAAGGGATTGAGTGACCACTCGTGTGGTTGGAAGACACGGCTCAGCCGGTCTGCCAAGACATTTTCTACCTCCGGCAAGTAGGTGGCCCTAAGGTACATGGAACGGGAGAGGGCTTCTGCCCAAATCTGCGCAGTTTCCTGACAGAGAAGGAAGGAGCCTGTGCCTCCCTGCTTGTTGATGTACCACATGGCCACCTGGTTGTCTGTCTGAATCAAGATTATGTGATTTGATAGGCAATCTTGAAAAGCCCGGAGAGTGTATAGGATTGCTCGAAGCTCCAGGAAATTTATCTGGTGTTTGGCTTCCTCTAGAGACCAGAATCCTTGGGTTTGTAAATTGTTTACATGGGCTCCCCAGCCGACATTGGAAGCGTCGGTGGTGAGAATTATTTGAGGATCTGGTGGATGAAAGGGCAAGTCTTGGAGGAGGTTGGATTGATTTGTCCACCAGGCAAGAGACAGACGGAGTGCATTGGTGATGTGGACAATGGTCGACAGAGGCTGAGTGGCTTGGATCCATTGTGATTTCAGAGTCCATTGCATGACTCTCATGGTCAGACGGGCCATTGGAGTCACATAAACTGAGGAGGCCATGTGTCCCAGCAGAATGAGGAATTGGCGAGCTGTTGCTGTGGGTTGAGACTGCAACTGGCAAGCTAGGGACACAAGGGTTTGAACCCGTTGATGAGGAAGGCAGGCTTTTGCCTGTAAGGTGTCCAAGTCTGCTCCAATGAAGGATAAGGTTTGAGATGGGAGTAAGTAGGATTTCTCGTAGTTGACAAGAAATCCTAGAGAAATTAGAGTTCGAATTGTCAGGGTCAGGGAAGACCGAGCGATTTGCTGGGTTGTGGCCCTGATCAACCAATCGTCCAAGTAGGGGTAGACATGGACGCCTTCCTTCCTGAGGAACGCTGCAACCACTACAAGACATTTGGTGAAAACTCGCGGTGCGGATGCTAGACCAAATGGGAGCACTCGGTATTGATAGTGGTTTTGGCCTACTAGAAAACGGAGGTATTTGCGATGAGACTGAGCTATCGCAATGTGGGTATAAGCGTCTTTGAGGTCTAGAGAGCAGAGCCAGTCCTCTCTTTGCAGCAGAGGGAGAAGCGAGCCCAGGGTTACCATCTTGAACTTTTCTCTGTGAAGGTACTTGTTGAGGGCCCGTAGGTCCAGGATTGGTCGAAGTCCTCCTGACTTTTTTGGGATCAGAAAGTACCTGGAATAGAACCCTAGTCCTTGTTGCGAGAGAGGAATGGGTTCTATAGCGTTGGACTGGAGGAGAAGGTAAACTTCCTGCTCTAGAAGAACAGAGTGGTCGGTAAGTCTCCACGCTTGCAGAGGTGGAGAGTCCGCAGGAAGAGTTAGGAAGTTGAGATGGTAACCCTGTGCAATTATCGCTAGCACCCATTGATCTGTGGTGATGAGATGCCATTTTTCTGTAAAGTGGCTTAGTCGACCTCCTACTGGTATGTTTGGTACAGGGATTAGGCATCTGCTCTCTAAGTGAAAGTCAAAACCCCGACACAGGGCCTGGTTGCGGAGCTGTTGTGGGCTTTTGCTTTCGAGGTTGGCGAGGCTGAGGCTTTTGATACGGCCTCGTTGACCTGGACTTGGTGTGTGGGGGATAATACTTCCATGGACGGAAGAATGACTTTTTAGTTTCCCTCTTAAATGGCTGTTTAGAAGGGAAGTCAGAAGGAATCGATGAGAGCTGTTTAAGGGTCTCGTGATGATCCTTTAATTCAGCAACTATTTGGTGAATTTGCTCACCAAACAAATTATCCCCTAAACAGGGCAGGTCGGACAGCCTGTGCTGAACCTCCGGGCGAAGGTCAGAAGACTTAAGCCAAGCCCAGTGTCTTGCTGAGATGGCTGTAGCAGACAGTCTAGTGGAAGCATCGAAGATGTCATAAGATGTTCTTATCTCATGCTTTCCAGCTTCAAATCCTTTAAGTACGAGGGTTTGAAGGTGTTGTTGGAATTGTTCTGGTAAGGTATCTGAAAATTCTTGTAGCTGCTTAAAAATGACCCTGTTGTATTGGGTCATATACAGCTGGTAAGAAGCTATCCTGGAAATGAGCATGGCCCCTTGGTATACTTTTCTGCCTATACTATCTAGGAACTTGTTCTCCTTAGTAGGAGGTATGGATGAGTATGGCTTTATTCTTTTAGCTTTCTTTTGAGCTGACTCTACCACAACAGAGTCTAGCTGAGGTTTTTGAAAGCCAGGTGCTGACTGTACAAGGTAAGTAGAGTCAGCTTTTTTGTTTACTGGGGCAACAGATCCAGGAGTTTCCCAATTCTTTTTTAGAAGGTCCAGAAAAACCTGATGAATTGGAATGGAAGTAATGACTTTTGGGGCATCCAGAAATTGGAGTAACTCCATCATTTGGTGTCTGTCATCTTGCTCAGACTGAAGCTGAAAAGGGACTAATTCCGACATTTCCTTCACAAAATTGGTGAAAGAGAGGTCCTCGGGGAGAGAACGCTTTCTGCTTTCAGCAGGAGAGGGTGGTGAAGGTAAATCATCGGTATCTGTAGAAGTATCATCACCCCAGGTGTCATAAGGGTCAGGTTGCTGACCTGTAGGACTGCGAGGGGGTTGGATACCTGAAGGTCCCGGTTGAGGCTCGGAGAAACCCGAAGGAATCACCGGGGGCATCGAAAATACCCTTGGAGGTATCGGTGCCGGCATCGAAGGCATCGATGGAGCCGATGTGCGTATCGCCCCGGAGGAATGTATCGGTGGCGAGGGATGACACGGCATCGATGGAACCACTCCCAAAGGAGGAATTCGATATGGTGCTTCTGCTCCAGATGAAGTTGGCATCGGGGAGCGCACCGGTGCTGTCGGTGACCCGGGTATCACTGGTGGAAGGGCGGTCATGAGCGCTTCCATCCGGGTGAGCAGCGGTGCCAGCGCTGCTGGAATCGGGTCGGTGACTGGTTCCACTCTCGGTGGCGGAGTCGGTGCCAAAGGAGTCTGGAACCGTTGCATCGCTTTGTCGATGGCCTCCTGGACCAGCCAGTCCAGTTCTTCCCGGAGACCTGGGGTAACAATACCCGGCTCCGGGAAAGAGGGAGGCTGAGGCTGAGCCGGAGGGACCACGGCTCCCAAACCTCGATGGGGTGAGGGTTGCCTCAATGTCTCAGAAACAGAAGTGGACGGTGCCGCTTCTGATCGAGACTTCTTCGGTGGAGGCTCGGACGGTACAGAGGTCGATGACTTCGATTCCTCGACGGTCCGAGACTTGAGATGTCGATGACGATGCTTATTCCTCCGATCCCCACGATCCTCGGGGGAAGGGACGGGAGTCGATGGTCGTGGAGATGTCGATGGCATACGGTCACCGGGAGGTTGCCGACGATGGAAGGACTTCGACGGTGCCGGTTCCGATGACGTCGATGCTATCGATGGCGTGGGGGTGCGAGCATGGAAGAGGAGCCCCATCTTCTCCATCCTGGCTTTGCGACCTTTGGGTGTCATTAAGGCACATTTGGTGCAAGTCAGGACATCATGCTCGCTGCCTAAACACAAAACACAGACCCTGTGAGGGTCTGTGATTGACATAGTCCGGGTGCAATCCGGACATCGACGAAACCCCGTCGCCATGGCCTTAGGCCAAAAATTTAGTCGCGGGATTGGTGACTGTCGATAGGCCTCAAGTGCCAAACTCGACGTAAGTCAGCCAAAAACGGCAAAAAACTTACCGGAGTTCCGCGAGATGAAAAATTAGTCGAAGGGAGACCCCTGAGGGGCAAATTTTTCTTCAGAACAAGTATTTCCGAATTCCTGTCAGGAACGTGGATAGGAGCTCCTTTCGCCGCGTGGCAGCTGCTGCGCGGAAAAAAGAAGACTGAAGGGAGACCCCTGCTGGCTGCAGGGTCAGTGCTGTGCTGGGCATGCCCAGTAGGGGCCAGTCAAAGTTCTGTTAAACTTTGACAGAAGTTTTTCCGTGGTGGGCTCCATCCTCGATGTCACCCATTTGTGAGGACAACCATCCTGCTTGTCCTGTGAGAAACATAATACACAGACTCTATGAGGGTCTGTGATAGACATTGTGGGCGTACAATCTGGGCACCGACGGAACCCCGACGCCATGGCCATTGACCAAAAATTTAGCTGCGGGATGGTCGACGGCCAGCAGGCCGCGAGGGCCAAACTCGACGGTAACCGGCGAAAAACAGCAAAAAAAAAACTTACCGAAGTACCGCAGGCTAAATTTAGATAGAGGGGGGACCCCTGTGGGGCGAATTTTACTTTAAAGAAGTTCGAGAAGAAATTCCTGTCAGGAATGTGGTAAGAGCTCCTTAACCGCGTGGCTACTGCTGCGCGGAAAAAAGAAGACTGAAGGGAGACTCCTGCTGGCTGCAGGGTTGGTGCCGTGCTGGGCATGCCCAGTAGGGGCCAGTCAAAGTTCCAGAAACTTTGACAGAAGTTTTCCGTGGTTGGGCTCCATCCTCGATGTCACCCATTTGTGAGGACAACCATCCTGCTTGTCCTGTGAGAAATGTTAAAACACTGTTGTGATCAAAGTGATTCAATAATGTATTAATGTCCCCTGAGGAAGTGGAGTATTCGGTGAAACAAGGGCCCATTCTTGGGACTGTTTTTAGATTTTGGGATTATATGTATGGGTGTGATTGTGTAATTTTATAAACAAAAGTATTGTGTACATTCTACACTATATTAATAAAGAGTGGTTTTATAGGTAAAAAATGGCAGCTACTTATTTTGAGGTTATTGTATATTGTGTATCTGATGCTTATCTCTTCAATATTTGTATATCCTATCAAAACATTTTATTTCTTACACTGTTATACTTTTTGCAATAAAAGGTATGCACTTTAGCTGATTTTAAAGTTTTCTTTCCTGAATCAACTCTTGAGTTGCTTATAATATTTTAATGCTTTACATATAGTCATGTGAAGATCAGCATTACACAGCATTTATTTACTTCAGTTCACTGAGGTTTATATTCAGTAAGCTGGCGAGTAGATAAGGAAAAAGGAAAAAGGAAAAGAAAAGTAAGGCTGTATCGACGCTTTGCGCCGCCCTCTGACCCTCCCTGCGCCCCTGAGCCGCACACTAGACTCCAGGGCCGTGTCCCCACGACGCCTGGGAGGTGGGACCACACGCCCATTTAAATTTAGGGCGCTCTTCTGCGGCCAGTCCTTTCTCCATGCCGACCACCGACCTGATCCAGCCAACCACCGACCCGCCGTGCAGCAAGCGCTGAAGAACCATCCCGGTGCCACCCGGCTTCTCCACCAGAAGTGAAGGAGCCAAGAAGCCCGGAAGGAGAGAGGAATGCGCAAGTGAGAGGAAGTGAAAAAAATAATAAAGGGAACTCCAAGAAAACCTGAATATCACCCACCCGACCCACCAAAAGGAAAAGAAAAGTAAGGCTGTATCGACGCTTTGCGCCGCCCTCCGACCCTCCCTGCGCCCCCGAGCCGCACACTAGACTCCAGGGCTGCGTCCCCACGACACCTGGGAGCGGGACCACACGCCCATTTAAATTTAGGGCGCTCTTCTGCGGTGCTGCGTGCCGGGCGCTGCGTGCCGAAGGAGCGCGACAAAGGGGTAGGCCCCTTTGTGCGCCCCTTCGTGCAGCCACCAAGTACCTCAGCTTCCTCAGCCAGCAGTTTCGCTTCCTGAAGCCTCTGCCATCCTTCCTCAACTCGCTCCTACCTTTAATATTTCTATCTGCGCTTCAAACATGCTCTCTTACCCCATCCCCACCATCAAAAACCTCTATAATAACCGCAAAAAATTCTACAACCCTACCTTTCTCCAGCAGAAGCGACTGATACCCATAATGACCTCCCCTTTCACTCAATTCCTCGGGCTTTCCATTTTTTCATTAACCCTCTTCAACGCTCAATCCCTTACAAAAGAAACGCATATAGTCAATGATTATCTCCTGGACTCACAACTGGACATCTGTGCTATCACAGAAACCTGGCTGAAGCCCACAGACTTAGCATTAATCAACCAGCTACCCCTTCAACTCTACGACATTTCCTCAATTCCTAGACTTAAAAAAAGAGGGGGGGGGGGATTTTTCTTAGCAGCTAAAAAAGAGCTAAGAGTAACCCTACAGAAAACTATTCATACCTCCAGACTCGAATTCGCTCTATTGAACTCCAATCAGTTCCAAATCTGCTTAATTTATGCTCCACCTGGTCTCTTAGACTCGGACCCTTCTCCTCTCAATGAGCTCATCGCCAAACACATCAAAAACGACACCCCAGCCATCATCATAGGAGACTTTAATCTCCACGTCGACGTGATCCCCCACTCCACCAACTGCGAAGCTCTGCTATCTGCCTTCAAGGCAATGGGTTTCACACAAATCGTGAATAGTCCCATGCACAAAGCTGGTCATACCTTGGACCTCATATTCATAAATTCAGGCCTCACCCAAACCTCCCAGCCTCATTGCTCCCCTATCCCATGGTCAGACCACCGAATGATCACAACTGACTCTGCATCAAGGAAAACCCAGCTTCCCCCTGCTCCAAAACTACAATCCAATACATGGACTACCTCAGCTCCCATCTTTCGACAGAACTTGTTAACCTTGACCTCTCTGATGCAGATAAAGCCCTCACCTCTTGGCATATCATCACTAACAAGGCAGCAGAAAAAATATGCCCCTTAAAAACAAAAGAGCTAGACCCGTCCATTAAGAACAAAAAACCTTGGTTTACACAGGAATTGAAAAAACTACAACTAGAACTAAGACATAAAGAACACTTATGGCGAAAGAGACCCTCCAATGCTACACTAACTGAGTACAAAACCCTCATGCACAGCTATAGAAACATCATCCTTTGTACAAAATGAGACTTTTATGCCCGTAAAATTCATAATTACTCCTTTGACGCCAAAGCATTGTTCTACTACGTCTCAGAGCTCACTAAACCCACTTCTTCAGTCATCCCCTATGATCAAGCCCAATCTAGATGCTCAGAACTTGCACAATTTTTCGAAAATAAAATCCTCAATCTAGTAGCCCCTCTGGCTTCCTCAAAGTCTGAACCATCTTCACACTACACTCCCTCCTTAAGCCAGAAAATAAACCTAGAATCTTTCGAAACGACCACTTCGCTCGAAATTGAATCGATTCTCAAAAAGATGAAACCCTCCACTTATCCGAAGGACTCCATTCCTTCCAAACTACTGCTCACCATCCCAAACACCATCTCTAAGCCACTAGCAGAGATTATCAACTGCTCGCTAGCTCAAGGATTAGTACCGGACGTGTTGAAATTAGCCATCCTCAAACCACTACTCAAGAAACCCAACCTGAACCCAATGGACCCGGCCAATTTTCGCCCCATCGCAAACCTACCGTTTGTCGCCAAACTCATGGAGAAAATAGTTAACAAAACAACTCTCGGAATACCTAGAGGAACACAAGATTCTAACACCAGCCCAATTCGGATTCTGCAAATCTCTCAATACGGAATCCCTTCTAATCTCGCTGACAGACAGCGCCCTCACAGGCCTAAAAAAAAAGACCCCCTACCTTTTGGCACTTCTCGATATATCTGCAGCATTCGACACGGTGAAGCACTCCATCCTCATCAATCGGCTCTCAGAATTAGGTATATCAGGAACAGCCCTTGACTGGTTCAAGTCATTCCTCGACAATAGGAATTTCAAGGTTAAAATAAGCAATAAAGAATCTCACCCTGTCAAGTCCACACTCGGAGTCCCTCAAGGATCCTCCCTCTCCCCCACCTTATTTAATATTTATCTTCTCCCCCTCTGTCAACTTCTCACAAGTCTAAAGGTTACGCACTTCATCTACGCCGATGACGTCCAGATTTTGATACCAGTCACAGAATCAATCTCTAACACCCTCAATTTCTGGAATAGTTGTCTACAGTCAATAAACACCCTCCTCACCAGCCTTAATTTAGTACTCAATACTTCAAAAACTGAACTTATGCTCATCACTCATGATGACAACAACCACCTCAACTCACCCCTAACGACCTCCACCACTCAAGTAAGAGACCTCAGCGTAATTATAGACAACCGGCTGAACCTAAAAAGATTTGTCAATAACACAACAAAAGAATGTTTCCACAAACTACATATATATAAAAAAGCTGAAACCTCTCCTCCATTTTCAAGACTTCCGAACAGTTCTCCAAGCAATCTCATTTTCAAAAATAGATTACTGCAATTCTCTGCTAATTGGCTTTCCAGCTATCACCACCAAACCTCTACAAAAGTTACAGAATTCCGCTGCCAGGATCTTAACCAATTCCAGCAGAGGAGAACACATCACACCTATTCTTAAGAACCTACATTGGCTCCCCATTAAATCCAGAATTTTGTACAAAGTTCTAACCATGATCCATAAGACCATTCACTCCCAAACCTCGCTAGAACTAAACTGCCCTCTTCGTCATCACTCATCATCCAGACCGATCAGAACCAGGTACTTAGGCACCCTTTATGCACCAGCTGCCAAGTCTTTGCTCAAGAAACGCGCACTCTCAACAGCCGGTCCCACACACTGGAACGCTCTCCCCACGGACCTTCGCCTAGAACCTTGTCTGCGGATGTTTAAGAAAAAGCTTAAGACTTGGCTTTTCACAAAAGCCTTCTCTTAAAGCCATCTCAATCCCAATACCTCAGCTTTGTTTGCCACCCCCAGTTATTCATTCATTTCTTTATCTTGTGCTAGATTACTCTCGGACCATGGTCTCGAGTTAGAATTTCTATGGCAAATGCCAAATTGTCTATCCGTTTACTGGTATAATCTTATGTTCTTAAGTTTTTGATACAATGCTTTTACCATGTTCGATGTAATGCTAACTTTGGTGTTCTTCAATCATTATTATGTAGTCCACGTTATATTTAACTCTTATGCTCATTGTAATTTCTAACCTTAGTTCTCTGTAAACTGAGGCGATATGTACTATTACATGAACATTGGTATAAAAAAAGCCTTTAAATAAATAAATAAATCTGGCTAAAGTTAGCCAAGTAACATCACAGTTATTCAGCAGGAACATAACTAGCTAAATCTGACTATAACTGGTTACGTTTGAAGTTACAAATCAAAAAAAGAGCACTAAAGTTCCCAGCTACAACTCAATTGAACCAAAAAAAGGGGAACTTCAATATTCATTTCTCTATATCACCACTCACTTGAAACAATTTTTTATGGTTAATTTTTTTTTTTTAAATCTTTATTTATAAGTTTTTCAAATAATAGATACAATCATATTATTTGTATACAGAATACATGGTTATTTGTAAAAACCAACAAAATTTCCATACATTTTTACATGAAAGTTGAAAACTAACCATTACTATCAATCAAATTGGAGGGTTCTTCCTTGGTATTATCTTTTTAAATGGGGAATTTAATGAAAAATTTCATTATCAAGATTGATTCATACTAGAACTATACCCAATATTTATCCTTGCATGGACAGTGGGGATGAGGTAGGCATTCTATTTTGTATTAAGAAATTCTTTAATTGATCTGGGAGAAAAAATAAATATGTAACCTCCTGTTTTTTAATGATACACTTACAAGGAAAGCGAAGGGTAAAAGAAAAACCTAATGAAAGAACCTCTTGGCGAAAATTCAAAAAGGCTTTACGCCTTTGTTGGGTAGTAACAGCCAAATCAGGAAAGATTTTTACATCTTTATCATGAAATTTAACTGGGTATTTGCTAAAGTATTTCTTCATGACAGAGTTAACATCCAGAAATGAATAAAAGGAAACTAGCAAAGTACCCCAGCTTATTACTTCCAAGGAAGAATCCTCTAGAAAATTAGACAAATTTCCTTGAAATAATTCTGACCTCACCTCATTTCTTGTGGGTGGAAGAAAACTACAGTTATTAATAGTTGGGGCTCTGTCCTCAGAAAAACCGAGTTGCCCAACCAGAAACTTTTTTAAAGTAATCAAAGGTTCTTCCCCCACTTTCCGAGGAAAATTCAAGAATCTTAAGTTAAATCTTTTTGAATTGTTTTCTAGCATTTCAACTCTACGAGATAGGTATTCTTTATCCTTAACTAACGCTGCCCTAATTTCTGAGTTTTTCTTCTCTTGGAGTTCCAAAGTTTTGATTCGATCATTAGAGTCTTTTATCTGTTTTTGTATTCCCAAGCAATCTTGTTGATTCCTATCGCATATTAAATTCATTTTTCTTTCCAGATTTTGGATATTCCCCATCATGCCAGCCATCATGTCCCAAAGCATATCCATCGTTACTACAGCAGGTCTGGTTGGGATATCATCTTGCCTTGAATTTGGCAAAGAGTCTTTAACTCCCAAAGGGGCCAATCCAGAAACATCCCCTGCTGCCCCTTTTAAACTTCTAGAGGCAGCTGTGTCTGTTCCATCTGGAATGTTAATTGCGTCGGGATATAATCCTTCGGCCGTTAACTCAAGATCTTTCAAAGCAAGTTCTGATAGCCCTTCCATTACTCTCTGCTGAGGTGCTAGCCCTATGTGGGGGCTAAGGGACGCCTCTTCTGCAGGCTCAGTAGATTTCCCCAAAACTGCTGGCACACCAGACTCTTCAGCTCCCTTTACTACAGGTATAGGGGAGATCATATAGCTTGATATTTCTTGCTGTATAGGAGACGGCAATGGGAGGGGAGGGCAAATTCTTATTCTCCCCTTCCGCTTTGGAGGCATATTTTAAAGTTAGCAAGAAAAAGCTCAATCTCCTTTAGCAGAATCTTATTTGATAAACCAAGGGTTCGAGCAAAGGAGCAAGATATGAGAGAAGTAGGTAAAAATAGTTCTTACTTGACTTTGGCAATCCGGCAAATCCGGCGAAGCCCGGCAAAGCCCACTGACTGCGCGCGGCTTTAGCGACGCGCCGGCTCTGCTACGTGCCGCACGCTGGCCGTTGATATTGGCCGCTTCCGGTCCCGCCTCCAATCAGCTCCTCTGCGCCGCGAAGCCCAGCAGCTGACTCGGGTTACCTCCTGCCTCCGACCTCCGCGATGACACTCTCCGGGGCTTCCTCTCTCCGCTCCTGCTCGCCCTCGAGGTAAGAGAGTCAGGGGGCCGCTGATATTGGCCGCTTTCGGTCCCGCCTCCAATCAGCTCCTCTGCGCCGCGAAGCCCAGCAGCTGACTTGGGTTTCCTCCTGCCTCCGACCTCTGCGATGACACTCTCCGGGGCTTCCTCTCTCCGCTCCTGCTCGCCCTCGAGGTAAGAGAGTCAGGGGGCCGCTGATATTGGCTGCTTCCGGTCCCGCCTCCAATCAGCTCCTCTGCGCTGCGAAGCCCAGCAGCTGACTCGGGTTACCTCCTGCCTCCGACCTCCGCGATGACACTCTCCGGGGCTTCCTCTCTCCGCTCCTGCTCGCCCTCGAGGTAAGAGAGTCAGGGGGCCGCTGATATTGGCCGCTTCCGGTCCCGCCTCCAATCAGCTCCTCTGCGCCGTGAAGCCCAGCAGCTGACTCTGGTTACCTCCTGCCTCCGACCTCCGCGATGACACTCTCCGGGGCTTCCTCTCTCCGCTCCTGCTCGCCCTCCTATGGTTAATTTTTAATCTTCATTTTCTACTTTTATTATTATATCATTGTAATAATTTCAAATCAAATTGTCCTTATATAAATGAATGAGACCGCATCAGCAAGCTTGACGAAGTACCTCGTCACCCGACAAGGTCTTCCGGACTAATCAATCATTTGCGGTTTCACGTTAAAGATGTTTTTCACAGCATTAAGCTGAAGTTTCAATTTTAGCAAAACCGTCTAGCGACAACTGCCCTTTAAACAATGGCTCAACAATGGCCGGTGTTTCGGGTGTCCTGCTTCTTCAGGAGCCATATATTCATCTACTTCTCAAAAACAAGGTAGACGCTGAAATGCTAAATCGCTTGCTGTGTCCCATATCTGGCTTCTACAAATTTAATAAGAACCCACTCTCAATAATTTAACATAGAAGAAAATAATACATAATACTTATCTCAGTGTTGGTAATACCATCAACTTCTCCCGGACATCTTGTCTCAACCGTCTTCACAAATGGAACAGAAACCACACAACAGTTGATCAACTATTTAAATACCCGCTGAGCCTTCACGTCACCAATCAGCGACGACGACACCAAGGGTTCTAGCCTTAAAGATCAGTTGGTTCATTCTGACACATCTGAGAAAATCCAGCAAAATATATAGGGTTCACATACTGCATGTGGTGCGTGTTCGGTGTGCCAGTTGATGATACAAACTGACTGTTTTTTTCAGTCTCTTCAGAAATCTTTACCACTGCGGTCTATTACCACATGTGTGTCAACTAGGGTAATTTATATTATACAGTGTCCTTGTGACAAATTTTATGTGGGGAAAACTCAGCGTCCTTTAAAAGTAAGAATAATAGAATATTGATCTAACATCACTAATCAGTGCTTGACAGCCCCGTTAGTAACACATTGTGTAGAACTGCAACATAAGTTTGATGACCTGAAAGTATGTGTCCTTGAACAAATAAAATCACATTGGCGAGGAGGAGATCTAAATTTAAAATTGTTTCGAAAACAATTTCTTCGTATGGCCCAGGAAGTTAAAAACCTGGGTGCATATATGGTTGTTCGTTATCCTAGTAAATGTGTATTAAAAATTAACTCTCAAAGATATGTGTACTTTGATCCACAAGATTTACGTAATTTTCTTGATTCCCGAATTGCCTTAAATAATGCTACCTGAACTTCCCACGGGTTATAGAGGTATATATTGACCTACCTTCTTTTTTTCTTTATTATTTATAATTTCTTGCCTGCCTAGAATTAAGAATTGTGGATCTCCCCATTGCCTTATAAATGGATGTATAATCATAAAAATGTTTTATTTCTACAAGAAATATGATTCTTAAATAAGGATGTTAAATTTCCGAATGATTATGATTATACGATTATTATATTGATATGTATTTTTTTTTTCTTGAATTATTGTGTTGTCAATGCAGTATGAAAATCAATAAAAATTATAAATATAAAAAGAAAAAAAAAATTGTTTCGAGCAGCACAACGTTGGATACATACTTTAAACACTATTCATCCATTTGGGCTAAATACTGCATTAGAATTGAATGTATTTCTCTAAGTTGAGTTATTGCTTCATTATGGTTTGTTTTGCAGATTGTTTGCCCACTAAGATCATTGCGAATTTCCTTGTATATATTTTTCATCAAGACAATCATCATAGCTGTATGATACGGGGGGACGCAAAAAATTAGCGAATATTCACACGATGAACTAACACGGTTAAGCATTCAAGTCTACCACGAACATTAAGAATGTTTTCAACTAAATACAAGTGATCGTGTTGATTGCTAGACACTATCATGCCGGTCATGATTGGGTGATGAAGGGCTCCATGGTGACACAGTAAACATTTTCATACGTCATCACGTCATTGTTGATTGCTGACGTGAAGACTCAGCAGGTATTTAAATGGTTGATCAACTGTTGTGGGTCTCTGTTCCATTTGTGAAGACAGTTGAGACAAGATGTCCGGGAGAAGTTGATGGTATTATCAAAACTGAGATAAGTATTATGTATTATTTTCTTCTATGTTAAGTTATTGAAAGTGGGTTCTTATTAAATTTGTAGAAGCCAGATATGGTACACAGCAAGCGATTTAGCATTTCAGCGTCTACCTTGTTTTTCAGAAGTAGACGAATATATGGCTCCTGAAGAAGCAGCACATGCAAAACACCAGCCGTTGTCGAGCCATTGTTTAAAGGACAGTTGTCGTTAGACGGTTTTGCTAAAATTGAAACTTCAGCTTAATGCTGTGAAAAACATCTTTAAAGTGAAACCGCAAATGACTGATTAGTCCGGAAGACCTTGTCGGGTGACGAGGTACTTCATCAGACATCCCCCAAAAATAAGACCTAGTAGAGATTTTGCCGAATTCTTAAATATAAGACCTCCCCCGAAAGTAAGGCATCCCTTGTAAACAGGGGCGGATTGACCTATCGGGGGATCGGGCTTCCCCCAGTGGGCCGGTCAATCCTGTGACGTCATTTAAAAAAAAATTTTTTTTTTTTTTAAATAAAGTTTCCAAAGTATTAGGGGCAGACGCGAGCAGTGGTATCCCGAGGGGAGCCAATGCCCCCGGGCACAAGGAGGCTCATGCGGCCGCTGAGCCTCCTTGCCCAAAGAAAAAGATCGCGTTCAAATGCACTATGCTCTTTCTCCTTCCTGCCTATGCTGCCCCGGAAGTAAACGTTGCCGGAGCCGCGTGGGCAGGAAGAAGAAGGAGCATCAGCGCGTGCAGAAGAGGAGCCGCCGCGGGCTGCTGCGAATCCCAAGTCGCAGCGGCCCAAGAAGAGGAAGAGGCCCGGTAGCGAGGAAGAGGCCCGAGAAGTTCAGGGCCGCTGCAGAGCCCATCCTGCGGCGACCCGCGAAGAGGAGGCCTGCAGTGGTATTCTGAGGGGAGCCGATGCGCCCGGGCGCAAGGAGGCTCATGCGGCCGCTGAGCCTCCTTGCCCGAAGAAAAAGATCGCGTTCAAACGCGTTGATGCTCTTCCTCCTTCCTGCCTGTGCGGCCCGGAAGTAAACGTTGCCGGAGCCGCATGGGCAGAAAGGAGAAAGAGCATCAGCGCGTGCAGAAGAGGAGCCGCCGCGGGCTGCTGTGAATCCCAAGTCGCAGCGGTCCAAGAAGAGGAAGAGGCCCGGTAGCAGGGCCGAGGAAGAGGCCCGAGAAGTTCAGGGCCGCTGCAGAGCCCATCCTGTGGCGACCCGCGAAGAGGAGGCCCAGAGGTGAGAGAGAGGCTGAGGGTCTGTAGAGGGTGTGTGCGTGCGTGTATGAGATGAGAGATTGTGTGTGGGAGTGAGGATCTGA
Organism: Rhinatrema bivittatum; assembly: GCF_901001135.1. NCBI lineage: Eukaryota > Metazoa > Chordata > Amphibia > Gymnophiona > Rhinatrematidae > Rhinatrema > Rhinatrema bivittatum. The sequence goes on along the minus strand of NC_042627.1, from coordinate 48,892,882 downwards.
ATGTTTGCAGAGGCAGCATGTGAGAGCCTCTGTGTGTGTGAGAGAGACAGCGTGTGACGGTGAGAGCCTATGCTTGAGCAAGACAGCATGTGGGAGTGAGAGAGAGCCTGTGTGTGTGAGCGTCAGACAGCATGTGCCAGTGAGAGACTGTGTGTGTGTGAGAGAGAGAAATGCATGTGAGAATGAGAACCTGACTGTGTTGAGGGAAGAAGACGGAGAGAAAAGAAATACGGAAGAAAAAAGGACAATATAAAAGGAATTGGCAAAAAAATAAGAAAGGGAAGGTGGAAAAAAAAAAAGCCTGTGACCAACGATTAGAAAACTAACATCAGCCAGCAAAGGTAAAAAAAAACCAACATTATTTTTTAGTGATTGGCACATGTAATCTTTGGGAATGTGCAAGAATAGCACTCTCTCTATGTGGATCTCACAATGTACGAGATCAGCATGGAGAAAGTGGAAGCTCACGGGGCCTGCACAGAGGAGGCAGCAGAATGGGCTTCAGTGTCAGTAGCAGCAATCGGCGTCTCCCCAATAGCCATGTGGCAGCAGTGACAGTGGCATCAAGATTACTGACATCTGGGGATGGTGGCAGTACCAGTCGGGGGACCCCTTCCAAGCAGTGTGCAGAGGTTCAAAAGCAGCAGAGTCAGCCCAAGCTGACTACCATGAATGCTGCACACTCCTACCTCTCTCTGACAGCACACTGGTGAGGCATGGCTGATGCAGGGGCAGCCAGCAGCTCAACGGTTTTAGACATCCCCTGAAAATAAGGCCTAGTGCATCCTTGGTAGCAAAAATTAATATAAGAAACTGTCTTATTTTCGGGGAAACAGGGTATATATATATATATATATATATATATATATATATATATATATAGACAATTTGATTTGAAATAATTACAATTATATAATATATATAATAATAAAAATAGAAAAGGAAGATTAAAAATGAACCATAAAAAATTGTTTCGAATGAGTGGTGATATAGAGAAATGAATATTTATGTTCCCCTTTTATTGGTTCAAGTACGTTTGAAGTTAGCCAGGTATGTGTACCTGGATAACTGTAGACAAGTATTTTCATAGGCTATTTTCCATAACACCCCCCCCCCCCCCCGCCAAAAATAAATAAATAAATAAAACAAGCAAACTCCAGGCCCTGCTCTACCTTTCCTTCCCCTCCCAACCTCAACCCTCTTGCCACATCTGGAACCCCCCTCCCCAAAGCAATGCTGGAAGCTACTGGAAGAGGTATGAATGTACCATGCTTTCAGATGAGGCGGGAAGGCTTAGGTAAGGTTTGCAGGTGAGACGAGGAGAGGGTAGGGGGTGAGGAGGAGAGGGTAGGGGGTTAGAAGGAGGTCTGGAAGCTGCCTGTTATTTTCTAAATGGAGGGTGGAGATGCTCCTCGGGCTGCTATGGCGTGTACCATATTTCACTTCACTTGGCTAGCTTTTGTGGGGAAGAGGGTGAGCCAGTCAGGCACTTTGCTTGATATTTTTACAGATTTGGGGATGGGGGGAATCAGGCCTGCTGGCCCAAGTTTGTTTTATTTTTTTTGGATACTTAACCAGCTATATTTTGAAGGCAGTTCTAAAGTTAGCTGATTAACACTGAATATCAGTGTTATCCAGCTAACTTTACTCCGCCCTGGAAAGTCCACAAGTTAGCCAGATAACTTGGGGACAGTCAAACCAGTTTACTCAATATAGCCTTAGAAATTAACAAAAATGGGACTACTAATGATTCTGTGTGTTTAAAATGTCAGCTTAAATACATAAAATCATTTTGCTGTTTCTGCTGCTTTAGACTTTAGAGCCATTTCTAATCTCTGCATGCCATAAAAGAAACTCAAGCACTCTTCTTAAATTCCTTGGTTTACAAAATGTGTTCTTATTTGCCTGTAAACACTGTGCTGTGGAACAGGATTATTGGCTTCTAGCCTGGAGGCTCATTTCTCCCAGATTTGGCCCCTAGATTCATTGAAGTTTGTTGATATTACTGAACAGCTGCCAGATTCCTGTAATTTAGACAGATGAGTTTAATGCCCATTTAATGTGACCCTGCCAAAAAGTGTAACAGTAAATATTTTTAGTCCAGTAGCATAAGCACTTACCACAGCACAGATACTGAATTTATTTTAATTCTAGTTCAAATTCCCAAATGTTCACTTTAGGGAAGGGCATAGTCTCTAGTAATATTCTTAGCTATTTCATTAAAATGAATCCTTCAACGTGTGAGCAGATAAACAGAATTAAGGTTTACCTTCCAAAACCACTGAATAACTTGATGCCCTGCACTGTAGCCATTCTTGTACTTTGAATGCTCCCTCCAGTCATTCACATCAACATCTCCCAGCCCACACATGAGCAGCTAAAGGGGAAATATAAAACAGGAGAACATAAACAAAATACATGGAAATGATACAGCAACACATTCTACTACAGAAATTTACAAGGCTGCTTACCTCCAGTTCATTTTCATCAAATATTTTGATGAGGTCTTGTGGTATTAGTTCAAAAAAGCCCTAAAATGTTAGTAGAAAGAAAAGTTAGAATATATATGATATATTCCAGATTCTACAGCTGACTATTGGAGACTGTCGACATACTGGCACTATGTTTCATGTCTGGTGGGATTGCCCTAAGATGCAAAATTTTTGGGAGGTTATTATTCAGTGGATTAAAAACTAATAAATGTTGAGATACCCAGAGATCCTAGATATTATCTCTTGAGTAATCCTGTGTTAGATTTACCTCAGTTTTTTCAAATGCTGATTCTCCAAAGTGCAATAGCAGCTAGGATAACCTTGGCCACAAACTGGAAACATATAAATTGTCCATCTATCAAAGGTGTGCATAAGAGTTTGCTTAGTATTTATTTCTTAGGTCATCTTCCTACTATTAGACCGGATAACCTGGAAAAATTCAATAGGATTTGGTAGCCTTATTGTAATGGTTAGAGGAGAGTCAATCTTGATTTATTTAATAATTGATCCACCTCATGGGTTTGGTTTTATATATCTGCACCTAAATGTATAGTGCAACTGTCTACATTTAAGAACATGCCATACTGGGTCAGACCAAGGGTCCATCAAGCCCAGCATCCTGTTTCCAACAGTGGCCAATCCAGGCCATCAGAACCTGGCAAGTACCCAAAAACGAAGTATATCCCATGTTACTGTTGCTAGTAATAGCAGTGGCTATTTTCTAAGTCAACTTAATTAATAGCAGGTAATGGACTTCTCCTCCAAGAACTTATCCCATCTTTTTTAAACACAGTTATACTAACTGCACTAACTACATCCTCTGGCAACAAATTCCAGAGTTTAATTGAGCGTCGAGTGAAAAAGAACTTTCTCCAATTAGTTTTAAATGTGCCACATGCTAACTTCATGGAGTGCCCCCTAGTCTTTCTATTATCCAAAAGAGTAAATAACTGATTCACATTAACCCGTTCTAGACCTCTCATGATTTTAAACACCTATCATATTCCCCCTCAGCCGTCTCTTCTCCAAGCTGAAAAGTCCTAACCTCTTTAGTCTTTCCTCATAGGGAAGCTGTTCCATTCCCCTTATCATTTTGGTCGCCCTTCTCTGTACCTTCTCCATTGCAATTATATCTTTTTTGAGATGCGGCGACCAGAATTGTACACAGTATTCAAGGAGCGGTCTCACCATGGAGCGATACAGAGGCATTATGACATTTTCCGTTTTATTCACCATTCCTTTTCTAATAATTCCAACATTCTGTTTGCTTTTTTGACTGCCGCAGCACACTGAACAGACGATTTCAATGTGTTATCCACTATGATGCCTAGATCTCTTTCTTGGGCGGTATCACATAATATGGAACCTAATATTGTGTAACTATAGCATGGGTTATTTTTCCCTATAAGCTTCACCTTGCACTTATCCACATTAAATTTCATCTGCCATTTCGATGCCCAATTTTCCAGTCTCACAAGGTCTTCCTGCAATTTATCACAATCTGCTTGTGATTTAACTACTCTGAACAATTTAGTATCAATTAAAAATTTGATTACCTCACTTGTCGTATTTCTTTCCAGATCATTTATAAATATATTGAAAAGTAAGGGTCCCAATACAGATACCTGAGGCACTCCACTGCCCACTCCCTTCCACTGAGATAATTGTCCATTTAATCCTACTCTCTGTTTCATACTTGTCTTGTTTTATGATATTGGGGGAGGTGGGAGGAGTCTAGCGATTCACATCTGAAAGATGTGGTAAATAATGTTTTCTGGACTTTGTTTCAATGCACAATAATTTAAATTACAAAAAAAAAAAGAAACGAATATATACGATACTACTGAACCAAAAACAAAGTTGCTTATCTGTAACAGGTGTTCTCTGAATGCAGGAAAATCACCATTCACACTGATGGGTAATGCCAGCAGATGGTGCAGATATAAATATTTGCAGAGCTTCCTAGGAAAACTCAAATGTCGCTCTGGCCATGGCGTGTTCCAATTTGGTTTCTAAGCTAAGAATTCAAACTCCAAAAGAGAAGGAGAGAGGATATATGTGACTGGTGATTCCACTATCTTCAAACAATGTTAATGACCTAGTCACACTGACAGAACTCCTTAGCTAAAGCTGATCTTAAACTAAAATGGGAACACAACAATCCCACCACCAAGGTAGAACAAACAGCCTTTTTGTGGTTTACCCCCTCCCCCTTAAAAAAAAACCCAAACAAAAAAAAATTGAAACAAAACCCTAACTAAAATAAAATAAAGATCCCTAGTGGGGCTGAGCCCTAACCCTCAAAGAGATGTACATAATGGACAACCCAAACCTGTTGCATCAGAAGTCTGCATCTGAATAATGAGATGTAAATGAGTCTACATCCCACTCTGCGTATCTTCTCAATACAGGTTGACCTCAATGGGCCACTGATACAGCCATGGCTGTGAAAATATGGGCTTTGACATACTGTTCCATGGTTAGACCAGCTTAGCCATAACTGAAGGTTATGCACACAATAGACTAATGCTCTTTGCAGTGTATCCAGGCACAATGCAGCCTGTTTTGAAGGGAAACTACTCACACATTGTTACCTTTTGAAATTGGAAGCTACACAGCATGCATGCTAAAATTACCCACGTTTATTTTATTTATTTTAGACATTTTATATACTGTCGTTCCATGTAAAGATCACAACGGTTTACAATAATTACATTCATAGGTATAAATCAGCAAATAATGCCTTCTATTTGTGCAGTGATGGGGGAAGCCTGTGGCAACCAAACGGCACGTATACATCTGAAAATCAAATGTTTGCCAGCCATTTTACTCCCCTGATTTAATCACACCCACTGGCACATCTCTTTTTAACCTAGCTAAACGTGCATAACATTGGCAGCTTGCACTCCCGTGTCCTCCCCCCCACCCTTCCTCTTATCGGATAAGCACACATTAATCACACATATACCATGATTGGTGAAAACAGGCCGCAGCTTTTATTAATGATTAACATAAAACCAAACTTTTGGTACCCGAGTATTAGTGCGTCAATCAAATATTACCAAAACCGGGCTTCGTACCGGCGTCCGCCATTTTAGCCAGTATGCCACACGATCTTCCCGGCCCCCCGCCATGTCCAAGCCAAGGGGCCATCCCCCGGGCAGCCCACGCCCACCTCTACGCACTTCTCCTTCCTCTAGGACCCCGGTTTGTCCACCGTGTCCTCCGGGCCCCTCCTGGCCCACTGACTTGGGTACCCCCGCCACCAGGCCGGGATAGTGTTACACTTGTCCCGGGCCCCCCAACACCTCTACTGCGGCCCCCAACTGGTCAGCGTGCGCTCCAGCGCCTCCTGTATCGCATTATTAAATAAGTCGTACCCCACATCCGATAAGTGAATCAGGTCCGGCCTATACAAGCCCAGGCAGGGCTCGTCTGCCCATTCGTGCTGTATGGTAACTATAGCCGTAGTCTGAGCCCATACCTCTATCTGCCTGTTTACCTTCTTCCGCCCCCTGGCCCATAATCTGTCACCCTGCCATTTTAGCCTGGGTATGATTTCGGACCATATTAAGATTGTGCCCCTTGCCAATTCCCGAATCTCCTCCAGATCCCTTTTTATACTGTCTATGAGCTGCTTAGCTGTCTTTCCCCCTAGGTCGTTGCCCCCTAAATGTATGACTATGGCACCTGGCTTCTGGCGGGTACGCAGGCTGTTTTGTACCTCCGGGATCAGTTGTTCCCATCACATTCCACGGATTCCCATCCATGCCAGGGAGATTCCCCTTGGTGCCAAGCCCAAGTGCGCTCCGTATGTCCTCTCCCGGGTCCTCTTGGCCGCCCAATGTACGAAGGAGTGTCCCATTACCCATACTATCTTTCTCCGTATGCACCGACCTGCGGGTGAGATATGAATTGCATGATTAGTGACCCATTTGAGCAGCCCCCGGCCTCACGTATCGCTTGGCCGCCGCCGATTGCCACCTGCCGATCTTTTGTATGACCTCCATAGATAAACCCGCCTGTGCTGCGCTCGTCGCAGCCCCAATCCTAAACGAATGGGTACCATACTCCCCCGGGTTTAGCCCTATGGTGGCCAATCTCTTGCGCAGCACTGCCGCAAATTGAAATTTAGTCAGCGGTACCCCATCCTGGTGAATTAATAAATGGGTGCCCCCTTTTGGTCTGATTTGCAGGAGATTTAACACGTTCCCTACTGGGCATGTCACCTGTGACGTCACCTGGGCCAACCTTATTTCCACTCCCTTCGCCCTCTGATCGGTTTTTGACTTGTGTACCCTTATCCTGATTGCCTGTTCCTCCACGAATACATTGTGGAATAATATGCCGTCGTTTCCCACGTCCTTTTTGGATGCTGCTACCAATTCGCTGACTCTTAATGCCGCGAAGAATGCAATGGAGAAAGCGGCCCTGAACAATACCACCTCGAATCTGTCTGAACAAACCTGCGCGGCTGCGTGCCATAACGTACCAATATCTCGTGGGTTATTGGCCGCCTCCTGTCCCCCTTCAAGGCTACTGTCCTGGCCCAGCCTGCCAGCAACTTCTTCACCATGAAGTTGTCCAGTGGATCTCCCAAGCCTTGCGCCTTCGTGAAGAAAGCGAAACCCGCCAGTTGATTTACTGTCGATCCCCTGGATAAGCCCTCCTCCTTTGCCCATGCCACGAATCGCTCTATGTGCCTACCCTCTATCCTACCCCCTTGCCATCCCTGCTCGCGTAAGAAAGCCTGTACTCTGGTAAACCCCTTGCAGTAGGCCTTCCATGTCGCTGGAGCAACGGATGCCTTCAGCAGCCCCCATTCTGTTACATTCCAATCAGCCATAGCCGGTTCGGTATGGGGGCTCCCTCGACGTCTGCCTCTGGTACCTGTTGATGAAATAGATCCCACTTAGCTTGGGATAGCGCGTCTGCCACCTGATTATGAACGCCTAGCACATGCCTGGCTCGTATTGTTGTGTTAAGTCGTAAGCCCTGTAATACCACCTCCCTTAACAGTTCCGCCACTTTGAAGCATTGTGCCGCTTGCCTGTTAATGACTGTCACGACTGCCAAATTGTCACACCAGAATACTATCTTTTTGTTGCGCAACTTATGCGCCCAGACCGTAATAGCCACCAATATCGGGAAGAGCTCGAGGAATGTGATGTTCTTTACCAACCTGCTCTGTACCCATTCGGGCGGCCATGGTGTGGCACACCATGCGCCCTGGCAGTAAGCCCCGAAACCCCATCCTCCTGATGCGTCTGTGTGTATATCCAGATCCTGGTTCGACACTGCATCATCCTGCCAAATTGAAATCCCATTAAAGTTATCCAGGAATTCCAACCATATTCCCATATCCTTCTTTATCGGCCGTGTAATTCTAATGTGATGCCTCGGGTTCTTTACCCCCCTAGTGACGTCCGCCAAACGCCTCAGGAATGCCCGCCCCATCGGAATCACCCGGCAGGCAAAGTTTAAACTTCCTATTATGGACTGAATGGCCACCAACGTTAGTTTTCTGCACGTCAATGCCCGCCTGAGCATGCCCCTTAACTTGTGTAACTTGTCGAGTGTCAGCCGCGATGTCATGGCCTGCGTGTCCAGCTCGATCCCCAAAAACGATAAGGTAGTCACTGGGCCCTCCGTTTTCTCCCCGGCCAAAGGAACCCCGAATTCCTCAGCCATCTCTTGAAATGCCGACAAGGTTTTAGCACAAGTGTCTGCATGAGCTGGTCCCACGAATAAAAAACAGTCGAGGTAATGCACCACATTCGCGTTCCCCGCCCTCTGTTGTAACACCCAATGCAAAAACGTACTAAACATTTCGAAGTATGCACATGAAACGGAGCACCCCATCGGCATGCATTTGTCAAAGTAATATAACCCCTGGAAGTGAAAGCCTAGAATGGGGAAGTTGTCGGGGTGTACCGGAAGCAATCAGAATGCCGATTTGATATCTGCTTTCGCCATCAACGCACCTTCCCTGCAACGCCTCACCAATGCTACCGCCTGGTCAAATGAGGCGTATTGCACTGAACACGCCTCCTCCGGCAAACCATCGTTCACCGAAAGCCCCGGAGGGTAAGATAGGTTCTGTATGAGCCTGAACTCACCCCATTCGTTTTTTGGTACAACTGCCAGAGGTGACAGCATCATGTTATCGAATGGAGGGTCCGCAAAGGGTCCCGCCATCCTGCCCAACTCAATCTCCCTATCTACCTTTTTCTGCACTATGTCTGCTTGTCTAACTACCGAAGATGAATTAGTGTAACCCGTGCCCGTGATCCTGCCCTGGAAAGGAATCCTAAAACCGTACTCGAAACCGTCCCGCAACTGTTTGGCCTCCCTTTGCCTTGGGTATCTATCCAACCATGTCCCCATGGCGGATAGCTGCACAGGGGACGGTGCCTTGCTCGCTGTTTTACTGCTTTCCTTTACTATTACTCCCGGCTAAAAACCTCTGCCCCTTTTTTGTGCATCTCGCTGCCGGGTGTGGTGCCGCGCATACCGTACCATATGTGCTTGAACCGACAATCCTGGAAAGTACATCCTGCCTTATTAAAGCGCCAACATACCTTGTTGTTACTGTTATCGCCCCACTGAGAACTACCCGTACCAGCCTGTCCGCTGATGGCCTAAAAGGTTTGCGCGCCGCACCTGACTCAATGGCCTTGCTAGTCATCTGACGTAGCCACAATCCCACGTCTTGAGCTGCCCAGGACAGGCTCTTGTTATCCTCCATCCTATCCCTGAACTTCTCATCGTAATTCAACCAACACCACCCTTGATATTCCTTGTACGCCTCCAAAATAGAGTCAGCATAACTCAGCATGGGGGCGTATTGCGAAGGGTCCTCCCTCCCGATGACACTAACCATTCTCAGAAATGCCCTTGTCCAATTAGTAATGTTCCTAGCCACCTTTACTTCCGCCCCCTTCTGCTCCTCCTTCTTCTTTCCTTTCCTTTTTTCCGCTGCCCCCTTCCTTCCCTCTAATATTGTAAATATATCTATATATTCACGTTTTCTGATTTTGCTCCGCAGTGCCCTTGGCACGCTCTCCCACAACTCCGCCAGGTTTGGAAGAGCTGCTGCAGCCGCTTGTGCTGCAGAGACCGTAGAGCCAACTGACTCCTCGCTCTCATCCGACTCCTCCCCCGAGGATCCCTCCGATGAATCACTTTCATATCTCTTTCTTTTAGCCCTCTTGCCTTTTGTGTCTCCAACCGATGCCGTTCTTCCTTCCCGGCTTCCGGTCTCGTCGTCGCAACCTTCTCGTGCGTCCTCCACTTCGCGTGGCGCCCCCGGAGTCTGACCGATGACGTTGCTGGTCTCTCCCCGGGGTGCCTCCCTCTCCGGTGTCGCGCCTGTATTACTCCCCTGCGTTGAGTCTTTCGCCGTCTCCCCTCTCGTTCCCACGTCCAACGTCTGTCCACATGCGCTGGTTGATGGAGCTGTGTACCATGGCGGTGGGACCTGCCACCATGGCGGGTACATCGGCGCTTGCCATGCGTTGTAAATGTAGGGGCTTCCCTCCTGCTTTCGCTGCGCTGATGATGACGCCTCCGCTCCCGAACGCCCCATCGGAGGCCACGCGGGCCATCCCCACGGTGGCGCATTGTATCGGCCTGCCTCTGGCTGCGTTCCGGTCAAACCTCCAGCCGTCCTGGTGCCGTCGCGGTCACCGTGTCATCTTCCACCGCCGGAGTCGGTCCCTTCGCGTTTCTCCCGGTCTGCTTCTTGTTTCCTTTGCCTGCTTGAGTTTGCACCCTTCCTTGTGCCTTAGCGCTGTCCGTCCAGGGGCGTTTTCCATGATCTTTGCCCCCCCCCTTGCCTGCGCGATCCGGTCTCTCTGGGGTTGCTGTCCGTGGCTCGACCGCCTTCAGATGCCGGCTCCGCCCCCTTGTCTGCTTCGTCATCGGGCCTGTCTTTGTTCCTTTACCGGCCATCCTTGTGGTGCCGCGAGGTAAAAGTCTCTCTCGGCTTTAAAAGTCACTCTCCGCTTTAAAAGTCACTCTCAGCTTTAAAAGTCTCACAACTCCCCGGTTCCGGACCCCGGCAAAGATAAACAAAGTACTCACAGTTCAGCTGCGGTGGGTCGCCAGCTGCTGGGCCCGCTACAGTTCGTCTGCGCTCGGTGGATATCCTCTGGCGGTCCTCTGAATCGGGGTCCTGAAAATCTTCCGATGGCAGTTCCAGTCCAGGCCTTTAAATGCGGCTCTTAAGTAGCGGCCGCCAAGCGTGGGACCGGCCTGGGCTGAGGACACTGAAGCCCCGAAGATCCTTTGTTTGCACCCCTCCTTGGCTGCCCTCTGCCCTCTCGCGGGCCTGCCACGTGGCCACCGGGTGCTGGGAGCCCGGGCAGCAGCGGACGCTTGCAGCTCTTTTTTTTTTTTTTTTAATTTTATTAAATTCCCGCCAGCCTGCAATCCCCTCTGTTTATCCGCCGCCGCCGAGCCGCCCCGACCGTCTTGTCCTCGTGTGGCTGCCCGTTCCAGCCCGTTCGCTGCTCCCCTGCAGGCCTCTACGAACCATGGGTGCCGCTCGATCAAGGCGCCGTCCGGTCCGAAAACGCGAGCGCCGGCCAGCCAAAGAGGCCTGGCCCGGCGCTCGCCCCGTATTTGAGGCCCGAGGTCTCGCGAGACCTCGGGCCGAGATCGGCGCGCCGGCGTGATGACGTCGCCGCCCACCTGCGGGGCGACGTCATCACGCCCCGGCGCCCCATCCCTGCAAGGACTCCTGGCCTGCTGTGGCGCCCGCCCGCCTCGATCGCCGCAGTAAGTTGCACCCGGGAGGGAAAATGGACAGTGGGGGGTCGTCCCGCCGGCAAGCGCCAGGTTAAGGGGGTCCCTCCCCGCAGGCGCTTGTCGGTCCGTCACAAACTGTGAAACTCCATGTGTACTTTCTGCCAGGCAGAGGGCAATTTTTAGCCAAGCCATTTTATTCGAGTAAACAACTTAAAATATTGCATTCCATGAACACAGCATATTTCACTTAGCTTCAGAAGGTGCATGTGAAGCCTTTTCTCTTGGAGACATTTTAGGTGAGTTCCCCAGTCCAGCCTGGATGTAACTGTAGTTATAACAATTAAAGGCAACTGAAAGTGGTAGCGCATGCCCTTGGCAAACATTTAGCCCTGGAAAAAATTGTGTTCTTGTGGGTGTATTTAGGTCAGGGGAGAAATACATTGTTTGTACATTAGATTGCTAGAAGTATGCATGCTATTTATTTATTTTATTTATTTAAAGATTTTTTATATACCGGGGCACGTTAAAAACATCACCCCGGTTCACAATGTAACGTAACATAGCAACAAGCTTTACAATAATTTGATGTAAGGCAAACAGTAAGAAAACTAGGTCAACTTGAGACAGGTGGTTACATAATTAACTCTTAGGGAGAGTAGAGGAAAGAGGTTTAACTATTAACAAGGTGACAGGATATAAGCAATGATTGAGAGGTAGAGGGACGAAGGGGGGGGGGAGGGGGAGGAGGATGAGGGGAGGGTGGGAGGAACGGGAACAGGGATGTAGGAGGAGGGGGGGGATGAGGGGGGGGGGGGGTCTGGGGTAGTTAAGTTCGATAGAGGCGTGTTCGATAGAGGCGTGTTCTTTCTCCACTACCCCATACAAATAGTACTTTTAGTGCTTGTAATTTGCACTTACACATTCTCAACAGAAACAATGCAGGTAGTTCCCCTCTTTGAAAATTTTGCAGAAAGTATGAATCTTAAAACCACCTGCAAAATTTGCAATTAATCAGGTAGTTTATAAATTGTCCCCAAGATGGTCTGGTAATGAACATCCTTTGACCATAGTCTATCTGAAAAAAAAAATGTAAAATCAAAAGATGAAAATATTTTGAAAGTTAGATGGCCTGAGTGGGGAAAAACGGGTCTCTAGATGGGAAAGCCTGACAGATATTGCAACAAAAATGGGACCTCCTGATAAGAATGTTGAAAAATGAAGAAAAAGACAATAAAAAACCTTCCTAAAACACAAGAGAGAATTATTTTAAAGGTAGCCAGGCATTCATTTGTGATTGCTCATCTGTGCTCTAATAGTGGCCTACGAGTGGACCTGACTGATAGGCTCACCCATAGGCTGCAGCTGGTTCAGTATACAAGAGCAAAAGTCAGTTGCAGGGTAAATGGCACTACTCCCCCACCAACTGCTCCCCACTTGCATCTGCTTGGCGTGGATTTGCAGGGGTGCAGGTGCATGCAAGCTTTCTCTACAAGTGAGCAAAGGCAGAAGGGATCCCTCTTCCCTAAGTCATCCACACCTACACCTCCTTACCTCCCTCCATCTTACCCCCTCCCATAGCATCCTCTCCTCCTCTGCTTCATACTCCCTCCCCCCAGTAACTACCCCCTGCTTCCTTCCTTCAACAACCTCTACCCCTGCTTCTAAATCCCCCCATTGCCAGCATCCTCTTCCTGATTCTTACTTCTCCCATCTCCAGCATCCAAACCTCTGTCTCTTTACCTCTCCCCAGCATCTGCCTCCCGCTCTTCCCTTCCTCCTTCCCTCCTCCCAGCTCTGCTACTATCAGCACATCTTCCCATTCCTCCTCCCTGGGCAGAATATCTGCTGAGCAGTAGAGATACCACCACCATTCTTCCCAGTCTGTGCCAGCCTTGCTCCTAGGGCCAGCAGAGATGGGAAGGAAGAGTGACAGGAGCAGCAGGACAGACTCCATCTATTCCTTCCACTTTCCCATGGTGGCAAGGTCTACATGGCCTGGTCTGAGATATGGTGCGTATTCTGCCTCAGGAATCCTGTTTGGCTGCAAGTACTATAAGGAACAGTGTTGGTGAAGACTTGACAAGAGGGAGCAATTAAGAGGGAAATTTACAGCACCTGAATCTCTCTCTGATCCTTTCCCTCCCCTGCTTCCACTCCCTGTCCCCATATTGCCTCTTAAAAATAAGATTGAAAAAATAATTTCAACCATCACACACAGCAACCACAGCCTCTTTTCCTCTCCCTCACAACCATGCCCTTATCTCTCATCTCCCTCCCCCATTTCCACTTCATCGTTTACTCCTTTCTCTTCTCCCTTCCCTTCATGCCTCCTCCTGTCTCTACCTTTCCTCTTCTCATGTGTATCTCTCCCCTGCCTCCCCATTCCCTTTTTGTCTCTCTCCTGTTTCCCCCATACCTTGTTTCACTTCTCTCTCCCTACTCACTGTGTTTCTCTCCCCTTCTTTCCTGTACTCTTGGTCTCTCCCTTTTTTCCTTCATTCCCCTCCCCCAATCCAATTCATTTCTGGCAACTTGGCAATTTTATTTAATAAACCAATTTTCTAAAAAGAAATCAAATCATCATTCAATTTTACTTCAAGCAGCTCTCCAGCAGACTCTTCGCCCAGCACAGTGTCAGGATTTGGAAACAAGAGAGCCATTTTTGCTGGATCCCCCAGGAATTGTATCGAAGGGCTATGCTGTGCCCGTGCTCCTATCCCCATGGCTTCCAACCCAAGTACATGAAGGGAGGCAAGGGCAGGACCACAGCACAATTCTCTGTTGAGAGGTACGGCTCTGCCTCCCTCCCTCAAACTAGGAAGCCCTGCAGGGGAGAGAAGGAGCTCTTAGCATAGTGAACTTCCTGCATGAATCTCATTTAAATGCACTTTTAAAACTGGGCCCACTGGAGTTTCAGTGGGAGTTTGGACTGCCTGGGCAGAAATGTGGGAGACTACCCTGCTTGCCCTATCCAAGAGCCAGCCCTGGTGAGAGTAGTATTTAGGCAGGCTAGGACAGTCAAAGTGACACCTCTATTGCAAACACTGCATTGGTTACATAAGAAGGAACGAGCTAAGTTCAAATAGTTGAAACTGGTGCATCAGGAGATAAGTGGAAATGGCCCTGGCTATTTAAAGAGCAAATTACACTAGCATAGGCTGGGCAAGAACTCTAGTCAAGCCACACAGTCTTAACTGGGGGTTCTATCACAGCAAAATGTAAGGAAAGCTCAGGTAAGAATGAGATCATTTTCTACAGCTTACATGCAAAATTAAGATTCAAACTGGACTATGTATCCAGGAACTTTTTCAAACACAGCTATGCCAACTGCCTTAACCACATCCTCTGGCAATGAATTCCAGAGCTTTGCTGTGCATTGAGTGAAATAATTTTCTCTGATTTCTTTTAAATGTTCTACTTACTAACTTCATGAAGAGCTCCCTAGTCCTTGTATTATATGAAAGAGTAAATAACTGATTCACATCTACCCATTCTAGACCTCTTATTGACTTTATGCACTTCTATCATATTCCCTTCCCCAAGCTGAACAGCTCTACTCTGTCTTTTCCTTTGATGTATGGAAAGAGTGAAGGGAAGCAATAATGGGGGATGGGTCTTGGAAGACTGGTTGTTGGGCTATGGTAGAAGAGGTTTATTGTATTAATGAATCCTATGGGGAAGATCGGGAAAATGATGGGATGAGTGGGTAGTAGATTCCTGGAATAGGGTCACAGAAGCTTGTTGATTATATTGTACTTTTGTTTGTTTGGTTTTTTTGTACACTGCTTCAGGAAGTTTTTAATGAAGACCAAGGAAGTGGCTAAGAAAAATATTAAATAAAATAAGGAACACTTGATTGAAATAAAAGCAACACATCAAAAAATCACAGTAGTCAACTAAGAGAAAATGTGACCATTGCTCTAAGCTGAAAATGATGAAGTTAAGCATGTTGCATGAACATAGCTATGAATGCCCAGATAAATTTCTGGGTTTTCCTAGAAAGCTCTGGAAAGGTGTTTCATGTCAGTGCCATGGTTGGTGATTCACCTTGTTTTCAAAGATAGATGTTTTAAAATGTTATTTTTGGCCTGGCAATTTCCTGCTTCTCCTTTAGGCTTCCAATTCAAATTGGACCCTTCTGCAGCATCACCAGCCCTGGTGATGCTGGCCAAACCAAGTTTTATTACTTTTAAAGGTTAAAAACTTTTTGTATTACTGAAATAATGGATTTTATTACACATTAATAAATGGATCATATCCTAACTTCACAAATGTAGCATTTTATATAATTGCTGAAAATACATAGAAACATATAGAAACATAGAAATGACGGCAGAAGAAGACCAAATGGCCCATCCAGTCTGCCCAGCAAGCTTCCCTCATTTCTTCTCTCATACTTATCTGTTTCTCTTAGCTCTTGGTTCTAATTCCCTTCCCCCCCGCCATTAATGTAGAGAGCGGAGATGGAGCTGCATCCAAGTGAAATATCTAGCTTGATTAGTTAGAGGTAGTAGGGGTAGTAACCGCCGCAATAAGCAAGCTACACCCATGCTTATTTGTTTTTACCCAGATTATGTTATACAGCCCTTATTGGTTGTTTATCTTCTCCCCTGCCGTTGAAGCAGGGAGCTATGCTGGATATGCGTGAGGTATCAGTTTTTTTCTTCTTGGTCATTTGTATATTTGACTTTTGACTTTGCTTCCAGAAATTTTACAGAAGCAGAGAAACATGTGAAATTAATTCCTTTTATGTTACTTGTGACATATGCAGGAAAACACAGGAGGAATGAAAAATCATACACGTAAATTTGTAAAGGAAAACAAATTTGTGATCAAAATGTATGGACTGACCAAAAAAGTTCAAAAATACTGCCATAATCTTTTGAGTCATTTTATGCACACAGCTTTTACAGTGCTGTTATATACTCATAAAGTGACTGTACCTTTTTCACCCTTTTATACATGATGTAAGGATGTTACCTCAATATCCATCCCAACGCAGCCCCTATGATAAAACATGGACGTATTGGGGGATTTATTTTAATGTATCACACTACCTTCATTTAGATGTGTGAATAAAATAACTCAAAAGATGATAGCAGTATTTTTGAACTTTTTTGGACAGTCCATATACTTTGAACACAGTCGTTTTCCTACTTTTTACATGTGGACATATGTTCTTATATCTGAAATACTGCTGTGTATGTTTTTTGTGAAAATACATATTGAGCTTATTGAATAAGGAGAACACAGGATACATTTTCTTTCAAGAAAATGTTATATTAGCTACAGTTCTTATAAGTGCAATCCAGCATAATATACCTACAGTATACAGTCATAAAAAGACATTTTAAAGAAACTATGCACAGTTTTCTGCCTTCTTGGTTTTTTTTCCAGCAGTTTTTCTCTTACTCCTTTCAGATTACATCTCAATTGTTACTTCCCTAAATAGGACTGCATTGCAGCTGTCTCGGATTTTCCAGTTTTCATTCCCTTTCCTTCCATGTAGCTGAACCATAGCATAGATAGGGTTGGCAAATTCCAGTCCTCAAGAGCCACAAAATCAAGTCTGGTTTTCAGGATATCCACTATAAATATGCATGAGATACATTTAAATACAATGGAGACAATGCATGCAAATCTATCTCAAATATTCATCGTGGATATTCTGCAAACCAGGCCTGATCGTGGCTCTTGAGGTCTGGAGTTGTCTGTTCCTGGCATAGATCACACTCTGGCTGAGAGGCACAGATTACAGTTCCATCGGAGGCTAGTACAAAAGGATATCCTGGAACCAGCCAGTAGATGTCACTTGAGTGAGGATTGGGGGCTCCAAACCTGGGAGCTGCGAGTGATGTGCCTGCAGTGTTCCCAACACCTGCTGAACTGAGCAGAAGTTGGATCTAGAAACTGAATTCAGATTTCCCAAATTGCAGCCATTGGGATAGCCCCTTGACTTTAGTTTATTTTTCCTTTATACACCTGCTGAACCCATAACACATTTCAGTTTTTCCATTAATTTTTGTTACAAATTCCTTTAGGGACTATTAACTTTATGATGGTAATAAATATCCCTTCAAAATATTTTCCCTAGTGTGTAAAGTAACTAAATGTTTCTGTATATTTCTTCACATCATGTGGTGCAATGAGTACCTCATTCAAAGTTAACAGAGTAGGCAGTTTGTTGTTTACCAGGTATATTAACTTTGCATGAAATTATTCAATTTTTTGGAATATTTTCCTTTAAAAAATTAAAATAAAGCAAAATTGCTTACCTGCTTACAGCAGATGTATGACATGTCACATATGGGTGACATCATCAGATGGAGCCCTGATACGGAAAACCTCTGTCAAAAGTTTCTAGAAACTTTTGGCTGGCACACTGACCCCACCAAGCATGCCCAGCATGCCATGATATTCTCAGCCACAGGGGTCTCCCTTCAGTCTCGTTTGTAGCATTATATGTGAGCTAAAAAAATAAAATAATAAAATGTATCGGGCCCAACTCTGCGGGGTGGCGGGTGGGTTCTGTGAGGACTACATCCTGCTGTCCTGGGATAACACCTATTTCAAGGTAAGCAATTTTGCTTTATCCCAGGACAAGCAGGATGATAGTCCTCACATATGGGTGATTAGCAAGCTACAGGCTGAGTCATTCTTACATTATACCAACAGCATACAACTTGTGCAACAAGCACAACAACGGGTGTACTGCTGGAAAAAATGAGGCAGCCTGAAAATCACAGCAGGATGGATGTAGAAGGAGTTGGTATTATACTGGAAATAAGTTCTTTAAGACAGATTGTCCAAAGGCTGAATCTTGTCGTCCTTCTTTGTCCAAACAGTAATGAGCTGCAAAGGTGTGAAGGGAACTCTATGTTGCAGCTTAACTTATGCCAAGAATGAGCACTGAATGATAGTGTGCTACTGATGTAGACATAGCCCTTACTGAATGTGCTTTTACTCGCCCCTGGAGAGGAATGTTTGCTTTTTCATAACAGAATACGATACAGTCTGCTAGCCAGTTGGAGAGAGTCTGTTTTCCTACCGCAACTCCTGGTTTATTTTTGTCAAAAGAAACAAAGAGTTGGGTGGATTTCCTATGGACCGCCGTGCGGTTCAGGTAAAAAGCTAGCGCATGTTTATAGTCTAATGTGTGTAAGACTCTCTCTCCCTGGTGAGAGTGAGGTCTTGGAAAGAAAGTAGGCAAGACTATTGACTGATTGATGTGAAAATCTGTTACCACTTTTGGTAGGAATTTGGGGTGAGTGCGAAGGACTCCTCTCTGTCATGCAGGAACCTTGTGTAGGGTGAGTATTTGACGAGAGTTTGTAACTCACTGACCCTCCTAGCCGATGTAATGGCTACTAAGAAAAATACTTTCCATGTAAGAAATTTTTCATCACAGGAATGTAGAGGCTCAAACTGTGATAGCATGAGTCTCGTCAGTACTATATTGAGGTCCCATTCAGTGACCGGTGGTCAAATGGGAGGCTTAAGGTGAAGTAAGCCTCTCATAAACCGACTTACTAGGGGTTGTGATGTTATTGGCGCATCACCTATGCCCTTATATGCCGCTATGGCACTTAGGTGAACCCTTACCGAGGAATATGGAGACCAGAATCTGAAAGGTGGCATAGGTAATCTAATAAAGAAGGAGTGGGGCAAGAGAAAGGGTCAAAACCTTTTTGTGTGCACCACTTGGTAAATCTAGTCCACTTAAAGTGGTAAGATTTACGTGTGGAAGGCTTTCGTGAAGCTACGAGAACTTTAGTGACTTGCGTTGAAAGATTAAGTGGTTGCAGAATTAAGCTTTCAACATCCAAGCTGTCAGGGCAAGAGTTGTCAGGTTGGGATGACGCAACTTGCCCTGATTCTGAGTTACGAGAATGGGTGCTGTGCCCAGGCGAATTAGTTCTCTGATCAAGAGGTTGAGGAGTACGGGAAACCATACTTGTCAAGGCCAATACGGGGCTATGAGGATCATTGTTCCTCTGTCCTGTTGTAGCTTCACGAGAGTTTTGGCTATGAGTGGGATTGGAGGATACGCATATAGAAGTCCTGTGTTCCAGGGGCGAGCAAAGGCGTCCTTGGGGAATGATTGTCGTCATCCGTGGAGGGAGCAGAACCTTTCCACTTTGTAGTTCAGTTTGGACGCAAAGAGGTCTATGGTTGGGCGACCCCAGCGTTGAAAGATTTTGCTCGCTACACGTAGATCCAGAGACCATCTGAGGGGATGGAAATATCGACTGAGATCGTCCACTAGGACGTTTTGTATGCCCGCTAGATAAGTTGCTCGGAGATGCATGGAGTGCTCTAGAGCCCAAGCCAAAATCTGCACCGCTTCTGGCAGAGCAGATAAGAGACTGTGCCTCCCTGTTTGTTTATATACCACATTGCTACTGTGTTGTCCGTTTGTATCAGCACAGTCTTGTTTAAGAGGCAGTCTTTGAAGGCATAAAGGGCATATCACATTGCTTGAAGTTCTAAGAAGTTTATCTGATACTTCATTTCGAGCGTAGTCCACGTCCCTTGTGTTTGAAGGTTGACGAATTGAGCTCCCCAACCCAAGTTGGAGGCATCTGTGGTCAGGATGAATGGGAGACCAGCTTTCAATGCTGTTTGATTTGTCCACCAGTGGAGCGATAGGTGTAACTGGTGGGTGATTTGAACTGTGTATGACAGTGGTTGGAAAGCTTGTAGCCACTGAGATTTCAAAGTTCATTGAGTTCTTCTCATGGCTAACTTCGCCATAGGGGTAACATGTACTGTCGAGGCCATGTGTCCTAGTAGTACCAGAAGTTGATGGGCAGATGCTAACTGGTATTGGGTTATAGAGTTCGCCAAACATGCTAGATTGTTGGCACGGTCATTTGGAAGAAAAGCTTTCGCCACTGTGGTGTTGAGGTCTGCTCCGATGAATGTCAGGAATTGAGATTTGTCAATATGGGATTTGTGATAGTTGATGAGAAATCCCAGAGAGTGTAATAGTATTAATTGTGCTTTCCAAGGCAGAAAGAGCTCCCTACCTGGATGGACTTCTGATTAGCCAATCGTCTAGGTATTGAAAAATATTAATGCTGTTTTTTCTTAGATGTGCAGCAACCACTGCTAGACATTTTGTGAATACTCGAGGAGCAGAGGCAAGTCCAAATGGTAGGACTCGATACTGGTAATGATTTCTTCCCACTACAAATCATAGATACTTGCGATGTTGTGTGGAAATTGGTATGTGTGCATAAGCGTCTTGAAGATCTAGAGAACAGAGCCAATCTCCCTGTTGAAGCAATGGAAGGATGGTTCCCAGGGATACCATCCGAAATTTTTAATTGTGAAGAAATTTGTTGAGATTGCGGAGGTCTAAGATAGGGCGAAGGCCGCCTGTTTTCTTTGGAATTAGGAAATACGGGAGTAGAACCCTTTTCCTTGATGAGACCGGGGAACTGGTTTGATAGCCCTGGCAGTCAGCAAAGTAGAGAGTTCTACTTGGAGTTGAGGTGTGATGACCATGCTTGTCCAAACTGGAATGGGTGGAGAATGCGGGGTATTGTTTTGAACTTTAGACGGTATCCCCGATTTAGTATGGCTAATACCCACTGGTCCTTTGAAATAAGACTCCACTGGTGTTTGAAATGATGGAGTCGACCTCCTACTAGTAAGTGGGGCATAGGATTGATGGAAAAACCTCTGTTCTCTTGATTGACTTCAAATACCCGCTGCTGGACCAGTTTGTGGTGGTGGTTGGGTTTTTTGCTGTTTTGGCTGGCGTGCACGTCCCCTTTGTGGTGGACAGTATGGCCGCGCTGAAGAAGCAGGTGGGTAATATCTTCTAGGTCTATAGAAGGGTCTCCTGATGTCCCTTCTAGTTGATTTTCTTAGGGAGGATGGCTGATCCGATGGTAGTTTGGAGAGTTGGCGGAGTGTCTTGTGGTGATCTTTTAACTGAGAGACGGTAGCCTGAATCTTCTCTCCGAAAAGATTCTCTCCAGTACAAGGGAGATCTGGCAATCTTTCCTGGACTTCTTGTCTGAGGTCTGAGACCTTAAGCCAAGCCCACCTCCTTGCATTAATTGCTGATGCTGATAGGTGAATGTTTCAAAAGCATCATAAGCTGCCCGTACCTCGTGTTTGCCAGATTCCAGCCCCTTTGCAATACGTGTGTTCAAAGCCAGTTGTAGTTGCTGAGGGAGATCATCGGCAATACCTTGAACTTGCTTCCACAAGTTTCTTTGGTACTGTGTCATATAAAGCTGGTACGCTGCAATATGAGATACCAGCACGGATCCCTGAAAAACCTTTTTGCCTAAGGTATCTAAGAACTTCTTTTCCTGGTGGGACAGAAGAGTGTGGTTTCTGTTGCCTGGCTTTTTTCTGAGCCGATTCAACAACTACCGAGTGATGAGGCAATTGGGGCTTTTGGAAACCTGGAGCATGTTGTAACAGGTATGTGGCATCTGTTCTTCTATTTTCAGTTTGTACTGAACAAGGATGTTCCAACATTCTTTGTTGGAGTTCTAATAGGACTTCATGGATTGGTATTGCCATTACCTCCTTTGGTGCATCCACGAATTGAAGGACTTCTAGGGCCTTGTGTCCTCCTCCGTCAGTAATTCGAAAGGAATTTTGTCCGCCATTTCCTTAATGAAGTTTGTAAAGGACAAGTCTTCAGGAGGAGACTTTCTTCTCTCTTCTGGTGGAGAAGGCTCAGATTGTAATTCTTCTGACTCAGTATCAGTATCCACATCCTTCCAGGGAATATACTGAGGATAAGGTGATTCAGGATCATCTGGTTGTAGATGATACTTTGTCTTAAACGCAGATTTTGATGGAATCTGCTTTGGCAGCATAGGAGGTAATGAAGGCATCGATGGAGAATCGATGGGCATCGATGTCAGGTATCACCCGATGGACCGGGACGCATTGGCATCGAGGGATCTTTCACTGGCATCGATGGTTTCTCCGGTATTCGATGACAGTGAAGGCCCGATGGCCCTGGGATGGAATCAGAGTCCCTATCATCTTCCTCCGATGAACCTGGGATCGGAATGGAAGGAGTCACCGGTGGATGCGTCGGCATCGATAGAGTCGATGGTTGCATTGGAGGTACAGGCGTAGTCGGTGCCGGTGGAGGAAAAATGCCGATCAAGGCGTCGATTTTGTTCAGCAAAGGCTGAAATATCGATGGATCTGATGTCGATGCTGGGGTTGGTGTCGGTACCGGTGGTACAGACGGAGGCTGAAGTTTCGAAAAGCCTCAACGATGGCCTGCTGGACCATGGTAGTCACCTCTTCCCTGGAAACTGGGACTGGGTCCACTGTCACTGGGGAAGATAAGACTGGCGCTACTGGCACTTCCACGACTGAGCGTGGTGGCACATTCTCTAACACCGAGCCTGGTGGAGAGCGCCTCGGTTCCTCGGGTACGGTAGGTCGTGTTGGTTCCAGTACCCGGACTCGCTTGGGCATCGGCTCGATGTCCTTCGACTTCAATGGCTGTGTCTTTCCATCCGATGGGTCAGTGGAACGATGTCGATGGCGTCTTTTTTTCTCGATGTTTCTTCGATGCCGAGGAAGACGCTATGGAGGACACCGATGGAGTCGGTGACGGACGGTCACCGGTCCTCTTTTCTCCTATTTTTGCAACCAAGGGAGGTGTTATTCTTGAGATGATGTCGACGATGACGATGGGGTTTTCTTAAACAACTCCTCCATCTTGTCCAAACGGGCACGCCTGCCCTTTGGTATCATCTGGGCACACGTTGTACAAGCCCGGACATCGTGGCCTGATCCCAGGCACAAAACACAAACATTGTGGGGGTCGGTAATAGACATAGTCCGGTTACAATCCGGACATTTCTTGAATCTGGAGGCCATGATAAAAAGTTAGGCCGAGTAACGGTCGATGACCGGCGGATACAGATAGTGAGGGTGACCGGAATCAACTGAAAAATGATTTAAAAAATGTACTCACCGATACTATGTCGAAGGGAGACCAGATGACAATTATTTTGTGACTGAAAATATTTTCTTCCCTGAGGAAAAAAGTGAGGGAAAATTTCCCAGAGCTCCTAATCTGCTTTGCTTACAGCAAGGCGGAAAAAAAAAAAGAGACTGAAGGGAGACCCCTGTGGCTGAGAATATCATGGCATGCTGGGCATGCTCAGTGGCCAGCCAAAAGTTTCTAGAAACTTTTGACAGAAGTTTTCCGTATCAGGGCTCCATCTGATGATGTCACCCATATGTGAGGACTATCATCCTGCTTGTCCTGGGATAAATTGCCTTCCAAAATTTGAAGTAATACAATAACATAGTAATGATGGCAGATAAAGATCATAATCTGCCTAGCAACTTTTTTTTATAATAACTGTGCAGGTTTCCCCTAGCCTTATGTTAAGGGTAGTAATATTTACAATCAAAACTATAACAAAATTACTGCTAGCAAAATTTTTACAGGGTGAGCAGCCTTGATAATTCAGACAATGCTGCTTGAACATGCTTTCTTTTTAGACTTGTCTGTAGAAGCAGTCCTGCGTTTTTCCCCTGAATGTCTGCGCATCAGTATCCCAGACCGTAAAAGTCAGGGCCCAGCATTGCCTGTTGTCTGAATCCAATTCCCTTAGCTCTGCTACATTGTACTTATTTTCTTGCTTTTCAATTTTCTTCCCTTTTTGCATTTTCTTTTATTTTTCATTCAATCCACCTGCCTCACAGCCATTACCCTCTAGTCAAACCTCATCAGAGCAGTCTTTCCTTTCTTATCTTACTCTGCTTGTTTCTTAAACTCTTGACTCCAAAGTTGCCTCTTCCTTTTCCCAACCTAACTTTATTTTCATTAGTTTCTCCCCTTCCCAACTCAACTGGTTTACCACCTTTCCCTCAGCACAGCCTGTCTCTCCCCTCCACCATAAACTCAGTCTTTATCTCTCAAAAGTTGCACATTTTTTGTCTTCCTCTCCTGTTTCCTTCTCTCCCTTCCATGCACTCTATCTTCTTCCATCCTACATGACCAAACTCCTCTATCTGAAGCCTGTCCAGGCCCAGTGCGGCACCCTTGGGGGGTAGCGGCAGCAGGAGAGAACGCGAGACCACCGGTGGAGCTCAACCTGGCCAGCAGCCAAAAATGAGGAAAGGCTGTGGCAGTTTTCCCTTTTAGCCTCGCGTGTGCCCTCACAGCTTTCTGCCCCCCCCCCCCCCATCGTAGAAAGGCCGGTGCAGCCGAACCGAAGGAAAGACTAGCCACTATGGTCCAAACTTAAAGGAAAAGGAGGCCGGCTTGTGTCAACGGATGTGTCAACAGATGTCGGTATAAAAGAGACCTTAAATAAATAAATAAATAAATGGTGCAGCTCATCTCACCCAGCCCGAAGTGAAGAGGACAGAAATGGCTGCGGTGGAGCCCATCCCACCATGGCCTGGAGAAAGGAGGCCACGTATGTGTGCGAGAACCTGTGTGCATGTGTCTGGGAGAGAGAGCATAGGCATGTATATACGAGATAGAGTGTGTAAGAGAATGAATATGTGCGTATGTATGTGAAGATAAAGTGTGTGCGATCCTACTTCCCTCAATCCATGACAATCTCAGGGTGAGTGGAAATCAAAAGATCCCAGGTATGGAGAGCAGGAGATTTTTAAATCCTTATTAGTTTTAATTATTGGGTGTAATTTGATATTTCCACTGTTTTGAAATATTTTTTAGTTTTTTGTTTTAAATATTAGAACATTTTAATTATTGGATTTTTTTTATTCATCAGATGTTTTGAAATATTTTATTGGTTTTTGGGAAATTTTAGATATTCTATTTGTTTGAAGTTGTTATTCTTTTTAAGGCTTTGATTTTACTATTATGACTGATGTTTTATATTTCTTGATTTTATTTTTTTTCAATATTTTATCAAGAATAGTAATGTTTCTGTTTTTCCATTGTTGCTCTGCTTATAGAGGCTGGCTTGTTGCGGGTTCCAGTTCACTCCTTCTCAGCATGTTTCTATCTATATTTTCTGGTCTCTTTATTCTGTATTTGGTCAGGATCTGTTTGTGTTCTCCGTGTGTAACCAAGGTAAAGTATTCTGCTACCATAAAATTTATCTGTAGGGATCTATAGTAGTCTGATTTGTGTCTGATGTTCTAGGGCCTGGTGTAATATGTGCAGTGTTAACTTTTCATAAATAAGGTTGTTACTGTTTGAGTGCTGGTAGCTAGGGTTGTTTTGGTATGGAGGTTTATTACATTGCAATGGTAATTCCATTTATGAATGGCTTTCTAAGGGCCAAGTCTAATTCCATAGTAGTTCCAAGTGTCTTTTTTGCAATATTTTCAGGTTGGTACCACAGCAGTGCATATAAAGCAAAATTGTTTACCTTGTAATAGGTGTTATCCCAGGACAACAGGATGTAGTCCTCACATATGGGTGACATCATCAGATGGAGCCCTGGTACAGAAAACTTCTGTCAAAGGTTTCTAGAAACTTTTGGCTGGCACTGTGGGCCTACTGAGCATGCCCAGCATGCCATGATATTCTCAGCCACAGGGGTCTCCCTTCAGTCTCGTTTGTAGCAATTTGCGTGAGCTAAAAAAATAAAATAATAAAACTTATCGGACCCAACTCCGCGGGGAGGTGGGTGGGTTCTGTGAGGACTACATCCTGCTGTCCTGGGATAACACCTATTACAAGGTAAGCAATTTTGCTTTATCCCAGGACAAGCAGGATGATAGTCCTCACATATGGGTGATTAGCAAGCTACAGGCTGAGTCATTCTTATATTGTACCAACAGCATACAACTTGTGCAACAAGCACAACACTGGTGTACTGCTGGAAAGAAAGAGGCAGCCTGAATCACAGCAGGATGGATGTAGAAGGAGTTGGAGTTATACTGGAAATAAGTTCTTTAAAACAGATTGTCCAAAGGTTGAATCTCATCGTCCTTCTTTATCTAGACAATAATGAGCTGCAAAAGTGGGAAGGGAACTCCATGTTGCAGCTTTACAGATGTCAAGGATAGGCACTGGACGATAGTGTGCTACTGAGGTGGACATGGCCCTTACTGAGTGTGCTTTTACTCGCCCTTGGAGAGGAATATTAGCTTTTTCGTAACAGAATTCTATACAGTTTGCTAACCACTTGGATAGAGTCTGTTTCTCTACCGCAATTCCTGGTTTATTTTTGTCAAAAGAAACAAAGAGTTGGGTGTATTTTCAATGGACCGCTGTGCGGTCAAGGTAGAAAGCTAGCGCACATTTACAGTCTAAAGTGTGTAAAATTCTCTCTCCCGGATAAGAGTGTGGTCTTGGAAAGAAAGCAGGCGAGACTACTGACTGATTGATATGAAAGTCTTTTACTACTTTTGGTAAGAACTTTGGGTGAGTGCGAAGGACTACTCGGTCATGTAGGAATCGTGTGTAGTAAGGTGAGTATGTGATGAGAGCCTGTAACTCACTGACCCTCCTAGCCGATGTAATGCCTACTAAGAAAAGTACTTTCCATGTGAGGAATTTTTCTTCACAAGCGTGTAGAGGCTCAAACGGTGCACGCATGAGCCTTGTTAGTACTAAATTGAGGTCCCAATCAGTGACCGGTGGTTTAATGGGAGGGTTAAGGTGAAGTAAACCTCTCATGAATCTACTTACTAATAGTTGTGCCGTTATAGGCGCATCGCGTTCACCCTTGTGGTAAGCCGCTATGGCTCTTAGGTGTACCCTAACAGAGGATGTCTGGAGACCAGAATCCGATAGGTGGCATAGGTAATCTAATAAGAAAGAAGTGGGGCAGGAAAAAGGATCTATACCCTTTTGACGGCACCATTTTGTAAATCTGGTCCATTGTATATAGTATATCCATTGTATATAGTATATATATATATATATATATATATATATATATATATATATATATCTTCAAAAAGCGAACTCCTCCTAATTTCATCTGAAAACAGTAACATCGACACAAACCCTCCACCCAATTTACAAACTCCACAAGTAAGAAACTTGGGAGCTATCATGGATAACAGGTTAAACCTAAAAGCATTCATAAATCAAACTACTAAGGACTGCTTCTATAAAATCCAAGTCTTAAAAAGAATAAGACCACTCTTCCATTTTCATGACTACAGAACTATTCTACAATCAATAATTTTTTCGAAACTAGATTACTGCAACTCTTTGCTATTAGGTCTTCCATCATCTCACACCAAACCCCTTCAGATGGTCCAAAACACGGCTGCTAGAATATTAACTAACACACGGAGAAGAGACCACATATCACCAATCCTCAAAGATCTGCACTGGCTGCCAATTCATTACAGAATCATATATAAGTCCATAACCATTATTTACAAAGCTATACATCAACACTCTCAGCTCACCCTTCAAATTCCTCTCAAAAAATTCACGTCCAAAAGACCAATCAGAGAATCCTATAGAGAAACCCTACAAGTACCACCCTCCAAATCTATGAGGCACATAACCGCCAGAGACAGGGCTTTCTCCACTGCAGGACCAACATTGTGGAACTCCATCCCACCAGATTTGCGACAGGAACCCTGCCTTCCTACATTTAGGAAAAGACTTAAAACGTGGCTATTCACGAAAGCCTTTCCTGAACTAAACTAAACCTATTCCATTATTACCTATTCGCTCAGACTTTGCCTTAATCATAATAATTAATATCCCTACCTCATAAGGGCAATTCTTCAACGCTATAAGCACATTGACTGACATATATGTTATATATATTTAAACCCCTGCTTCTTTTCTCTGATCCAAGTTATATTACTCCCTTGTTTTATTGTAACTGCATTCCTTAGCCTTCTCTTGTTTAACGTTTTTTACTACTATTACTATTATTTTATTATTATTATTACTTAGATCAATGTTATTTATTGCCTTTTGTTCCCTATCTACTTGTTAATTGTAAACCGACATGATGATGCGATTTTTATCGCGAATGCCGGTATAGAAAAAAAACTTAAATAAATAAATAAATATATATATATATATATATATATATATATATATAGGCTATATGCCACTTCTATATACCCACATTTAATATTTAATTTTAATTTTATTCATATGTTACAATGTTCCTTATATTAATTGTTTAATCAACTGTTATCTTGTTACAATGTAAAATAGGGCAGTTCCGGCTCTATTCAATCTGTTATCTGGAAACCGATGTGATATCTCGATCGAATGTCGGTATACAAAATAAATAAATAAATAAATAAATAAATTTACGTGTAGAAGGCTTTCGAGAAGCTACTAGAATTTGAGAGACTTGAGTTGAAAGATTAAGTGGTTGCAAAATTAAGCGTTCAACATTCAAGCTATTAGGGCAAGAGTTGTCAGGTTGAGATGACGCAACTTGCCTTGATTCTGGGTTATGAGAGTGGGCTCAATGCCCAGTCTGATTGGTTGTGAGATCGAGAGGTCGAGAAGTATGGGAAACCATACTTGATGGGGCCAGTACGGGGCTATGAGGATCACTGTCCCTCTGTCTTGTTGTAGCTTCACGAGAGTTTTCGCTATGAGCGGAATTGGAGGATATGCATATAGAAGTCCTGTGTTCCAGGGGCGAGTAAATGCGTCCCTGGGGACTGTTTGTCGACGTCAGTGGAGGGAGCAGAACCTTTCCACTTTGTGGTTCAGTGTGGACGCAAAGAGGTCTATGGTTGGGCGACCCCAGCGTTGAAAGATTTTGCTTGCTACACGTGGGTCCAGCGACCATTCGTGGGGTGAAATGTTGACTGAGATCATCCACTAGGATGTTTTTGATGCCCGCCAGATAACTTGCTTGGAGCTGTATTGAGTGCTCTAAAGCCGAAGCCCAAATCTGTACTGCTTCTTGGCAGAGGAGATAAGAGCCTGTGCCTCCCTGTTTGTTTATGGACCACATTGCTACTGTGTTGTCTGTTTGAATCAGCACAGTCTTGTTTGAGAGGCAGTCTTTGAAGGCATAAAGGGCATATCGTATCGCTCAAAATTCCAAGAAGTTTATTTGAAACTGTTTCTCGAGTGTGGTCCACGTCCCTTGTGTTTGAAGATCGTTGATGTGAGCTCCCCATCCCAGGTTGGAGGCATCTGTAGTCAGGATGACTTGCGGAGTTGTCGGTTGGAATGGGAGACCAGTTTTCAATACTGTCTGATTTGTCCACCAGTGAAGTGATTGGCGTAGCTGGTGGGTGATTTGAATGTTTTTTTGACAATGGTTGGAAAGCTTGTAGCCACTGAGATTTCAAAGTCCACTGAGTTCTTCTCATGGCTAACTTCGCCATAGGAGTAACATGTACTGTGGAGATCATGTGTCCTAGTAGTACCAGAATTTGATGAGCAGATGCGAACTGGTGATGAATTGTGATGTTTGCCAGGCAAGCTAAATTGTCCGGTCGCCTGGGAGGGAAGCTTTTCCTATTGTGGTGTCGAGGTCTGCTCCGATGAATGTGAGGAGTTGAGACGGTTTGATGTCGGAGTTTTGATAGTTGATGAGAAATCCTAGGCGGTGCAATAGGGTTATAGTGGTTTCCAAGGCAGAGAGAATGCCCTGTTTGGATGGACTTCTGATGAGCCAATCGTCTAGGTATGGAAAAACATGAATACAGTGTTTCCTTAGATGTGCGGCTACCACTGCCAGACATTTTGTGAATACTCAAGGTGCAGAGGCCAGCCCGAATGGAAGGACTCGATACTGGTAGTGGTTTCTTCCCACCACGAATCGTAGGTATTTACGGTGTTGTATGGAAATTGGTATATGAGCATAAGCATCTTGAAGGTCCAGAGAACAGAGTCAATCTCCCTTTTGAAGCAATGGGATAATGGATCCCAGGGATACCATCCGAAATTTTTCTTTGTGAAGAAATTTGTTGAGATTGCGGAGGTCTAAGATAGGACGAAGGCCGCCTGTTTTCTTTGGAATGAGGAAATAGCGGGAGTAGAACCCTGTCTCTTGTTGAGACCGGGGAACTGGTTCGATGGCCCTGGCGGTCAGCAAAGTCAAGAGTTCTACTTGGAGTTGAGGTGTGATGACTATGTTTGTCAAGAATGGAATGGGAGGAGAATGCTGGGGTATTGTTTTGAATTTTAAATGATAACCCCGATTTAGTATGGCTAATACCCATTGGTCTGTTGTGATGCAACTCCATTGATGTTGCAAATAATGAAGTCGACCACCGATTGGTAGGGAGGGTATAGGGTTTAGAAAGAGAGGCTTTTGTTCTCTGCTTTGGTTCAAAAACCCGCTGCTGGTGCAGTTTGGGGTGGTGACTGGGTTTTCTGCTGCTTGGTTTGACGTGGGCGTCCTCTTTGCGAGGGGCGGTATTGACGTCCTGAAGAGGTAGGTGGATAATACCTCCTAGGTCTGTAGAAAGGGCGCCTCATATCTCTGCGGGCTGGTCGCCTGAGGATGGTTGATCCTTTGGCAGTTTGGAGAGCTGACAAAGGGTCTCATGGTGGTCTTTCAACTGAGACACCATAGCTTGAATTTTTTCACCAAAAATGTTGTCTCCATCGCAAGGTAGATCTGCTAGACGTTCTTGGACTTCGTCTGAGATCTGAGGCTTTGAGCCAGGCCCAACGTTTTGCATTGATTGCAGAGGCAGAGAGACGGGTTGAAATCTCAAATACGTCATACGCTGCTCTTACCTCGTGTTTCCCTGATTCTAGTCCTTTGTCCACCAACGTCGTCCAAGGTTGTTGATGTTGTTGTTGAAGGTTGTCTACAATACCCTGTACTTGTTTCCACAAGTTTCTCTGGTATTGTGTCATATATAGCTGGTATGCTGCTATGCGTGCTACTGGCATGGAACCTTGGTAAGTCCTTTCCCCTAATGTATCCAGGAAGCGTTGGTCCTTTCCTGGTGGGACAGAGGAATGAGGCTTCAGTTTTCTGGCTTTCTTTTGAGCCGATTCCACAACTACGGATTGGTGAGGTAGTTGGGGTTTTTGATACCCTGGAGCGTGCTGCACTATATAAGTGGCATCTGTTCTTTTATTTACTGCAGGAACTGAGCAGGGGTGTTTCCACATTCGCTGCTGCAATTCCAAAAGGATTTCATGGATCGGAATAGCCATAATTTCCTTAGGTGCATCTACGAACTGTAGTACTTCTAATACTTTATGCCTGGGGTCTTCCTCTGTTAGTAATTGGAATGGTATTGTCTCTGCCATTTCTTTAATAAAACTGGAAAATAACAGATTTTCAGGCGGGGATTTCTTTCTCCCCTCTGGTGGAGAGGGTTCCGATTGCATTTCCTCTGACTCTGTATCCGTATCCACATCCTTCCAAGGTGTGTATGCAGGTTGATAAGGAGAGTCAGGATCATCTGAAGGCAGATGGTGTTTTGCCTTAAACATAGCTTTTGTTGGTATGTTTTTTTGGAAGTTTTGGCAATGAGGGCATCGATGGGGAATCGATAGGCCTCGATGGAAATCGATGTCTTGTATCCTCCGAGGGACCTGGATGTATTGGCATCGATGGATCCGAGGGAGGCATCGAGGGTTCCTTTGGAAATCTGCGTCGATGGAGTCCCGATGGACCTGGGGCAGAATCGGAGTCTCCTCCTTCCTCCTCCGATGATCTGTGGACCGGAATGGTTGGAGTCATCAGTGGCATCGATGGCTGCGTCGATGGAGTCGGTGCCGTAGGAAATGCCTCTATTAAGGTATCGAGCCTATTCAGCAAAGGCTGAAAAATGGATTGATCCGATACCGGTACAGGTCCGATGCCGGTGGCATTTTTGGAGGCTGCAGGTTCCATAAAGCCTCGACGACTGCCTGTTGGACTAAAGAAGTCACTTTCTCTCTTGAAATCGGGACAGTATCCACTGCCACCGGGGAAGGTACTGCTGGCACTATAGGCACTTCCACAATAAGTCGTGGTGGCACCGAGCCCGGTGGAGAGCGCCACGGTTCCACGTGTACAGTCGGTGGAGTTGGCTCTAGTACACGGACTTTCTTCAGCATCGATCCGATGGATCTGGATCCTGATGTCAATGCCTGATCATCTGTTAGATCTACAGATCGATGTCGATGTCGCTTCTTTTCTCGATGGCTCTTCGATACCTAAGACGATGCTATCGAGGTTGTGGACGGTGCCGGTGACGGACGGTCATCGGGTCTTTTTTCACCTCGGTGTTTAGTGTCCGAGGGAGGAGTTATCCTCGGTGATGTCGACGACGACGATGGAATCTTTTTAAACAACTCTTCCATCTTATCTAACCGAGCACGTCTGCCCTTCGGTGTCATCTGGGCACAAGTTGGGCAAGCCCGGACGTTGTGGCCTGATCCCAGGCAGAGAACACAAACATAATGTGGGTCAGTGATAGACATAGTCCGGTTACAATTCGGACACTTTTTGAAACCCGAGGCCATGATGAAACTTTGGCCTAATAACGGTTGATGACTGGCGGGAATCGACGTTAAGGTGACCGGAATCGATCAAAAAGTATCTGAAAAGGTACTCACCGAGACTATGTGGAAAGGAGACCCAATTATGAGAAAACTGTGACTGAAAATATGTGACTGGAAAGTTTTCTTCCCTGATAAATGTGAGGGAATTGTTTTTCCAGAGCTCCAGATGTGCTTTGCTACAGCAAGGCGGAAAAAAAAGAGACTGAAGGGAGACCCCTGTGGCTGAGAATATCATGGCATGCTGGACATGCTCAGTAGGCCCACAGTGCCAGCCAAAAGTTTCTAGAAACTCTTGATAGAAGTTTTCCATACCAGGGCTCCATCTGATGATGTCACCCATATGCGAGGACTATCATCCTGCTCGTCCTGGGATAAATATAATATGCATGTTGTAAGTGATATTTTTGCCTGTACTTTTGAATGTTCTTTTTTCATGTAAAATCTGTTACAAATGCATAACTGAGTTGTGTGTAAGCAAGGCTATAAAGGTTTGCTTAGGTTACCCTAATACTCTTCCCTTGACAATGGTTCTATTTTTGTTTTTTTTTTTGGGGGGGGGGGGGTCAGTTTTTAAAAACAGAGATTGCTGGAGGGAGCTGGGCTTTTTTGATAGGCCCAGGACAGAGACTGAATGAATCGGGGGGCGGGGCAGCACAGTAATTGTTCGCACAGGCACTAAGCCTGTCTCCCCTCTTCTCCATCTTATCTCCAAGTCTTGGTAGTGTTCTGGAATACTGTGCTAGAAGTCATCTGACCTTCACAATAGCATTAGGAGTACTGCTGGAGAAGTGTGAACATGGTGGTGCAAATTCACACCCACTTTCTTTATGGCCACTGTTGGAAACAGGATGCTGGGATTGATGGACCCTTGGTCTGACTCAGTATGGCATGTTCTTATGTTCTTTGTCCATCCAGTAAAATGTAAACTGGTGCTAAAATATAATGTGTGAAAACATTTACTTGACCTGACTCTGCTAGTTTTGAATGATACTGTATTTTGCCAAGATTTTCTCATATCTCAGCCCTTTTTGCCTCAGAAAATTTCAGTAATTACTGCCAGATATTATATATTTTAAATTCACAATACCTCCTTGAAAGCAGCCATCTGTTTCTGTACTCTGTTTACAAATCGCCACTGTATTACAAGACTGTAAATAAAAATAGAAATTTAATTTAAAATCTAATAGACTTGCAATTAAAACTTGAAATAAACACTTTACTAAAACAGTTTTTGATACAATTAAATCAGAGGGTTAATTTCTCTTTCCTGAAAAAGTAAAACACATATGCTTGTCAAATACTTACTGAATGTATTCCTTTTTGTTCTTGTTGTTAACTGCTATTTCTGATCCATCAATTTTCAAGTCATGTTGATGGGTCTAGAAATAAAAGAAAATTATATACAAATTGATTGCTTATCACTACTTGTAAGCATAGGGTCATTTTCAAAGAGTCTGAGTTCCTATGTTT
This sequence comes from Rhinatrema bivittatum, assembly GCF_901001135.1. Classification (NCBI taxonomy): domain Eukaryota; kingdom Metazoa; phylum Chordata; class Amphibia; order Gymnophiona; family Rhinatrematidae; genus Rhinatrema; species Rhinatrema bivittatum. The sequence goes on along the minus strand of NC_042627.1, from coordinate 48,858,769 downwards.
GGGAGTTAGGCACTTAAATCGACCCCTTTGAAAACTGACAAGAGACAAGTGCTGAAATTTAGGTGCTGATTTTCATTAGGAACCTAAATTTAGGTACCTAAAAAGTAGCTACAGAGAGACAGAGTAAGGGCAGGGACAAAGTTAGGAACTTAGCACTGACTGCCAGTACTGGGCACCTAAAACTAGATAAATGAACTGTAGGCCTGAATTTAGGGCTCCTAAAATTCAACTGAAAATTTCCTAATGTTAGGAACCTAAAACTTAGAATCCTAAATGATAGACTAAGCGTTTTATGAAAACTGACCTGATATCGCTTTGTGCTAAATTCAAATTATAATGCAGCTTACAACAGATTTAAAATACTATTCATACACAATTCAATCCAAGTAAAACACATGGACAGAAAATAAGCATAGGTAAACAGGAAAAAGTAATTAAATTCTGCAGAATCCAATGAAGTGGCTGGTTCAACCATGTCTATTTTGAGGGCAACTTTCGAACTGTGGGCAGATGTGTAAAGTCTGCAGGTAGTTTTACCCGCACACTTTATGCCCATTTGAAAACTGAGTGAGAAAAAATACATGCACAGACCTGCACCTGCTATTTCTGCAGGTACTTTTCTCTCAGAAATTTCTGTGTGCACTTTATAAAATCAAAAGGTACACCCAGACTCTGTCCTCTACCCTATCTACAATTTGCATTTGTAGCACTATATATGTATGTTTATCTGAGGACGAGGTAGGCAGTTTTCTGCAGGTAAAGTACTGCCTTTGCAAATTGCTTTCCATTCTTGCTATGTAAGCCCTTGGTTTTGTGTGCCATCTCAGAGGTAGATTCGGTGGGAAGGGTTAAAAATTTTGCAGTAAAGTTCCAGATTTGGTGATTCCGGTGCAATATATGCATAAATTTGTACATCAACTTTTTAAATAGCTGACAATTTAAAGTTTTTATAGATTTTCCTTAATCTGCCCCATTCTCAAAATAAAAACAAACAAACAAAAACTTGCCAACCTTTGTTGCTGTGTCTGGATTATTTTTGTGCTTTTTCCATTATTTGCTTCTCCATTTCAATTTTCACCTTTCATTCCATTTTCTTTCTCCTATTTCCTTCCCTATGTTTCTTTTTACCGCACACTTTCACTATAGCCTGTGTCTTTCTCTTCACATATTCCTTCTCTTCTTCTCTACCTCCTCTCAATCTCTCTCTTCATCTCACCTGTTTGCTTCCTCTTCCAGTCTTCCCTCCCTGATCTCCTGTCTCACTGCAGTTGCATTGTTGTACAATATTCTTACTGCCTGACTCTTTAGAATTGGTTGGACGTGAAGTAATGCCACATGAATCACTTGTCTCCAATCTATTGACTGGCCAAGTGGACTCTGATTCAATTATTCCTGGATATATTGATTTTGAAAGAATGCTCCCCAATCTACTAAACTTGAATCTGTTGCCACTACTATTCGATCTGTAGGTTTTAGTAATACTCCTTTGTCAAGTTTACTTTGTCTGACTACCACCAACAGCAGAAGGGATAGTTGATAATTGTAACTTTGTTGCTAGAGTCTTCAACGCGATAGAAAATAATGCAGAGGTCTCATATGTGCTCTTGCCCAGGGAACTAAATCTATAATTTCAACCATCAATCCCAACAGTTGAAGATAATCCCATATTCTTGAGGCTTCCAACACAATGAATTTCTTCACTTGACTGGTAATCTTTTCTGTTCTTTTGTCGATTAGGTATACTCTGCCTTCCATGGTTTTGAAAAGAGCTCCACAGAATTCTATCGATTAGAATAGTTGAAGACTGCTATCCAAACTATTCTCTCTAAAACTTCCAGTACCTTGGGAATTACCTTGATTCCATCTTGAAGAGAATTTGCTCTGATTAAACAATCATCCAGATATGGGGGTACCATGAACCTTTCCTAAGAAGGCTGCAATAACCACCATCACCCTTGGTAAAGGTTCTCTGAGAAGTTGCTAACTTGATTGGGAGTGCTCTGAATTGATAATGCTTTTCTGTTATGCAGAAGCATAGAAATTTGATTATTCTCCCCTGAGATATGGAAATAAACCTCTTTAAGATCTAGGGAAGTTAGAAACCTTTTTGACTACAATATTACCATCAAAGATTTCCATTTGGAAATGTGGGATGTATAGACTTGTTCACTTCTCTTAGATCTAGTACAGGCCATTACTTTTAGCATACAGGAGGTTGCAGAAATACTTAGCTTAAATAAAAGAGGGGATGTGGGAGAAAATAGAAAATTTTGTATGATATACATTATTGAGTAACAGCTGCCCCTTTTTCCTGAGAAAATACTGTGCAGATGGCATGAAGATGTAGTAATTTATCCAGTATTACTTGTACTGCAAGCTTTTTTTTTTGTTAGAGTCAAACAAGGGGACACCATGAATGTCTATTTTACTGGGCTTGCTAGTCCAATGAATAACCATTTTGAATTATACCCAAGACCTACAGATCTGTAATTATATGGATTCACTCTTTGAAATAGTTCTGTAGACATCCTCCTATTGGTTGAATCAAAGACTGGAGCCAAACATTCTTATTGTTGACTGTTAACTGAGGTTGTTGACCTTGTTGAATCTGGTCTGGACTTTCAAGCTCCATGAAAGAATTGCATTCTGCCCCTTGTTCTGAGAGGCTCTGAAGCAGATTGGGCATCAGGGCAGTATCTTCTATAGTTTCAATACTGGATTCAAACCCTGAAAGGTCTATCATTTAACAAACATGGAGGTCTTGTTTCTTCCAAACTTCTTACTAACTTCTCCAGCTCTTTACCAAACATCTAGCTCTTAAATGGTAACTTACAGAGGCATACCTTTCACCAAGAATCTGCTGCCCATCTAAGCCATAGATGTTTAATGCCTACTGATAAAGATAGAGACCATAAGACAGGTTTTAAGAGATTGTATAAACCATCTGCTAGATAAGCTGCTGCTGAGTCTAGTCTTGCAGTCTCTTTTCCTTCTCGTAAGAGTGTTCTAAACAAGCAACTTAAGCAGATTGCCTCCTGAATAGTGGAACTATTTGATAAGATGACATGCTTTATTAGAAACTCTATTTTCTTGTCCTGTGGGTCTTTTAAATACGCCCCACCTTCTACTGGAATGGTCACTTTTCTGGGCACAGCAGAGACTAATGCATCTACTTTTGTTATTTGAAATAAGCACTCTTGCACATCACTAGGAAGGGAATATAACTTTGAAAATGTTTTGTGCGCTTTAAACATGACTCGAGATATCCAGACATTACCATGCTCTCAATTTGAGAATGGAGGGGAAAGAAAGCTGAAGATTTTCGGATACCCCTAATTATATGGTCCCAATCCAGGGCTCTACTGACTTACTTTCTTGCAGTCAGAGAGTGCATTATTCACCTGTGATATCATCCTTATGGAAAAGTTGAATTACTGCTTCAACTTCCCCTTCAGAAAAAAACTTCCCTTTTTCCAGGGAGTCATAATCACTCTCCTTTAAATATGTCCTCACTAGAATTGTCTAAGGGATGAATTAATTTGGTCTAATCCATGCTCTCTTGGAATGCTTTTCAGGAAAAACTGGCAGGAAATCAAATTGCAACTGGGTATCAATTGATGGTTCTTTTGCATCATTGTTTGTTCAATGCACAAAATGCCAGATGGTAGGAAATGGAAAAATTCAGGTGAATAATTTGAAGCACCAGGATAAATTGTGTCTAAAGTGGCTGTCTTCTGAGATCTTGGTCCAAGAAATGTAAGAGGGAATCATTTTTCTTTTTCATGAAAATGAGTCTGTGCTGAAGCGTGATTAGAATGAGCGTTTTTCAAAATGGTGGCCACAGCTGTTTCAACCATCAAGTTAGAGCCCCCTTCGTTTACAGAATAAGCAGAAAACTGACTTAATACTTGTGCCAGTGTCTTTTGTATTCTGCTTCAGAGTAGGCACTGTTTTTAAATGATCCTTTGATCTCTTATCCCCACACTGATACAAAGAACAGACTAAGCAGTTGTCTGCTGCAGCGTGTTTGCTCCCGAAGGCAGTACATCGTTGAGGCTTCTTGAACATCATGGATGAATTAAAAATTGCTGATATACTTTCAAGCCTTTTTCCAGAAGCTGAAGTAAAATTTCCTTTAAAAAGTTAAGGTTTTAATGTACTACCAATGTGATGGCTTTGGTTTTCTAATTAAAGCCTGTAACTTTTTTTTTTTTTTTTGCAAGTTGAACCAAGCTTTCTTCAGACTGAGCAAATAGTAGCTCAAACAGAGTAAGGAAAGTTTCCCGTCGATAGCAGGGCTGAATTAGCCATGCTGTCATGGGATCTGTCAATCAGGCCCGGGAGGCGGAGCTTGTCAAAGCAGAGAACAGAGCTTTGCTCTCTGCGGCTGCGCGTGTGTTCCCGCGCAGGAAAGTAACGGCATCTCCTCAGTCTGTTTTTTCCGCGAGCGGGAATCGCACGCGGAGCTGATATTCTCCTCAGTGTTTAAAAACAGAGAAAATGTCAAAACCGGGGTTTAAACCCTGTCCTTGCGGTAAAAGGATGTCTGTCACCGACGGCCATAACCGCTGTTATAAATGTCTCGGATCACACCACGATACAGACAACTGTGAGTATTGTTCTAAAATGTCCCCGAGAGCGTTAAAACAAAGAGCCTATAGGCTTCAAGAGCTTTTTGCCTCACGGGACCCGTCGGAGGCTCACTCATCACCGGGCCCGTTAACTTCCTCGGCTCCAACAAAAAAGAAAGCTTTCTCGTCGATACCTAAATCCTCTAATTTAAAAGGTAATGGGAAATCGAAAAAACAAAGGCCAATGGATTCTCAGAAATCCCCAGTGCCTAAAGAGCCGCAACATACCTCATCGGAGAAAGAAATCATGGCGCCGACAACTTCTGCGCCTATGGCGCCAGATGCGCATACTCCGGCGCCGATGACAGAGTCTGCGCATAACTCAGAACTTTCGGCGCGCATGACAGAGGGAAAACCATTGCGCCGCCCAGATATACGCAAGGCGCCGAAAACTCTTAGGCGCATGGCGCCGAAGACAACTATGCGCATGGAGCGGAAAGAACCTATGCGCATGGCGCCGGAAGCGCCTATACGTATGATGCCGAAAATACCTGCGAGCACGGCGCCGACTATAAGAAAACTTATGCGCACGGCGCCGATAGACCCTGTGCGCTCGGAATCAAAGAAATATGCGCATAAAACTACAACCACGCACAGTTCTACTGCCGCGCATAGACATTCAAGTGCGCATAAGTCTACAATTGCGCATACGCGCATACCTGCGCATACCTCTACTTCTGCGCGTAAAAACATATACGCGCATAAATCTAATTCACCGCATAACTCAAGATCGGCGCGTAAAAACCGAAATTACTCTCCTCAAAAATTAGAGAGAGAGTTGAAGCGAAAACGATACCCGTCACAAAGCTCTTCTTCTGAGGCTGAAGTCACAGATACTGAGTCGTCATCTGAGAACTATCATAAGTACTCACATCACTCCCATTCTAAAAGATTTAAAAAGAGGAGTGCTACATGGGAGATGAGTCCCTCGACTTCTAAATCATCTCATAAAGTTCCATCTACTACCGGTTCATTAAGGGAACTGGTACAAATTCCTTCTTCTACTACTTCTTCAGATTCAGAGGATTTAAAACATACTCCAATCATTAAGACACAGAGAGATAGGGAAGTTCCTGCAACTTCGCCTACAACAACTATCTCACAACAACAAGACAATCGTATGATAATGCCCTCTCATACAAGAGAAGCATTTTTTCAATTGTCGCAGTCTCTAGCAGGCTTTTATGAGACGCTTCAATCATCTTTTAAGATAACTAATACTTCTCAGGACAATGCTACAAAACATAAAGCACAGTCTAATGGAGAACAATCGGTAGAACCACTGACATCTCCCAGGATAAACCAACCAGCCTCGCCTACTCATATGCAAGATACATCTCTTGATTCTCCTTCCATGCAAACATCTCCATCATCTTCAGTGGGATGTCTGTTAGATACCCAGGACCAAATACAGGAGCCGTATTCCCCTCCTGAGGACCTTACATACCCAAAATTCATAGAAAAAATGGGTACCATTCTACACCTAGAGGTCCAAAAAGAAACAGACCCTAGAGCAGAAACTCTTGGACTTCTGAAAATATTTGATACTCAGGTGGAACCAACATCTCTTCCACCTCAAGAAATCCTACACTCCGTCTTACAAAAATCCTGGGAAACGCCTTATACAACGACAGCTGTTTCCAGGAAAAATGATATGAAATTTCGTATGAAGAAAGCATCACTATACACTCTACCACAATTACCTCACGCATCAATTGTAGTAGAGTCGGCCATGCAAAGGTTCAAGAAAACAAAGTTACACACTACTTTCCCACCGGGGAAAGACAACAAATATTTGGTTGAGTTTGGAAGGAAAATATACCACAACTCGATGTTAACAGCAAGAATTATGCAACATCAGTTTTATATGGTACAATATTTATATGAGTGTATGCAAGCTATGAAAGGTATACATTCCTCAGTAGCTGAACAGATACCTCAGCCTCTTCATGACATGGAAGAATTTTTCTCGACACCTATTAAGATCAATCTATGAGGCGCATGAAACTTCATCCAGGGCTTTGGCAGCAGCTATTGCAGCCCGCAGACTGGCATGGTTACGTTCCAGTTCCATACGAGATGACTTGCATGAGAAACTAACAAACCTCCCATGTACAGGAGACAACCTGTTCGGAGAAAAATTCCAGGAAGCAGTAAGCAAATTAAAGGATGAAGCTCTAGTGGTACAATCGCTAGCATCGCATCCTACTTATTCGACTACACGTCGTTATGTGGGGTCTACCCGTAGACAATCATATGCCAGAAGACCCTATAGATCTTATCAATCTTTTCGTACGCAGCCATACCCTGCCTATCAACGTCCTGCTCCACAAAACAATACCTCAAATCAACGAAGAGGTAAACCACGTAACCAGAGACAGCAGGCACAACAGCAGACTACTGCAGCAAAACCAACGTCATCTTTTTAGTTACTCAGCCGCCACCACAACATCAAGCTCCTCCAGGCAGAATTCGTGCTTCCCTGAATGTCTGGGAAAGAATAACATCAGATCAATGGGTTCTGGAGATAGTACGTCAAGGCTACCAACTCCAATTTCTCACAAAACCCATATTGCCCCATCTTTCCACGCTCAAGATCTACAATTCCCATCCACAACTGGGGGAGGAAATTGCTTTACTTCGCAAGCAACAAGCAATTCGACAAATCCACCCACATCCCAATTTGGCAGCATTTTATTCCCCGTACTTCCTCATACCGAAGAAGTCTGGGGGCCTTCGCCCAATACTAGACCTAAGGGAGTTGAACAAATTTCTCATCAAGGAGAAATTCAAAATGGTATCGTTGAAGTCAATTCTTCCTCTCATTCAAACCAACGATTGGATGTGCTCCATCGATCTGAAAGATGCTTACACGCACATTCCAATCCATCCATCCTCGTGGCGTTACCTGTGCTTTCGCTACAGACATCAACACTACCAATACAAAGTTCTTCCCTTTGGACTATCGGCTGCACCCAGAGTATTCACCAAATGCATGATAGTGGTGGTGGCTCATCTCAGGAAACAAGGTATAACCATCTTTCCATATCTGGACGATTAGCTCATAATAGCCTCAACTCCGAACATCTTACAGGATCACCTCAATCGGGTGATACATTGCTTACAAGAACTAGGGTTGGTGATAAATTTTCAGAAATCACACCTACAACCGACACAGCAGTTACAGTTCATAGGCGCATGCCTGGACACTATGTGCAACAGGGCATACCTCCCAGACGACAGAATATCACATTTCCGTCAACTTCTGCACACCTTGAAACATACTCAAAGGCCGTCAGCAAGACAAGTCCTGGTAATTCTGGGCCACATGGCAGCGGCGAATTTCATGGTGCCCAACACCAGGCTACACATGAGACGCCTGCAATGGGGTCTAAAACGACAATGGAAACAGCATTCACAACCATTGACGCAAAAGGTATTGCTGACCGCAGAAATGAAAAAAGATATAACATGATGGCTCCTAGACTCCACCTTATCCAAGGGAGCATTGTTCAGCCCCCCTCCTCACATTGCAGTCCTAACCACAGATGCGTCTCGCAAGGGATGGGGGGCTCACCTCGAGATTTACGAAACCCAAGGGTTATGGACACTCTCGGAACAAAATCTTCAAATAAATCTACTGGAACTCAGAGCGATTTGCAACGCATTACGAGTCTTCCAAGACCACCTGAAAGGACGCAGGGTCATGATCTACACAGACAACCAGGTAGCGATGTTTTACATCAACAAGCAAGGAGGGTCCGGTTCATGGTCCCTCTGCAAAGAGACCGTGACAATCTTCGACCATGCTCACAAAAATTGCATACATCTACAAGCAACTTACCTACCAGGAGTTGCGAACACCAGAGCGGACAGACTAAGCCGCATCTTTCATCCCCACGAATGGACACTCAATACAGAAGTAATCCAGGACATATTTCTGCAGTGGGGGACACCTTCCATAGATCTCTTTGCAACAGAGATCAATTCTCAAGTTTCCAAATTCTGCTCGATAAGACCAAGCCAATTCAGGATCGCCCAAGATGCCTTCCTCATTCCGTGGACGACAGGCCTCCTCTATGCCTTTCCTCCCATACCTCTCATAACAAGAACAATTCAGAAATGCATAGCAGACAAAGCTCAACTGATACTCATAGCCCCGGCATGGCCGAGGCAACCATGGTACAGTTTCCTACTTCGACTATCCATCAAGGATCCAATTCTATTACCGAATCGTCAAGATCTTCTCAGGCAAGATCAAGGAACACTACTACACCCGCTACATTCATCTCTACACTTGACAGCTTGGAGATTGAAAGGCTCCTTCTAACAGAACAAGGAATTTCCACTTCAGCACATTTCATTTTGTTACAATCAAGGAAACTCTCAACCAGGAAAAATTATAGCTATAAATGGAAACGCTACTCTGCCTGGTGCACTTCCAACGGGGTACCACCATTGGACTGTTCCCCGGAATTGCTCATTGATTATCTTCATACACTATATGTAGCTGGTCTAGCAACGTCATCCATCAGAGTTCACCTCAGCGCCATAGGCGCCTATCATAGACCAATCAATGACATTCCTATATCCAATCACCCATTACTGACTCGTTTCATAAAGGGTTTAACACACATTCATCCTCCAGTATCCAAACCTCCAGTTCCATGGAACCTCAACATAGTTCTGGAACAGCTCATGCTTTTCCCATTTGAACCAATGGGCTGGCTCAGCGCACATTAAATACCTCACCTGGAAGGTGGTATTCCTGGTTGCAGTAACATCAGCACGAAGAGTTAGTGAGTTACAAGCTTTGGTCCATTATCCTCCATACTTGCAATTTCATCAACAAAAGGTAGTTCTACGAACTCACCCATCCTTCCTACCGAAAGTAGTTACCCCATTCAATCTCAATCAGACAATGGAATTACCAATATTTTTCCCTAAACCTCATGCAAACGATAGGGAAAAGCTACTGCACACACTGGATTGTAAGAGAGCTTTAACACACTACAAAGAAAGAACGAACTCGGACTCCCGTGTCTCTCAACTCTTTGTTTCCTACGACCCGAAGGCACCTGGACTGCCAGTGGCTAAACGCACCATCTCCAGTTGGATAGCACAGTGCATCAAATTCTGCTACAACAAACAGAATCTACATTTACAGTCTACTCCTAAAGCTCACCAAGTCAGAGCAGTAGCAACATCCTTAGCACATCTGAAAAATGTGCAACCCATAGACATTTGCAAGGCAGCCACATGGTCATCACTGCATACCTTCACATCTCATTACTGCCTTGACCAACAAGCAGCCACGGATGCGAAGATAGGGCAAGCAATACTGCAATCTCTATCCTCCTGTCCTCGGTGACTGCCACACTGTCAAAGATCACGTCCAACCATAGATGTCATAAATGACGTGATCGGGAGCTTTGGACTCCCATGACAGCATGGCTAATTCAGCCCTGCTATCAACAGGAAAAAGCAAGTTTGCTTACCGTAAACGATGTTTCCGTAGATAGCAGGATGAATTAGCCATGCTGACCCAACCTCCTCCCTGGCAGTCACCTAGTCTTCGACTACTTTACAGCTTAATCACAGACTGAGGAGATGCCGTTACTTCCCTGCGCGGGAACACACGTGCAGCCGCAGAGAGCAAAGCTCTGTTCTCTGCTTTGACAAGCTCCGCCTCCCGGGCCTGATTGACAGATCCCATGACAGCATAGCTAATTCATCCTGCTATCTACGGAAACATCGTTTACGGTAAGCAAACTTGCTTTTCAGAGTTTCTTCTTCTTGCGGTAATATCAGAAGGCTGCACAGATTCTTCTGCTATGAGGCAGGAAGCATAATTTGATAAGGACTCACACTTCACTGTCCCGCAGGCAGGAACATGGCCCACAGGTTATAGCTGTTTCTTTAGGATAATAATTGAAAATTCAAAGTCTATTTATTGAACTATGAACTTCTGCTGCACCATCAGGTGGTCTTCTAATGGCTGGAGACAGAATACTGGTTTAATTGGTTCCACAAAGAACATATGTACTATTAGTGATGTCATAAAAAAATAAATAACTAGTGCTCTGCCCCCATCGACTGGAAAAGGGACAAACCCAAGTGTTCTGGAATGGTGTAATAGAACGACAAGGAAACAACTTCAAATACAGAGGTCACAATTTTCCAATTTAGGGTAATTGCTTACCTGTCCAAAGAGTTCTTCATCAACTGTAAAGCGGAGGTCCAATTCTGTCGGGTCATTTTCAAGAATCCATCTTAATGAATTATAATATTCGCTGTCCTAAAAGAAAAAAGATCTTATTCAATAACTGTATAGAGTTTTGTAGACCTACATTTACACTAATCCACTATTTTCCATTAATATAAAAACAAATAAATAAATAAATTCAGGTTTGAGCAGTGTGATGGTCTAATGATTCATATGTAGAAAGAGAAAGATCTGGGGTCTCCCCCTGCCTCATGCTCGTCACCGGGGCTGGCCAGGAATGAGATTCTTCTTGAATTAGCACTCACTGCCCCTGGACATAGAGGGCATGTAACCATTGCTCTTACAGGTGGGTCAAAGAGCAGCAGTGGCCGTATCTTTAGTTAGCTAAATCCTTACTTTTAGCATGCAGGAGGTTGCAGACATACTTAGCTTAAATAAAAAGAGGGGATGTGGGAGAAAATAGAAAATTTTGTATGATAAACATTATTGAAAAGAGACAGATGGAGGACTGTGGTCTTGCAAGAGAAAATAAACAAGGAAAAAATCTCTCATTTTTTTTTAGTATACAAAGAATCAGAAAATACCAACATCCATCAAACCACTACAGATGGTACAGAACGCCGCCGCCAGGATCCTCACCAACTCCAACAAAAGAGCCCACATCACCCCTATCTTACGTTCCCTTCACTGGCTGCCCGTCAAATACAGGATACTCTTCAAAGTGCTTTCAATTATACACAAAGCGACGCACAACCTCGCTCCACTCATCTTAAGCACCCAACTGAGACCGCATACGTCATCCAGACCCATCAGAAGTGCATACAAAGGCACGCTGTATGCCCCCCCCCCCAGCGAAAACATCAAGAAAGAAGCGGGCTCTATCCACAGCAGGCCCTCACCAATGGAATGCTCTCCCTCCAGACCTACGCCTTGAATCATGCCACGCGACTTTAAAAAAAAAACTTAAGACTTGGCTCTTCATCCAAGCTCTCACGGACACTTAATATCTTCCCTGGTCTCAATTTACAGTCTCGCCCTTCCCCAGTGTTCCCTAAGTACTCTTTGTGCCCTTAACGCCCATCCCTTCCTATTCCTTAACGCCATTCCCCTCCTACTCCAAAAAACATACCTATTTCACTTGCATATGTCTGTTACTCGTTGATTGTTTATATATTCCCGCCTATCTATGCTTCGAGGCGGTCTGTTGCTTGTTGATTGTATATTCCCGCCTATCTAGGCTTCGAGGCGCCCCTCTGGACTGGTTTTTCAGTTGTCCACTGTTCATTACATCCTACCCTTTTGCCTGCTCCCAACTTGGTTCCCACTTGTTTATATTCCTTTTGTTACACTTCTAATATTCCACTGTACTAGTTGCACTTGTTACACCAGCTTCTCCAGTTGTACCAGTTTTTAGTTTGTTTCTACTATTTTTTCCACTATTCCATGTACTGCCTTTGAGCGAAGTTTTACTGTTTACTGTAAACAGAGGTGATCTGTATCTCATACAGGAACCGCGGTATATAAAAACCAAACATAATAATAATAATAACAACAACATAGACAGACTTCAGGTAGCTTTTGCAAGTAAATTTGATTCTATATACTTTGATTACTGCAACTCCCTCTTGATGGGCCTACCTAAAACTACACTAAAACCTCTGCAACTATTACAAAACGCCGCAGCAAGAATATTAACCGGAAAAAAGAAATCAGATCACATCACCCCTGTCCTAAAAACTCTTCACTAGCTCCCAATCGAGCAAAGAATCAAATTCAAAACTCTAACATTAGTTCACAGTGCAATACATAAAGCAGACAACACTGCACTCAAGGACATAACCCAACTACACAAACCTCAACGACTGACCAGAACTGCCAATAAACTACACCTAGAAATACCCTCACTTCCTCTAGCGAAACTCACCAACACCAGGAACATAGCATTCTCCATAGCAGGACCAAATTTATGGAGCTCCATACCACAACACTTAAGTTCAATCTGCGACATCAAATTCTTCAGAAAAGAATTAAAAACTTGGTTATTCAGCCAAACGTTCAGAGTCGGCGTGGGCTAAGCAACGCACATCTATCTTGAACCATTACACGTCCCCGGTCCCACTCTTTAGACTTACCTTCCTCGCCCCCCCCCTTTCCATCCCCACCCCTCCCCTCGATCCTCCTTTCACCTTCCCCCTTCTAATCAACTTAAGTCATGACCCGCCCCACCCACCTTGCTCCGATCTCCTATTTCAGCCCCTATCTTTCCAATCCTATCATTCCGTTCCTATATCAGCCCCGATCAATCCGATCTCCTATTACAGCCCCATTCAGTTCAATCAATCAGCTGTTTAGCACTTGCTCTGTTAATTTGATGTATTCGTACTATCAAGAAATGTTATAATAGTTCTATTAAGTAATTTCATATTCATATACAAATTCGGTTTGTAATGTTACACAATGTTCTAAGGTTAACTGTATGTATTATGTTGTTCTCATGTAAACCGGAGTGAAGGCAGAATGCTATACTTCGGTATATAAAAGATCCAAAATAAAAAAAAAAAAAAATAATAAATATAGACTGTGGAATAACAGTAGAGGAATTGGAACCCAGGTTTTAGCAGGTGGTATTCTCTTATTAGTACAGCAAGAGCAACTGCTTCCAGAAAGTTGCAAAGTTCAAATCATTAAATCTTTGAGTAGAAAATTAGGCTGTGATAATTGAAAGAATTAAGAACTCCTAAATAAATCTTTAAGGATTAACTCATAAGAAATCTATGAAGGGAACAGAAAGGAAACCAGAACTTGAGAAAAACAAATCTGTAGGCAAAAGCTCATCTGATACAGAAATCCTATTAAGTTTGGATTCCATGGCATTTCTCTAAGGAACAAGGGACTGAAATGCTCACTGACAAGACAGGCACACTGTACTGGCTATATGTGTGGGCCACGAGAATCTGAATTCGGTAGAAATTATGGAGTGGATGATACCAAAGGTCTTAATGTTTGAATGTGGGCAAATCCCAGTTATAGTGAATGCATAAAGAGTTGCTGTAAAACCCTTCAAAGACTCTGGAGCAAACAGAATAACTACAACATCCCTCGTGACTCCTGTGACCGAGAAAGAATCTTAATAGCTGCCAGAAAAATGAGACACTACTTTTGAGACCCAAAGAATTTTGTTTTTCCCGACTTCAATCCTCTATCAAGAGAGAGAAGAACCAGAAGGCACTAGAAATCTTTTATCAGGGAAAGTATTGCTGCTTCTCCCATACTAAATTAAAATTCCAGGTAAAATATGTTTCTATATCTTTCAGAATTGAAACCGTGCCAGCTCAAGCATACAGAAAGCAGGGGAGATAAGTGCAATTAGCTGAATGTAGCAGTCAGTTTTCAACTGCTGTTAGAAATATGTGGGAAACCGCTACATTAATTGTAGTGTGCAAGTGCTTGAACTGATAAAATACTTTTATAGCCTCCTTCTTAATTTCTTAACATATATTTATGCTAATTGAATTTTGATATATATCTCCAACCCAAATCACTAAAGGAACACTATAGCACAGATCACCTTATGTTTTGCTGTTTCAGGGAGCTAAGAGAGGAGAAAAAATTGCACAATAGTAAAGATACAATGCTGCGGAGTGTGTGGAGGCTGCCGATAACCCAGCGCTGTGCGTGCTGGGGATGGGACGTGGCCTCTTCCACTACATGACATTGGCGCAGACCACTCACGTGGCCAGTGAGCCAACGTTAGCTTCCGCTGCCAATGCAAGCATGCCAGGTCCTAGCAGCAGGGCCTTCAGGCTACAGGCAGGGGGGAGTGGAGGAGGTCCCTTCATGAAAGCTCAAGTTGGGAGGGGGGGGGGGAGGGCGTGGGCAAGTATAGGGATGGCTCATTGGGCAATTCTGGCCCTGGTCCATCCCAAGAGGCGGGGCAGCTGCACGGAGGGAAAGCATCTGGCCGGGGCAGGTACCCTTTTGCTTCCTGTCTTCTGCAAGGCTGTGCTGAATGATTACATGTATGACTGCTTACTTGTCAAACCAAAATATCACCTGTTTGCTAGCCACCCTTGCCAAAGGTGGAGCGCTACCACTGTCGGGAAGAGTTCCAGAAAGGTTAGCCGTAATCACTGAGTCCACCCAACAGGAAGGCCATGTCTCAGCACACCAGCTCCCTTGAAAGTAAAGGCCAAAGCCAATGGTTCCAGAGGCATCTGATAATAGCTGCAAGTCAGAATTGGATGCAGGTGGGGGTAACCACATTATTGAGCCATTGAATTCGATCAGGAATTCCTCCCATACTGCGAGATCCTCACGTAAGGCAAGGGTAACTCGCAAGCAGTGGTACTTCTTCGTTACTGTCAAGGAGGTCTTTCTTGTTCTAAGTGAGAAGACTTCTGGAGATTTGCTCCGGACACCGAAGAGCAGGCGACGCTGATTCCCACACACCTTAGATGCAGAGGAGAGCGTGCAGCAGCCATCGGAAGGGGAAGAGGAGGATTTCGCCGAGATACCCCCACCGATTCTGACTCCTGTGCCTCCGCTAGGCCCCCCAGGACCCCCGGATGCCTCCTCTGCTGCCCCCCCACGGGCCCCCCAGGTTTCTCGCCGGAGTTCATTGTGCTTATGCACAACGTCTATTTACAGCGACGGGAGCTTCCCATGGCCCCCATTTCAGGACCATTGCCAGTCAAGGTACCCCAGCTACCAGATCCTCCTCAGGGGGCCCAGGGTGCAATGGGGGGCTCCAGGGACCCCCCCATGGGGCTTCCAGGGTGTATTTCGCCCCTCCTCCGTTAGGAGGAACAGGCTCTGGCTCGGACCCGGGGGGGGGGGGGGGATCCTCCATCTTCACATTCAGATGATCCGCTTCTGGTGGCTCAGCTCGAGGGTGATGATCCGCGGGTCCTCCATATCTTCCAGAGGGAAGAGCTAGATGCTCTAATTCCTCATATCCTGCAGGAGCTGGAACTCGAGCCTCCCCCCGACCCTCCAGGACCCTCCTCTTCTTCCAAAAAGGGGGATCCTGTTCTTGCAGACCTATGTCCTTTGTCCCGGGCTTTTCCCACCCATTCCACCTTTCTCCAGTTACTGGCCAGGGAATGGGATACCCCCGAGGCCTCGCTCAAGGTCAGAAGGGCCATGGAAAAGCTTTATCCCCTTCCCGAAGATTTCTTGGAGCTTCACAGGGTACTAAAGGTGGACTCGGCAGTGTTGGCAGTTACCAAAAAGGACAACAATACCAGTTACGGGTGGCACGGCCCTGCGGGACCTTCAAGACAGAAAGCTGGAAGTCTACCTCAAGAGGGTCTTTGAGGTCTCAGCTTTGGGAGTCCGCGCGACTATCTGCAGTTCCTTGGCACAGCGGGCAGGACTCCGTTGGGTTCAACAGCTTCTCACCTCGCAAGACCTGCCGCCAGAGGAAGGGGACCAGAAGGACCGCCTGGAGGCCGTCATAGCTTATGGAGCTGACGCTCTTTATGACCTGCTCCGCGTCCTGGCGAGGTCCATGGTTTCGGTGGTCTCGGCCTCTTATGGCTTCGCAACTGGTCGGCAGATTCTTCCTCCAAATCTAGCCTGGGATCTCTCCCCTTCAAGGGCAAGTTTCTCTTTGGTGACGACCTAGACCAGATCATTAAGTCCTTGGGGGAAAATGCGGTCCATCGTCTGCCCGAGGACCGTCAGCGGACCTTCAGATCCTACAATTCCTCTAGAACTCTGTTTCGGACACAACACCGCTTCCGAGGTTCCAGATAGGCGGTGCTCCGGACACCTTCTTCCAGATCCCAGTTCTGGCCTCATTCCTTTCGTGGCCGCAGAAAACTTCGAGAGGGGACGAATCAGGGGGCCTTGTCCAAGTCCCCTCAATGATGCCAGTCTCACCCACTCCTCGACTCCCAGGATCGGAGGGCGAATTTCTCTTTTTTATGAGGAGTGGGTCCACATCACTTCGGACCAGTGGGTCCTAGATATACTAAGGAACGGCTATGCATTGGAGTTTGCTCGTGCCCCAAGAGACAGGTTCATCTTCTCGCCTTGCGGACCGAGTCACAAGCGGCTGGCTGTGCAACGAACCCTGGACAAGCTCCTGGACCTCGGGGCCATCTCTCCCGTCCCCTCCGGAGAGGTGGGATCAGGTCATTATTCAATCTACTTCGTGGTACCCAAAAAGGACGGTTCTTTCCGCCCAATCCTGGACCTCAAGCAAGTCAACAAGTCTCTTCGGGTTCTTCATTTCCGAATGGAGACTCTGCGCCCAGTGATCGTGGCAGTACATCAAGGAGAGTTCCTGGCCTCCCTCGACCTGTCAGAGGCCTATCTCCACATTCCCATCCTCAAGGCCCACCAGAGGTTCCTTCGTTTCAAGATACTGGACCAGCACTTCCAGTTCCAGGCTCTCCCTTTCGGCTTGGCGACCGCCCCTCGGACCTTCACGAAGATCATGGTGGTAGTGGCGGCGGCCCTCAAACGGGAGGGCATCCTAGTTCATCCCTACCTGGATGACTGGCTCATCCGGGCAAAGTCTTTCTCCTAGGGGCAGGCAGCAGTTACCCGGGTTGTCCAACTTTTCCAATCTCTTGGCTGGGTGGTGAACTTCGCCAAGAGCTCTCTCAGTCCTTCGCAACACTTGGATTTCTTGGGAGCACACTTCGACACGGTTCAGGGCAAGGTCTTCCTGCGTCCGGACAAGGCGCAATCCCTTCAAGACCAGATTTGACGCTTCACCACTCTCCCTGCGCCCACATCCTGGGATTATCTACAGATCTTAAGATCCATGGCTTCCACTATCGATCTCGAACCATGGGCTTTTGCGCACCTGCGTCCATTACAAGGAGCATTGCTCTCTCGCTGGAAACCGATTTCACAGGATTATCAGATTGTCCTCCCTCTCCCTCAGCTCACCAAAACCAGCTTGCTTTGGTGGTTGGATCCTCGACACCTTGCACAGGGCATTCCTCTCGAGATCCCAAATTGGGTGGTACTGCCCACCGACGCCAGCCTGTCAGGCTGGGGGGCAGTGTGTCAACGGAGCTCAGCGCAGGGGCGGTGGACGATGGCGCAAGCGGCCTGGCCGATCAATCGCCTGGAAACGAGCGCAGTACATCTGGCACTCATACACTTCCTCCCGCTGCTGCGGGATCGAGCGGTAAGGATTTTGTCAGACAACGCGACGACAGTAGCATACATCAACCACCAGGGCGGTACGAGGAGCCGGCTCGTGTCACTCGAAACAGCCCATCTGATGTCGTGGGCAGAAAGGCATCTCACCCGCCTGGCAGCCTCACACATCGCAGGCGTAGACAATATTCAGGCGGACTACCTCAGTCGACAGAGGCTGGATCCCGGAGAGTGGTCTCTCTCTGACGAGGCCATACTGGGTGTCCCCATCGCTGGGGGACACCCAGTATGGATCTCATGGCAATGTCTCACAATGCCAAGGCCTCATGGTTCCTCAGCCGCAGAAGGGAGCGGGGCGCCGAAGGAGTGGACGCTCTCGTTCTCCCGTGGCCAGATCACCTTCTTCTATACGTTTTTCCTCCTTGGCCTCTAGTGAGCAAAGTACTTCAGAGAATAGAGCTCCATCCAGGACCAGTCATTCTGGTGGCCCCAGAATGGCCTCGTCGCCCCTGGTTCATGGACTTACTCCACCCTAGCAGTAGACGGCCCGCTACGCCTGAGCCATCTGTCTCATCTTCTCCATCAAGGACCGGTATTTTTCGATCAGGCAGAACGCTTCTGTCTTGCGGCCTGGCTTTCGAGAGGCGCTGCCTCCAGCGCAAAGGGTACCCGGAGGCAGTAGTCTCGACTCTCCTCAAGGCTAGGAAGACTTCAACTTCAGTCGCGTACGTGCGGGAATGGAAGGTCTTTGAGTCCTGGTGTACAGCGCATGCCATGTCTACCACACGGCCCTCGGTTTCTCAGATCCTTTCGTTCCTTCAGGACGGTCTGGATAAAGGGCTCACGTACAACTCCCTGCGGGTACAGGTTGTCGCTCTGGGTTCTCTCGTTCAGTCTGCAGATCATCCCTCGCTCTTGTCTCACCCAGATATCGCCCGTTTTCTCAAGGGGGTGAAGCATCTGCGGCCGCCGGTGCAGGATCCATGCCCCTCTTGGAGTCTCAATCTGGTACTTAAGATCCTGTCAGGTCCTCCCTTCGAGCCCCTGCATAACTCCACCATCAAGGATCTCACTCTAAAGACAGTCTTCCTGGTGGCCATCTGTTCTGCGCGTCGCATCTCGGAGCTCCAAGCGCTCTCATGCAGGGAGCCCTACCTCCGCTTCACAGACGCTGGGGTCTCCTTGTACACAGTCTCTTCTTTCCTCCCCAAGGTCGTCTCCACTTTCCACGTGAACCAGACAGTAGAACTTCCGTCTTTCGCAGCCGACGAGCCAAGGGCTCTCCGCCACCTGGATGTCAAGCACAGTCTCATCCGCTATTTGGAAGTCACTAACGATTTCAGGATCTTGGACCATTTGTTTGTCCTTTGGTCGGGTCCTAGGAAAGGGTCCCAGGCCTTGAAGACGACTAGATGGCTCAAGGAAGCCATATTGGCGGCGTACATTGGAGCGGGTTGGACTCCTCCTCTGGGTGTTAAGGCCCATTCACTACGTTCCCAGGCAGCATCCTGGGCAGAATCTCAGTCCGTCTCCTCTCAAGAGATTTGCCGAGCGGCGACGTGGAAGTCGTTGCATACCTTTGCGTGACACTATCATCTGCACCTTCCGTCGTCAACTTCTGGACACTTTGGCGACAGGGTCATTCGAGCAGGGCTTTCAGGGGCCCACCCAATTTAGGGAAGCTTTGGTACATCCCACCGTCTGGACTGATCCTGGTACGTACAGGGAAAAGAAAATTATTCCTTACCTGCTAATTTTGGTTCCTGTAGTACCATGGATCAGTCCAGACGCCCGCCCGGTGATTGTTGGGATTCTGGGTTTTTTCCTGCTCGATCTGCTCTACTCATTCTGTTTCTCGATGTTTGCCTCAGGTTCTCGAGGCTGTTCGACAGTTCTTTTTGCAAGTTTAAATTTGTGGCACCAGATGTCCTAGTTTCTTATAATCATTTTCTGGGTAGTACACTTGATCCATCCTTCATAGGTTGTTCCTTTGGCTTTGATATTCTCTATACTGAGCACTTGCAGAGGGTGCACTGGTTAATATGACAGCACCCTCCGAAGCCTTGTCTGACTCCATCTGCTGGACGGGGGACATAACCCACCGTCTGGACTGATCTATGGTACTACAGGAACGAAAATTAGCAGGTAAGGAATAATTTTCTTTTCAGTGACAACTGGCCATCTACACTACATCTAAGTGAGAGACATGGGACTGGAAAGATTATAACAGAGAGCTAAAAAGCAGCATTCTGGCTTGAGAGAGGGAATCAATCTACTCTTTCACAGGTAGTCCCTGCAGAATCTGTGGAAGGGGATGTGTAAGAAAACATCACATATAATGTAAGAAATGCAAAACATAATGATTCTCTATGCAAAGCTGGAAAGTACAGAGTAAGAAAATAAGCCCAGAGGAGAATAAAGCACACTGTCTGCTAAATTTATAGTTGGTCTGACACACACAGTATCACTTTTCAAATTCATTCTCATCTTGGTGATATTAGCAGTGGTACACTTTAGAAAGAGTTTTTTATAATTATAATTTTTTATTAAAATGTGCCAAATATTCTATAAACCTTAACAGATATTGCTAATTAAAACACATACCACAGATTCCATATCATTAAGAAGTATTGGTTTCTGAAGCATCATCTTGTAAAATGGACGAATAAAAAAGCCTGCAGGAATAAGATTTGTGTACAAATGTTAAAATCAAAACAAAAAAGTCTACTGTAAAAAGCTCACGAGGAGGATAATTTTCAAAGCCATTTAGCCAGGGTAAAAGATTTACTTGGATAGAACTAGGTGTTGGAAAACTGTCTTCCCTCAATTTAGTAAAAAGTACATGCAGGGTTCCACAGCACACAAAGTTTTAATTAGATTTGCAAGAAATGTTCCCAGAGGAATGTTTTCGATGGGCTCAAAGAAAACACACAAGAATGAACTCTCAAATCTATGTGTATTATTTTCCAACTAAATTTTGCCCATACTGAAAGCAAAAGTCTGCAGGTACAAATTTTCAAAAACAAAGTGCACATTTTAAATTTGGTGCAAAATCTGTGGGGTAAAGAGGGCTCACAAACTTTGCACCAAAGCAGGTAGCTTGAAAATTGCCCTACTATCTTCAAGTGTATGATGATAGAAATAATCGATACGAACCATCCAGCAATTTGCCATGATAGACTGCCATTCCAGCCACACGACCAATGAACTTGAAATAGGAGAGATGATCCTCGTTGCACAGTCCAGAATTTGGATTGATTTGTAAAGTATAGTTATCCCTGTGGAAAAATCATCTATTTTAATTGTATATTACAAAATTAAATACTATAACAGCAAAGTTGAATATGATACCACACAATTTGTAATCATTAGAACAGGAAAACAATGTGTTACACACTTCCATCAATATTTGCACACTGACAGTATGGTAATCAAACATCTGGAAATCATATATGCACTTTACTCTTTTTTTGTGTTCTAAATGTCCATCAATTTTGTGCCCTTTAAATCCTTTTGTGGGTTTATAAATAAAGCAACATTACTTTTCTGTAAACAAATGTCTTTTGAAGACAGCATTTACCAAATAACAAGTGGGTCATATGAACATGCATGGTGCCGAGTGGAAAAACATTTCCAGCACTTTTCTGTAAAGACTAAAAATCTTTACTGCACATGTGTGGAACTTTCCACATTGTGGTGGCCTCACCGCTGCTCTCTGTTCCTGTATGCCAAGTCTCAAATCTTGGAGTGGCTGGTTTGGCAATGATACAATAGACCAAGTCTTTGTTAGCAGTGAAAGCAAAATTGCTTACCTTGTAATTGGTGTTATCCCAGGACAGCAGAATGTAGTCCTCACATATGGGTGACATCATTGATGAGCCCTATTGCAGAAAACTTTGTCAAAGTTTCTAGAAACGTTTGACTGGCCCTGTGAGGCCACTGAGCATGCCCAGCATGCCACGAGATTCTCTGCCACAGGGGTCTCTCTTCAGTCTCATATGTAGCAATAAGCTTTAGCAAAAATAAAATAATAAAACTTATCGTACCCAACTCCGCAGGGTGGTGGGTGGGTTTCGTGAGGACTACATCCTGCTGTCCTGTGATAACACCTATTACAAGGTAAGCAATTTTGCTTTATCCCAGGACAAGCAGGATGCTAGTCCTCACATATGGGTGATTAGCAAGCTAGAGGCTGAGTCATTTTGTAGTGAAGCAACAGTGAAGTACTGTTGGTGAAAATGAGGCAGCTGACGATCACAGTCAGTTGGATGTAGAAGGAGTTGGGATTATACTGGAAACAAGTTCTTTAAGACAGATTGTCCATATGCTGAATCTTGTCGTCCTTGTTTGTCCAAACAGTAATGAGCTACAAAGGTGTGAAGAGAACTCCATGTTGCTGCTTTACATATATCAAGAATCGGCACTGAATGATGGTGTGCTACTGAGGTTGACATTGCTCTTACTGAATGCGCCTTTACTCGCCCTTGGAGAGGAAGGCCTGCTTTTTCATAGCAAAACTGTATGCAATCTGCTAGCCAACTGGATAGAGTATGTTTACCCACTGCTTTACCCGGTTTGTTTGGATCAAAAGATACAAATAGTTTAGTGGATTTTCTATGGACTGCAGTGCGGTCTAAGTAATATGCTAGCGCACGCTTACAGTCCAAGGTATGTAAGGCCTGTTCTCCTTTGTGAGAATGAGGCCTTGGAAAGAATGTGGGTAAAACTATGGATTGGTTCAAGTGGAATTCCGTAACTACCTTGGGGAGGAATTTTGGATGTGTACGGAGAACCACGCTGTCATGTAGGAATTTTGTATAGGGTGAGTACGTGACAAGTGCTTGTAATTCACTAACCCTTCTAGCTGATGTAATGGCTATAAGGAAGATAGTCTTCCATGTGAGAAATTTAGGATCACAGGAAGTCATGGGTTCAAAATGAGAACGCATGAGCCTTGTCAAGACCAGATTCAGGTTCCATTCTGTGACTGGTGGTCGAATTGATGGTTTAAGGTGAATTAAACCTCTCATAAATCTACTGACAAGAGGATGTATGGATATTGGTGCACTTAAATGTACCCTTACAGATGATGTCTGGAGACCAGAATCTGAAAGATGGCCTAAGTAGTCTAGTAGAGAAGTTGTGGGGCAGGAGAAAGGATCAATACTCTTGTCTGCACCACAAAGTAAACCTTTTCCATTTCGAAGAATAATTCTTTTGTGTTGAAGGTGTTTGTGAAGCTATCAGAACTTGAGATACATTGGTTGAAAGATTGAGTGGTTGCAAAATCAAGTTTTCAACATCCATGCTGTCAGGGATAGGGATTGAAGGTTGGGATGGCGCAACAGACCCTGATCCTGAGTTATGAGATTGGGAGCTACACCCAGGCGAATTGGATCTCTGATCGATAGGTCTAGCAGCGTGGGGAACCATACCTGTCGAGGTCAATACGGGGCTATGAGTATCATGGACCTCTTGTCCTATTGCAGCTTCACTATAGTTTTGGTTATTAGTGGTATCGGAGGATACGCGTATAGAAGGCCTGCGTTCCAAGGGCACGCAAAGGCGTCCTTGGCTGGCTGGTTTTTCTGTTTGTGTAGAGAGCAGAATCTGTCCACTTTGTGATTCAGGTGTGATGCAAAGAGGTCTATTATTGGTTGCCCCAATGCTGGAATATCCTGGTCGCTACTGAGGGATCCAGGGACCACTCGTGTGGTTGGAACTGATGACTGAGTCGATCTGCCACTACGTTGTGAATGCCTGCCAGATAAGTGGCCCGGAGAAACATGGAATGTGTTAGGGCCCAGTTCCAAATCTGTGCGGCTTCTTGACAAAGGAGATATGAGCCCGTACCTCCCTGTTTGTTGATGTACCACATGGCTACTGTGTTGTCCGTTTGGATCAGAACAGTCTTGTGTGAAAGGCAGTTCTTGAACGCATGCAGCGCATAACGTTTAGCTCGAAGTTCTAAAAAATTGATTTGAAATGTTGTTTCGAGTTTTGTCCAAGTACCCTGGGTTTGGAGATTGTCTATGTGAGCTCCCCAACCTAAGGTGGATGCATCTGTAGTTAAAGTTATCTGTGAGACTGGTTGCTGGAAGGGTAGGCCCTTGTGCAAGTTGTCCTTGTTCGCCCACCAAAATAGAGATGAACGTAGCTGGTGGGTTACTTGAATTGGAGAAGACAGTGGTTGAATGGCTTGGATCCATTGTGATCTTAAAGTCCATTGAGTTACCCTCATGGCTAGCCTTGCCATAGGAGTGACATGAACCTTGGAAGCCATGTGGCCTAGTAAGGTTAGAAACTGATGAGCTGTTGCTTGTTTCTTTGAGTGAAACAAGTTTGCCAGTAGGGAAAGTGCGTCTGCTCGATCCTCGGGTAGAAAAGCTTTTGAAAGTATGGTGTTCAATTCTGTTCCTATGAATTGAAGCAGGTGAGTCGGAATGAGATGGGACTTTTGATAATTGATGAGAAAGCCCATGGAGTGAAGTAGAGTAATTGTTCGACTGAGAGAAGCCAGAGCTCCTTGTTGAGATTGACTTCTGATGAGCCAGTCGTCTAGATAGGGGAAGACATGGACACTTTCCTTGTGCAAGTGTGCTGCTATTACTGCCAGACATTTGGTGAATAATCTGGGAGCAGAGGCAAGTCCGAATGGTAGTACTCTGTACTGGAAATGCTGATGACCCACCATGAAGCACAGATACTTGCGATGAGGAGGGAATATTGGTATGTGAGCATAAGCGTCTTGAAGATCCAGAGAACAAAGCCAATCTCCTGTTTGAAGAAGTGGAAGCATGCTCTACAGCTCTGGCTCTCAGAAGGGTGGATAATTCTATTTGTAATTTGATTATGTGGTTTTCGCTTAGAGGAAGAGGTCTCGGAGGAGAATCTCTTGGAATTGAAAGAAAATTGAGTTGGTAACCTCGAGATATTATTGCAAGTACCCATTGGTCTGTTATTTGTATCCAATGGTTGTAGGAGGAGGATATTCAGCCTCCTACTGGTAGATCTGGTTGAGGGTTGAAGAGATGGCTTTGGTCTCTGGGAATGGCCTCAAAAGCCTGCAGCCGGTCCCATCTACGGCGGAGGTTGAGGCCTAGCCGCCCTAGGTTGTCTGGGCTGAGCTCTTTGCTGCGGCCTAGAAGATCTGCCCCTTGATGCTGGAGGGCAATAACACCTCTGCCGATAGAAGGGTCGTCTACAATCCTTTCTTGGAGGTTGGCGAGATGACTGGGTAGCAGAGTCTGTGGAACTAACGATAGTTGGCGCAGGGTTTCTGTGTGTTCCTTTAATTGTGCTACAGCATCTTGCACTTTAGAGCCAAAAAGGTTGTCACCAACACATGGTAAATCAACTAACTTTTCCTGGATTTCAGGCCTGAGGTCCGAGGCTTTAAGCCATGCCCAACGTCTTGCACTTATACCAGAGGCCACTACTCTGGAGGCTGTTTCAAAACTATCATAAGCGGCTCGGACTTCGTACTTGCCAGCTTCAAGTCCTTTGTGAATGATTGCTTGGGCTGCTTCTTGATATTGTTGTGGTAACAAAGTTGAAAATTCTTGCATCTGTTTCCACAGATTCCTCTGATATTGAGTCATGTATAACTGATAAGATGCAATTTTTGTGTTTAACACGGCTCCTTGATAAATTTTCCTACCCAGGGAATCCAAGAATCTATGATCCTTGCCTGCAGGAGTGGAGGAATGCGGCCTTATCCGTTTTGATTTCTTTTGTGCGGATTCCACAACCACTGATTGGTGTGGAAGTTGTGCTTTTTGGTAGCCGGGAACAGACTGTACCAAATAAGTAGTGTCCATTCTTTTATTGATGGGTGCTCCCAGAGTCTATACTGTAAGTCTAGGAGGACTTCATGGACAGGTATGGCTAATACTTGTTTTGGAGGATCCACGAATTGGAGGACCTCCAGTGTTTGCTGTCTAGCATCCTCCTCATCTACCAGCGTAAAGGGTATGGTGTCCGCCATATCCTGAACAAAGTTTGTAAAGGATAAATCCTCCGGTGGAGATTTCTTCCTTTCTTCTGGAGGGGAAGGATCGGACATAAATCCTTCAGAGGAAGTGTATGTATGCCTGTCATCCCATGTATCATATGGATCGTCCTGATGTGGAGACATTGGAGAAGACCTTGGTGGACGAGGAAGTCCTGAAGGACCTGGCTGCGGATCATCTATAGGTATCCGTCCAGGAATTTCTTCTCGTGGCTTAGATGGAATAGCACCGACTATTTCATCAAATTTCTTCATAAGAACCTGGTACAGCGCAAATTCAGGATGTCCTGGAGCCCCAGGTGACATCGGCATCGATGGCATCGGGTCGGGCATCGACCATGGAATCGGTGTTGGTATCGATGGTCGCCTTGGTATCGTCTTAGGCTGTGGTGCCGGCATCGGTGCAGGCACCGGCATTGGCAGGATTGTCGGCATCGGTGCGGGCACCGGTATCAACCTCTTTTGATCCTTTAAGGCCTGGAGCACCACTTGACGGATGAAATCAGACAATTCCTGCGTAACAGCTGGTGCAGGCAGAGCAGCTGCACGCGGTGGAGGTGTCGATGGTCCTTCCACAGAGCCCCGTGGAGGTTCGACAACTGGTGCGTCGCCATGGGATGAAGGCCTCAGCGTTGGAGGTACCGGTGTTTCCTGGATCCTAGGCCGTTTCGCGGTCGATTCCTCCGGGGAGAGAAGCACCTCTGGTATCGATGGGTGTCTGTGTCGATGGCGGTGCTTCAAATGGTGTTCGGTCGCTGACTTTGATGCTATCGATGATGTTGGCGATGGATTGTCGCCCGACCCTTCCGGACGACATTTTTTCAAAATTATGCATTTGGAGACTCCAGCCAGAGACGATTGAGTTGAAGTGGAAGGAGATGGCAGAAGTTATAGATGTAATAAATGCTTCATCTTTTCTTGGTGGGCCTTTCTTCCCTTCGCGGTCATTTCTGCACATTTGGGACAGGTTGTTACGTCGTGTTTTTCCCCTAAACAAAGCACACACTCAAGGTGTGGGTCTGTAATGGACATTGTCCGATTACAGTTGGGACATTTTTTAAATCCCGTGGCCATTTTTACGTCGACAGCTGTCGATGAAATGAGAAGAAATGTGAGAGGAAAAAGTTTTACTCAAAGAGTAAAAAAGAGACCAAGATTTACTCACCAGCCAGTGGAAACCTGCGAGACCCCGATGTGGGAGAAAATGAATGGTGAAATCTGATTTTTAGTCAGACAAAAAACTGTAAGAAAACTCACAAAGGCTCCTGCTCCGCGATGCCTACAGCAGCGCGGAAAAATGAAGACTGAAGAGAGACCCCTGTGGCAGAGAATATCATGGCATGCTGGGCATGCTCAGTGGCCTCACAGGGCCAGTCAAAAGTTTCTAGAAACTTTGACAACGTTTTCCGCAATAGGGCTCCATCAATGATGTCACCCATATGTGAGGACTATCATCCTGCTTGTCCTGGGATAAACACTCAGTGTCAAAAGAGATCAGTTGGCAGTTCATCTGATGTACCTATTGAAGTGGAGGGACTCTGTTCCCAAATTCTGGTGCAGACTATGTATAAAGTGAGTATCAGCAAAATTCTCCTCTTCAGTTCCTTGTTGAATAATTCAGATGGCAGTGGCAGGATAGAACTGTGCATTCCTGATGGCCCTTTTCAACTTGAGGCTTTAGGAAGGCCTGAGGCGATCTACATGCAATGGCCTTGGTGCAGAAGGCCAGGCTAGCCTTCAGGTATGTTCTCTTCAGAATGTATAGAACTTCTATCATGTTTTGAGTTCTTGGAATTGATAAGTCAAGCGGCTGCACTGAAGTGTTGAAACTTCCACTCAAGACTATGTTTGCTGCCTTTGGCACTCAGCCTTGGCTCTCAGCATGTGTTAGAGCTCTTCATCAGATTCAAGCAAAGAAATCAAGACTTTGCTTGATTCAGATGCTTAACCTTAGAAAGAGACCTGTTATATGGATGTCAATAATCTGAGTGTACCTTCATACGATGCTGTAAAAAAATACGGCTATCGTGACTGTGAAGCCTAGGTGTAGGCTTTAAAAATCATTAGGTACCCCAGTGTTGGAATGCAAACTTTTGTAGTGCTCACTGTCCACTGTGCAATTGTTGCTGAAATGATCACGTGGATACTGTTGCAATATTCACTTATCTCAAAATTGTAGTCGGTCTTGCCTCAGCCGACATCCTGATGTTTCGGAGGCTGGCTCCTTCTTCAAGGGCTGGATATGCGCAAGAGAGACCGGTATTCCAGTGAAACATTAGATGTTGTGACAGTGAATCTGGTGACACACAGGTAAAGTGTGCAAAAAAAGAGACATCTTTTAGTTATTGAAAAAACAATTAACTTAGGCTGAAATGTAGAGAGATACATACTTGATTACTGTGCCAGCAATGTTCAACTTGTTAGGTTTGTTTAGCGGTCTGTGAAGCTCCGCTGTGAAGGAAATGAAATGACCAGAGAACTGTTTACTCTGTCTTAACTGCTGTAATTGTTAGCCTGCTTGTTAAAACCTGCAAACGGGCAGAAAAGGCTGCTGTTTTTTTAAAACTTGAAGTGGTAAAAGTTGTGCTCAAATCTCGGAATAAAATTTAAAGTACTTACTGAAAAACAAGCGGCTGCTCCCACGACTCTGTGCTGGCGCGAAAACGCCGGCAAAAGACTCCATATTTGAAGGGAGAACCCTCTGTAGGAAGTCTTTTGCCGGCGTTTTCGCGCCAGCACAGAGTCGTGGGAGCAGCCGCTTGTTTTTCAGTAAGTACTTTAAATTTTATTCCGAGATTTGAGCACAACTTTTACCACTTCAAGTTTTAAAAAAACAGCAGCCTTTTCTGCCCGTTTGCAGGTTTTAACAAGCAGGCTAACAATTACAGCAGTTAAGACAGAGTAAACAGTTCTCTGGTCATTTCATTTCCTTCACAGCGGAGCTTCACAGACCGCTAAACAAACCTAACAAGTTGAACATTGCTGGCACAGTAATCAAGTATGTATCTCTCTACATTTCAGCCTAAGTTAATTGTTTTTTCAATAACTAAAAGATATCTCTTTTTTTGCACACTTTACCTGTGTTTCACCAGATTCACTGTCACAACATCTAATGTTTCACTGGAATACCGGTCTCTCTTGCGCATATCCAGCCCTTGAAGAAGGAGCCAGCCTCCGAAACATCAGGATGTCGGCTGAGGCAAGACCGACTACAATTTTGAGATAAGTGAATATTGCAACAGTATCCACGTGATCATTTCAGCAACAATTGCACAGTGGACAGTGAGCACTACAAAAGTTTGCATTCCAACACTGGGGTACCTAATGATTTTTAAAGCCTACACATAGGCTTCACAGTCACGATAGCCGTATTTTTTTACAGCATCGTATGAAGGTACACTCAGATTATTGACATCCATATAACAGGTCTCTTTTTGAATTCATAATTTTTTCATGTTATATTGTTTGGGTTTATAAATTTAACCTTAGAAAGAGGCATTGAAAAGTTTAAGGACCTTTTCGATGATGCCTGGTTACTAGCTCAACTATGAATGGCTTCCCTGGCTAAGTGTTGAGCTTTTGAGGCCAGGTTCTGGGACCTGGGCCAAAGTTCACCAGCAAAAAAGGCACAGAGATTGTACTTCCAGAAATATTCTGCTCTGGATGATATTTTAGACCATCATTATCATGGTCCTTCACAAGAAAGATGTAGCACAATTTATGATGGTCAGTAGTGGACACCTTTCATGCATACTAAGGATAGGATATGCTGGCCTTCTCTGACATAGTGAGAAAAAACACAGACGCAAAATCAAAAGATAAAAAAAATCTGTATAGAAAAGACACCTGCAGGAGAGTAATCTATTGGAGACCTATTCAATATATCACTTTCCACTGAAGTATGCATGTATATTTTACATACAAAAAATAATAGAACTTGCTCACATAAAACCCTGATTAATACAGGAATGTCTGTATATTTTAAAACATGCACATGTAATTGAAATCACCAGTTTGTTGATACCTCCACCAGTTCATCCAGTCAGTCTCCAGTTGAGACCCTCCTAGAATTTACCCCAGTTCATCCAGTTCTCCCACCCAATAATAGCAGACAACAGAGAAATGTGATATTATTTGCATGAGATAATTAGCAGGTGTAAAATTGCACAAATACGTTTCCTAATATATTCACGTAAAACAATTATAGAATAGCAACTTATGCATGTATCTCTTGGGCCTCCTCCTCCCGGAACATCCCAGACCGCCCACACGCATATTTTTGATGCTTATAAAATAGCATATACACTAATTTTACGTGTGTAACTCCTTTAAAAAATGTACCCCTTTAAAAATTTTCAGAAAGCTCTGGAAATTTCATTCTGCTCAGTCCCATAAGCAGTCATTTGGCCTATTTATTCCTCTTCAGAGAAAAGAGGACTAGCTTTGAAACATGTTTTAACAAAGTAAACATACCCCATCCACTATCAAATATTCCTTAACACACAGTAAAATGGAAATGTCGAGCAGACCAACTAAAAGTAAATAGAATTTATTTGGTTAGAATGTCCCTACAATTGAAGTGTGTACACAGTATACCAATTGTTATTCTCTTAAAGTATTTTATAGGGCATAAAAAGAATGCTTGCAAGGAGCAAAGAAAAAAGTTAGACATGCATTTCTAACTTTCTCAACTGTGCATGTTGAACTGAAATAGATTAAAAGAAATTGTGATGCCTACTTATGGTATATGACAAGTTAGAGTTTCTTTAAAGCAGAATGTGCTCTAAGGGATTTTTTTGTGGGGGGAGGGGAGGGGATGCTTCCTGCTGTTCTTTTTAGTCTTCTGGCTAAATTGGAACCAAGGCTGAGATCCAGTGCTGGGCGCCTTCATTCATAAATATCCTGGGATTTTTTTCCTCATTAATCCTCTCCCAACTCACATAGCCCAGAGGCCATGCATAAAGAAGGGCTCCTTCTGAAATCCTTCAAATATGGGCCTTAAATCTGGCAGTTAGGTGTCTCCATTGTGCAACAATGGAGATTCCCTCTCCCAAGGGCCCTCTTTATGGAACGCTCTACCACAGCATATTCGTCTTTGGACAATAAAAAAAGAATTCAAAGTTGCTTTAAAAACTCATCTTTTCAACATTGCCTTCTCACTAAGCAAACCCTGAGGTTTTCTCCCAAATGGTGTGCAATCCTCTCCTTTGATTCAGTCTTCTCCTGTAAGTTTATTCTCACTGCTGTTAAGTCCAGCTCACTTAGGACCAGATTCATTAAGGCTTTTCTCCCACTTTTTGTCCATGGGTAAAACCCTTAGTGAATCAGGTACTTAATTAGTAAATCTGGCTGGACCAGTTAACGGCCATAGCTTTTTTGTTTGTTTGTTTTACTTCACTATAGTTTGTCTGTTTTTATTTGGTATTGTCTTTGATCTGTACCATATATGCTTTATGCTTGTTTTCATATTTGTATTTTTATGCTTGTACTCTTGTTACGCGCCATGAACTTCAGAGGGTGTGGGACAAAAATATTTTTAAATAAAGAAATGTTGGCTATGCAGCATCCCTACATCTGGCTGGCCTGAAGAGCAGAAGACCTGATCAAGGAATTGAATCTAGGTCCTCTGCATGGCTGTGCATAGAACGGTCACTGAGCCACCAGACTGGCTCCAACTATGGGATTTCTAAGCAGAGACATATATATATAATTCCAATATTTATAACTTTTTTTTCCAATATACTTTTAACATGTTCATTCCCCTACCAAAATTGTCAAAAAACTCTTTCTCCAGCTGGGAGGCTTGACAAGGATTTCTTTCAAACCGACTGTTAACATGTTGCTTCCTCCCACCTCCCACAAACCAAGCATGTAATATTTAAGAGACCCAAGCAAATTCAGATTTCCCAAAGAAAAAAAGTGTGTTCTTTTTTTGGCAATATAAAAGAAAATTAGGTCTTACCTTTGATAATTTTCGTTCCTTTAGTACCAAGGATCAGTCCAGACTCCTGGGTTTTGCCTCCACACCAGCAGGTGGAGACAGAGCAAGATTTGACAGGCTCTGCCATATATACCAGGGTGCCACCCACAGCCTGCCAGTATTATACCATGTCAAAGCAGAATGATCCCCAACTGTCACTAACTATATACATGAAAATCAACCGGGGAACCCTCAGGTCACTCCCCTCCAACAAGGATCCGACCCAGCCAAACGTAAAGAACAGAGATAAGAAGCTCCTCAGAGCCAATGAATTTAGAGCAAAATTTAGGAACAATGGACTCTCCGAACTTAATGCAGCAGTGGGAGGGACTCTGGACTGATACTTGGTATTACAGGAACGAAAATTATCGAAGGTAAGACCTAATTTCTTTTCCCTGTACATACCGGATCAGTCCAGACTCCTGGGATGTACCAGCGCTCAACTACACGGGGTGGGAAACGGAGAGGCCCGTTCTCAATGCGCCTGCTCCGAAATTGCCCTCCCTGGAGTCCTGAACATCCAGACGATAGTGACGTGCGAACATGTGCAACGTCTTCCAAGTCACTGCCCTACAGATCTCTAGCGGAGATATCTGCTGACACTCTGCCCAGGAAGCTGCCTGGGAGAGAGTAGAGTGCGCCTTCAGACCCAAAGGCAAGGGCCGACCAGCCAAAAGATACGCGGAATTTATGGCTTCCTTCAACCATCGCAAGATGGTAGTCTTGGATGCCATATTACCCTTCTTGGGACCCTTCCAAAGTACGAAAAGGTGATCCGAAACCTATTTGTGATTTCCAGGTAGCGTAAGAGGGCCCGCCGAACATCCAACTTCTTCAACTCTTTGGACAGAGTATCCGACCTATCTATATGCGAAAACGCCGGAAGCTCCACGGACTGGTTCAGGTGAAAGGAAGAAACTACTTTGGGTAAAAAGGAAGGAACCGTCCGGAGACTAACTCCGGACTCAGAGATGCGCAAGAAGGGTTCCCTACAGGACAAAGCCTGAGGTTCGGAAACCCTCCTAGCTGAAGTGATCGCCACCAAAAACACGACCTTCAAAGTGAGATCCTTCAGAGACGTCCTCTTCAGAGGCTCAAATGGGGGTGCGCACAAAGCTTTGAGCACCACATTAAGGTTCCGGGAAGGACAAGGAGCACGTAGGGGTGGACGCAAATGCTTTGCCCCCTTCAGGAAACGTACAATATCAGGATGAGATGCCAACGTCCTCCCTTCCACCATGCCCCGTAAACAACCGAGAGCTGCCACCTGTACACGCAACAAACTACAAGACAGCCCCTTGGCCAAACTGTCCTGAAGAAAGGCTAAGATATCAGAAACAGCCGCCCGGGTAGGTGGAACCATCCGAGAAACACACCATGGACTCGAACACTTTCCAGACACGAATATATGACAATGAGGTCGAGGTCGAGGTCTTACGCGACCGAAGAAGGGTGGATACCACCGCATCCGAATAACCTTTCCCACTTAGACGGCGCCTCACAAAAGCCATGCTGCTAGACAAAAGCGATCTACCTGATCGAAACAGACCGGTCCCTGATGAAGCAGATTCGATAACGCCGGGAGACGGAGTGGAGCTTCTATTGCCAGGTTGACGAGGTTGACGAGGTCTGCAAACCACGGCCGCTGAGGCCACTCAGGAGCCACCAAGGTAACTTCCGCAGGGTGAATCTCTATGCGACGAAGGACCTTGCCTATCAGAGGCCAAGGAGGAAAAACCATACAGAAGGATTGACATCGGCCAGGGCAGTGCCAAGGAATCCACCCCTTCCGCTCCTGATTCCCTGCACCGTGCAAAGAAGTGTGGAGCCTTGGCATTCTGAAAGGTTGCCATCAGATCCATGGCCGGCTGTCCCCACCTGTCGCAGATGAGCTGGAAGGCGCTGTCCATCAGTTCCCATTCTCCGGGGTCGAGCTGATGTCTGCT
Organism: Rhinatrema bivittatum; assembly: GCF_901001135.1. Classification (NCBI taxonomy): domain Eukaryota; kingdom Metazoa; phylum Chordata; class Amphibia; order Gymnophiona; family Rhinatrematidae; genus Rhinatrema; species Rhinatrema bivittatum. Next base: position 48,824,856 of record NC_042627.1, on the reverse strand, counting down.
CAGAAAGTCCACGTGAACGTTGTCTACCCCTGCGATGTGGGACACGGTGATGCTGAGAAGGTGCCACTCCGCCCATTGAAGTAGAAGTCGAGCTTCTAACGCCACCAGGCGACTCCGGGTCCTCCCTGACAATTGATGTAAGCCACCGTAGTTGCATTGTCGGACAGGACCCTGACCGCTTTTCCCTGAACTAGAGGGAGGAAGGCCCTCAGCGCCAGACATACCGTCCATGCCTCGTAAAAGAGGGATAGCCTGCCCCCTACCTTCAGAAACGAGGGATGGACCGGCAGGCCATCATTGCACAGACTTACCGCCGGGGGTGAAGAGGTGGAAGCAGGTCTGCCAAAGCGCCATCCCCGAAAGGGCTGAGACTGCTGTCTACCCCCCCCCCCCCCCCCCCGAACGAAAGGAGGTCGAGGGTGTACTAGGGCGAGGGCCCCGAGACTTACGGTTACTCCTAAATCTAGACCGGGATGAGAAGGACCCATTGGACCATGAATTGTCCCTCTGGCAGGCGATATAGGAAAATTAGTTTCTTATCTGATAATTTCCGTTCCTGTAGTACCAAGGATCAGTCCAGGACACCTGGGTTGTGACTCCGCACCGGTAGATGGAGACAGAGCAAGACCTGTCGGCTCAGTCATATATGACAGTGTGCCAGCCACAGCCCCTCAGTCTTACGAAATGTCAAAGTAGAACATGAAACCAGTAACCTTATCTAAACCTAACTTTACCAGGGAGCAAATCAAGACCCCCACTGGAACAGAACTCTCCTAACCAAGAGAGCGAAACAAGAAATCAGATTAGGCAATCAACCACGAGCGGGCTCTCTGTTACTCCAAAACAGCAATGCGGGCGGGATCCTGGACTGATCATTGGTACTACAGGAACGAAAATTATCAGGTAAGAAACTAATTTTCCTTTCCCTGTACGTACCAGGATCAGTCCAGGACACCTGGGATGTACCAGAGCCAACTTACCGAGGGTGGGAAGCAGAGAGTCCCGCTCGGAGTACCCTCTCTCCAAACCCCCCGGTCTCTGTAGCCTGAACATCCAACCGGTAATGTCTAATGAAGGTATGTAACGACTTCCAGGTAGCTGCCCTGCAAATCTCTTGAGGCGACACCTGAGAAGATTCCGCCCAAGACGCCGCATGGGAACAAGTCGAGTGAGCCCTGAGACCCTCGGGAACCGGTTTCCCCTGCACTAGGTACGCTGAGCCAATGGCCTCCTTGAGCCAACGGGCAATCGTCGTGCGGGACGCTGCGGCACCTTTCTTTGAACCAGAAAATAGAACAAAAAGATGATCAGACACTCGAAAAGGATTAGTGACCTCTAGATAGCGAAGGAGGGACCTCCGCACATCTAGCTTCCGTAAGTCCCTCGTTTTCGGATCCGAGGACTCCCCAACCGCGAAAGCGGGAAGCTCAACAGATTGATTCAAATGAAATGCCGACACGACTTTAGGCAAAAAGGACGGAACCGTCCGCAAGGAGACTCCTGAGTCGGAAATGCGCAAGAACGGCTCCCTACAGGATAGCGCCTGCAACTCCGAAACACGCCGTGCCGAAGCAATTGCCACCAGGAATACGGTCTTCAACGTGAGATCTTTAATAGTCGACCGCTTCAAGGGCTCAAACGGCGCCGAGCATAAGGAGGAGAGAACCCAATTGAGGTTCCAGGACGGACAGGGATGACGCAATGGAGGACGGAGATGCTTCGCTCCCCGAAGAAAACGGGAAATATCCGGGTGCAGGGCCAGGGAGGATCCCCGAACCTTACCTCGCAAGCAACCAAGCGCCGCAACCTGCACGCCAGACCTTTGGCAAGACCAGCCTGGAGAAACGCTAGGATATCGGAGACGGAGGCTGAAGTGGGATCAACTCCACGCTGCACGCACCAGTCCTCAAAAACCACCCAGACTCGGACATACGCCAAGGACGTAGACTGCTTCCTGGACCTCAACAGCGTGGCTACCACCGCATCTGAGTAACTCTTCCTCTTCAAGCGATTCCTTTCAAAAGCCATGCCGCGAGACAAAAGTGATCCGCATCCTCCAAACAGACGGGGCCCTGGCGGAGGAGCCCCGTGAACCCCTGGAGACGAAGGGGAGCGTCCACCGACAACTGAATGAGATCGGCAAACCATGGCCGACGTGGCCACTCTGGTGCCACCAGGATCACTTTGGACGGGTGCAACTCTATGCGACGAGGGATCTTGCCTATCATCGGCCACGGGGGAAACACGTACAGCAACACGTCCGTCGGCCAGGGAAGAGCCAATGCGTCGACGCCCTCGGCCCCTCTCTCTCGGCGTCGGCTGTAAAACCGTGGGGCCTTTGCGTTTTGCCACGTGGCCATCAGATCCATGTGGGGCACCCCTCACGTCCTGCAGATGAGAAGGAAGGCGTCCTCCGCCAGTTCCCATTCCCCGGGATCTAGGTGATGACGACTGAGAAAATCTGCCTGGACATTGTTGACCCCGGCGATGTGAGACGCTGCGATGTTGCTGAGATGTTGTTCCGCCCAGCCTATCAAGAGCCGCACCTCCTCCGCTACTAGGGGACTCCTTGTCCCGCCTTGGCGGTTGATGTAGGCTACGGTGGTCGCGTTGTCCGACAATATCCGAACCGCCATTCCCTGTATCAACGGCAGGAAGGACTGCAGTGCCAGGCGAGCCGCTCTGGTCTCTAGCCGGTTGATGGACCACTGAGCTTGAGTCGCTGACCACCGGCCCTGTACTGACTTGCCTAGGCAAACTGCTCCCCAACCGGAGAGGCTGGCATCCGTGGTCACTACCGTCCAGTTGGGAACTAACAGGGACACACCACAAGTCAGGTGTTCCGACACTAGCCACCATTGCAGGCTGTCCCTCGCCTGATCCGTGAGTGGCAGCGGAAGGTGGAATTCCTCTGACACCGGCTTCCAACGGGATAGCAAGGATGATTGTAATGGACGTAGATGAGCGAACGCCCAGGGGACCAACGCGAGCGTTGACGCCATAGACCCCAGAACCATCAGGTAATCGCAAACCAGCGGTAGCCGAAGAGACAATAACCGCTTGACCTGAGTCTGCAGCTTGTGCACGCGCTCCCCTGACAGGAACACCTGGCCCCGTTTCATGTCGAAGTCGGCTCCTAGATATTCCAAGGACTGGGTGGGAACTAGATGACTCTTGCAGAAGTTGACGACCCAGCCCAGGGACTGCAGCAGCTGGAGGACTCTGGCCACGGCCATCCGACACTGGCTCTCGGACTTGGCCAGGATCAACCAGTCGTCCAGGTAAGGGTGGACCAGGAAACCCTCTCGCCGAAGCTGAGCTGCCACCACGACCATCACCTTCGTGAATGTACGAGGAGCCGTCGCGAGCCCGAAGGGGAGCGCCCAAAACTGATAATGCCTTCCCAGGATGCAGAACCTGAGGAACCACTGAAACGATGGCTGGATACCCACGTGGAGGTATGCTTCCGTGAGATCTAGCGAGGCCAGGAATTCGCCGGGCCGTACCGAGGCAATTACTGAGCGAATTGTCTCCATTTTGAAATGAGGGACGCGAAGGCATCTGTTCACCGCTTTCAGATCCAAAATCGGTCTGGACGTGCCGTCTTTCTTCGAAACGATGAAGTAAATCGAGTAACGTGCCTTGCTGACTGACAGGTACGGAGGAAATGGCTCCCAAGCTTTCTAGGCGCCCGAGGATCCCTAGCACAGCCGCTCTCTTCTCTGGATGCTTGCAGGGCGACACCAGGAACTTGTCTGAAGGGATTCGAGCAAAATCTAATGAGTAACCGTGTTTTATCACGTCGAGGACCCAGTGATCCGACGTTACCTTGACCCATTCCTCGAAAAATAACGTCAACCTCGCCCCGACGTTGGAAATTACGGCCTGGGGTGGAGGCGAGGGATGGGTCAACCTCATCTCATTGCGAAGCCTTGGACCTCGCGCCCGACGGGGTCCCCCCCGGTCTACCGAATCTTTTCCCACGAAAGGACTGCGGCCACTGGGAGGACCGAGCGGAAGAAGACCGGTATGCGGGGCCCGATGACCTCTGAGGACGAGACTTTCTGCTTCCACGAAAACGGGGCCTACTGGACAAAGAGGACCGGGACCTAGACCTGTCCTCAGGCAATTTGAAAGCCCTGTTCTCCCCCAGGGAAAGCATCAAATCATCCAATTCCTTGCCAAACAACAGCTTTCCCTTAAATGGAAGCGACCCTAGATGAGCCTTGGAGGAGCCATCCGCCGCCCAGTTACAAAGCCAAAGGAGATGGTGCGCAGAGACAGCCGCAACCATGGACCTAGCAGAAGTCCGAAGGAGATCGTGGAGAGCATCTGCCCCATATGCTATCGCCGCCTCTAATCGATCCGCCTGTGAGGCTTCCTCTTCTGAGAGGCCCGCATTTGCCTGGAGGACCTGAGCCCAGCGCAAACTGGCCCTCATAGCAAAGTTGGTACAAATGGTGGCCCGGACCCCCAAAGCTGATACCTCAAAAATCTTCTTCAGTTGCACCTCCAGCTTCCGGTCCTGGATATCTCAGGGCTGTGGCTCCCGTGACAGGGATCGTCGACCGCTTCGTCACCGCTGAAACCGCCGCGTCCACCTTCGGGAGCCTTAAAAGCTCCAACGCCTCCTCCGGCAGAGGATATAGCTTGTCCATGGCCTTGGTCACCTTCAGGCCTAACTCTGGTGTATCCCATTCCTTAAACAGGATATCCGTCGACGAAAAATGGAAGGGGAAGGCCACTGCAGGACCCGTGAGACCCAAAAGCACCGGATCCATATTGGCCTCCTGCCAGGCGACCACCGGCGGAGCTTCTATCCCCAGCTCCTGGAGAATAGCTGGGATAAGTGGGACCAGTTCCTCCCTGCGGAAGAGGCGGACCACTTTCAGGTCATCGCCTTCCACGGCTTGCGCCCCTTTGCCCGCTCCGGGCGGGGTGGAACCGCCCCCTGGTGTCTCCTCGGCCCCCTGCGGGGACTCCTCGTGGAGATCCACTTCATCATAGGTTCGCTATCTGTGTTCGTTTCCCTTTGGTTGGGCCTTGTGGAAGAACCGAGGTCCCCCTGGCTTTCTTCTTCTTAGGACCCGACTTGTGACCCCCCCGAAACGACTGCCGTCCTCTGCCTGCGCCTGTGGCCCTTATATTTAAGGACCTTGCGCAGCAACAATGCAAAATCCGTTGAAAATGAAGAAGACCCGGAGCCCGATGAATCTTCACTGGAACTAACCTCCCCGGGGGGGGGCTGCCCCCCCCGGGGTGTCCCCCCCCCCGCCGGTCTCGGCTGCGGGGAAAGCGGAGGGGGGGGGGGGCAAGGCGCCATCTTCCACCTGCACCCGCGTGATTTCGCGGGCCGAACCTAAGATGGCCGCCACTCCCGCGCTAAGCGGGAAGAGATCCTATGGCCCCTCCGACGCTGCTGCCACACGCGGCGGCGATCAAACCGCACGGGAACGGCCCCTCCGACGCGGCCTGGACGGCCCTTCACCGCCCGGGACACAGGACGCACAAAGGCCCTCCCTTGAAAGGCGCGCGCGCGCCGAGCTGCATGCTCGGCAGGCCGACCCGCGCGGCATCCAAAACGAGCGCGGCAGAAAACACAGATTTAAAAATAAAAACCACCCCCCAGCAAGCGGCTCCCCCCCGAAAAGAACGAGACGAAGCCGCGAAGAGACAGAGAGCCGGCAGGCAGAAAAAGCAAAGGAAACTTTTTTTTTTTTTTTTACTCGCCGCTGTCCACGGTCTTGGGGCCCTGTTCCAGCGGGGGTGAGTGAACCGGGCTCCCCGGTGTCACCCCCGACGCTGCCACTAGACCAGCCGGGTCCTCGACCCTGGCAGCGGCCTCAACCAGGGGGGGATGGTCCCCTCAGAACCTCCCAAACCCCCTGGGAGGCAGGGCGGACTGGACCTTCTTCAAACCAGCACTTCAAAATAAAAACAAAGAAGAGTGACTGGAACCTTAACTAACCAGCACTTTCAAAATTAAAAAACCGAACTACCCCTGACTAGCAGAACCCAGGGCAGGCCGAGGCTGTGACTGCACGTGCACCATCTACTGGAAGAGTAAGACTGAGGGGCTGTGGCTGGCACACTGTCATATATAATATAATTATATTTATGTTTATGTTAATAATTTAACTTTTATTAATGTTATTTAGCTTTTTGCTTTGTTTAAAATTATTTCATTATTGATGTTTACATGTATTAGACTAAGGAATTTTACTTCCTGCTCATTCTGTTTCATTGTAAACCGGTTTGATATGCATTTTATGCAGGAAAATCGGTATAAAAAAACTTAAAATAAATAAATAAATAAATATATGACTGAGCCGACAGGTCTTGCTCTGTCTCCATCTACTGGTGCGGAGTCACAACCCAGGTGTCCTGGACTGATCCTGGTACGTACAGGGAACCTTTATTCTCACCCAGTAACTGTATCATGTCATCCAATTCTTTACCGAAAAGCAGTTTTCCCTTAAAGGGTAAGGAGCCCAGACGAGACTTGGAGGCACCATCTGCAGACCAGTTCCTTAGCCACAAGAGACGCCGGGCTGAGACGGCCGACACCATGGAGCTCGCCGAAGTTCTCAGGAGATCGTGCAGCGTGTCCGCGCTGTAAGCGACTACCGCCTCTAGACGTCCGGCCTGTCTGGCTTCTTCTTTCGACAGGCCCTCATTGGCGAGCAGTTGCTGTTCCCAACGCAGGCCTGCCCGTAGGGCAAAGTTACTACAGATCACTGCTCGGGCCCCCAGAGCGGAAACCTCGAAAATGTTCTTCAATTGAATTTCCAACTTGCGATCCTGTAGATCCTTCAACGCCGTAGTGCCCGTGACCGGAATAGTCGTCCTCTTTGTCACCGCCGACACCGCAGCATCCACTTTCGGAACCCGCAACACTCCAGAGCCTCCTCTGGCAAGGGATAGAGTTTATCCATGGCCTTCATAACCTTCAGACCTAGGTCTGGGGTATCCCATTCCCGAAAGAGAAGGTCCGTCGACGAGAAGTGAAAGGGGAAAGTGGTAGGGGGGCCACTCAAACCAGCAACACTGGATCCATTGAGCCCAGCCTAGACTCCGCAGGCAGAGTATCGATCCCTAATTCCCCCAAAATGGCGGGAATAAGGGGGGGCAACTCTTCCCGACGGAAGAGGCGTATCACCCTCGGGTCGTCCCCCTCGGACGTCTGACCTTGTTGCACTGTCCCCTGCGCAGGTATTCCATCTCCCTCTGCCCCCCTCGGGGGTGGGGAGGGGACCCCATGATCCTCGGGGTCCGCCGAGACATCGGAGGACTCCGTGTTCTCCATGGGGGGAAGGGCCTGAAGAGGCCGCTTGGCTTTGGAGGCTCCCACCTTCTCCCCTGTACCTGGCCGAGACTCGCCCGTTGAAGGTGGGACCCCTGGGGACCCCTGACGGGGAGACCGTCTCTTGCCGGCTTTGCGGGCCTTAAAAGGCCTTATGCATTGCAAGGATAAATCCTGACGAGAAAGAGGATCAGGAATTCTCTGTATCAGTAGTATCAGCATCGGGTCCCTCCCCCCCCTGCTGCCGTGACCGGGGACTCCAGCCACGAAACCAGGCATTGCGGGTAGAGGGGTAGGTAGGGAATTCTGGGCCCCTTCCGCGATAGGAGCATCTGTGCGGGCCGCAGGTAAAATGGAGGGTTTTCATGCGCTCCGTGAGGCTGGCCTAGGAGAAAACGGGGGATGCTCCCCGACCGCGAGTGTGCACCGACGAACCAGCAGCCCCCGAACCGCCCCCGACGATCCCTCACCTCCGGGGATGCAGGCTGAGCACAGCCCATCCCACGAGAGGCGCGCGCTAGCAGAGCCACAGGCCGTGCAGGCCATGCCTCGTGGCATGCCGGCTCTGCTGAAACTACCTTGAAAACGTGCGAAAACAATTAAAACGACCGAGTGGGAAGGGGAGGGAGGCGGGTGGGGGGGGGGGGGGGGGGGGAGAAAACGCCACCGCGGTAAGACCGGAGAATCTTGAAAACAAAACCTTTTTTTTTTGTACCTCCGAAGCTGTCCCTCGACGAGTGCTGGATCGGTCCTGCGGGGGTGAGTGAGCCGGGCTCCCTGGTATCACCCCTGCTGGGCTTGATGAAGCGGGGTCCTCGCCCCTTGCCCCAGCAACCTGCTCGACTAGGGGGGATGGTCCCCTCAGGACCTAGCAAACCCCCTGGGAACCACGGACCTTTCTTCCTCCAAAACTGTTTTTTTTTTTTTTCTTCAATAAACTTAAACAAAGGAAAGATGCAAACAGGAGCAAACAATCCCCTGACTGACTATCCTCCCTAAGTCTTTTTTTTTTTTTTCCCCCAGGCTGTGGGATCTGCACCCAGACCAGCTGCTGGAGACAGAGAAATACTGGCAGGCTGTGGGTGGCACCCTGGTATATATGGCAGAGCCTGTCAAATCTTGCTCTGTCTCCACTGCTGGTGCGGAGGCAAAACCCAGGAGTCTGGACTGATCTGGTACGTACAGGGAATATGTGCTTGCAGGGCCAGTCATACTCTAGTTACTCTAAACAAAACTTTCCTTGTTTTTTTGGGAACTACAAGTCTGCAGGCAACAATTCTGCTGAAATTCCTTTGATTCAGTGTTAATGTATATTCAAAATTCAATAAATAAGATTATAGAGGGAAAATTTAAACATAATCTATAACAAAGAATTAATTTTTATACTGTGTTTTTATAAACTATAGTACTTACGCAGCAGAATATTCAAACAGACCATAATAGGGGTTGAACATTTCTTTAGAAATTAGGAAAAACCATTCTCTGGCCACTCCTCCATAATCTAAGCCTTTTTCATTGTCAAATTCAATCCAAAGCCGGGCTTTAAGGAGATCTGCTCTTTTAATGGCTAAAATTCTTCTATAAGAATCTTCAAGAATTGCAGAACGACGCAATTTCATTTCAAATCGATTTGGAATATCAGTCTGAAAAGCAAAGAGTTAATCCCATGATTGTAATATAACAGTTAACAGCAAAGCATATACTTACTAATACAGTACTTCTATGTATAAATACTAATACAGTACTTCTATGTATAAAAGAAAAACACGATTACTCTGTATAGAGTACATATCAGTTTCTAATCCATTAATGTACACTGTGAAAGGATACACTACATTACATTTGACAGTTAAAGATTTATCCTGTTATTTTGCAGAGAAAAAAATCATATACAAATAAACCACAGTGCCAATAAAACTATTGCTAGAGTTCTCCAAATATAGTTCTAGTCCTGGATACATGTTTGTTAGAAGTATCGCCAATTTAAGTGGCATCGAGCTATTCATGGCCAAAATCTGTGATTTGACTTAAAACTTATGAGTGCACTAGTGTAACCATGATGAACTTGGCAGCCCTAAATCTAGATTGGCTGAGTTAAACCACCATTTGGTTACAAATGGTATTCCAATGAACAGTATCTCATTTTGCAAAACAGTTGTTTTGCCCAGTCTCTCAAGATCTGATAAGAATCAGACTGGATAGGCTGCTGATGTATTAAACACATGCAAACATTTAGTTTATGAAACTGACCTTTGTGTTAACAAAAACGTTGAATTTGATCAAATTCTACCCCAGGCCACCGGGTAGGCAAATTGTCAATACTTGTTAGCCCACAGAAAAAAAGCAGTGGCCTGTATACACAATAAATGAGAAAGTATCCATGCTTGTCATGGTATAACACCTTGCTACCCACTTGTGCTGAAAGCCAATGATTCCCACAGCCTTATCCCCCGCTTTGCCTGTAATTGTTCCTCACAACTCCTTCTCAGAGCCTGCTCAATAGCTTGGCTATCTGGGAATTCAGCATCCAGTAAAGGCTTCAATGCTCTCTATAAAGTGCAACCCTTGCCTAAAAGTCTTCACAGAATGGAAGCTAATCATACCATTGAATCTTCACATTTAAATGGACTTTAGTCAAAAATTGGTGGTCTCAGGCAAATGGGCCACAGATAAATTCAACACCTGTAACTGTTAGGCACAAGAACTGCTGAAAGAAGTTATACACAAAGTAGGAGCTATGAGGTCAATTTTCAAGGATTTAAGGGTCTAACTTTAGGCGTCATGATCCTAAACAGGCCCTTTTAAAAATTCACAAGGACTGAATACCTAAATGTAGGCCTCTAAAAAGTAGGAGGCTAGAGGTGTGGGGTGAGGCTGGGGAAAGAAATCTAGGTGCTTAGCACTGATTTTCAGCATTAGACACCTAATGTAGGAGCCTAACTCCAGGAAAACAAATAGCAGGCTTAAATTTAGGTACCTAAATTTAACTGAATTTTCATCTGAAAATTTAGGTTTAGCAGAAAATAGACAATTTAGGATCTCAGGTTTTATGTTTTTTTTATCAGCATCTTAGGTGCCAACTCTCAAATATCAAATAAGAAGTTATAATGCCAGCTTGGGACATCTTCAAAGTTCACATTCCAAATGTCTAAAATCAGGCTAATTGGTAATCTGGATTATTAGTGATAGTCTGAAGGTCACAACTACCTCTCTGTACATTTGTTTCTAAGACCTTAAGAATTCCTAGATAGGACAATATTTATTTATTTTATTTAATTTTTTTGAGTTGGTTAGAACAATGGATTGTTCTAACCAACTCAAGCTGAAAGGCAATAGTGACAAGTTTCTGAAAATGCAAATTCTCTATCGGGCCAATTTTAAAAGGCCCGCGCGCGTAAAAATTGGGGGTTACTTGCATGGCTGGGCCCTGCGCGTGCTTCCTTGTATTTTCAAAAAGCCCAGCCATACACTTAACCCCCGATACACGCCAAAGTGCTGGGCCAGAAGAAAGGGGTCAGTGGTCCGGGATTGGCCAGGACAGAGCCATTAGACGCTGTCCTGGGGAAGTGTACGCCAGTAGCTAGCCTGCTTGCAGAAGATACTTTTGCTCCAGAGGAGCAGTAAAGCAAATGTTGCTTACCTGTAACAGGTGTTCTCACAGGACAGCAGGAGGTTAGTCCTCACATATGGGTGACATCATCAGGATGGAGCCCAATCTCGGAAAACTTCTGTCAAAGTTTCCAGAACTTTGACTGGCCCCTACTGGGCATGCCCAGCATGGCACTAACCCTGTAGCCAGCAAGGGTTCCCCTTCAGTCTTATTTGAAAGCTACAGGCAGTGCTGATAAATAAAATAACAAAATGTTACCAACCCAACACCGCGGGGCGGCGGGCGGATTTCGTGAGGACTAACATCCTGCTGTCCTGTGAGAACACCTGTTACAGGTAAGCAACATTTGCTTTCTCACAGGACAAGCAGGATGGTAGTCCTCACATATGGGTGAGTATCGAGCTGAGGATTTCCGAACATGCACCAAATGTACCCAAAGGCGTGCAACAGGCACAACTGGGGCGGAGTTTGGTAGAGGGCATTCTGAACCCCACCGGGCAGGCGGAAGGGTGTTGGTACATCATGTTGTAAACTGGTTACGAAGGACAGACTGGCCTAAGATGGAATCTTGCCTTCCGGCTTTGTCCAAGCAATAGTGGGCTGCAAAGAGAACTCCAGGTAGCAGCCCTGCAAATGTCAGGAAGCGGCACCGATCGTAGGTGTGCTACTGAAGTTGCCATGGCCCTCACAGAGTGTTGCTTTAACACGGTCTTGGAATGGAATGCCCGCTTGCTGATAGCAAAAGGATATGCAGTCTGCCAACCAGGAGGAGAGAGTCTGCTTGCCCACAGGCTTCCCTAACTTGTTAGGGTGGAAAGAGACGAACAATTGAGTGCTTTCCCTGTGGGCAGCTGTACGGTCTAGGTAAAACGCTAGAGCCCGTTTACAGTCAAGGGTATGCAGAGCCTGTTCTCCTGGGTTGGCATGGGGCCTGGGAAAAAAAACAGGTAGTATGATGGATTGATTAAGATGAAAATCCGAAACTACATTAGGTAAGAATTTAGGGTGAGTGTGGAGTACCACCCAGTCCTGCAGAAGTTTAGTGTAAGGCGGATAGGTAACTAGAGCCTGCCATTCACTAACTCTGCAAGCTGAAGTGATAGCCAAAAGGAAAATCACTTTCCATGTAAGATATCTAACTTCACAAGAGTGAAGAGGCTCGAACAGTGGTTTCATGAGCCGACCCAAAACCAGATTAAGGTCCCAAGAAGGGGCTGGAGGACATAGTGGACGCTTGATATGGAGCAAGCCCTTCAAAAAGCGTGTTACAAGGGGTTGTACTGATACAGGGACATCCCCGACACCTTTATGGAAGGCGGCTACCGCACTGACATGCATTCTGATGGAGGAAGTCTTTAGACCTGACTCAGATAGATGCCAGAGATAGTCCAGAAACTTTGGGATTGGACAGGAAAGGGTGTCAAGGGACTATGACATGAACCTTTTCCATTTGTAAGAGTAAGATTTTCTCGTGGAAGGCTTCCGTGAAGCAATCAAGACACGGGAAACTGGTTCAGAAAGGTTAAGTGGTTGAAGGATTAACCTTTCAACATCCATGCCGTCAGGGATAAGGTGTGAAGATTGGGATGGCCCAAGCACCCGTCATTCTGAGTGATCAGAAGTGGGTCCTTCCCTGAAGTATTGGAAACCACACTTGGCGTGGCCAGAGAGGTGCTATCAGGATCATGGTTCCCTTGTCCTGACATAACTTCACGAGAATCTTTGAGAGAAGAGGAAGTGGAGGGAATGCATAGAGCAGACCAGTTGTCCACGAGAGGGAGAATGCGTCTCTGGGTCGAGAGAGTTTGCTGCGAATGAGAGAGCAGTAGTTTTCCACTTTGCGGTTTTGTGGGATGCAAAGAGGTCTATTCGAGGATATCCCCACTGTTGAAAAATGGAGTTCGCTACTGAGGGGTTGAGAGACCACTCGTGCGATTGAAAGATGCGACTCAGCTTGTCTGCCAGCACATTGTCCACTCCCGGTAAGTAGGTGTCCTTGAGGTACATCGAATGGGAGAGAGCTTCTACCCATATCTGTGCAGCTTCCTGACACAGAAGGAAGGAGCCCGTACCTCCCTGCTTGTTGATGTACCACATGGCCACCTGGTTGTCTGTCTGGATCAGGATGACTTGATTTGAGAGGCGATCCTGAAAAGCCCTGAGAGCATATCTGATTGCTCGACGTTCCAGGAAATTTATTTCGTGTTTGGCTTCCTCTGGAGACCAAGAGCCTTGTGTCTGCAGATCGGCTACGTGGGCTTCCCACTCAAGGTTGGAAGCGTCGGTGGTGAGAATGATTTGAGGATTTGGAACCTGGATGGGCAATCCTTGGAGGAGATTGGTCTGATTTTTCCACCATGCAAAAGACAGACTGAGTGAGAACATAAGAACATAAGAAAATGCCATACTGGGTCAGACCAAGAGTCCATCAAGCCCAGCATCCTGTTTCCAACAGTGGCCAATCCAGGCCATAAGAACCTGGCAAGTACCCAAAAACTAAGTCTATTCCATGTAACCATTGCTAATGGCAGTGGCTATTCTCTAAGTGAACTTAATAGCAGCTAATGGACTTCTCCTCCAAGAACTTATCCAATCCTTTTTTAAACACAGCTATACTAACTGCACGAACCACATTCTCTGGCAACAAATTCCAGAGTTTAATTGTGCGTTGAGTAAAAAAGAACTTTCTCCGATTAGTTTTAAATGTGCCCCATGCTAACTTCATGGAGTGCCCCCTAGTCTTTCTACTATCCGAAAGAGTAAATAACCGATTCACATCTACCCGTTCTAGACCTCTCATGATTTTAAACACCTCTATCATATCCCCCCTCAGTCGTCTCTTCTCCAAGCTGAAAAGTCCTAACCTCTTTAGTCTTTCCTCATAGGGGAGTTGTTCCATTCCCCTTATCATTTTGGTAGCCCTTCTCTGTACCTTCTCCATCGCAATTATATCTTTTTTGAGATGCGGCGACCAGAATTGTACACAGTATTCAAGGTGCGGCCTCACCATGGAGCGATACAGAGGCATTATGACATTTTCCGTTTTATTCATCATTCCTTTTCTAATAATTCCCAACATTCTGTTTGCTTTTTTGACTGCCGCAGCAGTGACGTGGACAATGGCCGACAGAGGCTGAATATCTTGAGTCCATTGAGACCTCAGAGTCCAGTGCATGAGTCTCATGGCCAAGCGGGCCATTGGTATGACATGGACTGAGGACGCCATGTGTCCCAGGAGGACGAGAAATTGGCGTGCAGTTGCAGAGTGCTGAGACTGCAGCTGGTGAGCAAGAGATACAAGAGTCAGTGCTTGTTGACGAGGCAGGAAAGCCTTTGCCTGTAAGGTATCCAAGTCTGCCCCAATGAATGACAAGGTTTGAGATGGGACTAAGTAGGATTTGTCATAAATGACGAGAAATCCTAACGAAATTAGAGTATGTAAGGTTAGTTTGAGGGACGACAGAGCGGCTTGCTGAATGGGAGCCCTGATTAACCAGTCGTCCAGACAGGGGTAGACGTGAACACCTTGTGTCCTGAGGAAGACTGCGATGACTACGAGGCATTTTGTAAAGACTCGTGGTGCAGATGCTAGGCCGAATGGAAGCACTCGGTATTGATAGTGCTTGGGGCCTACTAGGAACCTCAGGTACTTGCGATAAGCTGGACTTATTGCAATATGGGTGTATGCGTCCTGGAGGTCCAGAGAGCAGAGCCAGTCTCCTCCTCTTTGTAGAAGAGATCCCAAGGTGACCATCTTGAACTTTTCTCGCTGGAGGTACTTGTTGAGGGCCCATAGGTCCACAATAGGACAGACACCTCCCGATTTTTGGGGATTAGGAAGTACCGGGAATAGAACCCTAGGCCTTGCTGAGAGTATGGAACGGGTTCTATTGCTCTTGACTGGAGAAGGAGGGAAACCTCTTGATCCAGAAGAATGGAGTGTTCGGATGTTCTCCACATCTGTAGAGGTGGGGAGTCCAGTGGCAGGGCGAGAAAGTTCAGATGGTAACCCTGAGCAATGATTGCCAATATCCATTGGTCGGATGTGATTGAATGCCACATGTTGTGGCAGTGGCACAATCGACCTCCCACTGCTATTGCAACAGAGGAATCTGGCTGCTGCTCTCTGAGTGGAAGTCAAAAACCTGAAGCAGGTCCTGGTTGAGGAGCTGCTTATGGTTTTTGTTTACAGGCTTGACGAGACTACGGTTTTTGATAAGGTCTCGTGGCACGGGATCTGGTTGGTGGTGGGTAAGACTTCTTCGGGCGGAAGAATGACTTCTTAAGAGTCCTTTCTGAAGGGCTGTTTTGAGGAGAAGTTGGAAGGCATCAAAGAGAGCTGTCTTAGGGTCTCATGATGGTCCTTTAATTCTGCCACCATCAGCCAGGCCCGTCTCGCCGAAATAGCAGCTGCAGACACTCTGGTAGAAGTGTCAAAAATGTCATAAAATGTTCTAATCTCATGCTTGCCTGCCTCAAAACCTTTGTTTAGTAGAGTTTGTAATTGTTCTTGAAATTGCTGAGGCAGGGAGTCTGAGAAGTCCTGTATCTGCTTAAAAATGACCCTGCTATATTGAGTTATATAAAGCTGATAGGTGGCAATTTGGGAGATGAGCATGGCCCCTTGGAATACTTGGCGACCAATGTTATCTAGGAACAGACGAGTGAGGCTTTGACCTCTTTGCCCTCTTTTGTGCAGACTCTACCACGACTGAGTGGTGATCAAGCTGTGATTTTTGAAAACCTGGGGCTGACTGCACCAAATAGGTAGTGTCAGCTTTCCTATGTACTGGAGCAATTGATCCAGGATGTTCCCAGTTCTTCTTGAGGAGATCAAGAAGTACCTGATGGATTTGAATAGAGGTAATTCTCTTGGGGGCATCCAGGAATTGGAGCAACTCCATCATCTGGTGCCTATCATCCTGTTCCATCTGTAATTGAAAGGGAACCAATTTAGACTTTTCCTTCACAAAGTTTATAAAGGAGAGGTCCTCTGGAGGAGAACGCTTCCTACTCTCAGTGGGTGAAGGTAAATCATCGGTGTCTGTTGAGGTATCATCAGTCCTGGTATCATAAGGATCGGCACCCGCCCCTCTAGGAACTAGAGGGGGACATGGTGGTTGGATGCCTGAAGTTCCCGGTCTAGGCTCCAAAGGAATCTGAGGAATTATCGGCGGCACCGATGATGGCATCGAAGGCACCGATGCAGGCATCGATGGATGACTCGGTGATGCTGACGGACGTATCGGCACCGATGGATGGGTCAGTGGCGAGGGACGTATTGGCATCGATGGCTGAGGCAGAACTCCCGATGGAGGGATGCAGAACGATGTTTCTCCTCCCGATGATGCTGTCAGTGGGGAGGGCATCAGAGCCATCGGTGGAAAAGCAGCCGTCAGCGCTTCCATCCTGGATAGCAGCGGTGCCAGTGCTGTCTGAATCGGGTCAATGATCAGTTCCACAGGCGGTGCCGGTGTTGGTGCCGGAGGAACCTGAAGATGTTGCATCACCTTGTCGATTGCCGCCTGAACCATCCGGTCCAGTTCTTCTTGGAGACCTGGAGCAAGCAGCCCCGGCTCCGGAACAGAAGAAGGAGGCAGAGACATAGCTGGAGAGACCACCGTTAAAGGCGTAGTCGCGGCTCCCGATCCCCGATTGGGTGAGGGTTGCTTCGGTGACCCGGTCGCAGGAATGGTTAGTGCTTTTCCTGGACGGGGTTTCTTCGACAGCGGCTCGGACAATGGCGAGGTCGATGATTTCGCTCCCTCGATGGTCCGAGTCTTACGGTGTCAATGGTGATGTTTCTCCCTTCGATCCCCTCGATCCTGAGAGGGAGCAGAGGGTGTCAATGGCCGAGAAGTCGTTGATGCTGGTCGGTCACCGGTCGGTGGTCGATGCTGGCGTGAAGTTGACAGTGCCGGTTCCGACGACGTCGATGCAATGGACGGAGTCGGGGTTTGAGCACGGAAGAGATGTTTCATCTTCTCCACTCTGGCCTTGCGACCCTTCGGTGTCATTAGGGGCACATTTGGTGCAGATCAAGACATCGTGCTCACGACCTAGACACATTACACAGACTTTATAGGGGTTTGTGATAGACATGGTGCGGGTACATTCCGGGCACCGATGAAACCCCGACGCTATGGTCATGGAAAAAAATCGAGCCGCGGTACGGTCGACGGCCAGTAGGCCGCGAGGGCCAAACCCGACAGTAATCAACGGGAAACAGGTAAAGATTTACCGGAGTACCGCGGACTGAGAAAAGTTAGAGGAGGGACCCGTGTGGGGCAAAGCAAAATTGCTTACCTTGTAATAGGTGTTATCCCAGGACAGCAGGATGTAGTCCTCACATATGGGTGACGTCATTCATGGAGCCCTTAAGCGGGAAAAACTTCTGGCAAGTTTCTAGAAGCTTTTAACTGGCTGCCTGAGGCTACCGAGCATGCCCGGCATGCCATGATATTCCCTGCCACAGGGGTCTCACTTCAGTCTTGTATGTAGCAATAAGCGATAGCAAAATTAAAATAATAAAGTCTGAGGCCCAACTCCGCGGGATGGCGGGTGGGTTCCGTGAGGACTACATCCTGCTGTCCTGGGATAACACCTATTACAAGGTAAGCAATTTTGCTTTATCCCAGGACAAGCAGGATGCTAGTCCTCACATATGGGTGATTAGCAAGCTAGAGGCTGAGTCATTGTCCATGCAGGTAACTGGAATGCCTTGTTGAAGAAATGAGTCAGCCGAAGATCACAGCAGATTGGATGTAGAAGGAGTTGGAAACAAGTTCTTTAAGACAGATTGTCCATAGGCTGAATCCTGTCGTCCTTCCTTGTCCAAACAGTAATGAGCTGCAAAGGTGTGAAGAGAACTCCATGTTGCTGCTTTACAAATGTCAATGATTGGCACTGAACGAAAATGTGCTACTGAGGTTGACATTGCTCTTACTGAATGTGCCTTTACTCGCCCTTGGAGAGGAAGGCCTGCTTTTTCATAGCAAAACTGTATGCAATCTGCTAACCAATTGGATAGAGTATGCTTTCCCACTGCTTTACCTGGCTTATTTGGGTCATAAGAGACAAAAAGCTGATTGGATTTTCTGAGGGACGTAGTGCAATTCAAATAAAAAGACAATGCACGTTTACAGTCCAAAGTGTGTAAAGCTCTTTCCCCTTGGTGAGAGTGAGGCTTGGAAAGAATGTGGGTAAAACTATAGATTGGTTTAAGTGGAATTCCGTAACTACCTTAGGAAGGAATTTTGGGTGTGTTCGGAGAACCACTCTGTCATGGAGAAACTTTGTATAAGGTTCATACGTGACAAGTGCTTGTAACTCACTAACCCTTCTAGCTGATGTAATGGCTATGAGGAAAATAGTTTTCCATGTGAGAAATTTAAGTTCACAGGAATCTATGGGTTCGAAAGGAGAACGCATTAATCCTGTTAAAACCAGATTCAGGTCCCATTGCGTGACTGGAGGCCGAATTGGTGGTTTAAGGTGAGTTAGACCTCTCATGAATCTACTGACGAGAGGTTGAGTGGATATAGGTGCATCTCCTATCTTGTTATGATAAGCTGAGATTGCGCTCAAATGCACTCTGATTGACGATGTCTGCAGACCAGAGTTTGAGAGATAGTACAAATAATCTAGAAGAGAAGTTGTGGGGCAAGTGAAAGGATCAATATTGTTTTGCTTGCACCAGAAAGTAAACAGTTTCCATTTGAAAGAATAATTCCTTCGTGTGGAAGGTTTGCGTGAAGCTATAAGCACTTGAGAAACATTAGTTGAAAGATTGAGTGATTGTAGGATTAAGCTTTCAACATCCATGCAGTCAGGGATAGGGATTGAAGGTTGGGATGGTGCAACCGACCCTGATCCTGAGTGATGAGATTGGGAGCTACTCCCAGGCGTATGGGATCCCTGACTGACAGGTCTAGCAGTGTGGGAAACCATACTTGTGGAGGCCAATATGGGGCTATGAGTATCATGGACCCTTTGTCCTGTTGTAGCTTCACCAACGTCTTGGTGATAAGCGGTATTGGAGGATATGCATATAGTAGACCTGAGTTCCAAGGGTGAGCAAAGGCGTCCTTGGCTGGTTGGTTCTTCTGTTTGTGCAGAGAACAGAAGTTGTCCACTTTGTGGTTCAGATGCGACGCAAAGAGGTCTGTTGTTGGTTGTCCCCAATATTGGAATATTTTGGTCGCAATGGAGGGATTTAGAGACCATTCGTGTGGTTGGAACTGGCGACTGAGTCGGTCTGCTAGTACATTTTGAATCCCTGCTAGATAAGTGGCCTGTAGGAACATTGAGTGGTTCAAGGCCCAGTCCCAAATTTGTGCAGCTTCCTGACAAAGGAGATACGAGCCCGTACCTCCCTGTTTGTTGATGTACCACATGGCTACAGTATTGTCCGTCTGGATTAGCACAGTCTTGTGTGAAAGGCAGTCCTTGAACGCATGCAGCGCATAACGTATAGCTCGAAGTTCCAGAAAATTGATTTGATATGTGGCTTCGAGTTTTGTCCAAGTTCCTTGAGTTCGAAGAGAGTTTACATGAGCTCCCCATCCCAAGGTGGATGCATCTGTAGTTAATGTTATCTGAGGGATCGGTTTTTGGAAGGGTAGGCCCTTGTGCAAATTGTCCTTGATTGTCCACCATTGTAGCGAGGCGCGTAGTTGGAGGGTTACTTGGATTTGATAATGCAGTGGTTGAATGGCTTGGATCCACTGTGATCGAAGAGTCCATTGGGTGAGTCTCATGGCAAGTCTTGCCATAGGAGTGACGTGAACCGTTGAAGCCATGTGGCCTAGTAAGATTAGAAACTGATGAGCTGTCACTTGCGGTTGTATGGATATGGAGTACGCCAACTGGGACAGTGTGAGTGCACGGTCTTCTGGAAGAAAAGCTTGTGCAAGGTTTGTGTTTAATTCTGCTCCTATGAATTGGAGTAGATGAGACGGGTGCAGGTGGGATTTTTGATAATTGATGAGAAATCCCAGTTTGTGAAGTAACTGTATTGTGTAATGTAGAGAAGTTAGTGCTCCTTGTTGTGAATGACTTTTATTAGCCAATCGTCGAGATAAGGAAAAACATGAACACCTTGTTTGTGCAAATGTCCTGCTATCACTGCTAGGCATTTGGTGAATACTCTGGGAGCTGAGGCTAGGCCGAATGGCAAGACTTTGTATTGGAAATGTTGATGTCCTACCGTGAATCGGAGGTACTTGCGATGAGGCGGGAATATTGGAATGTGAGTATATGCATCTTGAAGATCCAGAGAACAAAGCCAATCCCCTTTTTGTATGAGTGGAAGCATGGTGCCTAGGGACAGCATCCTGAATTTTTCTTTTCTTAGAAATTTGTTGAGATTTCTGAGATCTAGAATGGGACGTAGGCCTCCGGTTTTCTTTGGAATGAGGAAATACCGGGAATAGAATCCTCTTCCCTTCTGAGCGTGTGGTACGTGTTCCACCGCTTTTGATTTCAGAAGAGCAGATAATTCTGTTTGTAATTGAGGAATATGTTCAAGATGGGAGTTTTGTGGTGGAAACTCCTGAGGGAGAGATGTGAAGTCTAGGCGGTAACCTTGGTGAACGATGGACAGGACCCAGTGATCTGTTGTAATGTTTGTCCATTCTTTGTAAAATTGGGAAATTCTCCCTCCAACTGGCAATTCGGGATAAGGATTGGGTAGTTGGCTCTGCACTCTGGGATGACTTTCAAAAACCCGAGGTGGAAGCTATTTGAGGCGGAGGCTGTGGCTTTGAAGACCGTTGCTGTCTTTGTTGTGGACGTTGTTGAGTCCTTGGAGGCCGTGATCTGGAGGCCTGAGGATAATATCTCCTTGGTCGGTAGAAACGACGTTTAGTGTCCCTACGTGGTGGCCTGCGGGTTGGATGAGTTGCAGTGTCATGTGATAAAGTGGAGAGTTGCTTCAAGGTTTCTGAGTGTTCTCGAAGCTGTGCCACAGCATCTTGTACCTTTGTGCCAAACAAATTATCTCCTTGGCACGGTAGGTCCACTAATTTGTCTTGGACTTCAGGACGTAGATCTGAAGCCTTTAGCCAGGCCCATCTTCGTGCGCTGATGCCAGATGCCGCAGTTCTTGATGAGGTTTCGAAAGCATCATAAGCTGCCCTTACCTCGTGCTTTCCAGCATCTAGGCCTTTCTGCACAATTTGCTGTGCTGCCTCTTGTTGTTGCTGAGGCAGGGATGGTAGAAACTCTTCTATTTGTTTCCAGAGATTTCTCTGGTGCTGCGTCATATAAAGCTGATATGCAGCAATCTTAGAGTTTAGGATAGCTCCCTGGAAAATTTTCCTTCCCATGAGGTCTAAAAATCTGCTGTCCTTCCCTGGAGGGATTGAAACATGTGTTCTGGATCTGCGTGACTTCTTTTGAGCAGATTCTACTACTAGGGAGTTGTGAGGGAGTTGAGGTTTTTCAAAACCTGGGGCTGCTTGAACCAGATACGTAGAGTCTACTCTCCTGTTTACTCCAGGGGTTGTGCAAGGGTGTTCCCATATTCTTTGCTGAAGCTGTAAAAGCACTTCATGCACTGGGATGGCCAAATTATGTTTTGGAGGATCCACAAATTGTAGTATTTCCAACGTCTGTTGTCATTCATCTTTTTCGGCCTGGAGTTGAAATGGGATGGACTTGGACATTTCCTGAATAAAAGAGGAAAATGACAGGTCCTCTGGAGGTGACTGCTTTTTAGCTTGAGGTGGAGTATTCTCAGATGAAAAATCCTCTGAGGAATGCTCTGATTGTGTGTCTGACCATGTGTCCGAGGTAGGTTGGTAATGATGAGGCTCCAGCCTTTTAGATGGGGGAACTCCTGATGGTCCTTGTAAGGGATCTTGAATATCTGGAGAACCGTCACTGCCTTCATCCTCCATTTCCTGTTCGTCAGGTCCTGTAAGTAAGGATGTTAAAAGGTCTTGATACCTTTTAGTGAGTATAGCATGTAGTCTTCTCTCAGAAGAGGCTTCTGGAACTGGCATGGAAGTATGTTTATATTTTCCTGATGCCTTTTTTGTTGAAGTAATTTTTTCTTGTACAGGTGCTCTAGTTGGAGCTAGAGTGTATAGAGGCATCGATTGAGAAGTAGTTGGAATCGATGAAGTAAGGAATGTAAACATGGAGATGGGAACCATTGATGAAATGGGTCTAGAAGCCATCGTGGTCATCGAGGTTTGTGAGATTATCGATGTCATCGATGGTTCTTGCAGCGCGAATGGTACTGTCATCGAAGAGGTAGTGTACGGCATCGAGGAAGTCATTGCGTACATCGGCGATGATGGGGTCGCCGGCATCGGCTGGGTAGCCGGCATTGCGGTTGAAATCATCGGCAAGTCTGCCGGCATCGACAGGGCTGTTTCCATAGACACTGTAGCCGGTGTCGGCATCGACATCGATGTCGGCATCGACCTGGTGGTCGGCATCGACACAGTGGTCAGCATCGACACAGTGGTCGGCATCGGCGATGATGCCAGTATTTTATCCTTGAGGGCATCGGTGACTATCTGCTTGATCAACGTGGTTAAGTCTGTAACCGATGTCGATGGCATCGATTCCTGTCCGGATGTTACGGAGGTCGATGAAATTTTTTGTTTTTTAGGTACCGGTTCCTCCGGCGGTGGTAACTGAGGAATGGAACGGTGCCGTCGGTGCTTATGTTTTGAACGAGTATCAGATACCGACCTTGTCGATGACGCGGAGGGTGTTGGAGAGGAGGCATCCCCGGAACCCTCAGGAATTCTTTTCTTTATTAAGATCTTTTTTGTGATGCCCACTGGTGAGGATTTTGTGGAAGTCGTCGGCGATGGCATTGTCTGAATTTGAAAAATTTGTGCCATCTTTTCATGACGAAGCTTCCTACCTTTCACCGTCATTTCCTGGCATTGAGTACAAGCCGCGATGTCATGGTCTCCACCAAGACAGCGAACGCACTCGACATGCGGGTCCGTTATGGACATAGTCCGGTTGCAGGCCGGGCACTTTTTGAAGCCCGAAGTCTTTTCAGTCGACATCCGTCGATGAATATGATGTTTCTCTTGGCGAAAAACGTATCGTTTTTGTCACCAGCCGGTGACAAATGGAGTGAGACCCGTAAAGGGCAAAAAGTGTTATAAAACTTTTCTAGTTGTGAGGTAACTCACAGGGCTCCTATGAACCGCGATGCAGTTAGCAGCGCGGAAAAAAGACTGAAGTGAGACCCCTGTGGCAGGGAATATCATGGTATGCCGGGCATGCTCAGTAGCCTCAGGCAGCCAGTTAAAAGCTTCTAGAAACTTGCCAGAAGTTTTTCCCGCTTAAGGGCTCCGTGAATAATGTCACCCATATGTGAGGACTAGCATCCTGCTTGTGCTGGGATAATTTAATTTTTAGTAATTCTGTGAGGAAAATTCCTGTCAGGAATCTCTTCAGAGCTCTTTTACCGCGAGGCTACTGCTGCGCGGAAAAAAGAAGACTGAAGGGAGACCCCTGCTGGCTTAGTGCCATGCTGGGCATGCCCAGTAGGGGCCAGTCAAAGGTCTGGAAACTTTGATAGAAGTTTTCCGTGATTGGGCTCCATCCTGATGATGTCACCCATATGTGAGGACTACCATCCTGCTTGTCCTGTAAGAAGTATGAAAACAAAAAAATAGGGGATAGTTAGGTTTAGGTTAGGGGTCGGGGAGGAGAGGGGAAAAGGTAGGAATGGTAGGGTTTAGGGTTAGGGAAGTTCCCTCCTTAACTGGAGTGGACTGGGGGGGAACTGGTCTAGGCCCGATCATGTTGCCGCACATACTTAATAAAATCTCATCCCCGCAAGAGTCGCAGGCCGCCTGCACATGCGCACATGGATGTTAAAATCCAGCGCACAAGTGTGTGCGGATATAAGAAAATTATTACTTACCTGCTAATTTTCGTTCCTGTAGTACCATGGATCAGTCCAGACCATGGGTTATGTCCCCAATCCAGCAGATGGAGTCAGCACAAGCTTCGAGGGGGCGTCACCATATATACTACTACCCCCTCTGCAGGAGTTCAGTATCGAGTATATCAAAGCCCGAGTAGAAATAGAACCCCTTTAGTGGATCAAGTTTATAAGAACCGGCAACAATAAACCGTGTAACCGTAATAGAAAAACTGGAACCGTCCTACCAACGGGTAGGACGCTGCGTAAACAGCACGCCAACGTGAAGGGGGCTGTGAGAAACAGTGCGACTGAGGAGCCGGGAAAGCCCTATCACACTACAGTCCCGTAGAGAAGAGTCGAGCAGGAAGGAAAAGACCCAAGTGCGGTGGGCGTCTGGACTGATCCATGGTACTACAGGAACGAAAATTAGCAGGTAAGTAATAATTTTCTTTTCCCTGTACGTACCTGGATCAGTCCAGACCATGGGATGTACCCAAGCTTCCCTAAATCGGGTGGGGTCCTGCGAGGCCTGCTCGGAGAACCTGTTCGCCAAAATGTCCCGTGACTGAGGAGGCGAGGTGCAGACGATAGTGCCTCGAGAACGTGTGTAACGATTTCCAGGTAGCTGCTCTGCAGATTTCCTGAGTAGAGACCGAACGAGCCTCCGCCCAGGAAGCCGCCTGAGAACGAGTAGAATGAGCTACAATGCCGGGCGGGGGAGACCGCCCCGCCCCAATGTATGAAGCAGCAATGCCCGCCTTCAACCACCTCGCAATGGTCGCTTTCGAGGCCTGAGACCCTTTCCTGGGACCAGACCAAAGCACGAAGAGATGATCCGAAATCCGGAACTCATTGGTAGCCTCCAGATAGAGACGCAGCGTGCGCCTGACATCCAATAGTCGGAGAGCCTTCGGCTCGGAGGAAGAAAAAGACGGCAATTCCACCGTCTGGTTCACATGGAATGCAGACACCACCTTTGGAAGGAAGGAAGGCACTGTGCGAAGCGACACTCCAGAGTCGGAGAAACGCAGGTAAGGCTCTCTACACGACAGAGCCTGCAGCTCCGAGATGCGGCGAGCGGAACAGATGGCCACCAGGAATACCGCTTTGAGGGTGAGATCCTTGATCGTAGCAGTGCTCAGCGGCTCGAACGGTGGTCCCGACAGGGAGCGAAGCACCAGGTTGAGACTCCAGGAGGGACACGGGTCCCGTACTGGAGGCCGCAAATGCTTGACCCCCTTGAGGAAACGCGCAATGTCCGGATGCTGTAGCAGGGAACCGCCATCACGCAACAGCGAACCCAGGGCGGCCACCTGCACCCGCAGAGAATTATAGGCGAGTCCTTTGTCCACCCCCGCCTGTAAGAACTGCAGGATCTGAGGTACCGAAGCCTTCGTAGGTCTCGTGTCCTGACTAGCACACCACAGCTCGAACACCTTCCAGACACGAACATAGGCCACCGACGTCGATGTCTTACGTGCCCGCAGTAGAGTGGACACTACCGCCTCCGGGTATCCCCGGCGCCGAAGGCGGCGCCTCTCAAAAGCCAGGCCGCAAGACAGAAGAGTTCTGCCTGATCGAAAAATACCGGGCCCTGACGTAAGAGACGGGGGAGGTGCCCCAGTCTGACTGGCCCGTCGATCACCAGTTGTATCAGGTCCGCGAACCAAGGCCGCCTGGGCCATTCCGGAGCGACGAAGATTACGGTCCCCTGATGACTTTCTATTCTGCGAAGCATTCTGCCCACCAGGGGCCATGGTGGAAACGCGTATAGAAGAAGATGAGACGGCCACGGAAGGGCCAGCGCATCCACTCCCTCCGCGCCGCGCTCTCTCCGGCGACTGAAGAAGCGAGGAGCCTTGGCGTTGAGAGCGGAGGCCATCAAATCCAAGTGGGGGGCACCCCAACGCCGGACTAGAAGTTGCATCGCTTCCTCGGACAGAGACCACTCTCCGGGGTCCAGCAGCTGACGACTGAGGAAGTCCGCCTGCACGTTGTCCACTCCGGCGATGTGCGAGGCCGCTAGTCGAACGAGATGACGCTCCGCCCATTGCATCAGCAGCGCCGCCTCTAGCGCTACTTGCGGGCTGCGCGTGCCGCCTTGGCGGTTGATGTAGGCCACGGTGGTAGCATTGTCTGATAGGATTCTGACCTCCCGGTTCCGAAGGAGCGGCAGAAAATGTCGCAGAGCTAGCCTGACCGCTCTGGTTTCCAGACGGTTGATGGACCACTTCGCCTCCACCGCGGACCACGTCCCCTGCGTGGCGCTTCGATCGCAGACCGCCCCCCAGCCCAGCAGACTGGCATCGGTGGTTACTATCACCCAATTGGGCAAGTCGAGAGACACTCCGTGGGCTAGACTCGACGGCTCCAGCCACCAGCCCAGGCTGTCCCTGGCCTTTTGTGGAAGTGGGAGAATCATCTGGTAGTCCTGCGAAACCGGTTTCCAACGGGAGAGGAGCGCCCACTGCAAGGGCCTGAGATGCGCAAACGCCCAGGGGACCATGTCGATGGTGGAACCCATCACCCCCAGGAGCTGGAGGTAGTCCCAGGAGGTGGGATCTTGCAAGGCAGAGAACCGCAGTACATGCTCCCGCAACGATTGCGCCTTGTCCTGACGCAGGAAGACTTTGCCCAGCCGGGTGTCGAAGGACGCTCCCAAAAAATCCAAGCGCTGCGAGGGTACGAGGGAGCTCTTGGAGAAGTTCACCACCCAGCCCAGGGACTGTAGAAACTGGACCACCCTGCGCACCGCTGCCTGTCCCTGGTTGAAGGACTTCGCCCGAATGAGCCAATCGTCCAAGTAGGGATGGACCAGCACGCCCTCCTTTCGAAGGGCTGCCGCCACAACGACCATGATCTTGGTAAAGGTACGCGGTGCCGTCGCCAATCCGAACGGGAGCGCTATGAACTGAAAGTGCTGGTCCAGGATCTTGAACCGGAGGAGACTGTGATGGTCCCGGCAGATGGGAATGTGCAGGTAGGCCTCCGTGAGGTCCAGAGAGGCGAGGAACTCCCCCCGATGTACCGCCGCAATCACGGACCGCAGTGTTTCCATGCGAAACCGGACCACTCGGAGGCACGTGTTGATTTCCTTGAGATCCAGGATGGGCCGGAAGGACCCGTCCTTCTTTGGCACGACGAAGTAAATGGAATAGTGGCCCGAGCCCACCTCTCCGGAGGGCACGGGGGCGATAGCCCCTATTTCCCGAAGTCTGTCCAACGTCGCCTGCACCGCCCGTCTCTTGAGCACCAACCCGCAGGGGGAGAAAATGAACCTTGCCTGTGGAGGACGGACAAATTCCAATGCGTAGCCGTGCTCTATGGTGTCCAGGACCCACTGGTCCGAGGTGATCTGCGCCCACTCCTGGTAGAAAAACGCCAGCCGTCCCCCAATTCTGGGACTGGCGGAGTGGGCGAGCCTGACATCATTGCGAAGGCTTAGGAGGGGGGTTACCTGCTCCGGGGGTGGTGCGGGCGGGCCTCCGTCCACGAAAGGAACGTGACCAGGTCTGTGGCCTGGAGGCGGCGGGCCTAGAGCCCGATGGCCTGTAGCTCCTGTAGCGCCGTTGCGCCCTGGCCCTGGTCCGGGAAGAGGCATATGCTCGCGAAGGCCGATATCTGTCCTCCGGCAGCCGATGAACCGCGTTGTCCCCCAGAGACTTGATGATCTGATCCAGGTCCTCCCCGAAGAGGAACTTACCTCTGAATGGAAGGGAGCCCAGACTCGACTTGGAGGACGTATCCGCCGCCCAGTTGCGAAGCCACAGGAGGCGCCGTGCCGCCACTACCGACACCATGGCTCTTGCTAGGATCCGAAACAGGTCGTACGAGGCATCCGCCCCATACGCCACCGCCGCTTCTAGCCTGTCCGCCTGGGCGGCCTCCTCCGCGGGCAGTTCCTGCGACGTGAGCAGCTGTTGTACCCAGAGAAGGCTCGCCCTCTGGGCCAGGGAACTGCACATTGCTGCCCGCATACCCAGAGCGGAGACCTCGAAGACCCTCTTCAGGAAAACCTCCAATTTGCGATCTTGCGTATCCCGCAAGGCCGCACCTCCTGTCACCGGTATCGTCGTCCTCTTCGTGACCGCCGACACCGCGGAGTCCACCTTCGGAGCCCTGAGGTCCAGGAAATCCTCCGGCAGGGGGTAGAGCTTTTCCATGGCCCGGCTGCCCTTCAGAGCAGCCTCCGGGGTATCCCATTCCCCAGTGAGGAGCTGCAGGAACGATTCGTGAATGGGAAAAGCCCGAGCCCTGGGCCGCCGGGCCGCCAGCACCGGGTCCCCCTTCTTTGAAGAAATGACGACTGCCGGCGCCACTGGAGCAGGCGGGTCCGGCGGTGGGTCCAGATCCAATTCCTGAATTATAAGTGGAATGAGGTCATCCAACTCGTCCCTCTGGAAGAGGCGCAGCGTGCGCGGGTCGTCACCCTCAGGCATGGAGTCTCCTTGTCCGCCATCCGGAGGATCAGACCCCGGATCCGCTGGTCCTGACACCGCTCCCACAGCCGCAGCCGAAAAGCGGGCCCGAGCTGGAGGGTGAACATGAGGGGCCCCCGCGCCCGCCGGGGCGGGGGGGGGCCTGTGCCGGGGGGGACGTCCGTGGGATCTTGGGAGGGGGAGGCCCCGCAGGAGTCTCCAACCCCTGGAGGTAGGCTGTGTGCATCAGCAAAACAAACTCCGGGGAAAACCCCGGCCTGCCCGAGGGGGCTCCAGGGGGGGGAACCCCCGTTGGACCCTGCCCCTGCGGGCCTTGCTCCGGCAATAAGAACGGCGGAGAAACCGCATCGCAATCCCCCTCCTCCAGCGCCTCTGGATCCTCCTCAGGGCGCTGTGCCTGCAAAATGGCCGCCGTTCCCGCCAGGAATGGGGGAGGGGCCGGCCCGCGCCTCCCGGGCATCGAAGAGAGCAACACCAAATCGGCGATGGACCGCGAGGTGCCTTCCCCCCCGGGAAGGCACCGGGCGCAGACGCCCTCGCGGGAGATCCTGGATCCCGGTTCGCCGCAGGCCGAGCAACGCGACGGCCGCGGCATCGGGAGCACCCCGCGAGAGCAACGCCGGCTGAGAGAAAAAAAAAAAAAAATAAATTGAGGCTCGGGAGGGTGGCCGCGCGAAAAACCGCCGCTGCGGGGGGGCCAGAAAGCCTGCACTGCCCGCTGAAGAAATCGGCGCGGGGGGGCCTTCCTGGCCTCACAACCCGGCAGAAGAAAAACTTTTCTGTGTGTCCCAGCAGCCCACGAGGCTGCCCGAGACACCAGCGCTGAAAGACCGTCACCACCGGCAGCCGCGAGGCCCCGGGGTTGGGGAGAGCTGCAAAGAAAAACGAACAACAAAATATATAATATCACTTACCCCGTCCTAACTACTAGCATTCAGCACCGGGAGGGGAAACAAACACAGGGGGTAAGCCACGCCTCCCCACAGCCTGCCTTTGAATAAGAGTTTTTTTTTTTTTTTTTTTTTTAAAAGAGAAAAACTTGATCCACCAGACAAACTAGGCAGAAGCCCAGAAAAGGAGGAAGCAAAAAGGGAAAAGATTAATTTACAACCACAGGGAGAGAAACCCTGAGTCCCCTACTCGCATCTGCTGGAGTCAGAAGATACTGAACTCCTGCAGAGGGGGTAGTAGTATATATGGTGACGCCCCCTCGAAGCTTGTGCTGACTCCATCTGCTGGATTGGGGACATAACCCATGGTCTGGACTGATCCAGGTACGTACAGGGAACGCGTTTTATAACACGTGCACGGCGATGCGCACATGTAAAGTCAGCGCATCCATGTGCATGCACTAAGAATCGTGCACACGTGGATGCACACACGGAGCTTTTAAAATCTACCCCTATGGGTAGGCCTGACCATCTTATTAGTCTCATTGAGTTGTGAATAAAAATCATTTTATGGGGTTCAAGTGTGCCTCTCATTGTATTTTCTCCACGGGCTAAACAAACACTGATTGCCCTACCTTGACATACTTTTTGTGCTCTTCATCTCTTTCCTGCTATATTTTGAGGATTTTTTTGATGCCTTTCTAGTTCTCTCTTGCTCACACTCTCCTTTCATTTCTCTCTCTTTCTCTCATGATTTGTTTCCTGTACTCTCTTGATGTCTCTTCAGCTGTACCTTGCTGTACCCCTAAATCTCTCTCTGGTTGTCTATCTGTTGCTAGGTGCATCTGTGTCTTGCAGCCTACCTTAAAAGGGAAAGGGAAAGAAGGGAAATAGAAATGGATCAGAGATTTTTCATAAAGGAGATTTTTCACAAAGGAGAAAGCAACAAAGTAACACTAAAATAGAGGAAAGGGAGGGCATATAGAAGTTTATGGGGAATTAAGAAGGTATATGGAATTCATAAAGAAACACAACAGCGAGGAAGGTTGTGGATGATTTTGGAAGGAAAGCAAAGAGGAATGTATGAATGGAGAGAGTAGCATAAGAACATAAGAAATGCCATACTGGGTCAGACCAAATATCCATCAAGCTCAGTATCCTGTTTCCAACAGTGGCCAATCCAAGTCACAAGAACCTGACAAGTACCCAAACATTAAATAAATCCCATGCTACTAATGCCAGCAACAAGCAGTGACTATTCCCTATTGATTAATAGCAGTTTATGGACTTCTCCAGGAATTTATCTCAACCTTTTTTTTAAACCCAGATATAGCAAATGTTGCTTACCTAATGTAACAGGTGTTCTCACAGGACAGCAGGATGTTAGTCCTCACAAATGGGTGACATCGAGGATGGAGCCCTGTACGGAAAACTTTTCTGTCAAAGTTTCAACAAGCTTTGACTGACACTGGCACACTGGGTGCACTGAGCATGCCCAGCCTGCAATTATCCCTGTGAGCCACAGGTGTCTCCCTCAGTCTCGTCTTATAGCTAAAAAGCGCAAGCGAAACTAAAATAAAAGTATACAGACCCAACTCCGCGGGGGTGGCGGGCGGGTTTCGTGAGGACTAACATCCTGCTGTCCTGTGAGAACACCTGTTACATCAGGTAAGCAACATTTGCTTTCTCACAGGACAAGCAGGATGGTAGTCCTCACAAATGGGTGAGTACCGAGCTGAGGATGCCCGGGAATGCACCAGATACACCGCAGATGCGCAAAGGCGTAACGACTGAGGTGGAAATGGGAACGGAGGGCATCCGCAACACCATAATGGGTTCGTGGAAGGATGTTGGGTAGTGAATTGAAAAAGGTAAGAGTAGTCGGACTGGCCAAACATGGAGCATGCCGGCTAGTCAATGTAAGCAATAATAGGCTGCAAAGGTATGGAGAGGACTCCAGGCTGCAGCCTGATAAAAAAGTACAAGCAGCAGTAACCAAAGGGAAGCTGTTAAGGCTAAGACGGACACAACAGTATGTGGATACCCACAGTGTTGTAGTGAAATGTCTGCTTGTTGGTAGGAAAGGAAATATAGACCACTTAATCAGAAGGATTAGGTCTGTGTGGCCACTGGAAGTAGCACCTTGACCCTTGCATGAAGGAAAGAGTCAAGTGGAATTCACATGGAATGCAGTGCAATGTAGATAGAATGTAAGCGCAGCATTACTGTCCAGGAATGTGGAAAACCCAGTCTCTCCCTAGGGCGAGAGAGAGAGGTTAGGAAAAATTAATAGAGTATTTCCTGAGGAAAGGAGATACAACATCTACCTGAAAAGGATAGAAAGTTGAATGCGTAGAACTACTCAGTGGCAGAGGAACGGAGTCAGGTGAGTATGGAAAGAGTGCATAACTCACGGACCCTGCTGGCAGGAATGACATTAAGAGGGAAAGAAGTTCCCTTGCCAAACTGTGGAAGAGAGGAATGGAAAGGCTCAAACGTAGAATGTATGAGACTTATAAGGAGAATATATATGTTCATTCCGTGATTAGAGAAATAGAGGCGGCTTTATAAGTGGATAATCCATGGTAAGCCGACTCAGAGAGGATTACCGAAAACGGGAACCCAACTCCCAAAACGATACACCTCCTAAGAGAAAGGTGTATCTATGTGGAGGATGTCTGGAGAACAGAATCCGAGGGAGTAAGAAAAAATGGTGGAAAAGTAAAAGGGGTAATACCTCTTTTTTTTTTTTTTTTTTAGCGTCAGGAGGTAAAGCCTGCCATATTAAATGGCAAGATTTATGTTTAGAAGGTTTTGTGACGCTACCAGAACCTAAGAACATCAGTAAGTCTATGATTTGGGACTGACTGGTGAGAGAATAAAAGGTTACTGATATGATGGATTGAGAAGTATGGGAAAGCATACTGATCTCAGTCAGGGAGTGGGGAAAAGAATACTGAACCCCATCCCAGTTCAACATTAGAAGAATGCTGGCTACGAGAGGCAGCAGAAGAGATATATTGAAGAGGCCTTTGATGGAAGAAAAGGCATCTAAGGGAACGCATAGGAAACATGTGCAGGGAGCAGAACCTGTGCATCGTATGGAATGATGCAGACGCCGAGGAAAGTTTAGTTAAACTCAGCGTTAAAAGATTTGCCCTGTACACATGTAATTGAGACCATTCGAGAGGATAGAACCTACGTGGAGAAGGTCTGATAGAGCGTTCATTAAATCTCTTAGATATGTGGCCCAAGGACGCATGAAGTGAACAAGGGCCAAGGGTAGAGCTGCGCAGCTGTCTAGCAGAGCAGCTAAGAGGTAATGCGTGCTTATGAGTTGGAAAGCACATTGTCCCTATGCTGTCTGTCTGTATGCACAAAGAATTGTTGCAAAAGCAGTATTGGAAGGCATAAGGGCATAACTCATGGGTGCAACGTCCAGGAAGTTTATGAGAAACTATGCTGGAGTGCAATAGATGCATAATGGGTTGACAGCTTTCAGGAGAAACTTTATAACCCTAAGGAATTGCGAGCATGAGTCGAAGAAGACTAGGTCCTAATTCGAACTGGGATAAGAATCAGGGACGAAAGCAATGAAACCACTTAGGTCCATTGAGTATAGAATGTCACTGAATAGAACCCATAGCAGTTTTGAATTATGAGAAAAACGCATAGTGGGAAGAAACCCCATAGCCCAACCATGAAAAGTTGAAAGGCTGAGGTTATGGAAAATATGCGCAGGGACATATAACAATGTATCAGAATGTCTGTGCGCATGCTGGACAAGAGGGTCTTAAGACTGTGGTGTCCAGAAGTGTTACAGAAGGGATTTATGGCAGTGACAGTAATCCCAGTTAGTAAATGTATAGTGAGTCCTGAAAAAAGTGAGAGCTCCTTGCATGTACTGAAAGTGGTTAGCAGTAGTCTATGCAAGGAAAGTGAATGATGTTACACTCCGCAGAGAAAACAGCATTCACCAACAGTGATGCAAGAGACAGTTCACTTACCGAAGCTGGTGCCAGCGGCAGAGCTTGGGGTTGTAATGTTGACTCACCATAAAGTACATAGAAACATTAAAATAATGTACTTACTGCAGTATGGAGTGATGGTAACCAAAGATACCATTGTACCTGTGACGTCTAAAGAAAGTTGGATTTTCTTAGGTCCAGGATGTACGGAGAGTAACTATTTTCTGTTAAAAGAAAGAATAGTGCAATTAAAACTCCCCAACCCCCCTCCCTTCTCCCCTCTGCACTTCGTAGCGCCTGGGGGAGTGTACCGGGACTTTGGTACAAGGTGGGGAGGCCGCTCTGATATCTGACCAGATGGGAGACCAGGAGGTGTCCCAATGGAGGATATCATGTAGGCTCCTGCAGGTGTGTGAGCGGTAAGTGGTACCCGCATTTCTGTATGCTGTACAAGGAGACACTGAGACCTGTGGCCAGGCTTCAAGGTGGACTTGTACATGGGGCAATGGTTGCTGAATCTCATGTTTAGCAGATCAGCCAATGCAGCTGGACCTTGGTTGGGAGGGAACCAAGAGTCAGAGCATTGGTCGGCACAGGGACTTGTTACTGACAAGAGAAGAAGCCCTGCTGCAATCCCAAGAAGATAGAGGGGGTTCTCCTGATATTGTGGCTAACATAGCTAACATAGCGATATGTGACACTAATACAGTTCTAAAAGGCACATGACCCAGAACTTTTCGAACCACGGTCCGAATGGGAGAACACAACTCTATGGGAATGCCGCCGAAGCGGGTACTTACCATCCGACGTGGATCGCCGCAAGACGAGCCGGTGAAGATTGTTGACTCCGACGGTCTCCGGAGTCCTCGAGGGTAAGGCCGGGGACGTAAACGTCCATCTCGCTCTGAAACCCGGTATGGTGGCACAGGTACAGAGGAGACAGGCCAGGCGTGAGTGGCGTTTAGACTGCTAAGTGTAACAGATGGCCATAGTCCCACACCACTTGACGGTGGGGCACGCCAGGAACAGAGGAGCCCTAACGGAACTCATGTTCCCTTCCCTCGTCACAGCGGCTCGATGTGTCGTGACGCCAATGCAGAAGCTGTTGGACCTGGATCCGGAAGTTCTGGATCACCAAGGACTGCCAAAACTGTAGGAACAGTGCTGATGGCAGTGGTGATGTCGCTCTGCCCGAGCGTTGTCCAGCCTGGAGAAGGATGGCACCGATGTGCTGGATGGCGTCAGCGGCGGACGATCACGATGTCGGCGATGATGGGTGCCATGGTGCTCGGCCCGGTCTTTCCCCAGCGCCGAGATGGAAGCCCTCGTCGTCCTGGAAGGCGATCGATGATGAACTGTCAGCACGCCTGCTCTGCTCCTGACACAATGGAGTGTCTTAAGCTAATACGGGGCTTAAAAAAGAACCCAAAGCGTGGAGCAATGTGAGGAGGCGAGGGTATTATGTGGCGGTGCTATGTCGGTATTGACGATATTGAAGGCAACCTAAGGGGCTTCGAGGATATCATCAAAATGGGTATGAAAAATCGTCGATGACTGGCCAGGAGAATGATGACAGTGACGGGCACTGACAGCAGTGGCATAGGTATCTTTGAAACGATGTGGAATCGAATAATCGAAAAACATTGCCGTTATTGAAAAAGATACCGGCATCGACTGAGTCGAAGTCGAATCAATAGGGCGTCAAGGACACCGAAGGAAAACGGAGGTGTCGAGGGCATCGATGCATGGAGGCGGGCATTTATGCCGTTTGTGGCATGGCCACGGGCATCAACTATAGGGCCACAGACGTTGACGGTATCGATTTGGACAGACTCAGATTTCCAAGTGTACATGGCATCGGTGCCCCAGACACGTGTGTCGGTGGCATCGATATGGACATGTATGGAATCGATGGCATGGATCTCCCAGTCGATGAATTCCATCCCGGCATCAACGCCAGTCCTGGAATCGGCATGGGCATCGATGCCAGCCATAAGGCTGGCATTGGCATCAACGCCCATCCACGGAATCGAGCCGGCATGGATACCCACCGATGGGACCCACCTGGGCATCGAATTTCACCGATGGGAGCAGCCTGGCATCGACTGCCCTCGATGGATGCATTCTAACATAGATGCCCATGGATGAAACACCTGGGCATCGGTGTCCATCGATGCAAAAGGACCTGGCACCGATGCCATCGACGGACGGCCATCCGGCACCAATGCCATCGACGGACAAGCCATCCGGCACCGATGTCCATCGATGGGGACCATCCGGCACCGATGTCCACCGATGGGGACCATCCGGCATCGATGCCCACCGACGAATCGATGTGGCACCGATGCCCACCGATGGAAAAGGGCTGGACATCGGTGGGGAGGATGGGGCATCGATGGCATCCCCAAAAGGGGGGGTGGCATCGATGAAGTGACCCTGGGATCGTTAAAAAGTGTCTCGGGCAGCGGTGGCGGCGACCCGAGTATGCATGGCAGTGACTAACAGCGTGTGCGTCAATGGCATGCATCCGGGTAGGGACGGCACCGAGGAAGCCCAAGGAAAAAAACAGTGTGTAGGAGGAAAAAGCCTGGTAGCACTGAAAAGCAAAAAACATGGATAAAGGCATCAGGGCACCGTGGGGGGAGGGGCGCTGATGACATATAAAAGCCCAGGGCGGTTTAGGAGGGTCCCGGTGTAGCGATAGGGTATCGACTGCGTGAGGGTACCAGGGAACGAAGGACTTGAAGCTACAGTTAAGGAAAAAATCCCTACCCCACTAGCATAAGCAAGCAGAGTGTCACAGAGATACTCGCAAGCTGTTTAAAGCTAACTGAAAAATGGGGGAAGGGAAGGCTTCAGTCAGTTAACAGCCTTAAGATAGTGACAGGAACCGACCGAAAAATAAGAATTAGTACTCACCGAGCGTCGTAAAAACGTACGCGGAGGGAGACCTGTGCAGGGAAAAGTGTTTTTTGAAGTGAAAAGTTAAGTGTTTCCATGAGGTAATTAGTTAAAAAATCCTCACAGAGCTCCAACCGCTATGCTGACTGCAGAGCGGAAAAAAGAAGACTGAGGGAGACACCTGTGGCTCACAGGGATAATTGCAGGCTGGGCATGCTCAGTGCACCCAGTGTGCCAGTGTCAGTCAAAGCTTGTTGAAACTTTGACAGAAAAGTTTTCCGTACAGGGCTCCATCCTCGATGTCACCCATTTGTGAGGACTACCATCCTGCTTGTCCTGTGAGAAACTAGTTGTCTTAACCACATTCTCTGGCAACAAATTCCAGAGCTTAATTGTGCATTGAGTGAAAAAGAATTTTCTCCAATTTGTTTTAAATGTGCTACTTGCTAACTTCATGGTGTGCTTCCCTAGTCCTTGTATTATCCGAAAGAGTAAATAACCATTTCACATTTAATCATCTGAGTCCTTTCACGATTTTGTAGGCCTCTATCATATCTCCCCTCAGGCGTCTCTTTTCTAAGCTGAACAGCCCTAACCTCTTTAGCCTTTCCTTATAGGGGAGCTGTCTCATGCCCTTTATCATTTTGGTCACCCTTCTCTGTACTTTCTCCAATGCAACTATATCTTTTCTGAGATACGGCAACCAGAATTGTACACAGTATTCAAGGTGTAGTCTAACCATTGAGCAATACAGGGGCATTATGACATTCTCTGTTTTATTCACCATTCCCTTTGAAATAATTCCTAACAGTCTGTTTGTTTTTTTGACCAACACAGCACACTGAGCCAAAAGCTGGGAATGAAGAACAAATTACAAATAACAGAGAAAATACTGAAGGATGTTGGGGGAAATCCAAGGAACAGAGGGTGCAGAAGTTTCAGACAGTGTTCATGCAGAAACTGTAAAAAATGGAAGGGTAGTGGAAAGCAGGGCATGAAATGGATATATAATGAAACATTTAAATCACATGGTAGGCATAGAGAAGAAAAATGAATATAAGAGACTATGTTCAGGAAGGCGCAGAAAACATTCAGGAAACAGTATGCTCAGTAGAGATGTGAATCGTGTCCTCGATCGTCTTAACGATCGATTTCGGCTGGGAGGGGGAGGGAATCGTATTGTTGCCGTTTGGGGGGGTAAAATATCGTGAAAAATCGAAAAATCGTAAAATCGCAAAACCGGCACATTAAAACCCCCTAAAACCCACCCCCGACCCTTTAAATTAAATCCCCCACCCCCAATGACTTAAATAACCTGGGGGTCCAGCGGCGGTCCGGAACGGCAGCGGTCCGGAACGGGCTTCTGCTACTGAATCTTGTTGTCTTCAGCCGGCGCCATTTTCCAAAATGGCGCCGAAAAATGGCGGCGGCCATAGACGAACACGATTGGACGGCAGGAGGTCCTTCCGGACCCCCGCTGGACTTCTGGCAAGTCTTGTGGGGGTCAGGAGGCCCCCCCCAAGCTGGCCAAAAGTTCCTGGAGGTCCAGCGGGGGTCAGAGAGCAATTTCCCGCCGCGAATCGTTTTCCGTACGGAAAATGGCGCCGGCAGGAGATCGACTGCAGGAGGTCGTTCAGCGAGGCGCCGGAACCCTCGCTGAACGACCTCCTGCAGTCGATCTCCTGCCGGCGCCATTTTCCGTACGGAAAACGATTCGCGGCGGGAAATCGCTCCCTGACCCCCGCTGGACCTCCAGGAACTTTTGGCCAGCTTGGGGGGGGCCTCCTGACCCCCACAAGACTTGCCAAAAGTCCAGCGGGGGTCCGGAAGGACCTCCTGCCGTCCAATCGTGTTCGTCTATGGCCGCCGCCATTTTTCGGCGCCATTTTGGAAAATGGCGCCGGCTGAAGACAACAAGATTCAGTAGCAGGAGCCCGTTCCGGACCGCTGCCGTTCCAGACCGCTGCTGGACCCCCAGGTTATTTAAGTCATTTGGGGGGGGGGTCGGGCGGGTGGGGGATTTAATTTAAAGGGTCGGGGGTGGGTTTTAGGGGGTTTTAGTGTGCCGGCTCACGATTCTAACGATTTATAACGATAAATCGTTAGAATCTCTATTGTATTGTGTTCCATAACGGTTTAAGACGATATTAAAATTATCGGACGATAATTTTAATCGTCCTAAAACGATTCACATCCCTAATGCTCAGTAGCGCTAGAAAGAATTAAGAGGTATTAATAGGGCTAACAGACAAAAAGGGAATTGACTAGGTAGATTAAAGAACTTACGGGCCGATTCAGTAAAGTCCGCGGGAGAGCCCGCTCTCCTGTGCGCGCGATTCAGTATGCTAATTAGGCCCAGCGGTAAAACCAGGTAAAAGGAGGCGCTAGGGACACTAGCACGTCCCTAGCACCTCCTTTTGGACTGGAGTGGCAGCTGTCAGCGTGTTTGACAGCTGACGCTCAATTTTGCCGGCGTCAGTTCTTGAGCCCGCTGACAGCCACGGGCTTGGAAACCGGATGCAGGCAAAATTGAGCGTCCGGTTTTCGACCCGCGAGCCGACTTCAAATTTTTTTTTTTTTACGTTTGGAAAGTTCGGGACCTCCGACTTAATATCGCCATGATAGTAAGTTGGAGGGTGCACAGAAAAGCAGTTTTTACTGCTTTTCTGTGCACTTTCCCGGTGCCCGAAGAAATTAGCGCCTACCTTTGGGTAGGCGCTAAATTCTGAAGGCAAAATGTGTGGCTTTGTTTTCTGAATCGCGTGGGAATATCTAATAGGGCCATCAACATGCATTTGCATGTGCGGGCGCTATTAGGTTCAGGGGATTGGACGTGCATTTTCGGCCCCTTACTGAATAAGGGGTAAGAGAAAACGTGCGTCCAATGGCGGGTTAACAGTGCGCTCCGTCTGAGCGCACTTTTCTGTATCGGCCCGTTAGTTTGCAAAGTGCTCTAGTTCCCTTAGATTGATAAAAAGGAAGTGATAAATAGAAACTATAAAAGTGCATCTGACAGCATCAATTTATATGCATAACTAATACAATTCAAAACAAAACATAGTTCCAAATATTATGCACACTAAGACAGATCTATAAAGAATAAACCTTTCTGCATCAGCTTCTCATTTAATCAAAAATTGTTTTACAGTCTAACAATTTCCTATCCAGATTTGGAAACCAAAAATTGTTTCTTTTAATTTCATCTTTCATTAAAATTGACATTTTTAGGGATGAATAACCATATTCATTTATGCAGATTATTCATATTGTAGTGCAGATTATTGCTTACCATTCTTTTCAGTTTCTTCCTAAAGTATTCATATTTTCGTTTATAATCCCTTGAGTAAGGCACGGCCTTTAAAATAAAATATCATCCATTTAATCGGGCTGCAAAAAATAATAGACTAATACAATTCTGAAAACAAAGTGTTAAAGCCAATTTGTGGAAGAATCCAGCAGGCATATCCTGCTGAAGCTTACCACTGATTTGACAGTTTAAAATACTTAAAAACTAAGCTATCTAGATAAATCACAGCTTCAAATCGTTTAAGCTGAGATTTAAGATTTTGAAAACATCACAGTGCAGCTCACATTTCCACCAGTGATATACTACTTACAAAAATAATGTTTTATACCCCCTGAGGAAGCCCAGCAAGGGCAAAACAGAAGCCTTTGCTGAGGATAATTAGAGCTATCATTTTATTTAATAGTGGATGCTTTGAACAAACGCGGTGGATTAAGTCACACTCATAGTTTGGCAGCCTTTGGAAACACATTTTTCTTGGAACTTTACTAGTATTCACTATTAAGCACATTATAGATGGTTTATAAGTCAATAATTTTTTTAAAAAGTGAAACGGTTTGGCATTTTCACATCACCAACAAATTTACTGTATTTGGTTATGAGCTGGCTTTTTTCAAAATTATGAGCTGGTACAAAAGGTGTTATTTAAAAATGTATTGGTGTGTTTCCCTTTTCATTTTTTTTTTTTAATTTGTGGCACTTTTTTCAAATTTTTGTAGTAATAACTGCTAGAGTTTATATAAATAAATAATAATGACAATGCCCACAGTAGAGGGCTTCAAATGACTACCCTTGATTTATTAGTTTGATCCCTTCTCCTTTGGTTTGCTATAGTCAATTATCTCAAGATAATGACCACGGCTGTGTTCACAACTGCTTAAATATGAGAAACGGTTGGAAAAAATGAACTTTTGAATTTGTTGGTTAAGTCCCAAGTCTGTGTTTTGTTGACCTACTAACACTGCTGAAAAATCATGTGGTTAAAGGTTTCAAGTAGGATTTGAGCGGGTTTCTTCTCTGTTTTTAAATCTTTTCTTCAATAAGTGGCACCAGTAATGAATGTTGCCGGAGTAAAGCTTTTCCCGTCGATAGCAGGGCTGAATTAGCCATGCTATCATGGGATCTGTCAATCAGGTCCGGGAGGCGGAGCTTGTCAAAGCAGAGATCAGAGCTTTGCTCTCTGCGGCTGCACGTGTGTTCCCATGCAGGAAAGTAACAGAATCTCCTCAGTCTGTTCTTTCCGCGCGTGGGATCGCATGCGGAGCTATTCTTCTCCTCAGCATTAATAGATCACAATCGGGAAGATTGTGAATTTTGCTCAAGGATGTCACCCAGAGCATTGAAGCAAAGGGCCTACAGGGTTAAGGAACTTTTTGCCTCAATGGAGCCATCGGTGGCTCATTCGTCGCCTGGCCCTGCGATTTTATCGGCTCCCTCAAAAAAAGAGGTCATTATCGTGGGATCCTCAATCCTCCAATCTTGGAGGTAAGCAGGTGGCAAGCCGACAAAGGCCATCGGATTTCCAGAAATCCAAAGAGCCAGAATCGCCGGCGCAGGACACATCGGCGCCAAAAATCCAGCGTCTAAAACTTCTGCGCCTAAGGCGCCTTATGCGCACACAAAAGGATTGACGCATATCACTTCGGCGCCTGAAGAAGTATCGGCGCACAACATTTCTATGCGCATGGCACCAAAGACACTTGTGCGCATGACACCAAAGGACCCTGCGCGCACGGCGCAGAAGATTTCTGCGCGCAGGGCACCGAAGACATCGGCGCGCAAGGCTCTGAAGACGTCTGAGCACACAACTAAAGAAAATCTATGCGCACGGCGCCATCAACATCTGCGCGCACGGCGCAGACACCACCTGTGCGCCTGGTGCCAACCATATTTATGCGCAAGCGCCGATCACTCTTGCGCATACAGAAACAGGAAGATATGCGCACAAGTCTAAAACTGCGCATAAATCCAACTCCACACATAAGACACATGAGCACCTATCTCATGAATTACAAAATGAACTGAAACGAAGACGTGCAACCTCGCACAGGTCTTCTTCAGCCTCTCCATCAATAACCTCACCTCGTTCGGGTACTTCCCTTTCTTCGAGAGATAATTCGACAGAGTTTATAATAAAACGTAGAAAACTATCACCGTCTTCACGGAAAAGTCATACAGACGTGTCGTCCCACTATTATCATAAGCACTCACTACACTCCCACCACAAAAAGTCGGCAAAGAGGAGTGCTACATGGGAAGTAAGCCCTTCCACTTCAAAATCATCTTATATCC
Source organism: Rhinatrema bivittatum (assembly GCF_901001135.1). Classification (NCBI taxonomy): domain Eukaryota; kingdom Metazoa; phylum Chordata; class Amphibia; order Gymnophiona; family Rhinatrematidae; genus Rhinatrema; species Rhinatrema bivittatum. Next base: position 48,783,242 of record NC_042627.1, on the reverse strand, counting down.
AACTTCAAATACCTTCTCTCACAGAAAGGTAATACAAATTGCTTCCTCTACCGCTTCTACAGCTTCAGAGGATTCGAGGGACATCACATGTGATGAGAAACAGAAGGACCATAAAATATACACTACTTTACCTCAGAACACACCAATGCACCCTAAAGCAGGTGGGTCACAAGAACCAGATGGTCGTAAGGTAATGCTCCCTTGTACAAAAGAGGCATTTTATCAATTGTCCCAATCCTTAGGTTTTTATGAAACTCTTCAGTCATCATTCAAAATGATGAATATTGCTGCTGACAGTTCTCCGGAACATAAGCCGCAGACTAATAGGGAACTGTCGGTGGAGCCTCCGACATCTCCTATAGCAAACCGACCAGCCTCACCAAATTATAAACAGGATACATCATTTGATTCTCCTTCATCGCAAACATTCCCATCATCATCTAGGGCAGGGGTGGGCAAGTCTGGTCCTCGAGGGCTGCAAACCTGTCGGGTTTTCAGGATACCCCTAATGAATATGCATGAAATAGATTTGCATACAACTGAGGCAGTGTGTATGCAGGTCTCTCTCATGCATATTCATTAAGGATATCCTGAAAACCCGTCTGGTTTGCAGCCCTCGAGGACCGGAATTGCCCACCCTTGATCTAGGGGATTCCCATCAGATCCACAGGAACAACCTCAGGAGCCGTATTCCCCTCCAGAAGACCTTACATACCCAAAATTTCTGGAAAAATTGGGTACAATACTGCATCTAGAGGTCCAAAAAGAGACAGACCCTAGGTCAGAAACCCTTGGTCTCCTAAAAATTTTTGACACTCCAGGGGAACCAACATTTCTTCCACCACAAGAGCTCCTGCATTCAGTCTTACAGAAATCCTGGGAAACACCTTACGCAATTGCAGTTTCTAGGAAAACGGACATAAAATTCTGTATGAGGAAAACATCACCGTACTCTGTACCACAATTACCTCATGCTTCAATTGTAGTAGAATCAGCGATGCAAAGATTTAAGAAAACAAAGTCACATTCCTCATACCCACCAGGCAAAGACAACAAATATTTGGATGAGTTTGGAAGGAAAATATACCATAACTCAATGTTGAACGCCCAGATTATGCACCATCAATTTTACTTGGTACAATACCTGTATGAGTGCAAACAAGCTATAAAGGGTATGCTTTCCTCCACTGCGGATCAGATACCTCCACCTCTTCATGACATGGAAGAGTGTTCTCGTCACCTTTTGAGGTCAATCTATGAAGCCTATGAAACATCGTCTAGGGCATCGGCAACAGCCATAGCAACCCGCAGACTAGCATGGTTACGCTCAAGTTCCATACGTGAAGATTTACATGAGAAACTAACGAACCTCCCGTGTACAGGAGATAACCTGTTCAGAGAACGATTTCAGGACACAGTGGGTAAACTAAAGGAAGAAGCTCTAGCAGTACAATCATTAACATTACATCCTAACTATTCGACCACATGTCGTTATATTGGATCTACTTGTAGGCAATCCTATGCCAGGAGACCCTACAGATCTTACCAGTCCTTTCGTACACAGACTTACCCTGCGTACCAGCGTCCTGCTTCACAACAGAATACCTCAAACCTATGCAGAGGTAAACCACGTAATCAGAGGCAGCAGGCACAACAACCAGCTACTGCAGTGAAAGTGACTTCATCTTTTTAGTTACCCAGCCACCACCACAACATCAAGCACCACCTGGCAGGATTCATTTCTGCCTGACAGCTTGGGAGAGGATAACATCCGATCAATGGGTTTTGGAGATAGTACGTCACGGCTACCAACTCCAATTTGTCACAAAACCCATATTACCTCATCTTTCCACTTTCAAGATTCACAACTTTCAACCTCAACTGGGGGAGGAAATTGTGTTGCTTCGCAAACAAGCAATTTGACAAATTTACCCAGGGACCCAATCAGTAGGATTTTATTCCCCATACTTCCTCATACCCAAGAAGTCAGGTGGCCTTCACCCCATCCTAGACCTAAGAGAATTGAACAAATTTCTCACCAAAGAGAAATTCAAAATGGTATCGTTGAAATCAATCCTTCCTCTGATCCAAACCAACGATTGGATGTGTTCCATCGACCTGAAGGATGCTTACACACACATTCCAATCCATCCATCCTGGTGGTGTTACCTATGCTTTCGCTACAGGCGTCAACACTACCAGTACAAAGTTCTCCCCTTTGGACTATCGGCTGCACCCAGGGTATTCACCAAATGCATGGTAGTAGTGGTGGCTCATCTCAGACAACAAGGTATAACCATCTTTCCACATCTGGACGATTGGCTCATAATTGGCCCAACTCCACACATCCTACTCGAGCACCTCCATCGAGTGATACAATGCTTGCAAGAATTAGGATTGGTGATCAATTTTCAGAAATCACACCTACAACCAACACAACAGTTACAGTTCATAGGAGCATGCCTGGACACTACGTGCAACAGGGCATACCTACCAAGCGACAGAATATCACAATTCCGTCTTCTGTTACATACCTTGAACCATACTCAGAGATCTTCAGCGAGACAGGTTTTAGTAGTCCTCGGCCACATGGCAGCGGCAAATTTTATGGTTCCCAACCCCAGGCTACACATGAGACGCCTGCAATGGGGCTTGAAACATCAATGGAAACAACACTCGCAACCATTGACACAGAAGTTATCATTGACCACCGAAATGAGGAAAGATTTAACATGGTGGCGCCTAAACTCCACCCTATCCAAGGGAGCACTGTTCAGTTCCCCTCCTCACAACGCAGTATTAACCACAGATGCGTCTCGCAAGGGCTGGGGTGCACACCTTGAGATTTACGAAACACAAGGGTTATGGACAATCTCGGAACAGAACCTGCAAATAAATTTATTGGAACTCAGAGCGATTCGCAATGCATTACGAGTGTTCCAAGACCACCTTAAAGGATGCAGGGTCATGATCTACACAGACAACAAAGTTGCAATGTTTTACATCAGGAAACAAGGAGGGTCCGGTTCATGGTCCCTTTGCAAGGAGACCTTCACAATCTTCGAGCATGCTCACCGAAATTGCATACATCTCCAGGCAACTTACCTAGCAGGAGTTGCAAACACAAGAGCGGACAAGCTAAGCCACATCTTTCATCCTCACGAATGGGCACTCAATACAGAAATAGCCCAAGACATATTCATGCAGTGGGGGACACCTTCAATAGATCTCTTTGCAACAGAGATCAATGCTCAAGTTCCCAAATTCTGCTCGATAAGACCAAGCCAATTCAGGATCGCTCAAGATGCCTTCCTCATCCCGTGGACGACAGGCCTCCTATACGCCTTTCCTCTCATACCACTCATAACAAGGACAATTCAGAAATGCATAGCAGACAAAGCTCAACTGATACTCATAGCCCCAGCTTGGCCGAGGCAACCGTGGTACAGTTTCCTTCTCCGACTATCCATCATGGATCCAATTTGATTACCGAATCGACAAGATCTTCTCTGCCAAGATCAAGGGACGCTTCTACACCCGCTACACTCATCTCTGCACTTGACAGCTTGGAGACTGAGAGGCTCCTTCTAACAGAACAAGGAATTTCCACCTCGGCACAATTCATCTTGTTAGAATCCAGGAAACTCTCAACAAGAAAAAATTACAGCTATAAATGGAAACGTTACTCTACCTGGTGCACTTCCAAAGGTGTACCACCATTGGACTGCTCACCTGAGTTGCTCATTGATTATCTTCATACATTATATACAGCTGGGCTAGCAACATCATCCATCAGAGTTCATCTCAGTGCTATAGGGGCATATCATAGACCAGTTAACAATATTCCTATATCCAATCACCCCTTACTATCTCGCTTCATTAAGGGGCTCACCCACATTCGTCCTCCGATCTCTAAGCCTCCAGTTCCATGGAACCTCAACATGGTTCTGGAACAGCTCATGCTTTCCCCATTTGAACCCATGGACTCGGCACATATTACATACCTCACATGGAAAGTGGTATTCTTGGTTGCAGTAACATCAGCACGAAGAGTTAGTGAATTACAGGCCTTGGTCCATTATTCTCCATATTTACAATTTCATCACCAAAAGGTAGTTCTCCGAACTCACCCATCCATCCTACCAAAAGTGGTTTCCCAATTCCACCTCAATCAGACCATGGAATTACCCACCTTTTTCCCTAAACTTCATGCAAATGATAAGGAAAAACTACTGCACACATTAGATTGTAAAAGAGCTTTAGCATACTACAAAGAAAGAACAAACTCGGACTCCCGTGTTTCTCAACTCTTTGTCTCCTTTGACACAAAGGCACCTGGATTACGAGTGGCTAAACGCACCATCTCCAGCTGGATAGCACAGTGCATCAAATTCTGTTACCATAAACAGAAACTACAACTACATTCAGAGCCGAAAGCTCACAAAGTCAGAGCAGTAGCAGCCTCATTGGCACACCTACGGAATGTGCAACCCATAGACATTTGCAAGGCAGCTACATGGTCATCGCTCCATACCTTCACATCTCACTACTGCCTTGATCAACAAGCAGCCACAGATGCGAAGATAGGGCAAGCAATCCTGCAATCTCTATCCTCCTGTCCACGGTGACTGCCACACTGTCAAGGATCACGTACAGACATGTATATCTAAACAACGTGATCGGGAGCTTGAGACTCCCATGACAGCATGGCTAATTCAGCTCTGCTATTGACGGGAAAAAGCAAGTTTGCTTACCGTAAACGGTGTTTCCGTAGATAGCAGGATGAATTAGCTATGCTGACCCACCCTCCTCCCTGGCAGTCACCAAGTCTTTGACTACACTAAGGCTTCATCACAGACTGAGAAGATTCCGTTACTTTCCACGTGCAGCCGCAGAGAGCAAAGCTCTGATCTCTGCTTTGACAAGCTCCGCCTCCCGGACCTGATTGACAGATCCCATGACAGCATGGCTAATTCATCCTGCTATCTACGGAAACACCGTTACGGTAAGCAAACTTGCTTTTTTTCCTTTTTATTTTTAAAAGAATTGTAATTCTTCTGGCATATATCCAACAATGGGTAGAGGCATGTGAGAAATTGAAACACACAGCAGTATGACTTGAATTTGAATCTATTACAATAACTGTTAACCCATTGGTAGCAGAAATATAGATAGCAATTTAACATCCTGTAATTACATAGCATTTAATTACTTTGTAAATATTCTATACGAGGAATAAAAATTACAACTATAGAAATACTTACTGGTCCTGTTATTGCCACAGTTTGCAGTCGAGGATCTTCCCATTGTGTCCTTTTTGTATCTGGAAAATGTTTACACTTATTGTATTTTCTTACTAAGAATATTTAGTGAATTATCTTATCAGAAACTGGAAAATAGTGATCTAACACATACTGTGGTCTATGTAGAAGACTCTTCCGTCAGTGTGAATTCTCTCTTCCCATCCAGGCTGTAAGGAATTAACTTTTAATATTGTCTATATAATTAATATGTTTGTTATATTCACATTATCTGCACAAGCATTATTTACATATTCATGTGTAAATTAACTGTCTGCAGTATTCAAAACAAACAGTAAATTAAATTCAGAAGAATGTTAAATATTGGAACTACTTACTGGTAAAGGTCCTAGGTCGGTAGGATCCAAAGATTGTTTTCTCCTCATATGAGCTGGAATTTTCAATCTTGGATCTTCCTTTTTAAACAGATATAAAGAGAAAAGGCATAAACTGTGGTTTAAAAAAAATAAAAAAAGGCAGAATGGATAACTAAAGGTAGCTTTAATTTTAAAACATACGGGGGTAATTTTCAGCCAGAGGTAAAAGGTCTGCAGGTACTTTTCATCTGCAGACTTTACACAAATTTTCAAACAACAGTACGCACTTGTTTTCACTTTGAAAATTATCCCGGCAAAACTACACACACACAATTGCACCAGCTATTTGGTGTATATAGTTTTGCTGAGAGAAGTTTTGTGCATACTTTTTAAAATTAAAATCCAGACTCCACCTCCCGGAATGCCTTTCACTCATGTGCATTAACGGAGAAATTACTACTTATCTGATAATTTCCTTTACTTTAATGAGGACAGGTTAATCCACACCAGTGGGTTATGCACCTCTACCAGCAGATGGAGATGGAACAAAGCTGACGTCATGGTATATGTACCCCTACACCAACATAAGCCCACCAGTATTCTCTGCAAAAGCCAACTGTGGACAACTAAAGAATACATGATCATAACCATTAATACAACCATTCAAACACTCAGTTAACAAGAAAAGATTGTCAGGCAGGGAGTGTAATATTACTAAGCTAGGGACTGGATCTGACACTTACCTGTAATCCCCAGAAACGCAGCCTTTCAGGAGGAGGACAATAGCATTACCATCCAGCAGCCAAAGGCGGGAAGGTGGATTAACCTGTTCTCATTAAATAAAAAGAAATTGTCAGGTAAGTTGTAATATCTTTCTTAGCATTCAAACAGGTTAATCCACACCAGTGGGATATACTAAAGCTACTCCCGAATAGGGCAGGAGACTGCCCGTGGTCTGATCAATACCACCCACACAAAGGCTGCATCCTCCCAGGCTTGCAGATCCAGGCGATAATGCCTGGAAGTTATGTAAGAAAAAATGTCACAGCTCGGCAAATCTCGATGGGAGACAGCCATCTAATCTCCGCCCATGACATTGCCTGAGCCCTAGTGGAATGAGCACTAACCTGACCAGGAAATGACTGATCAGCATCCACATGTGCGGCTGTGATAACCTTCTTAATCCAGCGGGTTATCGTAGCCCGCAATGCCAACTCATCCTGCTTTCTCCCACTGTGAAGTTTAAACAGCCAGTCCATCTTTCTGAGAGGTTTAGAACCGCTTGACACCCAAGGTCTGTAACAGGTGATATTCCTCCACTTCTCTCTTCCTGCCCAGAGTCAACAGGGATTGATTGATTCTACTGAAAATCTGAAACCAGCTTTGGCCAAAAAGATGGAACAGTTCACGTCTAGAACCGCTCCCGCAGAAACTCGCAGAGGCAGTTCTGAGCAAGACAGAGCCTGCAGTTCAGAAACTCTACGCGCAGAAAATAATCTTCTAGTAAGTAACCTCAGGAAGAGGCTACACTGTGGTCGAAAGGTGGGACCCACCAGAATTCAAGAACCAGATTAAGACTCCATATGGGCACCAGCAACTGCAAGGGGCATGAAGATGCTTCATCCCTTTTAAGGCCGTGCCACATCTAACTGGGCCGACAAGGGTTCACTATTACTGTGACCTCGGAAACAGGCCAGAGCCACCACCTGCACCTTCAAAGAATTAAGGGCTAAGTCCATACACAACCCATCCTACAAAAATCCAAACTGAGTGGGATTTTAACCAAACGAGGATGAACCCCTTGTTCCTCACACCAAATTAAAAACATTCACCAAATGTGAACATAGGCTAAGGAAGTGAATAATTTTCATGCTCGAAGCAAGGTGGAAACCACCACAGTGGACTACCCGCACTTCCACAATCGAGCCTTCGAAAGGGCCACACTGTGAGACAAAAAATCAAGTTGGATCTTAGAGAAGAATAGGCCCCTGCCATAGCAGATCCCTGTGGACCGGTAATCGTAGAGGATATTTCACCAGAAGCCCTCGCAGATCTGCACATCACAGCCTCCTGAGCCAATCTGTTGCCACCAGAAGTACCAACCCTGTGTGTGTCTTGAATCTCCGAATCATTCTGCCCATCATGGGCTATAGAGAAAAACTGTATAGAAGCTTGCCTTCTGGCCACTCCTGTATGAGGGCATCAATGCTCGAAAACTTCTGATTCTTCCTGGGACTGAACAGCAAGGAGCCTTTCGTATTATGTGATGTCACCAGCAAGTCTAGAAAAGGGAGGTCTCAGCAGTCCACTATGAACTAGAACGTTTCGCTGCACCATTCCCTTTCTCCTGGATCCAGACACTGTCTGCTGAGAAAGTCTGCTCTTACATTGTCTTTTTCTGCAATGTGCAAGGCTGAGATCTCCTGAAAACGTACTCCACCCATTCCATGAATTGGGTTATTTCCTGTGACACTTGCTGGCTCTTAGTTCCTCTCTGTTGATCGATGTAAGCCACTGTTGTTGCATGGTCTGATATTATTTGGAGTGCTCGATCCTGCAAGCAAATGACAAATCGCGAGCACGACAACCAAACGGCATGGGCTTCCAGCCAATTGATGCTTGAGGTATTCCTTTGTACTGCAGTGCCCCTGCACTTTCAACTCCTGACAGAAAGCCTCACAACCCTGGAGGCTTGTATCTGTTGTGTGTAGTAGTCAGTCTGGTGTTCATAGTGAAATATCCTTCATTAGATGATACGCCTGCAACCACCACTGCAGTCAGATTCAGATCTCCATCAGTAACTGAAATCATATCAAGGAGTTCTGAGACTGTGGACTCCAATGTATAAGCAGCATGCACTGAGGAGGAAACAATGCGCCCTCACCCATGGAACCACCTCATGGATAGCTGCCATTAACCCGTGCACCTGTAGGTAAGAGTACACTGCCAAGCTATCATTTCTGTCAATAGTCGCACCTGTGCCAACAGTTCTGAATGTGTGCTTCATGTTGAAAATGACACCTAGATTCTAGATTCTCCAGAGACTGGGATGGCTGCAGATTGTTCTTGGCCAAATTCACCACCCAACCTAGTTCCTGCAGCAAGGGTGTCTGAAAATTCTCTTTCATAGCTCTTGGTCCGAATTAGCCAATCATAGAAGCACAGGTGGATCAGAATGCCATCCTCTCTCAACACTGCTGCTACCATGACTTTAGAGACGGCTCTGGGCGTGGTGCCCAATCCGAAGGGGAGAGCTCAAAAAGTGACAGCATCACCTTAAAACAGCAAAATGCAGAAAACCATTGATGCTCCAGCCGGATGGGAATATGTAGATACTCTTCTGACAACCCAGAGACTTAATTAACTCCTGACTGTACTGCTCTTATCAGCGAATATAAGGTTTCCATGCAGGAATGAATCACTTGCAAAAGCCGGTGAACTCTCTTGAGTTCCAGGACGGGGCGAAGGAATATCAGCCTGAATTATCCTGAGACATGGGCCCTGGTATCTCAGTTCACAGGCTGAGGAGTCCTGACAACTTACACTCCACTGTGTCTCTGCTGCAGAGAGCTGCAGGGAGACACCATGAAAACATCCCAAGGCATGCTGAGATACTCCAGAACATAGCCATCTCTTATCACCTCTAGACCCCACTGGTCTGATGTGATCTTGATCCACTTCTGATAAAAAGAGAGACAAGCGACCCACTACCTCCTGATCCTGGGAGTGGGTCGGCACACCCTCACTGAGGAGTTCGGGGAGGCATCACCACTTGAGCCCATGCCCCTTCTAGGCTGCCTAGGACAAAGGACAGAACCTACCCAAAAAGCAAGCCCAATGAAAAGTCGCTCCCCTGTAGGGTCGAAAATGTTTGAAAACCATCAGCAAAATGTACCGTGCCGAATGAGCGTGGTGCCTGCTTTTAATCCTCTAGTAACCGAGGAACTTGGGACTCACCCCACTTATTTGCCATTTTTTTTCACTCCCAAACCAGAGTGATACTTAAAAGACCATTTCATAAGAGGCGGCTTTAGATTGTTTCGCCCCCCATTCGTCAGCTATAGCTGACACGCAATCCTGCTTAGCTTCCAAGATCAGATGAGATTGGGCTCATCCAGGGTGGAGAGCACATAGGGATGTGCCCTGAATTCAAACCAGATCATCGACTTCCTGAGAAAGAGCAAGGAAGAGTGATCCACCAGGGAGCAGCAAGAGGCCATCTGCAATTCATTGCCACCACCTCGATGCCTGCTTAAGGATAGCTTCAATTCTCCTATCTGCACCTCCTTCAAGCTCCTCCCAGGGTTCTGATGGAACTCAAAAATGAAATGTCAGATCTATTAGTTAAAATTTGTAACCTATCATTAAAATCTTCCATTGTACCTGAAGACTGGAGGGTGGCCAATGTAACCCCAATATTTAAAAAGGGCTCCAGTGGTGATCCGGGAAACTATAGACCAGTGAGCCTGACTTCAATGCCGGGAAAAATAGTGGAAACTATTCTAAAGATCAAAATCACAGAGCGTATAGAAAGACATGGTTTAATGGAACACAGTCAACATGGATTTACCCAAGGGAAATCTTGCCTCACAAATCTGCTTCATTTTTTTGAAGGGGTTAATAAACGTGGAGAAAGGTGAACCAGTAAGAACATAAGAACATAAGAAAATGCCATACTGGGTCAGACCAAGGGTCCATCAAGCCCAGCATCCTGTTTCCAACAGTGGCCAATCCAGGCCATAAGAACCTGGCAAGTACACAAAAACTAAGTCTATTCCATGTTACCATTGCTAATGGCAGTGGCTATTCTCTAAGTGAACTTAATAGCAGGTAATGGACTTCTCCTCCAAGAACTTATTCAATCCTTTTTTAAACACCGCTATACTAACTGCACTAACCACATCCTCTGACAACAAATTCCAGAGTTTAATTGTGCATTGAGTAAAAAAGAACTTTCTCCGATTAGTTTTAAATGTGCCCCATGCTAACTTCATGGAGTGCCCCCTAGTCTTTCTACTATCGGAAAGAGTAAATAACCGTTTCACAACTACCCGTTCTAGACCTCTCATAATTTTAAACATCTCTTCTCCAAGCTGAAAAGTCCTAACCTCTTTAGTCTTTCCTCATAGGGGAGCTGTTCCATTCCCCTTATCATTTTGGTAGCCCTTCTCTGTACCTTCTCCATCGCAATTATATCTTTTTTGAGATGCAGCAACCAGAACTGTACACAGTATTCAAGGTGCGGTCTCACCATGGAGCGATACAGAGGCATTATGACATTTTCCGTTTTATTCACCATTCCCTTTCTAATAATTCCCAACATTCTGTTTGCTTTTTTGACTGCCGCAGCACACTGAACCGACGATTTCAATGTGTTATTCACTATGACGCCTAGATCTCTTTCTTGGGTTGTAGCACCTAATATGGAATCCAACATTGTGTAATTATAGCATGGGTTATTTTTCCCTATATGCATCACCTTGCACTTATCCACATTAAATTTCATCTGCCATTTGGATGCCCAATTTTCCAGTCTCACAAGGTCTTCCTGCAATTTTTCACAATCTGCTTGTGATTTAACTGCTCTGAACAATTTTGTGTCATCTGCAAATCTGAATATCTCACTCGTCGTATTTCTTTCCAGATCATTTATAAATATATTGAAAAGTAAGGGTCCCAATACAGATCCCTGAGGCACTCCACTGTCCACTCCCTTCCACTGAGAAAATTGTCCATTTAATCCTACTCTCTGTTTCCTGTCTTTTAGCCAGTTTGCAATCCACGAAAGGACATCGCCACCTATCCCATGACTTTTTACTTTTCCTAGAAGCCTCTCATGAGGAACTTTGTCAAACGCCTTCTGAAAATCCAAGTACACTACATCTACCGGTTCACCTTTATCCACGTGTTTATTAACTCTTTCAAAAAGTGAAGCAGATTTGTGAGGCAAGACTTGCCCTGGGTAAAGCCATGCTGACTTTGTTCCATTAAACCATGTCTTTCTATATGTTCTGTGATTTTGATGTTTAGAACACTTTCCACTATTTTTCCTGGCACTGAAGTGTATTTGGATTTTCAGAAGGCGTTTGACAAAATCCCTCATGAGAGGCTTCTAAGAAAGCTAAAAAGTCATGAGATAGGAGGCGAAGTCCTTTCATGGATTACAAACTGGTTAAAAGACAGGAAACCGAGAAGGATTAAATGGTCAATTTTCTCAGTGGAAAAGGGTAAACAGTGAAGTGCCTCAGGGATATGTACTTGGACCAGTGCTTTTCAATATATTTACAAATGATCTGGAAAGGAATAAGATGAGTGAGGTTATCAAATCTGCAGATGATACAAAATTATTCAGAGTAATTAAATCATAGACAGATTGTGATAAATTGCAGGAGGACCTTGCGAGTCTGGAATGGTAGATGAAATTTAATGTGGAGAAATGCAAGGTATTGCATATAGGGGAAAAATAACCCCTGCAGAAGTTACACGATGTTAGGTTCCATATTAGGAGCTACCACCCAGGAAAAAGATCTAGGCATCACAGTGGATAATACACTGAAATCGCCAGCTCGGTGTGCTGCAGCAATCAAATAAACAAACAGAATGTTAGCAATTATTAGGAAGGGAATGGTTAAAAAAAACAGAAAATGTCATAATGCCTCTTTATCGTTCCATGGTGAGACCGCACGTTGAGTACTGTGTACAATTCTGGTCACCGCATCTCAAAAAACATATAGTTACACTGGAGGAAGAACACAAAAGGGCGACTAAAATCATAAAGAGGATGGAACAGCTCCCCTATGAGGAAAGGCTAAAGAGGTTAGGGCTGTTCAGCTTGGAGAAGAGACGGCTGAGGGGGGATATGATAGAGGTCTTTAAAATCATGAGAGGTCTAGAATGGGTAGATGTAAATTGGTTATTTACACTTTCAGATAATAGAAGGACTAGAGGGAATTCCTTGAAGTTAGCAAGTAGAGAAAATTATTTTTCACTCAACGCATAATTAAGCTCTGGAATTCGTTGCTAGAGGATGTGGTTAGTACAGTTAGTGTTAGGTTTGGATAGGTTCTTGGAGGAGAAGACCATTAAAGGAAAATTAGTTTCTTACCTGATAATTTTCATTCCTGTAGTACCACGGATCAGTCCGGACTCCTGGGTTATGCCCCCTCTAGCAGATAGAGACAGAGAAATTCTAAAGAACATAAGAACATAAGAAATTGCCATGCTGGGTCAGACCAAGGGTCCATCAAGCCCAACATCCTGTTTCCAACAGAGGCCAAACCAGGCCACAAGAACCTGGCAATTACCCAAACACTAAGAGATCTCATGCCACTGATGCAATTAATAGCAGTGGCTATTCCCTAAGTAAATTTGATTAATAGCCGATAATGGACTTCTCCTCCAAGAACTTATCCAAACCTTTTTTGAACCCAGCGACACTAACTGCACTAACCACCTCCTCTGGCAACAAATTCTAGAGCTTTATTGTGCGTTGAGTGAAAAAGAATTTTCTCCGATTAGTCTTAAATGTGCTACTTGCTAACTTCATGGAATGCCCCCTAGTCCTTCTATTATTCGAAAGTGTAAATAACCGATTCACATCTACCCATTCAAGACCTCTCATGATCTTAAAGACCTCTATCATATCCCCCCCTTAGCCGTCTCTTCTTCAAGCTGAACAGCCCTAACCTCTTCAGCCTTTCCTCATAGAGGAGCTGTTTCCATCCCCTTTATCATTTTGGTTTGCCCTTCTCTGACATATATAGCAGGGCTCCACCTACAGTCAGTCAGTATTGCTCAGTCACAAAGCAGAATGGATGAAAAAAACCCAAACTATATACAGTAAGCTATAACCTTTAACTGGATCACTAACCCCAACTGGGAACAGACCCGGATGAATACGGAAAAACAAGATTGATCTGCAGACAAAAAGTGTACAATTACTGAAAAGAGTGGACTCTCCATTACCTGTACAGGGAAAGGAAAATTAGTTTCTTACCTGATAATTTTCATTCCTGTAGTACCACGGATCAGTCCAAACTCCTGGGAATTACCAGGGCTTTTTTCTTACGTGGGATGGGATCCGGAGAGGCCCGCTCTCAGCACACCTTCTCCAAATCCACCGGTCCCCGGAGCCTGGACATCCAGATGGTAATGTCTAGTAAAAGTATGCAAAGATTTCCATGTGGCCGCTCTGCAAATTTCCTGTGGCAAAATTGCTGACATTTTGCCTAGGACGCTGCCTGAGATTGTGTAGAATGTGCCTTAATACCCAACGGTAAGGACTTGCCACTCAACAAATATGCAGAATTTATGGTTTCCTTCAACCATCAGGCGATCGTCGTCTTAGACGCCATATTACCCCTTTTTGGGCCACTCCAAAGAATGAATAGATGATCTGAGACATGAAAACTATTAGTGACCTCTAAATAATGCATCAAGACCCTGCGAACATCCAACTTCTTTAGGTCTTAGCAAAAGAATCTGACCGGTAGATATCAGAAAAGGACGGGAGCTCTACTGATTGATTGAGATGAAAAGAGAAAACAACCTTTGGCAGAAAGGAAGGAACTGTTTGCCAAGAAATTCCGGAATCAGAAATCCTAAAGAAGGGTTCCCTACAAGATAAAGCCTGAAGCTCAGATAATATACGAGTCAAGGAAATTGCAACAAGAAATACAACTTTCAAAGTAAGATCCTTTAAAGTTGCGCGTTTCAAAGGTTCAAAGTTGCAACACACAAAGCTTTGAGGACTAAATTTAAATTCCAGGAAGGACAAGGATGTCTGAATGGCGGGCACGAATGCTTTGCTCCCCAAAGAAAACGAGATATATCCGGATGCGACGCCAACGGTCAACCCTGAATGGTACCTCCAAACAACCAAGAGCAGCAACCTGCACCCTCAAGGAGCTACACAATAAGCCCTTAGCTAAACAGCTTGAAGAAAACACAAAATATCCGGAACGGATGCCCGAGTAGGAACAACATCGCGGTCTAAGCACCAAGACTCAAAAACCTTCCATACTCTAACATAGGACAAGGAAGACGAAGTTTTACGCAATTGTAAAAGTGTAGTCACCACAGCATCCAAATAACCTTTATCCTTCAGACACTGCCTCTCAAAAGCCATGCCGCTAGACAAAAGCGATCGACCTGATTGAAACAAACGGGTTCTTGATGAAGTAGGTTCAGAAGATCCGGGAACCTCAGAGGAGCCTCCACCGTCAGATTGAGCAGATCCGCAAACCATGGACGACGGGGCCACTCGGGAGCTACTAGAATGACGTCTGCCGGATGTAGTTCTATTCGTCTGAGGACCTTGCCGATTAGTGGCCAAGGAGGAAACACAAAGTAGAACATTCGTCGGCCAAGGCAGCACCAGAGCATCTACTCCCTCCGCTGCCGTGTCTCTGAGATGAGCAAAGAAGCATGGAGATTTGGAATTCTTGAATGTTGCCATGAGATCCATGCAAGGAAGGCCCCACCAGTCGCAGATTAACTGAAAAGCTTTGTCTGCCAGTTCCCACTCTCCTGGATCGAGACGATGTCGACTGAGAAAATCCGCGTGAACATTGTCGACCCGGCAATGTGGGACGACGCTATGCTGACTAAGTGCTGTTCTGCCCAACAGATCAACTGATGAGCTTCCAATGCAACAGACTGGCTCTTGGTTCCTCCTTGGCGATTTTAACAAAGCTCCAGCTTTCTATCCTGAAAATCTTTTAAAGCAGCTGCACCTGTAATCGGGATGGTGGTCTTTTTAGTAACGGCCGATACCGCTGCATCCACCTTGGGAATACGAAGGAGCTCTAAAGCTTCTTCTGGTAAAGGGTATGGCTTGTCCTTAGCCTTTGCTACTTTCAGACCCAAGTCAGGGGTATCCCATTCCCAGAAAATCAAATCTGTGGCTGAAAAATGAAAGGGAAAGGAGGAGGGCAGCCCACGGAGTCCCAACAATACTGGGTCTGAAGAACCAAGCTGAGATTCTTCATGAGGTGCCTCAATACCCAACTCCCCTAAAATAGCTGGAATGAGAGGTGCTAACTCTACCTTCCGAAAGTGACGGTGTACCTTAGGGTCGTCCCCTTCCACAACATGGGACCCCTAGAAGCCCCCTGTGACTGGTCCGGGTCCCCATCAGCCCCCCCCCCCCCCCCCCCCCCCCCCCCCCCGGCGGAGGCTGGGAAGGCTCAACTATGCCATCTAGGCTGTCAGCATCCGAGGAAGTAGTGGAATTCGGCTGAGGTGTCACTAACCTCAAAGGCCACTTAGAGGTAGGGGGGTCAAGCCCCTCAAAAGACTTGGCCCGATTCTTTGGCCTGGCCGGATAATCCAATAGTGAAGATTTTTCCAGCACTCGTTTTCCCTGCTCTCCGTGCCTTGAAAGCCTTGTGGAGAAGCAGGACAAAATCTAATGAAAGAGAGTCAGAAGAAGAAACTTCTGTATCCCCCTTGGGGATATTCAAGTTAACTTTTGCGCCCAACCCTCTTAAGTTGTCCCCCTCAGGCACCGTTGGTTGAGGGGATAAAGGCGGCGGGAGAATCCCCTCCCCCGCCAGACAGGGCTGCCGAATTCGCTGACTCGAGGGAATTCATAATGGTACCCGTTCCTGCGCTCAGCGGGAACGGGACAACCGAAGGAGTCTGTAAGCCGTGAAAAACACCGGAGACTGACTGGACCTGTAAAACAACCCCCTTAGGGGTTGTGGAGGCTCCCTCTTCCCCAGACACACAATTAAAATAGAGGCCGTCCCTCGACAAATGCGCGTGTGGCTCCAAAAGCCCGGAAAGTCCGCGGCATTCTTTTATCTCAGAAAAGAAAATTCAAAATTTTTACCGCTAAAAAAATGAGTGAAAATGACAGTGAAAAAAGAAACAAAGAGACCCGACTCGACTGCAAGGGAAGGGAGAGTCCAGGTAAAGGCAAAAAAAATAAGTTTACCAAAAAAATAAATTTAAAAAAAAAATTATTTTATTGTACTTGCCCAATAGTCTCCGTGTCCTGGTCCAACTTGGGGGAGTGAGCTGGGCTCCCCGGTATCACCCCCAGTGCTGCACTAGGCTGTTAGTAGGGTCCTCGACCCACAGCAGCAGCAGCTGCCTCTGAAACCAATGGGGATGGTCCCCTCAGGACTTGACAACCCCTGGGAGGCTTGTCTCACTTCTGTCCTTCTTGAAGAAAAGAAAATTTAATAAAGGAAAACTAATTACCCTTACTGTTTATTATTTCCCCCCCCTTTTTTTTTTTTTTTTAAACTAATTGACTATCACAGACTGTAGGTTTTGCTCCTGCTCCATCTGCTAGAGACAGAGAAATACTGTCGGACTGTAGGTGGAGCCCTGCTATATACGTCAGAGTTCTTTAGAATTTCTCTGTCTTCTATCTGATAGGGGGGGGGGGGCATAACCCAGGAGTCTGGACTGATCCGGGTATGTACAGGGAACTGCTATTAATCAAGTTGACTTAGGGAATGGCCTCTGCTACTACTGGCATCAGTAGCATGGGATCTTCTTAGTGTTTGGGTACTTACCAGGTTCTTTTAGCCTGGTTTGGCCACTGTTGGAAACAGGATACTGGGCTTGATGGATCCGTGGTCTGACCCAGTATGGCAATTTCTTATGTTCTTATGTTCCACGGGGATAGTCGCCTGCTTGGTGATGGCATACACCAGCGCATCAACTTTCAGAAAGCGCAACTGCTCTCTGCCGGATCCAGGATACCGCACTACCAAAGCTTATCCCCCTGTAAAAACAGCATCTGAGGTGCCCCATTCAAGATCAATCAATTCTTGATCATCATCCATAATACTTCATGTAAGGAATCTAAATGGGATTCTTGTTTGGCTTCAGCACCTGGCATCCCCAGCATCTTCAGTGCCTGAGCGATCCAAGTCGGCCACCCATCTCTATGAAGAAATGCAACATTGTGCTATACAGTTCCAACTCTGGAGGAATTTCCCATCCTCCAGGAGTAAGAGCCACTTTCACATTCTGTGCCACCTGGGTCCTCATCAGCGTGAACTGCAGCAGGAGTAGACACACTCAGATGCTTACCTGTGGCACCAGGTGTGCGGGGATTCGCAGACTGCGATCCTGAACTTAGGCCTACCACATCGTCAACTGAGCAAAAAACCTGAAAGCAGGGCCTAGCCAACTGGCTGCTCAACCCGCCAAGCTGTTTTGCATCAGACTTGCGCATAGAAAAGAGCACGAGCGCCATCACGGCCCATACCAAAACCAGGGGGCGCCAGATCTGCATCCACTGAGAAGCCTTCCCTGCTGATGATCCAGTTAGGGGAGCCCCAAACTAGGCGATACCGCCGACAGGTCCCCCTCCGGACCCATTCCCGCATCACCTTATGGAACTCCATCCCCCCAGATCTTAGAATGGAACCCAGCCTCTCAACCTTCAAGAAAAGACTCAAGACCTGGCTGTTCATGCAGGCTTTTCCTAACTCCAATATTATTTAACTCCTAACAATCAACACACATCACCATCAATATCACTATTAGCTACCTCTTACAATGTAATTATATGTAATTAGCTGGTTTTCCTTTCCTTTTTCCTTCTCACTCCAAGTTCTATTTTTCCTTGTTACATGTAACTGCTTTTCCGCACTATTGTTCAAGTTTAAGTTTATTTTGCACTCCTGTTTCATGTGAACCAGCATGATGGGACTATTGTCTTGAATGTTGGTATATAAAAAAACTTAAATAAATAAATAAAATAAATCATGCAGGGAAGGCCGGCTCAGCAAAAACAGACAGAGAAAACTCTCCCTGAGCCTCCAAGTAGCACTGATACAAGTTTTGGGGGGGGGGGGGGGGGGGGGGGGGGAGAATACCAAGCTGAGATGCCTGAATATGGCCAACAGCACTAAAGTAAATGCCAGCTAGCAGCATGCTCCCAAAGCATCTGACCACTGTGCGCCCAGCTGTGAGTCTGTACAAGCAAGAGTGGACAAGGCAGCCAAAGAACAAGGCCTGTCCAATAAGCATCCAAAAATTATAGGCAAACACATGGTCTTGGTAGGTGCCCATCTGAGCGTCCACATCTAGGCACACGCTTGGGCACAAATGCAAGCTGATGGACAGTTTCACGGAAGACTTGTACGCAGAAAAGTGCGTGAATGCTGTTGCGGCCTACCACTCGACGACTAAGCAAAGCCTGAAAGCAGGGCCTAGCCAAAAAGGCTGCTCAACCCTAGACTCCCCCAGCTCCCTCAGAGGTGGGAATGGACGATGGGTTGTGCACTGAGGCTCGGAGACCAGAAGCGGAATGGAAACCCTCATTCCTCCTTCCTTCCCCCCTCCCCCAACTCCTTACCTGAACTCAGCCCGTCCCAGATGAGTATAGAGTCGGTCTCTGGCTGTTGGGGGGGGGGGGGGGGGGAGGAGAATACAAAGGCCTTTCACTGCGGCCCTCAGCTTCCTGCACCCACTAGCCTCTCAGAAAACCAGCTACCAGACCAAGGCACTCGGTTTGAAGGAGAGATCCGCAGATATCACATCAGGAAAACTCGATAGGGAAGGACAGATGAGGAAAACTCGATGAGGGAAGGACCGTAAGGAGAGCGGGGTAAATCAATTTCCTTCTTTTCTCCTTCATATTTTTTTTTTAAGTAATCCTCAGTAGGGAGATGCATGTCCACTATGTGCTGGAGATGAGGAATACTGGTGGGCTGATGCTGGTGCAGGGGTATATATACTGTGACCCCAGGTTTGCTCTGTCTCCATCTGCTGGTAGAGGTGCATAACCCAATGGTGTGGATTAACCTGTTTGAAGGCTAAGAAAGTACGCTTATACAATGTGTGTAAGTGTAATTTTATCCATATATAAGTTGAAAAATATTCTAAGCAGCCATTTCTACAGGTTATGCAATTACTTTACTTGCAGAAATCGCTTGGAAAATTCTCTCATGTGTTTCCTTATCAATGCTAAATACTTTCTTACACTCTCTCCACTTTACCTTCGCCTAAGCCCCAGCACAGAAAAAAGGTCAAGGCTCTTATTTCTGGTATACTGCATATGATATATAGGCTTATCCAGGTAGTAAGACTGTGAGGTCTTAAAAGTCATTTATTACAGCATCTTTTTTGTGGGTATTTTAAGAGAGACAACTTTTCATTTGAAAATAAAATTATGTAAATTGCCCAGTGTGCTAATACAGGTTTTAGCAAATGGTCAATGCAATGATTTATTTATTTATTGAGCTTTTCTTATATTCTGCAAATATCCATACATTTTCAATGCAGAGCACAAAATAGATTCACAAATTACATATGACAAAACAATAAATCAATCACATATGGAAATATGTGCATAAACCATTTTGTAAATGATTTTTGCCATTTTCCTTGCCAAAATAAGTATTACAAAAGAAGGCACATGAAAATGTAAAAAGCAGAAGCAAGGAGCCAGCGCAGTGGCTCAGTCGCAAGGCTGTGCAACAGAGGACCTCAGTTTGATTTCTGGGGACAAGCTCCTTAGACCCGTTGAAATGGGAAGATGCTGTGAGGAAGGGAATTCCCAGTCATTGCTCAATAGCAACGTCTTAAGTGGCTGGACACAGAAGCTATGTTACTGCAGTCTTGAGGGAACTGCACTCCATCACCTCTGGCCAAGAAGCACTGCAATGGCTGGATGGAACGAGTTGGAGGGGGGGGGGGGGGAAGGGGAGGGACATAAAATAGGAAAAAGCCTTGAGTAGTTGTGAATGAAGGCTTATGGTGCTGCTCCTTAATACAGTCCAGTTCCAAATGAGCTGGAAACAAAGAGGCAGAAGGAAAGTGCCACATCATTAAAAGTTGAAATAGAAGTACAATACTGTTCTATAGCTTTAAAGATAAAAGCAAAATTACCCATGTAGTAGTTTTGGTGATATGATTGATAAAGAAAGCTCTGCCATTTGGTGCATGACGCATTTCCCAGCCCTTGGGGAAAAATCCTTGCTCATATTCAGTTTGCTGGTTCAAGGGAGGCTGCCCAGAATCCCCTGTTATCTGTGTTTGTTGACAAACAGAAGCACTTTGATGAGATGACTGTGGAGATAATTCCATAGATGTCTGCTGCAGAAAATGTTTTTGAGAAGTTACTTTTATATTGTACAATTTTACAACTTGAAACAAAATATAATATGGTGAGCCACTTGAGCACTTGTTTAAACAAACCAAAAAAAAAATAAAAATCAAGAGAAGCAACTGAGAATAAACAAATTAAATTCCAGTAAACTTTAAAAGCTGCTGCACTTCAAATAGTTTCTTTAAACAATGTGCCCATGAAAACAATCTGTGGGTGACATTATGGAGAAAAGAAGGGTAGGGTTGAGGAGCAACTCATTTTGGGAGGGGGGAGAGGGAGGAGTAGAGCAGCAGGCTTCATGTGGGGAGGGTGGGGTGAAGAAATGGAGTGGAATAGCAGAGCAATGCTGCCGGTAGCCAGCTTCAATGGAGCCATGGAGCAGGCAATGATATGATCATGGGTCTGAGGTAGCCAGGCAGTTTACCACATTATATGGAAAGAGCAATTCTGCATCAGTTACTGTGAGTCATAGTAACTGGAAGCCACCCTGGGCCCGTGTTTATACAAAAGTAATGGTATAACAATGCTACTTATCAATTTTTATTCAGAAATTCAGACTTAAGATGCATAGAACACAAATCTTTAATTTGCCATATTCATTAACTCACTAAATTTTAGGTTTTACTGAATGTACAATTCCCTTTTCCATTCCTTCACTTATTTTTTGCTGTCTGATCTCTGAACCTAATTTAGAGTAACCTTATGTTGTCAACATTCTTACTAAGTCTTATAAAACAAAATATGTATTTGAATTACCTGTATTGATGGCCTTTCCCAAGTAGTAGTTCTGGTATTATGGTCTATATAATAAGCTCTTCCTTTATCATCAAGTTTTTCTTCCCAACCCGGTGGAAGCCCAGACGACGTGGGCAATAGCTAAAAGTGTTAAAGAAATAAATTATGGCATTAATAAACAAAGACATATAAATCATTTACCTTAAACTATCAGTGCCAAATACAAATATATAAAAGAAACATCATAAACAATGTCTATCAATTCATGAATGTGCTTCTTAATTATAATTTTTTAATCAAGTCCAGTTGCATGCAGACCTGCCAAGTTTCTTTCCCAATTGCTTCCTATTGCAAATGCAGCATCCAATACTAGATAGAAATATTGTTGGGGGTGGGGGCAAGAGTATGGAGGAGGACAAGCCAAAATGACATTTCCACATATCAAGCCCACCCTCACCTGTGTCACATACCCTCACCCATTACAGAACAAGGGATCACAAGTTAGAACTACATGCAGACAAAAACTGAAATGGAAACCCCCAGCAATCAAGACTCTGCATGCAATGCAACATCAGAGAAATATAAACAAAAATGCATTTCTGCCTATACTGAGCAAAATACAAAGATATAAGACAGAGGTAGCAGCTCCTGTTCTGGAGAGCCACAAACAGGTCTGGTTCTCAGGGTATCCATAATGAATATGCATGAAATATATTTGCATACAATGGAAGCATTCTTCAGGCCCCTTGTCTTACCTCCTCCTCATCTCAGCCTTACCCATCTAAATTGCCAAGTCCCCACTGTCATCTCCCTCACTTAGTTGCCAAGTCCCCGCTCTCCCTCATCCCGAAGTCCCTGCGCTGCACCCATCTAATTATCTAAGTTCCCACTCTAATCCCCAATATCAAAGTCCCTGATCTTCCCCCACCCCCAAGTCTTGCAGTCCCAACATTTCTTAGACCCCATTCTCCCCCAAATTCCCCACAATCCTCAAGTCTGGGCTCTCCCCCCAACTTACTCTCAATTTCATGAGCCCCTGCTCTCTCCCCAATCACTCACATTTCAATCCCTGAATCTTCCCCAACCCGTCGCCTTCACCACCAATGCTCTGGTCTCTGTTTTTCCTTTGCTCCTTTCCCCCCCCCCAAATCCCAGTATCTATGTTCTATCCCTGTGCGCTCCCATAACTCCAGAGTCTCCAACTCTTCCCCCATCCCAATCTCCAAATACCTGAAGTCCCCACTCTGCAAAAATCTCTAGTCTTTAGTCCTGCTCTCCATCTCCTCAACTTCAAACCATTTAAGCTCTTGCCTGTCTCCCCCTTTCTGTCCTAGCTCAGCACTTTTAACCCAGTTGTGGATGATCCTCCTGATGCCTGAGTCAGGGCCTCTTCTCTCCCCTCCCTCCTGTGGCCACACAGTTCAATCATCAGATGTTGGAATTGTGGAGGACTCTACAGGGAGCGCTACGAGGTTAAAACTGCTGATGTTTGAAACCCGCAGGTTGCCAGAAGTAGGACAGAAAAGAGATGCTGAGCCAGGAGAGGAAGGAGGAGGAATTATAGTTCTTGAAGTAATGTAGAGGAAGCAAACTATTTAAAAATGTAGCGTGAAAGAGACCCTTACAACCGGTACTGTAGGAAGTTCTTCTTGAGTATATGTTTGTAGACTCTCTCTTCTGGTCTGGTTCTTGAAATCACAAAAAGAGAAGAGAATAACCTTAATTTGCACATTGGTTAATTTTTGTTCAGCAGGGGTTTTCAGCTCAGTGCAATCAGGCCTCTACTAGGCTACAGTGCTATGAGCCTTCATTTCCAACTGCCTGGTGTTTTACCATATTTTAAATCTTTTCCTCTCCCCTCTAGCCCAACCATAGCTGCAAGACTCCTTGGCTAGAGGCCACACACACAGCATCGCTTTTCAGAACTAGGTATGTATACACCCAGAGTCTGGCCTCTAGGCCTCGCTTTGATGTGATGAATGGAAATCTATACCTCTAGGGACTATAAATGCTGTCTCTGTAGCATCCCAGATTGGTCCAAGAACAAGAAGCAGAGCTTGGAAACTAAACCAAAATCTCTCGCATGGCAACTTGCAGTGCATCAGGCCTGTCCAAATTTGTACTTCTATCTTAAATACTACAGATATAATTGCATTCCTTCTGAAAGCTAAAACTCTTTTTCAAATCAGAATTCAAATGTGCAAAAGATGGCATTTAGCTGCCATAAATGAATCATAAAAGTTGGTTTACTTATGACAGCTAAACTACTTTATATTTTCTAGTAAATGTCATATTTTGTTCATTTTAATCCTGACCTGAAGAAGAGAGTTTTAGCTCTAAAAAGCTAGTCATGAAATGTATTGTTAGTCCAATAAAAAGATATTACCTAACATACAAATATTTTTTTTATTTTTATTTGTTAACCTTTACTTCTGTGTATTCAAGTGGACTAACATGGCAACCACCCTGCTGTATTCCTTAACAAGTGTATTAGTAGAAACGTGACTCTAGAAATAAAAACATTTTTCCATTCATTTTAGTGAGGCCAAGTATGTTAAAATTTTAAATTTAGAGAAAAATGAATAAAGAATCTTTTTCTCAGAATGAACAGTGAAAAGGTTGCCAAAGTACTATTTAAAATAGTCCTTCAGTATTTAAAAATGCTTTCTCACAATTAATAAGTATTTAAAATGAAGGTATTTCATTAACAAATGCAGAGTATTAGGCAACTACAATTTCTACATATTGTAGTTACATATACTTATGGGATACAAAAATGAACTATACTATGTAGGCATTGCACATATTTATCTATAGATATTCTATTGATTTATGGAATTATAGCTTTGCCTAAAATTATGACATACATACATAATGTTATGTACTAATAGAGGAGCCTTAAAATTAACCAGGGCTAGGATCTGTCACCATGAGCCTTCATTCGCAACTATCCAGGGATTTTTTCTTCCTCTTTTATATCCCCTCCCAACTTCCTTTAGTCTAGTCCTCGGTGCGAGGGGGGGGGGGGGTGCTCTTTCCCGAGCCTTACAATCATGGACCTTAAATCCAGCCATAGTACCCTAACCCCAGAAGACATGAACTTGGAATGAAACCCAGGTCCATCTACATGGCTGGACACAGCACTGCCACTGAACCAGTCCTGTTTTGTTTTTTTTGACAGATTGGGGTGGGATTGGGGACTTGGTGGGAGGGGAAGAATGTAGAGGAGATCATTATGTTTTTTGCAGATTGGGTTGGCAGTTCTCTATATATAATTTATTTATTTATTTATTTATTTTTTACAGATTTGGGTGGGAGAGTGTATTGGAAGTTTTTTTTTCTTCTACTAGACAGGTGGGAGATTGTTTGGTCATATAGCTTATCTTGAGATGCAAAACCTAAGAGGGGTCCATATTCAATCACTGAGCGGTTAGATAAGTTAGCTGAATACACCTATCCAGCTAATTTAACTGGAATATTCAGTGGCACTGCTGCACCACTGAATATACTCGGCTATCTTAAAAGTTAGCAAGATAGGTATACCTGGCTGACTTGCCTGCAGAATGGCCAGAGTTACCCCAAGAGTTGCTAACAATATGATTATTCTCATTTATTCTTTAATATGCATAAATCTATCCTGATGTCACATCCATGAATAATAATCTGACATAGCGTTTAACAGTTATGGGCTATAGGTGATGGAGGCCAGCTTCTGGGAACAAACAGTCATCCATCAATGTATTAATAAATGAGGGATTATATTGTAGGTCTGACATATAGAATATTAAAGGAGTTTTTGGTTATTATATAAGGGTTATATGTCTTGCTTAAAAAAAGTAATGCTTTCTTACAATGCAGGAACTCATTCGGACATTGGATGAACTTCCTGAAGTACTGAGTCTTGTGTTTAATTCTTCTGCAAGGTGAGACTGTATATCAAAACTGCTCTGCTCAGAAGATGCTTGAAGATTGTGGTTGCTGTACATTGTTGCCTCATCTTCAGTTATAATTTCCCAGCTCTATAAAAGGGAACAGTAATGCACTGAACACAGGAAAACATCCCATTCTTAAATTGCTAGATTCATTTTGTTATATTAATTTTTACCTCTGGAGACTCTCTGTTCTCTGGATTTTCAGTTTCTTCAGATATTTGCCGCCGGGTGGTAAATGCATGCTGTGCTTCCAAATGTATGCTCCCATTACCTGCACCAACCGTGCTATCCCTGTTAAGACAACAACATAAAAAAAAGATCACAATGAACACTTCATACTTTGTTGCTGCCTAATCTAGAACTGCTGCCATATAGGTCTAATGAGTTACAGCTGTTTTTTTTTTCATATAAGAAATTAGCAAGATTTTTAAATACATTTCTATTAACATCCCAGTTAATCTAAAATCTTGCTAAATTAGGAAGCATTCAAATGGAAAACAGTCTAGTTTATGGGCTTGAGAGATTACTCATCCACTAAAATACAAATTGTTTCAAGAGTGTGAATAAACTTCTGTATTGAATTAACAGCACAAGTAAATCCAACTTCTACAAGTATGTGTTTCAAAAAGAGAAACTATTAGATATTTCATTTCTCAGTCTTACAATGTAAAGTATTTGAGAATGGAGAGGCTCTGTACAACAAAGTTACTTATCTACAATGTGTGACATAACACAGTAATTGATGGCAGATAAATATCAAATGGTCAATCAAGTCTGCCCAGCAAACTGCTTATGGTAGCAAATGCCACTCCATGCAGATACTCCCTCTCCTTCTGTTAAGGATAGCAACTGCCACTCCGTGCACATTACCCCCACGCCTTTTATCAAGGGTAGTAAATGATGCTCTGTGCATATTCCCCCAACCCCCTATGCAGCAATGTTATACCTATAGTTTACCCTAGTTCTTCATTTCTATACTCTAGCCTCTAAGGATCTGCAGTGTTTATACCATGCCCTTTTGAATTCCAATATTGTTCTTGTCTTCACCACCTCTTCCAGAAGAGCATTCCAGGCATCTACCAACCTCTCTATGAAGAAATATTTTCTTATGTTGGTTCTCAGTTAACCTCCCCTGGAGTTCTACTGTTTCCTTTCCAATGAAAAGTTTGTGCATCATTAACACATTTCAGGTATCTGAATGGCTGTATCATATCTCCCAGCACCTCCTCTCCTCCAGGGTATACATATTTAGATCCTTCAGCTTATCCCTATAGGTCTTCTGATGCAGACACCACACCAATTTGATTGCCCTTCTCTGGACTGCTTCCAACCTGTTCTTATCCTTTTTGTAGATATGGTCTCTAGAACTGAACACAGTTCAGGTGAGGCCTCACTGAAGACTTGTACAAGGGCATTAATATCTTGGGTTTTTTTCCTGCTGGTTATTCCTTTCTCTGTGCAGCCCAGCATCCCTCTGGCTTTAGTCACCACCTTCTCACATTGCTTCATTGCCTTCAGATCTTCAGACACTATCACTCCAAGATCACTTTCCTGGTCCATGTACATTGGTATTTCACCCCATATTGCATACAACTGTTCTGGATTACTGCACCCCAAAATGTATGACTCTGCACTTCTTGGCATTGAATTCCAGCTGCAAACTTTAAACCACTCTTCAGGCTTTCTTAAACCACTTTTCATTCTCTCTACTCCTTCAGGCAAGTCCCCTTTGCTGCAGTATCATATGCAAAAAACCCCCTTTTAACTTCTAACCCCTCCTTAATGTCACTCATTCAATAGTGCCAACATACAATATCCTAGAGAGCTATATGGCCATCTCCAGTCCTATATATTAGCTTAAAACAAGCCAACTCCATAAGGGAAGGGGGCAATATATATGGCTGATTATCCTGCTGTCCATACTCATTACAGGTAAGGAACTGTTTTCTCTGAGGATAAGCAGAATTAATCAGTCACAAATGTGTGAAATCCTAGCTAAGGGCTGTCTTCCAACCCAAAAGGGGTAAGAGCGGGAAAGAAGCCAATGGGTTAAACAAACAATTTTCCTATGAAGACAATCTGAAAGAATATAATGGGTTTTAATGGGGATGGAGTTGGATTCTATCCCTCGAACAGATTAGCCAAACCAGCTGTCATATTGGGAGTCAGTGTCCAGACACTAATGGGAATTAAATGTGAACTGAACTCCACATTATAGCCTTGCAAATCTCCTCAATGGCGGCCAACCTTAGATGCTGCTATGGCCCTAACATTATGAGCCGGCGACGGCGGTCCTCTACCTCCCCCCTCACAGGAACAGGACAGGAGAGACGAGGCACAGACAAAAGAAGAAAAACAGGCAGTACTTTTTTTTTTTTTTTTTTTTTTTTTTTTAACACACAGACACAGTTACCGGTAAATCAGGTCCGGGTCCAGCTGGAGGGAGGGAACCGGGCACCCTGATGTCACCCCCAGCCCTGATAGATGCTGGCAGTGGAGCTCCCCCATGTAACAGCGGCCTCAACCAGAGGGGATGGTCACCTCAGGACCTCATTACCCTCTGGGAGACAGGCTCGGTGACCAGCAGGCAAGCCTCTGTGGTCTGAACACCAATCCGTCGTCTTCCTACTCTCAAACTGCTTTCTCTTCCTTTTTTTTTTTTTACACACTAAATACCCACCTAAATCTAGGCCTCAGCACAGACTGTAGGTTTGGCACCCTCTCCACCTGCTAGGAGACAGAAGAATACTGCTGGACTGTAGGTGGCAGTTTTTGTTTGTAAACTTCTGTCTCCATCTGCTAGAGGGGGGGCCAAACCCAGGAGTCTGGACTGATCCGGGTATGTACAGGGAATAGGTGTTATCCCAGGACAGCAGGATGTAGTCCTCACATATGGGGTGACACCATTGATGGAGCCCTATTGCGGAAAACTTTCTGTCAAAGTTTCTAGAAACTTTTGACTGGCCCTGTGAGGCCACTGAGCATGCCCAGCATGCCATGATATTCTCTGCCACAGGGGTCTCTCTTCAGTCTCGTCTGTAGCAATAAGCTTTAGCAAAAAATAAAATAATAAAACGTATCTGACCCAACTCCGCAGGGAGGCGGGTGGGTTTCGTGAAGACTACATCCTGCTGTCCTGGGATAACACCTACGGTATTACAAGGTAAGCAATTTTGCTTTATCCCAGGACAAGCAGGATGCTAGTCCTCACATATGGGGTGATTAGCAAGCTAGAGGCTGAGTCATTTTGTAGTGAAGCAACAGTGAAGTATTGTTGTTGGAAATGAGGCAGCCAAAGATAACAGCAGATTGGATGTAGAAGGAGTTGGATTAAATGCTGAATCTTGTCGTCCTTGTTTGTCCAAACAGTAATGAGCTGCAAAGGTGTGAAGAGAACTCCATGTTGCTGCTTTACATATGTCAAGAAATGGCTCTGAACGATAGTGTGCTACTGAGGTTGACATTGCTCTTACTGAATGCGCCTTTACTCGCCCTTGGAGAAGAAGGCCTGCTTTTTCATAGCAAAACTGTATGCAATCTGCTAGCCAATTGGATAGAGTATGTTTACCTACTGCTTTTCCCGGTTTGTTTGGATCATAAGATCCAAAATGTTGAGTGGATTTCCTGTGGACTGCAGTTCGGTCTAAGTAGAATGCTAGAGCACGTTTATAGTCCAAGGTATGTAAGGCCCGTCCTCCTTGGTGAGAATGAGGTCTTGGAAAGAATGTGGGCAAAACTATGGATTGGAACAAGTGGAATTCCGTAACTACCTTGGGGAGGAATTTTGGATGTGTTCAGAGAACCACTCTGTCATGTAGAAAGTTTGTATAAGGTGAGTACATGACAAGTGCTTGCAACTCACTAACCCTTCTAGCTGATGTAATGCCTATAAGGAAGATAGTTTTCCATGTAAGAAATTTAAGATCACAGGAATTCATGGGTTCAAATGGAGAACGCATGAGTTTTGTTAAGACCAAATTCAGGTCCCATTCTGTGACAGGTGGTCGAATTAGTGGTTTGAGGTGAATTAAACCTCTCATAAATCTACTGATAAAGAGGATGTATGGATATTGGTGCATCTCCCATCTTGTTAATGTAAGCCGAGATTGCACTTACAGATGAGGTCTGGAGACCAGAGTCTGAAAGATGGCATAAATAGTCTAATAGAGATGTTGTGGGGCAGGAGAAAGGATCAATGTTCTTTTGCATGCACCACAAAGTAAACCTTTTCCATTTCGAAGAATAGTTCTCTCGAGTTGAAGGTTTACGTGAAGCTATAAGCCCTTGAGATACATTGGTTGAAAGATTGAGTGATTGCAAAATCAAGCTTTCAACATCCATGCTGTCAGGGACAGGGATTGAAGGTTGGGATGGCGCAACCGACCCTGATCCTGAGTTATGAGAGTGGGAGCTACACCCAGGCGAATTGGTTCTCTGATCGAGAGGTCTAGAAGTGTGGGAAACCATACTTGTCGAGGCCAATATGGGGTTATGAGTATCATGGACCTCTTGTCCTGTTGTAGTTTCAATAGAGTTTTGGTTATGAGCGGTATCGGAGGATATGCGTATAGAAGGCCTGAGTTCCAAGGGCGAGCAAATGCGTCCTTGGCTGGCTAGTGTTTCTGTCTGTGCAAGGTGCAGAACTTGTTCACTTTGTGATTCAGGTGTGACGCTAAGAGGTCTATTGTTGGTTGTCCCCAACATTGAAATATCCTCGTCTCTACTAAGGGATCCAGGGACCATTCGTGCGGTTGGAATTGACGACTGAGTCGATCCGCCACTATGTTGTGAATGCCTGCCAGATAAGTGGCCCGGAGAAACATGGAGTGTGTCAGGGCCCAATCCCAAATCTGTGCGGCTTCTTGACAAAGGAGATATGAGCCCGTACCTCCCTGTTTGTTGATGTACCACATGGCTACTGTATTGTCTGTTTGGATCAGAACAGTCTTGTGTGAAAGGCAGTCCGTGAACGCATGCAGCGCATAACGTATAGCTCGAAGTTCCAGGAAATTGGTTTGAAATGTTGCTTCGAGTTTAGTCCAAGTACCCTGGGTTTGGAGATTGTCTATGTGAGCTCCCCAGCCTAAGGTGGATGCATCTGTAGTTAAAGATATCTGTGGGACTGGTTGCTGGAAGGGTAGGCCCTTGCGCAAATTGTCCTTGTTCGCCCACCAAAGTAGAGATGAACGTAGCTGGTGGGTTACTTGAATTGAAGAAGACAGTGGTTGAATGGCTTGGATCCATTGTGATCTTAAAGTCCATTGAGTTACCCTCATGGCTAGTCTTGCCATAGGGGTGATATGAACTGTGGAGGCCATGTGGCCTAGTAATGTCAGAAACTGATGAGCTGTTGCTTGTTTCTTTGAGTGAAACATGTTTGCCAGCAGGGAAAGTGTGTCTGCCCAATCCCCGGGTAGAAAACGTTTTGAAAGTATGGTGTTCAATTCTGCTCCTATAAATTGAAGCAGGTGAGACGGAATGATATGGGACTTTTGATAATTGATGAGAAATCCCATGGAGTGAAGTAGAGTAATGGTTCAACTGAGAGAAGCCAGAGCTCCTTGTTGAGATTGACTTCTGATGAGCCAGTCGTCTAAACAGGGAAAGACATGGACACTTTCCTTGTGCAAGTGTGCTGCTATTACTGCCAGACGTTTGGTGAATACTCTGTGAGCAGAGGCAAGTCCGAATGGTAGTACTCTGTACTGGAAATGTTGATGACCCACCATGAAGCGCAGATACTTGCGATGAGGAGGGAATATTGGTATGTGAGCGTAAGCGTTTTGAAGATCCAGAGAACAAAGCCAATCTCCTGTTTGAAGAAGTGGAAGCATGGTGCCTAGAGAGACCATCCTGAACTTTTCTTTCTTCAGAAATTTGTTGAGATTTCTGAGGTCTAGGATGGGACATAGTCCTCCAGTTTTCTTTGGAATGAGGAAATAGCGGGGAATAGAATCCTCTGCCCTGCTGAGTCCAGGGCACCGGCTCTACAGCTCTGGCTCTCAGAAGGGTGGATAATTCTACTTGTAATTGGATTATGTGATTTTCGCTTAGAGGAAGAGGTCTCAGAGGATAAATCTCTTGGAGTTGAGAGGAAATTGAGTTGGTAACCTCGAGATATTATTGCAAGTACCCATTGGTCTGTTATTTGTAACCAATGGTTGTAGAAGCAGGATACTCTGCCTCCTACCAGAAGATCTGGTTGAGGATTGAAGAGATGGCTTTGGTCTCCAGGAAAAGCCTCAAAAGCCTGCAGCCGGTCCCGTCTGTGGCGAAGGTTGAGGCCTAGCCACCCTAGGTTGTCTGGGCTGAGCTCTTTGCTGCGGCCTAGAAGATCTTCCCTTTGATGCTGGAGGGTAATAACGCCTCTGCCGATAAAAGGGTCATCTAGATTCTTTTCTTGGAGGCCGGCGAGATGCCTGGGTAGCAGAATCCTGTGGAACTAACAAAAGTTGGCGCTAGGTTTCTGTGTGTTCTTTTAATCGTGCTACAGCATATTGCACTTTAGAACCAAAAAGGTTTTCACCAATACATGGTAAGTCAACTAACTTTTCCTGAACTTCAGGCCTGAGGTCTGAGGCTTTAAGCCATGCCCAACGTCTTGCACTTATACCAGAGGCCACTACCCTGGAGGCTGTTTCAAAACCATCATAAGTGGCTCGGACTTCGTGCTTGCCAGCTTCAAGTCCTTTATGAATGATTGCTTGGGCTGCTCCTGATATTGCTGTAGCAATGAAGTTGAAAATTCTTGCATTTGTTTCCACAGATTCCTCTGATATTGAGTCATGTATAAATGATATGATGACATTCTTGTATTTAACATGGCTCCTTGATAAATTTTCCTACCCAGGGAATCCAAAAATCTATGATCCTTGCCTGGAGGAGTGGAGGAATGCGGCCTTATCCTTTTTGATTTCTTTTGTGCGGATTCCACACCCACTGATTGGTGTGGAAGTTGTGCTTTTGGTAGCCGGGAACAGACTGTACCAAATAAGTAGTGTCTACTCTTTTATTGATAGCAGGTACTGAGCATGGGTGCTCCCAGAGTCTATGCTGTAAGTCTAGGAGGACTTCATGGACAGGTATGGCTAAAGGAAAATTAGTTCTTACCTGTTAATTTTCGTTCCTGTAGTACCACGGATCAGTCCAGACAGTGGGTTGAGCCTCCTTTCCAGCAGGTGGAGACAGATTAAAACTTGAAGGATGCCCTATATCAGGACAGAGCCTATCCTCTACCCCTTCAGTATCACATATGTCAAAGCATAAAAACAACAAACCCAAGAATAGGATCAAGCAAGTAACTGTAAAGCTCAACGGAGCAAATATAGAATAATGTAGAAAACATGGTATACCTATATGCTGTTGCATCAACTTGGTATAAGAAATGACCAAGGCTTCTGGTGTAATTGCTCAGTAATCTTGCACAAAGAAATATATGGAAATCTGCAGACCTGCAAGAAAACAAGCTTCGAGAGGACAGAAGACAGACAGGGAAGGGCGTCTGGACTGATCTGTGGTACTACAGGAACGAAAATTAACAGGTAAGAACTAATTTTCCTTTCCTGTAAGTACCCCGGATGTACCAAAGCTTCCCTAAACTGGGTGGGACCGAGACAGTCCCGCTCGAAGCACTTGCCGCCCAAAGGAACTGAACACCGGAGCATGTACATCCAGATGGTAGTGCCGAGCAAAAGTGTGCAGAGACATCCAAGTGGCGGCCCTGCAAATCTCCTGCGGGGAGACAGATTGACTCTCTGCCCACGAAGTAGCCTGAGAACGCAGAGAATGGGCCTTCAGACCCTCAGGAAGCGGACGACCTTGACAAAGATACACCGAGGAAATGGCTTCCTTCAACCACCACGCAATCGTGGTCTTAGAAGCCTGTTTACCGCGGTTGGGACCACTCCAAAGGACGAAGAGATGGTCCGATACCCGGAAGTCATTGGTGACCTGGAGATAGCGAAGCAAGACTCGTTTTACATCTAGCCGACGAAGATCGCCACCCGCCGTACCCGCAATCTCCTCCGGAGAGAACGCTGGGAGTTCGACCGATTGGTTGACATGAAAAGCGGAGACAACCTTCAGCAAGAAGAAAGGAACCGTCCTGAGAGAAACCCCGGAATCCGAGAAACGCAAGAAGGGCTCCCGACAGGACAGTGCCTGAAGCTCGGAAATACGGCGAGCAGAGGAAATAGAGACCAGAAAGACAGTCTTTAGAGTAAGATCCTTGAGCGTAGCGTGGCAAAGAGGCTCAAAGGGAGCCGCATAGAGAGCCCGAAGGACTAGGTTGAGACTCCACGACGGACACGTGGCCTGAGAGGGGGCGCGGAGGTGTCTAACGCCCCTGAGGAAACAAATCACGTCAGGGTGAACTGCTAAGGCATGACCGTCCACCCGACCCAGGAGAGAGCCGAGCGCACAGACTTGAACGAATAGAGAACTGAAGGAGAGGCCCTTAGAGAGACCCTTCTGAAGAAAAGAAAGAATCAAAGGAATCGAGGCGGAGCGCGCAGGGACACCCGCCTCCGTACACGCGGACTCAAAAACTTTCCAGATGCGCACATAGGCCAGAGAAGTCGACTGCTTCCGGGCTCGCAGCAGGGTGGAGATGACCTCCTCCCTATAACCTTTGCACCTCAGGCGACGCCGTTCAAAAGCCAGGCCACAAGACAGAAGCGATCGGCCTGGTCGAAAAATACAGGCCCCTGCCGGAGGACACGAGGGAGATGACAGAGGCGCAGGGGCCCGTCCACCGCTAGATTGATGAGATCCGTGAACCACGGTCTTTGCGGCCACTCGGGAGCGACGAGAATCACCGGTTCCCAGTGGAGCTCGATTCTCCTGAGAACTTTCCCCACCAGTGGCCACGGGGGAAACACGTACAGAAGGACGTCCGCTGGCCAAGGTAGAGCCAGAGCATCCACGCCCTCTGCGCCGTGCTCCCTCCAGCGGCTGAAGAAGCGATTGGCCTTGGCATTGCGCAGAGTCGCCATGAGGTCAAGGTGAGGAGGACCCCACCTGTCCACTATCAGAGCCATGGCCGCGTCCGAGAGCTCCCACTCTCCCGGATCGAGCGACTGCCAGCTGAGGAAGTCGGCTTGAACATTGTCTTTTCCGGCGATGTGAGAAGCCACAAGGCACTGTAGGTGACGCTGCGCCCAAGCGAGGAGACGGCTGGCTTCTAAGGCTACCAGGGGACTGCGAGTGCCCCCTTGGCGATTGATGTAGGCCACTGTGGTGGAGTTGTCGGACAGGACTCGTACCGCCTTGCCGCGGGTCAGGGGAAGGAACTCCTGAAGCGCCAGGCAGACCGCCAAAGTTTCCAGTCGATTGATGTGCCAGCGCAACTGAGTCTGCGACCATGTTCCCTGGGTGGACTGAGAAAGGCAGACTGCACTCCAGCCCAACAGGCTGGAGTCCGTGGTCACTATCGTTCACTGTGGAGCTTGAAGAGGCATCCCTTGCAGAAGATGAGGAAGAGGCAGCCACCACTGTAATTCGTCAGCAGTAGAATCCAAGAACGGAAGGACTACGTGGAACTGCTCAGACACTGGCTGCCAACGGGACAGCAAAGCTTTCTGTAACGGACGCATATGAGCAAAAGCCCAGGGGACAAGGTCGATGGTAGAAGCCATGGATCCCAGGACTTGGAGATAATCCCAGGCTGTCGGGGAGGGTAGGGCAATCAAGTCTGGACCTGATCGATCAGCTTGAGGGCTCGCGCCCGAGGTAAGAAAACCTTGCCTACTCGGGCGTCGAAGTGGGCTCCCAGAAATTCCAACTCCTGGGAGGGCTGAAGCTTGCTCTTGGAAAAGTTCACTGTCCACCCGAGAGAGGAAAGGAGCTCCAAGACGCGCTCCACCGTCCACCGGCAAGAGGTCTCCGACTTGGCCCTGATGAGCCAATCGTCCAGATAGGGATGGACGAGAATCCCCTCCCGGCGCAAGGCCGCTGCTACTACTACCATGACATTCGTAAAGGTGCGAGGAGCGGTCGCGAGGCCGAAGGGGAGAGCTCGAAACTAGAAGTCCTGGTTGAGAATGTGGAATCAGAGATACTTCTGATAGTCGCGGTGAATGGGAATATGAAAATAAGCTTCTGCGAGATCGAGAGAAGCAAGGAACTCTCCGGGGCGGACCGCCGCAATGACCGCCCGCAGGGTTTCCATGCGGAAGTGGGGGATCTTGAGAGCCCGATTGACCCTCTTGAGGTCCAATATTGGGCGGAAGGACCCGTCCTTTTTGGGCTGGCGCCGATTTCCCTTTCCGGGACTGGGACCACCGCTCCCAGATCCAGAAGCTTGGAGAGAGTCTGGACCACCGAGTCCCTCTTGGCCCGGCCGCAAGGCGAGCAAAGAAAGAGATCTGGAAGTTCCCTGACGAGGTCGAAAGCGTACCCGTCTCTGATAATGTCGAGGACCCACTGATCCGACGTGATCTTGACCCATTCCTCAAAGAACAGGGAGAGGCGTCCGCCGAGGTAAGGAACCGAGGAATGGGTCGGCTGAACTTCATTGCGTGGCAGGTTTAGCGGCGGCACGCACGGGCTGGCCCTCGCGAAAGGGCCGTCTGCCACGAAAGGACTGTGACCAGGACTGCGCACGAGAAGACCCCCCCTCACAGAACCGCCCTGCCCCCGAGAAGTGAAGCGACACTGGCCCCTGAAGCGAGAGCGAGAGGCCGCGAAGGATTGGAAAGACTTAGGGCGGTCCTCTGGGAGCTTATGGACCTTGTTGTCAGCCAAGGAGTCCATAAGCTTCTCAAGATCCTCGCCAAAGAGCATCTTACCTTTGAAGGGCAGCGTGCCCAGCCGAGTCTTCGAGGACTGATCAGCCGACCAGTGGCGTAGCCAAAGGAGCCTCCGGGCCGCCACTGCCGAAACCATCGCCTTCGCCTGGACACGGACCAGATCGTAGAGGGCGTCCGATACGTAAGCAGTGACTGCCTCCAGACGTTCAGCTTGTTCTGCCTCACCTGGTGGAAGCTCCCGGGTGCAGAGAAACTGTTGGACCCACTGGAGGCCCGCTCTCATCATGAGACTGCTACAACAAGACGCCCGGACCCCAAGGACCAGAACGTCGAAGATGTGCTTCAGGTGAGCCTCCAGCTTACGATCTTGTGAATCCTTCAAGGCCGTGGAAACTTCCACCGGAATCGTGGTGTGCTTGGCCACAGCAGAAACATAAGAATCCACCGATGGATATCGCAACAGCTCCAAGCCCTCCCCCGGGAGGGGATAGAGCTTATCCATCGCACGCCCCACCCGAAGCGCACCCTTAGGAGCCTCTCCCATTCCCGCAGGATAAGGAGCTTAAGCATGGGGTGGAAGAGAAAGGCCGAGGCCAGAGCCCTCCCAGAACCGGGTTCATATCCTTAGGGAGCGAGGACATGAGATTATCCACGGAGGGACTCTCCAGGTCCAGCTCCTGCAAAACAAAAGGGAGGAGGGGCTCTAATTCCTCCTTACGAAAAAGACAGAGGGCTCTAGGGTCATCCCCCTCTTGGGGAGCGCATCCACCGAATCCGAAGAAGCAGCGGGGTCAGAGGACACAGGAGACACCAGGGAGGGGGGGGGGGGGACGACCCCCGGGACCACCTGCACCCGAACTGGTCCCTGGGGCTCCGCGGCCGGTCCAGTGGTCAACAGCGCTGAGCGAGGGATTTTTGGCGGGGGGGGGGGGGGGCAGGGGGGGAGGCTTTCGTCCATCTCATGCAGGCTAGCTAGATAAGATTTGTGCATGAGGAGGACAAAATCCGCTGAAAAAGGGACCCTGGATTTGGCGGGGGGGGGGGGGGGGGCGAGGGAAGGTCAGGACCCCCCCACCTGGGCACCCGCAAGGGCCAAATTGGGGGTTAAATCAAAAGAATCTGGCCCCCCAGCCCCAGGGAGCACTGAAATCGGCCCCGATGAAAAATCCAATATGGCGGCCGTTCCCGGGCTCTGCCAACCCGGGAAAGGCCTAGCCATGCCGGGAGGAGTGGAGCCCCGGGCTAAATTTGCTTGTCCTGCCGAGGAGGGACCTTCCCCACCCGGCAGGCAAGCAGTACAGAGGCCCTGCCGCGAAAAACGCGAAGAGGGCAGCCCACAAGAAAGGCAGGCTGCCAGCCGGGACATAGCTAAGCCACGGCTGAAGAAAAAAAAGCTGAAAAAAAAGCTTGATTGACACAGCCTGCACAGCAGGAGAGAGCAGGCGGGAAACCTGCTGCCTTCTGCTTCTCTGGCTGCCGGTTCTAGCCCTACTCTGACCAGAAAAAAATAAAAAAGCTGGTCAACTGCTGCAAATAAGTTAGAGGTAGGTAAGTACCTGCAACTTATTGAAAGTTTGAAACTTTTAAACTCTTTTTTTTTTTTTTTATACTGAGCGCAGCAGCGGGTTAAAAACCCTCTCGGCAGCCAGAGGGGGAACGAGGCCCAGAGAGCGTCGGTCCCCACACCTGGAAGCGTCCACGGACTCAGGACTATGCAGGCAAACCCCTCCTGCAAAAGGGGCAAAGCCCCCCTGAGCCGGGCAAGAGCTGGTAGACTGACGTCTCCCACACAAAAACAGTAAAAGCACTAAAAGGCGGCAAAATTTCCTTCATAGATTTTTTTCCTTTGTTTCTAAAACAAGCGGGAATCAAAGAACTACTTGCTTGAGCCGAAAAAGAAAGAAGAAGAGGCTGACTAGCCTACAGCAGAGAACCGAAGGGGAGATGCTGCACCTGCTGGAGACAGACGAATACTGAAGGGGTAGAGGATAGGCTCTGTCCTGATAGGCATCCTTCAAGTTTTAGTCTGTCTCCACCTGCTGGAAAGGAGGCTCAACCCACTGTCTGGACTGATCCGGGTACGTACAGGAATACGTGTTTGGAGGATCCACAAATTGGAGGACCTCCAGTGTTTGCT
Source organism: Rhinatrema bivittatum (assembly GCF_901001135.1). Classification (NCBI taxonomy): domain Eukaryota; kingdom Metazoa; phylum Chordata; class Amphibia; order Gymnophiona; family Rhinatrematidae; genus Rhinatrema; species Rhinatrema bivittatum. The sequence goes on along the minus strand of NC_042627.1, from coordinate 48,744,994 downwards.
GTCTAGCATCTTCCTCAGTTACCAGGGTGAAGGGTATGGTGTCTGCCATATCCTAAACAAAGTTTGTGAAGGATAAATCCTCCGGTGGAGATTTCTTCCTTTGTTCTGGAGGGGAAGGATCTGACATAAATCCTTCAGTGGAAGTGTCTGTATGCCTGTCATCCCATGTCTCATATGGATCGTCCTGATGTGGAGACATTGGAGAAGATCTTGGTGGATGAGGAAGTCCAGAAGGACCTGGCTGCGGATCATCTATAGGTATCCGTCCAGGAATGTCTTCTCGTGGCTTAGATGGAATGGCACCGACGATTTCATCAAATTTCTTCATGAGAAGTTGGTACAGTGCAACTTCAGGATGTCCTGGAGCCCCAGGTGACATTGGCATCGACAGCATCAGGTCAGGCATCGGCGATGGAATCGGTGTCAGTATTGATGGTCGCCTTGGTATTGACTTAGGCTGTGGTGCCGGCATTGGTGCAAGCACTGGAATCGACATCTGTTGATCCTTTAAGGCCTGGAGCACTGCTTGATGGATGAAATCCGACAATTCCTGCGTAACAGCTGGTGCAGGCAGAGCAGCTGTATGCGGTGGCAGTGGAGGTGTCAATGTTCCTTCCACAGAGCCCTGTGGAGGTTCGACAACTGGTGTGTCTCTATGGGATGAAGGCCTTGGCTTCTGAGGTACCAGTGTTTCCTGGCTTCTAGACCGTTTCGCGGTCGATTCCTCCGGGGAGAGAAGCGCCTCTAGTATCGATGGGTGTCGGTGGTCGATGGTGGTGCTTCGAACAGTGTTCGGTTTAGTCATTGTGGAGGGAGATGGAAGAACAGGAACAGGAGATGGCAGACAGGAACAGGAGATGAGAAATAAGTGTGGTACCAACAGCTATTGAGGGAGATATTCACATTTTGTGTTTCTTTTCAACATTATGATTACAATAGCTGCAGAAGAATAACCCTTCCTGTAGTTACACGATGTTAGGTTCCATATTAGGAGCTACCACCCAGGAAAAGATCTAGGCATCATAGTGGATAATACTTTAAAATTGTCGGCTCAGTGTGCTGCAGCAGTCAAAAAAGCAAACAGAATATTAGGAATTATTAGGAAGGGAATGGTTAATAAAGCGGAAAATGTCATAATGCCTCTATATCGCTCCATGGTGAGATTGCACCTTGAATACTGTGTACAATTCTGGTCGCCGCATCTCAAAAAAGATATAGTTGCGATGGAGAAGGTACAGAGAAGGGCAACTAAAATGATAAAGGGGATGGAACAGCTCCCCTGTGAGGAAAGGCTGAAGAGGTTAGGGCTGTTCAGCTTGGAGAAGAGACGGCTGAGGGGGGAATATGATAGAGGTCTTGAACGAGTAGATGTGACTCGGTTATTTACACTTTCGAATAATAGAAGGACTAGGAGGCATTCCATGAAGTTAGCAAGTAGCACATTTAGGACTAATCGGAGAAATTCTTTTTCACTCAACGCACAATAAAGCTCTGGAATTTGTTGCCAGAGGATGTGGTTAGTGCAGTTAGTGTAGCTGGGTTCAAAAAAGGTTTGGATAAGTTCTTGGAGGAGAAGTCCATTAACGGCTATTAATCAAATTTACTTAGAGAATAGCCACTGCTATTAATTGCATCAGTAGCATGGGATCTTCTTAGTGTTTGGATAATTGCCAGGTTCTTGTGGCCTGGTTTGGCCTCTGTTGGGAACATGATGCTGGGCCTGATGGACCCTTGGTCTGACCCAGCATGGCAATTTCTTATGTTCTTAAGTTGTAGATGGAATAAATGCTCCATCTTTTCTTGGCAGGCTTTTCTTCCCTTCGCGGTCATTTCTGCACATTTGGGACAGGTTGTTACGTCATGTGTTTGACCCAAACAAAGCACACACTCAAGGTGTGGGTCTGTAATGGACATTGTCCGATTACAGATGGGATATTTTTAAAATCCCGTGGCCATTTTAACATTGACAGCCATTGATGAAATGAGAAGAAACGTGAGAGGAAAACATTTTACTCATTTTTACTCAAAGAGTAAAAACGAGACAAAGATTTACTCACCAGCCGGTGGAAACCTGAGAGATCCTGATGTGGGAGAGAATGAATGTGAAATCTGATTTATTTATTTTTTTTTTTTTAAGTCAGACAAAAAAAACTGTGAGGAAACTCACAAAGGCTCCTGCTCCACGATGCCTACAGCAGCACGGAAAAACGAAGACTGAAGAGAGACCCCTGTGGCAGAGAATATCATGGCATGCTGGGCATGCTCAGTGGCCTCACAGGGCCAGTCAAACGTTTCTAGAAACTTTGACAGAAAGTTTTCCACAATAGGGCTCCATCAATGATGTCACCCCATATGTGAGGACTAGCATCCTGGTTGTCCTGGGATAAGAATCATTTCACTTTCAACAACCAGGCTTTAAAGGCCAGAGAATGAATGTTAGGAAGAAAATGTTCCTTGATTCTGAATGATCAAGGTTGGGACAGTGCCCAATCTGAAGGAGAGGAAACCAAACATCACGATCAAGAAGGTGCTATAAGGATCACAGTTCTTTAGTCTCTTCTGAGTTTAGCAGGGGAACTGGAGAATATGCATACAAAAATGGTATCCCCCAATGTGCTGGAAGGCAATTGATAATCTGTCTTCTGATTTTCCCCTAGAGCAGGAGGTCAAGACCGTCTTGGTCACTACAGTTGCAGATAGGTCTATATTGGGTATTTCCTACTCCAGAAATACATTTGCCACCTCTTAATCCAGGGACCACTTGTGGGGTCTAGAATACAGTTGAGCCTGTCTACCAGGTTGTTTTCCTTTCCTGCCAGATATGTAGTTCTTAAGGTTATTCCATGAAAATTGGACCACTACCACATCTAGACAATCTCCCAAGTAGAGGAATAAACCCATTCCTCTCTGCTTATTTAGGTAGAACATGATTATCTAGTTGTTTGTATTAGGTCACTTTTGTTGGTCACCTGATCTCTGCAGTTTATAATTCTATGAAATTGATACGATAAAGTCTTTCCTTAACTGATCAAGGGTTGTAGGTGTGAAGCCATTGAGTATGAGTCCTCCAGCTAGGTTGGAGGCATCTGTCATCAGAAAAATTTGGCAAAGGGGAATTTGGAAGGACAGCCCCAAGGTTAGATAGACATGGGAAAGCCACCAGTGACAAAGATGCACTCCTCTAGTCCTTGAATAGCTTGATTCTGTGAAATCAGAATAGAAAAGATCCTCTTGGTATCGTAGGGTCTTCATTACTAGGCCAGTTCTGCAAACAGTAGTGCTGTGGAACAAAAAGCAGAGCTAAGCAATTTGTTTTTGAATGTGTCTAAAGTCTTATGATCTGATTAAGAAATGAATGATTAAGTCATAACTATCTGAAAACGAGAATATTTTAAGCCCGCACCTGGAGTATTAGATCATAAATGAAACTCCAATTATTCCCCTTTTTGTAGGAGATAAACATGTTTTCCAGTTGAAAGAGTGAAAAATATCACATTATGCTCCATCTAAGATAGAAGACTAAAAGACAGCTTGTCCTCGGATCTAAAATGGTCGATAAGACTTAAGACAGGAGAAAGGGGCATCTTATAGCTTACATCATACTAATTACTAATCAGTATATCTTTGGATGAAGGAATAAACCCCATCCATGATCAAGAACATAAGAACATGCCATACTGGGTCAGACCAAAGGTCCATCAAGCCCAGCATCCTGTTTCCAACAGTGGCCAATCCAGGCCATAAGAACCTGGCAAGTACCCAAAAACTAAGTCTATTCCATGTTACCGTTGCTAGTAATAGCACTTATCCACATTAAATTTCATCTGCCATTTCGATGCCCAATTTTCCAGTCTCACAAGGTCTTCCTGCAATGTATCACAATCTGCTTGTGATTTAACTACTCTGAACAATTTTGTATCATCTGCAAATTTGATTATCTCACTCGTCGTATTTCTTTCCAGATCATTTATAAATATATTGAAAAGTAAGGGTCCCAATACAGATCCCTAAGGCACTCCACTGCCCACTCCCTTCCACTGAGAAAATTGTCCATTTCATTCTACTCTCTGTTTCCTGTCTTTTAACCAGTTTGTAATCCATGAAAGGACATCACCACCTATCCCATGACTTTTTACTTTTCCTAGAAGCCTCTCATGAGGAAAGTTGTCAAACGCCTTCTGAAAATCCAAGTACACTACATGTACCGGTTCACCTTTATCCACATGTTTATTAACTCCTTCAAAAAAGTGAAGCAGATACTAAATATTATGTACATCCCTAATCACACCCCCCCTCCCCTTTCCAGTCCCTGACCTGACACCACCACCCCCCCCCCGCTCACCTCTCCTTCTCTCCTCCTCCCACAGGCTATATATGTTAATAATCGCCCAGGATAAATCTCTAAGTCTCGCTACTCTATGGTTTTTAGTTGATTATTTTATCACTCTGCAGTTGTTAGCGTTTTAAAATCTTTCCTGTCTTCCAACTCCCATGTTTTCGCTCCCTGTTTTTTGTAACTTTACCTTCTACTTAGCTGTATTGGTTCCCCTGTTATATTGTAAACCGGTACGATAAGAATTTAAAATAAATAAATAAATACATGATATACGTTCCAGTCACAGGAACATATGCATGCTTGAGATCCACAATGCAGTCTCCTTTGTTTGTAAGTGGAATAATGGTGCCAGGAAAAATGTGTTCAAGGTCCTTACGTCTATGATGATATACTCTAGTTTTCTTGGGTACAATAAAATGGTTTGAGTAGAATCCCTGCCCTCTCTCCTGTGGTGGGACAGGTTCAACTGCTTTGGCTTGCAAGAGCGATAAAAGCTCCTTTTCTAGCAATTCCTAGTGTGAAGGAAAATAAGATGACCATTCAGAGAGTGATTTGGTGGGATGCTCAAGAAACAATTTGTAGTCTTCCTGTTATAATCTAGAGAACCCACTATCTGAGATTAAGGGCCAATGGGTTATGTAAAACACTCAGCCTGCCCCACAGGAAAATCATAACACATGGAAGAGTGGAATCCTGGCTATGCCATTTAGGACCAGGGCAAAAATCTATCCTTGGTTTTGACAAACGTTGACATCTGGGTTTTCAATCTATTGTAGTTGCAATTGGCTAATATACTGAGAATAATATCTATTCAAGGGAAAGCATGGTCTCCTCACTGGATCACTCATGATATCTCCTTGAGGTGGAGGGTGGATTAGAGATCATGGCAGCAGACAGCATCTGAAATGCTGAACAGTGATCTTTAATCAGTTTTGTCTATTTCCTTGACTATCTCAGACACAATTCTCTCTACTGCATGGCACGTCTGCAATCTTGCACATCTTCCCTGAGACACACAAACTGTGAGTCTGCAGGCTCCATTAGCCAGGGCAAACACTCTTGGTGCTATCCCAAAAACATCATTGGTTGAATAGAACAAGGGCTTTCCACATGCTTCGCCTTGGTTTGGTAAGTAAACTCTTCTTATTTTCTTTGTAGGGAGAAACTTTCAGAAATTCTATGTCACTTCCTGAATGGTATGCATACATTTGATCATAAAAATATGATAGATACTATGTTGGAGCTAAGTATAACATTCTTGAAATAACTTTTCTCCATATAGGTCCAATAGCCATGAGGTCAGCAAGAATAAGTCTTGGGCTTCTCAGCCCTTTTCAGGGCAATTTCATCAATCACAGATTGGGTTTGGGAACTGATGAATCCTAGAGCTTCCAAGACACTGTGAACCATGTTCAGTTCTATATAGCCAGGTAAGTAGGACTTATACGCTAAGTAGCAGCCACTGAATATAACATTGTAACTTAGCCGGATAAGTTCTGGCCAGCTCTGAATATCAGGCCCGGTAATTCATTGTCTGCCCTCTTTCCAAGAGGACGTACTGAGAGTGGGGTCCTTTCCATTTTTTCTGCACATTCTGTTGTAGATATTTATTTATTTTATTTAACATTTTTCTATACCGACCTTCATGGTAATAGCCATATCAAATCGGTTTACATAAAACAGGGAGGAACTTAACAGTAAATAAATAATCAATTATCATTTAAACAGAAGGAGCAAAAGTTACAATCAACAAGGAGGCTAAAACTTGGAAGCATAGATAGCTGGAAAAAAAATGGAGTAGAGGAGACAGATACTGAGCACATATAAAAGTAATTCCTTTGTCTGAGAAAGGCACATGAGGTGCCTTTGGCTCACTCTCTAAAGAAAAAAAAATGGTCTCAGCCATTTTCTGTACAAAAACTGGAAATATATATCTTCAAGAGATTATTCGTCACTTGTGGAGAAGGGTCTGATGGAAGATCTGAATATTTCTCTTGGAACCAGAATCGGGCCTGTAAGAAGCACCCCCCAAGATGCCTCAGACTCAAAATTCAAATTATAACTGAAGTTAAGTCTGGGAAGGCACCAAATCTAAAACCATAGCTTTAACAGGCATACATGCAGTACAGTTTGGGAAGGTTTCCTTCTATGACGCTTTATGTCTACTGCTTGATACAAACAGTACTGATGCCAAATCTCAGCATCAAGACAACACCAGTGCAGAAATGCTCATTGTCAGTGTGAAGGATTCAAGTATTGGTTCTATTGGCACCAAGATAGTGTCAAGAGTATAGATGTACCAGCACATCTATACTCTTGAGGTGCCAAGAGAGGTTTTCCAGTTTTTCCTAACTCCTTCTCAGACATTGCTGAGGCCAAAGGTGGAGGTGGTCCTCCTTAATAATCTCCAAAGTACTCACAGCTTTGGTATGGAACTTTGGAGAGTGCTGCAGCTGTGATTTAGTATGAGAGGATAAGCTCGCCCCCAGACAAAGCTGCTTGGGGAGGACTTATAGCCAATGTTGTGATCTCCCTGTTCTCAGGCTCATGCACTGATGAAGACTAATGTTGATACTGCAGTGCCTCTGCATGATGTTTGGGACAGTGTCTATCTGAACCTGAACTTCGACTCGAACCACCTTTTCTGTGCATCAAGTGGGAGAGTAGGAAGGTTCCCAGCTCATGGGCCTTTTCTTCTAGCCCAACTCTAGAGAAAAAGTCAACCTCTCAGTGCTGGGGATTGTTGGAAGCCAATGAGGCAGCGGGTTCTTCAATACCGATGCCTTTGGTCCCAACAAGGGGACATTGAATTTAGAAGTTTTGCCAAAGATGTCAAGGGTATGTAATCTTCGGAACTTGCTAGTCCTGGGTGACACTTCTGAGAAAAAGCCACAACCAGGGACAACATGTCCTAGTCTCAGAAAGCACATGCAATTCTCCTGATAGTAAGTTATGGATATCTTGTGACTGCGTTACAGGCAATGCTTGAAGCTACTGGATGTCGTCTCATAAAACCGTGAAGAAAACAGATGCAGCAACATCGAAAGATGAAAGAAACTATGGCAAAAAAAAAAAAAGGCAGTCTGGAGTCACTGTACTAACCCTCACCAAGAAGAATATATATCTTGGGATCAAGTGCCTACATCAAAAAAGGAAAATAAAAATTAGAGTACCAAAAAAACCCCCAAACCTTACCAAGATATTAAAGAACCAAAGAAATAATAAGAATTGACTGGAGAGAGCTTATCACTAAGAAAACCCTTTTTCTCCTTAAGAGGAAAACCATATCCAATATTGTCCATAGACAAAAAAAAAAAAAAGAGGATCTATGAAATAGTAGCTGAGTGAAGTCCTGCTCATACAGAACCAGTCATCTAGGCTTTTGCAGAGCTCTTCAGGAAATTCTCTTCGGTGGTGTTGAATGTCATCATCCATTTCTGGGTTTTGATTAATCCTGCTTGTCCTCAGAGAAATTAATATACAATTCACCATGTCCCAAAAAAAAAAAAAGCAAATAAATTCACCTTTTACAAAGATTCGCTGAAAACTGAGGAATAGATTACTACCATTTTAAAATAAGTAGCAATGCTTCCTGAATGTAAAGTTGCTTATAATCGTAATACTGTTTTACAGCCTCAAATCAAGCACATATTGTATTAATGTTGGCAATGTGATATACTTTTTATTTAAAAGATAATTTTCGAAGCCACTTCCAAGAATAAAGCAGTGCTTTACATGTGGAATTTGTTTTTTTTTTTAATAAAGCTGTTTACTTGACATATGGGTAAACTTACGTGATGTATACATGCAAATTTGCCTGCATTGAGCAAGGGCACTCCAGGGGGCAGGGCCGGGGAGGGGTTTGCTCTTATGTACATACTTTTGTAGTTTCTAAAGTATCCATGAACATTTTCCCAAAAAAACTCTGAGGTAATTTTCAAAAGAATTTAACATGCTTAAAACTGGGTTTTACATGTGTAAATGCACGTACTGAGTTGTTGGTCTTTGCCACTGTGTTCTTCTAGATTGATGGTTAACAAAAATAAGTTCTGCCAAGGATATCTTGTCTTTCTTCTCCAGCCTGAAGGTAGGGGAGACAATTCCTGCTGCTGTTGTGGCTGGTCAGCAGCATCTGGTTGATCCAATATAATCCAGCCAGGCTTAAAAACACAAGTGTCATTGCATTAATTTATCTAAGACTTTTTTAAGACTGTCATCAGATAATCTTACATAAAACTGAAAAAAAAAATCAAAGGCTTTATCTGTTTTATATTTGTCTAACAGTAATAAGGCATTCAATCTAGATACAGAATTTTAAGAGAAAACAGCTTACTTAAAATATACTGTCTCCTTTTGAAGGTATATAGTACTATATTATAGGTGATATACACACATCTTTTCAATCCATCTGACTGAGCTGGCATGTAAAATTCTCAGAAAAAAATTAATCTTCAAGTTGGGCATGGCTGAAAATATTAGATTAGTTGCAGGACATAACAGTTTATTACAATAAATAGTCTAATTGCAAGCTATCTATACATCAATGTAAATAACAAATTGCACTGCACTTATGTTTAATATGTATGGTTACAGATTCCATGCAGCATATGAGAAATGCTCCATGTAATCTGTAACTATAACATAGTAAACACAAGTGCAGTACAATTCATGTTACTTTCATTGATGTATACATAGCTTGCAATTTGACTTTCTCAAACTATAGATATGAATATTCTATGGACATCAAATCTATAGATACATAGCACTGACAAACTGACATTTTAATGAAAGATGCTCCACAGTATTCTCTGACATATCATTAAGTTGCAAGAAAAATATGTAAAGCAAAATTGCTTACCTTGTAATAAGTGTTATCCACCAGGACAGCAGGATGTAGTCCTCACATATGGGTGACAATCGGTAATGGAGCCCTATCACGGAAAACTTTCTGTCAAAGTTTCTAAAAAAGCTTTGACTGACACTGGCACAGTGAGTGCACTGAGCATGCTATGATCCCTGCGTCCACAGGGGTCTCCTTCAGTCTCATTTGTAGCATTATGCGTAAGCGAAAATATAAAAGAAAATAATAAAACGTATCGACCCACTCCGCGGGGTGGCGGGTGGTTCTGTGAGGACTACATCCTGCTGTCCTGGGATAACCACCTATTACAAGGTAAGCAATTTTGCTTTATCCCAGGACAAGCAGGATGCTAGTCCTCACATATGGTTGATTAGCAAGCTAGAGGCTGAGTCATTTTGTAGTGAATCAACATTGCAGTATTGTTTGGTAAAAATGAGGAAGCCAAAATCACAGCAGGTTTGGATGTAGAAGGAGTTGGGAATATATTGGAAACAAGTTCTGTAAGACATTGTCTAAAGGCTGAATCTTGTCGTTCTTCTTTGCCCAAGCAATAATGAGCTGCAAAAGGTGTGAAGGGAACTCCATGTTGCAGCTTTATATATGTTAATAATGGGCACTGGACGATAGTGTACTACTGATGTAGACATAGCCGTTACTAAGTGTGCTTTTACTCGCCCTTGGAGAGGAAACTTGCTTTGTCATAACAGATTTCGATAGTCTGTTAGTCTGTAGGAGAGAGTCCGTTTTACTCCTGCGACTGTTGGTTGGTTGATTTATTTATATATATATATATATATTTTTTTTTTTTTTGTGAAAAGAAACAGAGTTGGTTGGATGTCCTATTGGACCGCCGTGCGGTTCAGGTAAAAAGCTAGTACACGCTCTCAGTCTAAGGTGTATAAGACTCTCTCTCCTTGGCTAGAGAGAGGTCTTGAAAAGAAAGTAGGCAAGAGTATTGACTGATTAAGTGAAAATCTTTGACTACGTTTGGTAGGAATTTGGGGTGAGTGCAAAGGACTACTGTGTCATGCAGGAACCCTATGTAGGATGAGTATGTGACGAGAGGTTGCAACTCAGTGACCCTCCTAGTCGATTGTAATGGCTACTAAGAAAAAATACTTGTTATGTAAGAAATTTCTTGTCGCAGGAATGTATTACACTTAGGTCCCATTTAATGACCATGGGTCGAATGGGAGGCTTAAGGTGAAGTAAGCCTCTCATAACCCGACATACTAGGGGTTACGCTGTTATTGGAGTATACCCTTTTTTCCTTGTGGTATGCCGCTATGGCATTTAGGTGTACCCTTACAGAGGATGAACTGGACAACCAGAATCCGAAAGTTGATATAGGTAATCTAGTACAGAAGGAGCTGGGCAAGAAAAAAGGTGAAAAACCTGTTTGTGTGCACCACTTGGTAATCTAGACCACTAAGGTTTACGTGCGGAAGGGCTTTCATGAAGCTACGAGAACTTTAGAGACTTGTGTTGAAAGATTAAGTGGTTGTAGAATTGCAAGCTGTCAGGGGCAAGAGTTGTTAGGTTGGGATGACGCAACTTTGTCCTGATTCCGAGTTACGAGAGTGGGCGCTGTGCCCAGGCGAATTGGTCTGTGATCTAGAGGTCGAAGAATATGGGAAACTATACTTGTCGAGGCCAGTATAGGGCTAAGAGGACTATTGTTCCTCTGTACCGTTGTAGGTTCACGAGAGTTTGGGGTATGAAGTATGGGGAAGCATACTGTCTCGGGCAGGACGTGGGCCTGAGGAACAGTGATCTCCGTCCCAGTTCAGCATTATAAGAATGCTGGCTATGAGAGGTAGCGGAAGATACACATTTAGGAGGCCCTTGATGGAGAAAGGCGTCTATGGGAACGCATTGGAAAACGTGTAGGTAGTAGAATCTGTGCACCTATGGTTCAATTCGGACGCAGAGGGCAAGGTTCGGTTGACCTCAGCACTAGAAGATTTTTCCCCGCTACACATGTAGTCTGAGACCATTCGAGAGGATGGAAACCTATATGGAGACGGTCTGCTAGTGCATTCGGTAAGTCTCTTAGATAAGTGGCCCGAGGATGCATGGAGTGAGCAAGGGCCAAGGGTAGAGCTGCGCAGCTTCCTTGCAGAGCGGCTAAGAAGATGTGCGTGCTTGTATGTTGGAAAGCACATTGTCCCTATGCTGTCTGTCTGTATGCACAAAGAATTGTTGCAGAGGCAGTATTAGAAGGCATAAGGGTATAACTCATGTTACAAGATCCAGGAAGTTTATGTGGAACTGCTTGGAGCAGAATAGACGCATATTGGTGAGAAGATTGTGGTCAAACTTACAACCTGAAGTAAATGCGAGCATGAGCAGGATCAGACTAGGATTTTGGTTCCAAATCCGTGATATAGAGAGGGACGAAAGTGGGTTGAATAGCTTAGACCCACTGATAATGGGACGTCACTGAATCTAACTCATAGCAGTTTTGGTCTATGAGGGAAGTGCATAATGAAGGGTTATGGAATATGCGCGCAGGGAAATGTAGGAATGTATTAAAATGTCTGTGCGGATGCTGGACAGGAAGGTTATTGTGACTATGGTGTCCAGAAGTGTATAAGGGAATTATAGCAGTGACAGTAATCCCAGATAGTGGACTGCCTGTGGTTATGCAGCTGTCCATGCAAGGAAAAGCGTGAATGATGTACTCCATAGAGAAACAGCAGTCACTGATATTGATTCAATGAAATACCCCAGTTGTCGCAGCTCGTGCCACCGGCAGAGCTTGGGAATTGTAATATTGTTGATTCACCATGAGGCACATAGAAAGAATAGAGGTAATGTACTTACTGCATTTTGGAAACATGGTAACGAGAGATACCATTTTACCTGTGCCTTCTGAAGAAAGTTGGTATTTCTGAGGTCCAGGATGGGCAGAGAGTAACTACTTTCTGTTGAAAAGAAAGAATAATGTAATTAAAAACTCCCCAACCCCCCTCCTTCCCCCTTTCTGCGCTTTGAAGCGTGTAGGGGAGTGTACCAGGAACCTTGGTACAAGGTGGGGTGGCTGCTCTGATATCGCCCAGTTGGAAAAACCAGGAGGTGGTCCAATTGGAGGGGTTGATGTAATGTGGACATCAGGTAACCTCCCCGGGAGTGAGAGCAGTAAAGTCTTTACCCGCATTTCTGAGTGCTGTACAAGGAGACATCGAGACCCATATCAGGTTTCGAGGTGGACTTGTAGTTGAGGAGCATGTGCTGGATCTCGTGTTTAGCAGAACAGTAAATGCACCTGGAACTTTGGTACTGAAACAGGAACCAAAAGCTAGAGCATTAATCAGTACAGAGCCACGTTGCTGAAAAAGGGAGGAAGCCCTGATGCAAACCCAAAGAAAAGAAAGAGAGGTTCTCCTGGTATTGTGGCTGACATCGCTGGCATAGCGATATGTGACACCAATACAGTTGTTGAGAAAGTACATGACCTAGAACTTTCTAACCAGTGTGCCAGAATTAGAGAACACATCTCAATGGGAATGCCGCAGAAGCGGGTACTTACCAGCCTACGTGAACCACCAAAGGACGAGCCGGTGAAGATTGCTGGCTCCGTGGATTTCCGAGTCCTCTAGGGGTAGCCTGTGGACGTCAATGTCCGTCTCAACTCTGATACCTGGTATGGTGGCGCAGGTATAGAGGGAGACAAGGCTGGGCGTGGCTGGCGCTTAGACCGTAATGAGCGGAGAGCCAGAATCCCGCACCATGTCGATGGGGTACGCCTTGGAACAGGGGAGCCGATTAACGAACTCATGAACCCAACCATTGTCGCAGCGGCTCGATGTCTCTTGATGCCAGTGCAGAAAATAGGGAGAGGGAAGGCCGCAGTCGGCTGGCAGCCAGAAAGGTGACAGGAACCGACCGAAAAAATATGGCATGGTACTCACCGACGTCGATTAAACCAACACGGAGGGAGACCCGTGCAGGGAAACGTGTTTTGTGAAGTAAAAATGTAAATTTTTCCATGAGGAAAAAAAGTGTTAGAATTCTCACAGAGCTCCTAATCGCTAAGCTTACAGCAGAGCGGAAAAAAGAGACTGAAGGGAGACCCCTGTGGACGCAGGGATCATAGCATTCTGAGCATGCTCAGTGCACTCACTGTGCGCCAGTGTCAGTCAAAGCTTTTTAGAAACTTTGACAGAAAGTTTTTCCGTGATAGGAGCTCCAATTACTGAATGTCACCCATATGTGAGGACTAGCAATCCTGCTTGTCCTGGGGATAATATAAAATATAAAAATATGAATATGAAAACATTGCCAGCCCATAGAAAATAGTGTGACAACATCACAATCAGCTTTTGTCACCTATTTTACACAAAAGTGGTGTACTAGAGACTACTGTGTATTGTTATATCTGGGTAAAGAACTTGCTACATTGTTCTAAACACAGACTGAACATAAATTTGAACACTTTTTTGAGGAGTACATATTAATCTCTTAAATGGCTAGTCTTCATGGTGTTAATGAAATTGTTTTCATTATTAAATGGAAAACTGTATTAAATAATAGAACAATTTAGCTGTATAAAAGAATAAGAGTACTTTCCTATAGTATCATCTGTGGTCCACATTCTCAGATGATATCTCTATGAAGACTATCCCCTCTCCCCTTGATTTTTGTCGTCTGAATTAATCAAAATCAAATGATCCGCTGAGTATTCAAGTAAACATAATAAGGAACAAATCTACCAATAATTTCACAGACTGAATATATTCTTCAGTCCCCAAATCTGACATATAATCCATAGTGCATTTTATTATTTATTTATTAGTTATTTTCTATACCGGCTTTCATGACCAGGGTCACATCAAACCGGTTTACATTGAACAGTTTTGTGCATTAAAACATAGAACTGGAACAAACTAACTGGTGCAGAAAATACAGTTACAATGAACAAGGAATTATACAACTGGGAGAGTGGGAAGAAGAAGAGAGAGTATAAGAATTGATAGAAATGCATTTACAATGGATCTTTACAAAATATGTAACTTAAAAACCCAGACTGAGAGCAGTCCTGGTCTGGAGTAGGTGGTGGATGATTAAGACTTTATAGTGGAGTTATGAGATGATGCGAACTCTGAAAAAGTAATTAAGGGATAATATTAACATGGGTTAATCTAAGATCGGAAAGGCTTTCTGAAGAGCCAGGTTTTTAGTCTTTTTCTAAAAGTTAGTAAGCATGTTTCCTGGCGCAGCTCTACTGTGCATGGGTACACACAGGCAGATGAGCATATCTGCTATTCCCCAACACATCTATCTATATGTAATATGCTTCAACCAAGGGTGAGCAAGTCCTCAAGGGCCACCAACCAGTTAGGTTTCAGGATATACCTAATGAATATGAATTGGAAAGATTTGCATGCACACTGCCTCAAGTTGTATGCAAATATGTCTCATGTATATTCATTAGGGATATCCTGGAAACTCAATTGTTTGGTGGCCCTTGAGGACTGGAATTGTCCAACCCCGGCATAGACAGACACATTAGATGGTGTCTCTGTCAGGGACAAGCAATAGTGAGCACTACTCATGTATGGGACAGGTGACATACCCACACATGTAGCATCTGGTACTAGGAGAATAGGAGGCACAGGTCAGTGAGGCAGGACATGATATAAGGGGAATTAGTGGTGCAAGTTGGTGGCTGTGTGGGCTAGGAGGCTCAGGCATTAGCCTCCCACCAGCACAGCCAGAAGATGATTTTGGGACAAGCACAGAGGATCTCCGAGGAAGAGAGGGGGACGATAAAACAATGGTGGGCAGACTGGATAGGCCCCATATGGTCTTTATCTGCTGTCATGTACTAAGTTTCTATTACAGCTGGTGAAATTAGTGGTGCAGGTCAGTGCATACAGAAGTCAGTAGCCCATGTGGGCCAATGGCTGGACCAAAGAGCTGTGACAGCTGCATTGGCCCCCTTGGACCGAAGGAAGAATGCAATAGCATCAGTATGCATGTGGAAATAAGATGGTGAGAGGAGGAAAGAGTACTAAGGTCAGACTGAGAAGGAGAGATAAGAGAGTGCTGGGGTTGAAGGGAGGAAAGAGTGCTGGGATTGAGCTAGGCAAGGGGAAGAAAAAGTGCTGGAAGAGGATGAGAACAGGCTCAGTGGGGGGAGGAGCTGGAAAGCTAGGCAGAAGGGGGAAGTGTGCTGAGTTCAGACTGGGCAGCTAGGGTTGGGGAAACTGCTAGGCCCAAGCTGGGCAGAGGCAGTAGAGTGTTGTGGTCAGGTTGGGAAGACAAATAACCTCCACTGAATTTTCAATGGGTGATATCATCTTAAAGTATCTTAAAAGGGAAATGTACAACTTACGAAAGTTGATGAGTCAAAGGCTGGGTAGACTGCACCATTATAATGGCTTCTAACCCTCAATTTTTGGTCTATGACTCTAAGGCAGGGTGGTCAACCATTGAGTAAGCCACAACTGCTCTAAGGTATCAATGTTCTAACCTGCATAATGTTTGGATTGTTATCCCAAGTAATGTTCCAAAAATAATGAGCATGATAAATACCGATTTAAAGTGAGATTTACTAAGCTCAGAGAATGCAGAATGTGGCTGTATTAAATTAAATGTAACCATTTTAGTGTGACTGCACTCATCACCCCATACCTCATGCTAACTAGCATGGTGAATTTGGACCAGTTAGCACAGGGTAAAAAATGCTAGGCAGGCTGGCACGAAGAGGAAGGAAAGAAGGGGGGCACAAATACTGGGCCTCACTTTCTTCTAATACCGTTCTTTCCAGCAACCTATCTTCCCGATAGACTCTGATCTTCCCTCACCTCACAGAGATTCCAACTCCACTAGGGAAAGGGAGGAGTGGAGCCTGCAGTGATAAGAAGGGTTCACTTGGGAGTGGGGTCCCAGATCCAACCTCTCTCATAGTTAAAAGCTGGCATGCTAATGGAAAGGTTTGTGCTCTATGAGATAACTACACTTCCCAAGACTGCACAACATTTAATTTGACAGTGTGGCCACAGTAAATTTAGTGCACTTTAGGAAACAGTGTGATAAAAGATAAAACAGTTCATAAATAGTATAACACACACTACTTAACAAATAGCCCATTAGTACACAGGCCCAACTGCCCAAGTTGTATCCAGCCAGAAGCTACCGTGTTTCCCCGAAAATAAGACAGTGTCTTATATTAATTTTTGCTACCAAAGATGCACTAGGCCTTATTTTGAACATTTATTATATTCTGAATAGTTGTCTGGTTATGCTGGTTTGTGATGACAACTAACTGTGAATCCTGCAGGGTAAAAAAATCACAGCTGCATGCTCTGGTGTTCTGTGTGACGGGCATGCACCCAAATAAAAACTTTGCTAGGTCTTACTTTCGGGGGAGGTCTTATATTTAGCAATTCAGCAAAACCTCTACTAGGTCTTATTTTCGGGGATGTCTTATTTTCGGGGAAACAGGGTAGTTACCTGATTCTGAAAGAAAATGGGCGACAGTGGACTATTAAGAATAGTTTTATCAGAAGTCTGCATTATAAGAATGAAACAGTGGCCTTTACTCTTAAGATGTTCTTAGTAAATTCTTATTCTCAGCACCTTTTTTTTGCCTGGCATTTCTCTTATTTTTCTGTAAATCCAGCTCAATTGGAACTGGTATCCGTTGGACTATGGCACTTCTGCAGCATCCACAGTTGGCTCAAGGATCAGATGCCTCTTCAATGGCAGTGCACAGCACTTGTCACTGAGCCATTAGGTTGGCCCAATACATCATGCTTGATATTGCATACATATAGCATGTTGCATTTCCTCCAGCATCTTTCCCAGAATAGAGGTATTATTATTTACTAATTTTTGTCAAAGTATGGCTTATGTGAGAGAGAAAAAAAATGTGCAGAAGGACATCTTTACTAGAAAGGATGGCAAAAAATAATTCCCAGATATAAAATAAACAAAGAAAATACAATTAAGAGCTATCATATCAGAAAAAGTACAATTAATTTCTTGGGAGGTGGCTTATGAATTTGGCATGTCATCCCCACGCAAAACAGAAAAAGGAAAGGGAAAGTAACAAAAACAATCAGTTCAATAAAGCCAAAAAGGTGAATACAAAGGGCAGCTGGAAAGCTATGACTACAAATGCTCGTAGTTTAGGCCACAAAATTCCAGACCTGCAGGCCCTAATGATGGAGGCAGACTTGAACATTGTTGCTGTTACGGAAACCTGGTTCACCGATTCCCATGATTGGGATACAGCCACCCCGGACTGTAACTTGAAAGGAAAGGACAGAGAGGAGAAGACAAGGGGGAGGAGTAGCTCTTTATGTCAAAAATATCATCCAAACAACTGAACTGAAAGGGAATTAGTGTAAAGAAGAAGCATTGTGGACCATTATTTAAAAAAAAAAAAAAAAAAGATGGTGCTTCCATTTTTACTGGTGTGATCTACAGGCCACTGACTTCAATGGAAGAACTGGGCAGAGAACTCATTGAAGATATCCAAAAGATGACAAAGAAGGACGAAGTGCTGCTTGTTGGAGATTTTAATCTGCTGGATGTAGACTGGAGTATCCCTTCTGTGGAATCTACGAGAAGCAGAGAGATAGTGGATGCTTTTCAAAAGGCTCTGCTCAAACAAATGGTAATGGAATCTACAAGGCAGGGTGGGATACTCAATCTGGTCCTCATTAATGGTGATAATGTCTCTAATGTTCAGGTAGGAGCTCATCTGAGCACCAGTGATCATCAGACGGTGTGGTTCGATTTTGCAAATAGGATACAGGGAAGTCACACTAAGACCTGAGTTATGAATTTCAAAAATATGGACTTTGTTGAAATGGGGACATACCTGGAAGAAGAACTAGAAGACTGGGTGAAAATGGATGAGGAGAAACAACAGTGGGCCAAGTTAAAAGGAACTATTACAAAGGCAACAAATCTATATGTTAGAAATGTAAACAAGAGTAAGAAGAAAAAGAAACTTATCTGGTTCTCTGAGGTGGCTGAAAAAATAAAGGCAAAAAGAATAGCAGTCAAGAAGTATAAAGGATCCCAAAAAAAAGGAACCCAAGAAGATATATTAAAACTGAGGGACGAAGAAAGAAATAAGGAAAACAAAAGGTCAGGTGGAAGAAAGGATGGCCAAAGAGGTAAAGCAAGGAGACAAAACATTTTTCAGATATATCAGTGAAAGAAGAGAGGTCAGAAGTTGTACAGTGAAATTGAAAGGTGAGAAGGAGCAATGTGTAGAGAACAACAAGAAATGGCAAAATATTAAACAAATATTTCAGTTCAGTATTCACTAAAGACAACCTTGGAGAAGGACCATTGCTAATTAACAAGACCATAAATTGGGACGGAGTAGACGAAAATCTCTTTTACAAAAGAGAATGGGAGTATGGGAGGAGCTAGGCAAACTGAAAATGGACAAAGCCACAGGGGCCAGATGAGATACACCTCAGGGTACTGAGAGAGCTCAGAGATGTTCTGGTGGGTCCGCTGAAGGACCTGTTCAATAGATCCATGAAAACAGGAGCGATGCTGCGGGACTGGAGAAGAGCGGTGGCGGTCCTGCTTCACAAGAGTGGTAGCAGAGAGGAGGCTGGAAACTACAGGCCAGTTAGCCTCACCTCAGTGGTTGGAAAATTAATGGAGAAAATTAATGGAGACTCTGTTGAAGAAAAGAGTAGTGAACTATGTACAATCCAGTGGGTTGCTGAACCTGAGGCAGCATGGATTTACCAGGGGAAGGTCCTGTCAGACAAATCTGATTGGTTTTCTTGAGTGGGTGACTAGAGAATTGGATCGAGGAAGAGTGCTTAATGTTATCTGGATTTCAGCAAAGCTTTTGATACTGTCCCACATAGGAGGCTTGTGAATAAAATGAGAAGCTTGGGAGTGAGTGCCAAGATGGTGGCGTGGATTACAAACAGGTTGACTGAAAGGAGACAGAGTGTAATAGTAAATGGAACGTACTCTGAAGAGAAAAGCATGTTAAGTGAAGTGCCACAGGGTTCAGTATTAGGACCGGTTCTGTTCAATATCTTTGTAAGCAACATTGCGGAAGGGATAGAAGATAAAATTTGTCTATTTGTGGATACTAAGATCTGCAATAGAGTGGACATGCCTGAAGGAGTAGAGAGAATGAAAAATAATTTAAGAAAGCTTGAAGAGTGGTCGAAGATTTGGCAGCTGGGATTCAATGCTAAGAAATGTAGAGATTACTTACCTGATAATCTCGTTTTCCTTAGTGTATGCAGATGGACTCAAAACAAGTGGGTATAGTGTGCTCTGCTAGCAGTTGGAGAAGGATCTGACGTCAGCACGGGGTACATATCCCCCACAGGTGCAGCAACTCAGTAATCTTCCTTGCAAAAGCTTTATGGATATATGTGTGACTGACCGATCAATTAAATGAACAGGATTACCCTGACCGA